>NC_138860.1:106263662-106988842 GCF_965194805.1 Balaenoptera borealis
AAGCGGGGGCCACTCTTCATCGCAGTGCGTGGGCCTCTCAGTATCGCGGCCTCTCTTGTTGCGGAGCACAGGCTCCAGATGCGCAGGCTCAGTAATCGCCGCTCACGGGCCCAGTCGCTCCGCGGCATGTGGGATCTTCCCAGACCAGGGCTCGAACCTGTGTCCCCTGCATTGGCGGGCAGATTCTTAACCACTGCGCCACCAGGGAAGCCCCTATTTTTAGTTTTTTAAGGAACCTCCATACTACTCTCCATAGTGGTTGTACCAATTTACATTCCCACCAACAGTGTAGGAGGGTTTCCTTTTCTCCACACCCTCTCCAGCATTTACTGTTTGTAGACTTTTTATTACTGGTGTGAGGTGATAGATACCTCACTGTAGTTTTGACTTGCATTTCTCTAATAGTTAGTGATGTGGAGCATCTTTTCATATGCTTTTTGACCATCTGTATGTCTTCTTTGGAGAAATGTCTACTTAGGTCTTCTGCCAATTTTTTGACTGGGTTGTTTGTTTTTTGATATTGAGCTGTATGAGCTGTTTGTATATTTTGGAGATTAATCCCTTATTGGTCGCTTCATTTGCAAATATTTTCTCCCATTCTGTGGGTTGTCTTTTCATTTTGTTTGTGGTTTCCTTTGCTGTGCAAAAGCTTTTAAGTTTCATTAGGTCCCATTTGTTTATTTTTGTTTTTATTTTCATTACTCTAGGAGGTGGATCCAAAAAGATCTTGCTGTGATTTATGTCAAAGAGTGTTCTGCCTATGTTTTCCTCAAAGAGATTGATGGTATCCGGTCTTACATTTAGGTCTTTAATCCATTTTGAGTTTAATTTTCTGTATGGTGTTAGAGAATGTTCTAATTTCATTCTTTTACATGTAGCTGTCCAGTTTTCCCAGCACCACTTATTGAAGAGACTGTCTTTTTTTCCTCCATTGTATATTCTTACCTCCTTTGTTATAGATTAATTGACCATAGGTGTGTGGGTTTATTTCTGGGCTTTCTATCCTGTTCCATTGATCTATATTTCTGTTTTTGTGCCAGTACCATAGTGTTTTGATGACTGTAGCTTCATAGTATAGTCTGAAGTCAGGGAACTGGATTCTTCAAGCTCCATTTTCTTTCTCAGGATTACTTTGGCTATTTGGGGTCTCTCGTATTTCCATACAAATTATAAAATTTTTTGTTCTAGTTCTATGAAAAATGCCATTGGTAATTTGATTGTTATTGTATTGAATCTGTAGATTGCCTTGGGTAGTATAGTCATTTCGACAATATTGATTCTTCCAATCCAAGAACATGGTATATCTTTCCATCTGTTTGTGTCATCTTCGATTCTTTCATCAGCATCTTATACTTTTCAGAGTACCGGTCTTTTTCCTCCTTAGGTAGATTTATTACTAGGTATTTTATTCTTTGATGAGATGGTAAATGGGATTGATTCCTTAATTTCTCTTTCTGATCTTTCATTGTCAGTATATAGAAATGCAAGAGATTTCTGTGTATTAATTTTGGTAAGTTAATCTTTTTTGGTAAATAGCTAAAATATCTCTCCAGTAGGTATGATGTTTGCTCTGCTTTTGAGAAAGTTTTCTTCTTTCTGGCTTCCAAAGAGTGCTAAGTCAGATGAAGTGACTTTTGGGGATTTAACCAAATAATCATTTTTCTCACTTTAATAGTAAAATAATGATAATAATAGATTTCCAAAAGTGGAACCATTTTTGAATTCAGAGAATAATATTTAGTCAAAGATTTTTAATATCCTGTTGAATCAGTTTGCTAATATTTAATTTAGGACATTTGTATGTATATTCACACATGAGATTGGTTTGAGATTACTATTATCCTGCAGTCTATCTTAGTCTGCTAATTAAAATTATGCATTTTGGACTATGGTATTAGAATTATGCTAGCGTCAGGAAAGGTATGAAAACATTTTCTGGTTTTCTCTATGCTTTGGAACAGTCAAATAATGAAGAATTATCTGTTCCTTGAAGGTCTGATAGAATTAGCCTTTTATCATTTGGGTCTGATGTCTTTTTTTTTTTTTTTTGACAATTTTTCTTTTTTAACATCTTTATTGGAGTATAATTGCTTTACATTGTTGTATTAGATGCTGCTGTATAACATAGTGAATCAGCTATACGTATACCTATATCCCCATATCCCCTCCCTCTTGCGTCTCCCTCCCACCCTCCCTATCCCACCCCTCTAGGTGGTCACAAAGCACGAGCTGATCTCCCTGTGCTATGTGATGCTTCCCACTAGCTATCTGTTTTATATTTGGTAGTGTATATATGTCAGTCCCACTCTCTCACTTCATCTCAGCTTACCCTTCCCCCTCCCCACATCCTCAAGTCCATTCTCAAAGTCTGCATCTTTATTCCTGCCCTGCCCCTAGGTTCTTCAGAACCTTTTTTGTTTTGTTTTGTTTTGTTTTGTTTTTTAGATTCCATATATATGCGTTAGCATACTGTATTTGTTTTTCTCTTTCTGACTGACTTCACTCTGTATGACAGACTCTAGGTCCATCCACCTAACTACAAATAACTCAATTTCATTTCTTTTTATGGCTGAGTAATATTCCATTGTATATACGTGCCACATCTTCTTTATTCATTCATCTGTCGATGGACACTTAGGTTGCTACCATGTCCTGGCTATTGTAAACAGTGCTGCAATGAACATTGTGGTACATGACTCTTTTTGAATAATGGTTTTCTCAGAGTATATGCCCAGTAGTGGGATTGCTGGGTCATATAGTAGTTCTAGTTTTAGATTTTAAGGAACCTCCATACTGTTCTCCATAGTGACTGTCAATTTACATTCCCACCAACAGTGCAAGAGGGTTCCCTTTTCTCCACACCTTCTCCAGCATTTATTGTTTGTTGATTTTTTGTTGATGGCCATTCTGACCAGTGTGAGGTGATACCTCATTGTAGTTTTGATTTGCATTTCTCTAATGATTAGTGATGTTGAGCAACTTTCATGTGTTTGTTGGCCATCTGTATATCTTCTTTGGAGAAATGTCTATTTAGGTCTTCTGCCCATTTTTGGATTGGATTGTTTGTTTTTTTGATATTGAGCTGCATGATCTGCTTGTATATTTGGGAGATTAATCCTTGTCTGTTGCTTTGTTTGCAAATATTTTCTCCCATTCTGAGGGGTGTCTTTTCCTCTTGTTTATGGTTTCCTTTGTTGTGCAAAAGCTTTTAAGTTTCATTAGGTCCCATTTGTTTATTTTTGTTTTTATTTCCATTTCTCTAGGAGGTGGGTGAAAAAGGATCTTGCTGTGATTTATGTCATAGAGTGTTCTGCCTATGTTTTCCTCTAAGAGTTTTATAGCGTCTGGTCTTACATTTAGGTCTTTAATCCATTTTGAGTTTATTTTTGTGTATGGTGTTAGGGAGTGTTCTAATTTCATTCTTTTACATATAGCTGTCCAGTTTTCCCAGCACCACTTGTTGAAGAGGCTGTCTTTTCTCCACTGTATATTCTTGTCTCCTTTATCAAAGATAAGGTGACTGTATGTGCGTGGGTTTATCTCTGGGCTTTCTATCTTGTTCCATTGATCTATATTTCTGTTTCTGTGCCAGTACCATACTGTCTTGATTACTGTAGCTTTGTAGTATAGTCTGAAGTCAGGGAGCCTGATTCCTCCAGCTCCATTTTTCTTTCTCAAGATTGCTTTGGCTATTTGGGGTCTTTTGTGTTTCCATACAAATTGTTAAATTTTTTGTTCTAGTTCTGTGAAAAATGCCATTGGTAGTTTGATAGAGATTGCATTGAATCTATAGATTGCTTTGGGTAGTATAGTCATTTTCACAATGTTGATTCTTCCAATCCAAGAACATGGTGTATCTCTCCATCTGTTTGTATCGTCTTTAATTTCTTTCATCTGTGTCTTATGGTTTTCTGCACACAGGTCTTTTGTCTCCCTAGGTAGATTTATTCCTAGGTATTTTATTCTTTTTTGTTGCAGTGGTAAATGCGAGTGTTTCCTTGATTTCTCTTTCAGATATTTCATCATTAGTGTACAGGAATGCAAGAGATTTCTGTGCGTTAATTTTGTGTCCTGCTACTTTACCAAATTTATTGATTAGTTCTAGTAGTTTTCTGGTAGCGTCTTTAGGATTCTCTGTGTATAGTATTATGTCATCTGCAGACAGTGACAGTTTTACTTCTTTTCCGATTTGGATTCCTTTTATTTCTTTTTCTTCTCTGATTGCTGTGGCTAAAACTTCCAAAACTATGTTGAATAATAGCGGTGAGAGTGGGCAACCTTGTCTTGTTCCTGATCTTAGTGGAAATGGTTTCGGTTTTTCACCATTGAGAACGATGTTGGCTGTGGGTTTGTCATATATGGCCTTTATTATGTTGAGGTAAGTTCCCTCTGTGCCTACTTTCTGGAGAGTTTTTATCGTAAATGGGTGTTGAATTTTGTTGAAAGCTTTTTCTGCATCTATTGAGATGATCATATGGTTTTTATCCTTCAATTTGCTGATATGGTGTATCACATTCATTGATTTGCATATAATGAAGGGATAAAACCCCACTTCACCATGGTGTATGATCAGGTGAGGATTCCTGGGATAAACCCCACTTGATCATGATGTATGATCCTTTTAATGTGCTGCTGGGATAAACCTGGGATAAACCCCACTTGATCATGGTATGTGATCCTTTTAATGTGCTGCTGGCTTCTGTTTGCTAGTATTTTGTTGAGGATTTTTGCATCTGTGTTCATCAGTGATATTGGCCTGTAGTTTTCTTTTTTTGTGACATCTTTGTCTGGTTGTAGTATCAGAAGTCTCTGAGACCGCCCTCAGTTCTTTTCATTTTTTTTCTTTGTTCTGCTCTGTGGTAGTTATTTCCACTATTTTATCTTCCAGGTCACTTATCTGTTCTCCTGCCTCAGTTACTCTGCTATATGATTCCTTCTAGAGAATTTTTAATTTCATTTATTGTGTTGTTCATCATTGTTTGCTTGCTCTTTAGTTCTTCTAGGTCCTTGTTTAAACGTTTCTTGTATTTTCTCCATTCTGTTTCCAAGATTTTGGATCATCTTTACTATCATTTCTCTGAATTCTTTTTCAGGTAGACTGCCTCTTTCCTCTTCATTTGTTTGTTGTGGTGGGTTTTTACCTTGCTCCTTCATCTGCTGCATATTTCTCTGTCTTCTCATTTTACTTAACTTCCTGTGTTTGGGGTCTCCTTTTTACAGGCTGCAGGTTCATAGTTCCTGCTGTTTTTGGTGTCTGCCCCCAGTGGGTAAGGTTGGTTCAGTGGGTTGTGTAGGCTTCCTGGTGGAGGGGACTGGTGCCTGTGTTCTGGTGGATGAGGCTGGATCTTGTCTTTCTGGTGGGCAGGACCATATCCGGTGGTGTGTTTTGGGGTGTCTGTGAACTTAGTATGATTTTAGCCTCTCTGCTAATGGGTGAGGTTGTGTTCCTGTCTTGCTAGTTGTTTGGCATGGCATGTCCTGCACTGTAGCTTGCTGGTCGTTGAGTGGAGCTGGGTCTTAGTGTTGAGATGGAGATCTCTGGGAGAGCTCTCGCTGATTGATATTATGTGGGGCCAGGAGGTGTCTGGTGGTCCAGTGTCCTGAACTCAGCTCTCCCACTTCAGAGGCTGAGGCCTGACACCTGGCTGGAGCATCAAGACCCTGTCAGCCACATGGCTGGAGTGCCTTGACAGTAGGAGAAGCTGGCCTGCAGTGTCTCTCCTGCGCTGCACATTAGAATCACCTGTTTCTTCCTTGTTTTGCCCCAAAGGCAGTGTTCCACAGAAAAACAGTAGCCTTGAAAATAGTCACAGCTCTAAGACAGCTTTTTTTTCCCCTTTGTGCTTAGTCGGGTTTCACTTGCTCACAGGGGCCCACGTGCAGAGGCCTTGCACCCGGCTCTTCTGACCAGAGTTCCTAGTGCAGAATGGCTGCTGCCAGCACCTCAGCTCAGGCGGGTCGTGTGCGTGGGTCTGATGCCTTTTCAAGACATTTTTCTTTAGGTTCTTTTCTGATTTCCTTCATGATTATTGGTCCTTTTGGATTTTCTGTTTTTTCTTGAGTTAGTTATGTTAGTTATATTTCCTTAAAAAGCCATGTATTTCATCTTTGTGTTTAAATGTATTAGTAAAATATCTTATATGTTGTTTTATGATTTTTAAAGTCTTCATACCATTTCTCTTACGTTCTTAATGTCTTTTTTTTAATGAGACTTGATTGTCTGGTTTTTTGTAGTATTTTTAAAGAACCAGTTTTTTCTTTCATTAATTAGTTCTACACTGTCTCCCCGCCCACCCCGATTTCATTAGTTTCTATTGTTTACTAAAGTTTTTTTTGTCTCTATTTTCAAACAAGTTAGGTTCTAAAAGTCTCATAATAAGTGTATTTGTTTATAACACCAAAATGACTGAAGGATTTGTTTGCATTCCTTACTGCATTTTCTAATAGGATTGTGAATCAGTCCTTTGAGACTTTAAAACCAAGCAAGCCACTCTTCTCTTCCTGCTGATAGTCTATAGGGCAGTGATTTTAAGACTTTAGTGTGCATCAGAATCACCTGAAATAAAGTAGAAAATGTAAATATTGTAATCCTATCCATTACACTTTTTAAAACAAAAGCTCCAAAATTCTGATTATCGCTGGGATAAAGCCAGTTCTTTATTTTTATAATCTTTGGTCTCTGTTGCCTTCAGTGTGTTTGATTACCCTCTTAGACAGTTGCAGTTAGCATCTGTACCAGTTTGCTCATTGTTTTTTTTTTTTCTTGATTGCTCCTTGAGTGTTTTCTTCCAAGGTTGCATTTTCAGCTTTATATGGACTCTTTTTTTCTGTTTTCTCTCTTTTTCTTCCTTCTTCTCTCAATTTCAGTTTTCCAGAAATGAGGAATTCTTAAAATAGTTATGTAAAATTCCCAAAGTATTTTATGAGAGAGACACTCTCTTGGTTTTGTGGTAGGAATTTTTGAATGGGTACAACTTTTCTGGAATGCAGTTTTGGAGCTAGTATCAAGCTTTATATTTGTTTACATATTTTTGACCTATAATTGATCATAAGGAGTAATCTGAATTTGGATGTATGCTTACGTACAAAAATATTAACCATAGTTTTATTTGTAATTGCGAAAAATTGGGAACTCAGTATCCATAGTAGAACAGGGGTTAATTGCATTATGGTATAGCCATGGGATAGAATATTGTGCAGCTATTAAAAGTATTTACAAAGAGTTTTTTTTAATGATGTGAGGAGGTGCAAATGCTAAAGTATTAAAAAGCATGATTAAATTGTGTAAACAGGTTGGTCTCATTTTGTTAAATTTAACTATGTGTGTTATGTGTGTATGTGTGGTGTCAGTATAAGTGTATAAATGACTCGAAAGGAATATTCCTAAATATTTAGAATGACTCCTTGGATGAGATTATCGGTTATTTGTGATTTCTTTCTTTATGCCTTTAAGAGAATGTGTAACTTTCATAATCAGAAAAATACTCTTTATTTTTAAAATGTATTTAGGATTTGATAGTGTTCATCAACAGAAATTATTATTTAAAATTTTTTAAATTTGTTATTGAAAGATTCTTTAAATTCTGTAGTGCTTTACAGTTTTTAAAGTTTCACATACATAATTTTATATAATCCCATAATAACCCTTTTTTAATCCTCTAACCCTATATAGCCCCTCCCCCTTCCCTCTCCTCACTGATAACCACTAGTTTGTTCTTTATATCTGTGAGTCTGCTTCTTTTTTGTTTTATTCACTAGTCTGCTGTATTTTTTAGATTCCACATATAAGTGATATCATACAGTATTTTTCTTTCTCTGACTTATTTCATTTAGCATAATGCCCTCCAAGTCCAATGACAGAAATTATTAAGATAGATTAGTGGTATGATTCAAAGAGGTACCAGAGATTTCAGAGTTACAACTATGTTCAAATTTTATTGTTGGTAAAATGTAACAGCTAAATGTAAGACTGAGCAATACCTTGTCAATTTTACAAGTTTAGATGTTTCTTTCATTAGAAGACATATATACTGGTTGTAAAAAACTGAAACAGGGGCTTCCCTGGTGGCCCAGTGGTTGAGAGTCTGCCTGCCAGTGCAGGGGACATAGGTTCGAGCCCTGATCTAGGAGGATCCCACATGCCGCGGAGCAGCTAGGCCCGTGAGCCACAGTTGCTGAGCCTGCGCGTCTGGAGCCTGTGCTCCGCAACAAGAGAGGCCGCGATAATGAGAGGCCCGCGCACCGCGATGAAGAGTGGCCCCTGCTTGCCGCAACTAGAGAAAGCCCTCGCACAGAAACGAAGACCCAACACAGCCATAAATAAATAAATAAGCCCAAAGTTTAAAAAAAAAAAAAAACTGAAACAGTATAATGTGGTTTAAAGCAAATACTGAAACTTCCTTATGTACCTGCTCATTTTTTTTCTCAGAAATAGGTTCACACTATATATACTATTTTGCAATTTGCTTTTTTCTTTTTTAACTTAATCCTATATCATTCTTCCCTTAATTTGAAGACCATAATGTCTAAACATGTGGGTTTAGGAGAAGAAGAAATTATGAACAAGATCATAGTGGTAAATTTGACTTTGTTGACTTTTCTTTTTCATGAAATCCATAATTGAAAATAGATTCTCTTAAAAGCAAGGAAATCTTATAAAGAAGAATAATTAAGATTTTTTTTTCTTCAAATCTCATATTTGTATTTTTTTTTCTTTGAATTTTGGTACTGTGTTTTATTATATAATAGGCACAGGTTCGATACCAACAGCAGCATGAACAACAGAAAAAAGATTTAGAAATCCTCCATCAACGAAACATCCAGCAGCTACAAAACAGATTGTCTGAGTTAGAATCTGCTAATAAAGACCTCACTGAAAGGAAATATAAAGGAGACTCTACCATCAGAGAACTTAAAACAAAACTGTCTGGTGTTGAAGAGGTATGGAACGTTGGGGTTGGTCTTTCCACCCCCAAATTTAAAAGCACAGTTTAATTTGATTTTAATTTGTTTACTTTATTACGTGTACGGGTGGTGTTCTGGATGCTCTGCAAGGATCTCTTGTAGTTTTAGGGTAGTCAGTTCAGACAATACGAAAAAAATTGAGAATCCGAAATCTAATAAAATGGACTAATTGAGAACAGTGCTAAGGTAAACTTGGATATTTTTAGTTGGGGCCTTGAGGAGCAGCTCATTGGCACAGCCCTCAGATCTCTCAGTGTACTTTCAACATCAGCACAGTGTCTGTGGCTCAGGGTGCTCAGTGTTGGCAGGGCTGATTCTTTCTTTCAGTCTACTCAACATATTAAACAACTATATGAAGTTTAGTGTCTAGAAATAATAATGCTAATAATAGAAATGATAATAGCTAATGCTTACTGAACACTGTTTTATGTGCTTTGCATATATATTAACTCATTTAATTCTTATAACAATTATTTTAAAGAAGGTACTGTTTTTATCCCCATCTTACAGATGATGAAACTAAGGCACAGAGAGCTTAAGTAACTTGCCCAAGTTGGCATGGCCATAAGTAGAAAAGTGAGGATTGAAATCCTTTATTTACCTGTCTCTAGTACTACCTTGTTCTTTTAGGCAACAGAGACAATTTAAAATATTTTGCTATAGTGGTACTTTTGTTGATACTTTGGCAGTGATAATAGACTCCTTCCTAGCATTATTATACATTATTGTCATATGAGTTATTAGAAAACATATGTAGATTTTGTTAAGTCTGTCCTGTTTAAAGATCTCCAGTGTTATTCTAGCTCACAAGACATCCAACTCCATTTCACCAGTCTGTTATGCTTAGAAACTCTAAAGCCTGACTGATTTTATGTTCAGATCCTCACAGCATTCTGCCCTAACAGATGTCTTCAGTCCTTCGCACTACCCCCTTCACCTTTCACACCAGTTAGTAAAACATTTCAGCCTGCATAGTACATTGGATAGTGAATACTCCATTATAATGCTATGTGGTTTCTTCTGTTTTAGCACTGACACTGGCCAGTGTATAAACAGTGTGCTTTGTTATGTTGATTTTCATATAATGTAATCAAAATATTTCTTCCAAGGTTTGCATAAGACTTGCAAATTATGAGTCCTGGAAATTTTCTTTTTTAAACTTCTGAGTATTGTTACCTAATTATGTTAAATTATACCTTTTAGAGATTAGTACCCTAAAGTTAATAATTACTACCATTTATTAGGTATTTACTATGTGCCAGGCAATATGCTAAGTAGTTTATGTAAGGGTTTTTGTGAAGATGAAATTAAATAATTTATGAGGTGTTGTTTCTATTCTACAAATAAGGGAACTGAAGTTTAAGGAGGTTAAGTAATTCCCAGGGTCACACAGAAGAGCCAGGATTTGTATTCTAAGTCTGCCTGATAGCAGAGTCTGTGCTTCTAAAACGACTATGGTATAATACTCTAAAATTATTTTGTAACGTTTTTGTTAAAATCAAAAACTAACTAGGAATACTGCATACTGGACTTTAGTATAGTATACTGGCAACATTTGGACTGATATTAGCTGATTGAGATGTGATCTAGTATATATTTTTTTAAAATCTATTTTTTAATATTATTATTCATATTTTCCATTATGGTTTATTATAGGTTATTGAGTATAGTTCCCTGTGGTATACATTAGGACCTTGTTATTTATCTGTTTTATACATAGTAGTTTGTATCTGCTAATCCTAAACTCCTAATTTATAGCCCCCAGGCTTCCCCTTTGGTAACCATAAGTTTGTTTTCTATGTCTATGAGTCTGTTTCTGTTTTGTAAATATGTTCATTTGTATCATATTTTGGATTCCACATATAAGTGATATCATATAGTATTTCTTTCTCTTTCTGACTTCACTTAGTATGATAATCTGTTTTTAATTAGCAATTATTGTCAGTTGACAATATCTCATGATTCCTTGCTGCTCTTGGAAACAGTTGAAGAGCTCAGGCCATCTCTCACACTAATGAAATCAGAATCTCTTGGGCATGGTACCAGGCATCAGTAGTTTTTAAAGCTTTCCAGGTGATTTCAATATGCAGACTAGATTGAGAGTCACTGCTTTGGTGGTAGAATGATAGGGCTTTCTTTTTATTTATATATTTTATGTATTTTGAAATTCTGTTATAATGAGCATTTATTACCTAAGTGATTTTTTTTAAAACTGTAAATTTCAAGACATCAGAAAATTCTTGTTACTGGTTTTCAAAAGTTCTAGTAATTTATTCATAAATAAGGATTGTTTTATTTTCCCTTGTTGTCGTTGCATTAGATACTAGTGTATTTTACAATTATATTTCAAATCTACAAGTTACATATGCCTTTAGAGAGACCTTCATTTCTTTAAAAGAACACCAGTACTAGAACTTTAAAGTTATTAAAGACTTTTTTTTCTATTTTAAATATCTTAATTATAAATTACCGGACCAGCCAACTTCCCTTTTTCATAATGCAACTTTTTTTTTTCCTCCTCTAGGAGCTCCAGCGGGCTAAGCAAGAAGTCCTCTCTTTGCGAAGAGAGAATTCTACACTTGATGCTGAGTGCCATGAAAAAGAAAAGCATATTAATCAGCTACAAACAAAAGTGGCTGTTCTAGAACAGGAAATCAGGGATAAGGATCAGCTTGTTTTAAGAACAAAAGAAGCATTTGATACAATCCAGGAACAAAAGGTCTATTTTAAAATTTTCTAAACAAATTGATGGTTTATAAATGATCTATAAATGATCACATTTATAAATGATGCTTTTCCTAAATAAACACAGACTTCCTAATTATTCATGTTTTTAAAAATATGTATCAGGTGGCTTTAGAAGAAAATGGTGAGAAAAATCAGGTGCAACTAGGAAAACTTGAAGCTACAATAAAATCATTATCAGCTGAACTTCTTAAGGTTTGTTTTTAAAAACTTAATAGAATATTGATATTTCATTGGATTATGTAGAGATGTACATATGAAGTTCTTTTACAGGCAAATGAAATTATCAAAAAGTTGCAAGGGGATCTGAAGACCTTAATGGGTAAATTGAAACTGAAGAATACAGTAACTATTCAGCAAGAGAAACTCTTGGCTGAGAAGGAAGAAAAATTACAAAAGGAACAAAAAGAATTACAAGATGTTGGACAGTCTCTCCGAATTAAAGAGCAAGAGGTAGTTAATATTTTATATTTTTGCATGTGTTGACTATTTGCAAAGCATAATGAATGTCCTCATGTACTTTTAAAACTTCTACTTCGTTATATTAGAGAATAGTTTTGGCTTTTTTCCCCCAAAAGAACATGACTATAATCAACAGAACTTAATAACCTATTTCAGTTTGAAAAGTTAGTTATCATGACTCAAATACCTTGAGTGTTCATACGTATATATGTGTATGTATATGTGTGTATATATGTAATTATATGTATATATTTTATTTCACTGCTGAGCTAATTCCTTTCTTATTTAATAGTAATTAATAGTTGTTAATTATTTAATGAATACATTTAATGAATTATTTAATGAATACATTTAATGAATTATTTAATGAATTATTTAATGAATACATTTCTTCAGTCTTTGTTTTAGCCTTTATTATGCTTACTATAAGGATTAACATATTTCAGGTATGCAAATTACAAGAACAATTAGAAGCTACAGTTCAAAAACTTGAAGAAAGCAAACAGCTTCTAAAAAATAATGAGAAGTGTAAGTATTTTACCTTTTATGTAAATGAGGTTCATAGCTTTATTCTTTTTTTTTAAGCCTTATTCTTTTTTTTTTTTAATTTTATTTATTTATTTATTTATGGCTGTGTTGGGTCTTCGTTTCTGTGCAAGGGCTTTCTCTAGTTGCGGCAAGTGGGGGCCACTCTTCATCGCGGTGCGCGGGCCTCTCACTATCGCGGCCTCTCTTGCCGCGGAGCACAGGCTCCAGACGCGCAGGCTCAGTAATTGTGGCTCACGGGCCCAGCTGCTCCGCGGCATGTGGGATCTTCCCAGACCAGGGCTCGAACCTATGTCCCCTGCATTGGCAGGCGGACTCCCAACCACTGCACCACCAGGGAAGCCCCGTAGCTTTATTCTTAACCTGAAATTTTTATTTGAATTCATAAGTCTAGGTAAATCAAGGTACTGCTATATACAAATAATCTGCTTTAAATGTACCATCTTAATGTCTTTGCTGTAGTAAATTATATCAACTGTCCTGTAAAACAGTTAACCATCATTATTAAAAAAAACCCTATTACACGTGTCAGTAACCCAAAATTAAGTGTTGAAAATATTAACTATAATTTACTATTTAAATTCTTTACTACTACTTGTTATAATTGCTGTGTTTACCTACTGGCAATAGTATGAACTATTTGAAACAAAAATATGAGATTAAGCCTTTAACATTTTCTCAGTTTCTAATATTGATTATGAGAAATAAGAGCTTGATTTTTAAATAAACTGGAAGGTATCATTCTGGAAATGAAAGCCTTTAAAGAGATCCTTGACTAGCAGAAATATGTGCTTCTGATAGTAAAAGAATAAGGAGTCCTATGTGGCAGTTGCTAAAATAAGAATATTTAATGACAAAAATTTAGGTGAACCTATGTTGTTCTCCTGTGATATAAGGTAGTTTTAAAAACTTAAAATTAAAAAAATTTCAATATAATTTTTAAATATTTAAAATTATTAGAAAAATAAAAATATTCAAAATTCTTTACCTTGTTTCTTGTTCTTTTATTTAAGTAATCACATGGTTAAATAAAGAATTAAATGAAAATCAGCTAGTGAGAAAGCAAGATGTATTGGGACCTTCAGCCACTCCACCTGTACATTCTAGTATCAACACCATCAGAAGTGGAATTTCTCCTAACTCTAATGTGGTAAGATTTAAATTAAGATGTTGTGAGTGGTCTTAGTAAATTTTCTAAAACAAACATATTTCCAGATTGTTAGGTGCTGGTACCTAATATGACTAGAGTCCTACAATTTTTAGCACTGAAGTAGAGTTTTAAGTTCCATTTGGAAGTGGGACATAAAGGTACACTTATTCTTAACAAAGAGGCTATATTTTAAGGGTACGCGTCTTTGTAAGATTTTAATGGATATTGAAATCACTTAGTATTAACTAATGCCAAATGTGCTGAAAAACTGTTAACACACACACACAGTATTTAGGAGGCCTCAGTAAGGGAGAACAAGGTATGGGCTCAAGTTTGGCACTGTAGTGGAGGAGCCTAATCTGAATTCTATTAGAAGAAAAAGAGAGAAAGAAAAACCCTGTTACCAGGCTTGTCAGCTCTAGATTCTGGAAGAAACTCGTTAGAGTTTTTTAGCTCCGAGTACCTGGATCTGGCTTGGTATTATCAGCTAGGTCTAGGGATTGCTGGGAACTGACCTTGCACTCAGAGCGAGGTTTTGGGGTTCTCCTGCTGAACATAAACAGTTTCACAGAATATGAGCATCAGGCAAGGCCACTCTCTGACTGTGATGGATCAAGACAAAAACAAGACCAGTTCATAATCATGCCTGAACACAGACAAGAATATGACATTGCCAAACCACAAAAATGGACAAGTATCCTTCTATCCTGGCTAAAGTGAGTGACTGCTGCTCATTACTAATTATAGCTTCAGCCTTAATACATTCATCCTACCTTATTAGATAAGATTTATTCAGATACCCAGTCATATAGTTATCCCCATTTCTTGATAGCGTGCAGTCCACAGCAAAGCCCCGTGTTCTTAAACTGTTCCTTAACTCACCTAACACATGACTAAGTCCAATAAATAACTCCCTTTTAACACTGTCTTACTGAGACACCTCTCTTACTAGGTTCCACGTGGTGTGTAGTCTTCCTTGTTGCAAAGAGTGTGTACACCTCTAGATTTGTTTCTGGTGGTCTTTGACTGGAGGGCATTGGCAGAGGATTTAAAATGCAAATCCATAATAGAATTTTTAATCTACTCTAGTAAATGAGATAGTACTTGATGTTTAAAGGGAAAGGATTTGTGCTAATTTGGGAAAAGGTGCAGAATGAAGTGCCTGGTACTGAATTACGAACTTGAAAAAACTTGACAGGCTTAACCTCAATGACTGATGATAAATAGCTGTGTAAAGGGTATTTTTGTCATACAGCCACTTTTGTACATGAGTGCTTATTAAGATTTGTGTTGTAATTGTCCTCTTGTAAAAACAAACTTTTCATGATGTTTGTTAATGGTGGTGTCACTATATTGAAAATTAGTGGTAGAGCAAATTATTTCTAAGAACACAAATACTGTTTTTACTCAGTCTGGCAGAAAATTATTTTTATTTTATCCCTTATTGGCCTTTTGATCTATGACTACCCCTCAACCCCCTTTTCAGTAATTTGAGGCCTCGAGGGAACCAAGATGGTTCAGAGGTCTTTGTTTTACTTCAGTTCAAAGGCAGGTCCAGTGGTTTTGTTTTGTCTAAGCTTGCAAAGCCACTCTGAAAAGCCCTCTGGACCAAAGGTATTCCAGCCTCGTGATATATTATATAATGAAGCAGAGTTTTGTGGTGTCATGATAAACAAAATCGATTTCTGAGATAGTGTCCTTAACTGTTAGTTATTATAACAGATACTAATGCCTCCTGGATCACCAAATACCATTTAGAACTAATTTCTCAACCTTTTTTATGCTTTTATTTTTAGGTTGAGAGTAGACTGACTTACCCAACTTGTGGGATTGGTTATCCTGTCTCCTCTGCATTTGCATTCCAGAATACCTTTCCTCATCCTATAGCTGCCAAAAATACCATCCACCCAGTTTCAGGACCAAAGGTAGCCAATTCTAATACTTTTTTTTTTTTTTCTAATACCTTTTTTTTTTTTTTTAAATAGCAATTTATTTTTTAATTTAAAAAATTAATTTATTCTTTGATCAGTTGCTAAGTGTATTAGGTGATGTATTAGATGAATATATTTCTGAATATCTAGTGTATATGCTTACAGGAAATACTATCTACATTATATGATTTTTTTTGAGTCACTATAATTTATAATAACCTAGATATCAGTATGTTTAAACTTTTTTTATTCCTGTTCAACCTCTCCATTTTTATTCATTCTTCTCCTTATATCTTCTACAACTCTCAAACTTATCTAGGATCACTGACTTCATACTGCCGGTATATTAGCTGTGGTGACATTTTGGATCCCATTGTCAGAATTTAAGGGTCTGATGGGCAGGGTTATAACAAGTTATAAAATGTAGTTCTGGCAACATTATCTCAAATAGCACACGCTTAGCAATCCCTCCAAACCTTGATTTATTTGCGAAGGCTTTTTTCTGCTCACCTGAGTTTTTCATCATTGTTATTACTGTCTTAGATATATACACTGTTTTCACATGTATTATAATTCTATTTTCACTGTAATTTAATCCACCCAGATGAGCCACTGATTCTGTTTTCATTCCTAACTTCAGGTCCAAATTGATTTTTTTTCCTAAATCATGGACACAAACATTTTTGAAAAGAATATTTTATAAAAGGTAGAATTGAGGACTTTGAAACTGCTATTATAAACTCTTTCTCAAATTAGTTTTGGGCTGCCCTAAAAATAAGTTTGCTGTGTTGCTTAGGCATGTACTTCTTTTTAGCCATAACCTTATTAATTACTATTTGGAGCTATTGAGAATTCTCAGTGAAATGAGAATTAAGCCTGAGTTTTTATGCTTAGAATCTTATTATGTAAGGAGTATTTAGTTGCATTTAATTGGCTTTTCTTATACTGCTTATTGAAAATTAGATTTGTGTAATCAAAGGAATACTGTTGTTTTTAAATAAATATCAGTATGCTCAAGTGTGTTTACGTCTTGGTATCAGTTTTTTCTTGAGAATTATTATCAAATTCACAATTGCTTTTTTATTTTAAACAGCTTTCCAGGAATATATATAATGTCCAAAATGAGGACAGGAACTACTACAGATAATTGCTTAGTTGGTAGGACTAAATATGACTTATAAGGTTAGCTTTCTTATAGCTCTTCTGGAATCGGAGGAATCATTATAACAATCCTGTTCTTAAATACTGACTCAAGACTTCCAGTGTCTCCTATATTATTGATCTCCATATTCTTTTGATATGCATCCCTAACAACAACAACCAAAAAACCCTAATACTAACAAAACACTTTGCGCTTGAATCTCTGATACATGAATATTTATTTATTTATTTGTGAATTGAATGCATATACTACTCAATTATAATGGTTAAAAACATGGAATCTGTTGTTAGAGTTTAAATCCTGCCTCTGTCAGTATGAAGTTGGGCAAGCCAGTAACAAACAAAAAACAATATCCAACTGTTGTGTTTCAGTTTCTCCATTTGTAAAGTGGAGCAATAATTTTATGTATCTTACTGGATTGTTGTGAGTGTTAAGTGAGCTGCTGCATTTGCTTAGAATAGTGCCTGGTACATAAGTGCTTCATTAATGTTACCTGTTATTATTAATAATAAAATGTATTCCAAAATAGAAATTAAAGAATGAGATGAAAAAATGTGTATAAATCAAAGTTAAAAGATTTTCTTCTCATACCCCAATGGGTGGTTGTAATCACTGCCTGCTATGGAGACCGCTAATCTAGGTAGTCTTGTGCTAGCAGCCATGGCCATTAAAACATGTTCTTTTTAGTTGCGGTAAAAAAAAAAAAAAAAAATTATTTAATGACATTGAATCTGTGATATACCTGATTTCTTAAAATGTTACTGTCAAGATTTAGTACATTCAAGTAGTTGTTTAACTGTGAGGATGTAGAATAACATGAGTTAAATTAAGAAATAAACAAAATCATGCTGAAGGAAATACATAGGAGTGTTTTAAAAGGTCGTGCCATGCTGACAAATAGAAAGATCACTTGATACTTTTAAAGCAAAATAGACAAAATAACTTGTTTCTTCACTTTTATTTTTGAAGACAGTAATCTCTAAGGATTCATTCATTCGGTATATATTTAATGAATGTCTGCTGTGGCTAGACATTGTTCTAGTTGCAAGAGATATAGCAATGAACAAGACAAAGTACAGTTTGTGGTGAAACACCATTATGATGGTAAACTGTAGTATCTTTCAGACTAACCTTTTATTAAAGAGGAGATGTTATTTGATGTCAAAGAAAGTACTTGTGACAGAATCTCTTAAAAACTTTAGAGTATCTGATTCTGATTCTTTTTGTGTGGCATAAATTCACAAAGTCAAACATGATCAGATTTCATCCTGGAGATTATGAAGTAGGTGAGGGATTTTCTGCAGTAAGAAAGGAACTGAGATCAGATGATTGATTAATTTTTGATAGTGTTTAGCCCAGAGTGTGTATTCAGAGACAGATTTTATCTAGAGATGGCGTTTCTCAGTTTGATTAACCACCTCATTCCACAGATGGTTCTAAATTAATTTTTATTTCTTTTGTATTAACTATTTAAAAAATAGATAAAAATATATGAGCATGGGAAGCTCCCAAATATTTAAGAGGATGTATTGTCTAAATGTACCTCCTGTGGTCCCTAGTCCCCTCCTCAGAGAAAAAATCCTGGGAGTTTTTTGTGATATATTTGAAAAATACTTAAAATATATACAAGGATATATGTATATGTCTGTATGTTTTTATACATGAGTGTTGGTATAGATAAGCATAAATAGTACATGCCCACTGTTCTACACCTTGCTTTTTTCGTTTAACAGTATTATCATGGTACAGGTCCATTTTCATGTATTAGAATGTAAGTTTTTGCTTGCTTGTTTGTTTTTAATAAGTTAGAAGTATTCCAGTATATGGATGTACTATAATAGTGCTCTGTTAATGGATGATTAAGTTGTTTTCAGTCTAGATAGTCATACATGTTTCAGCAGTTATCTTTGTATATACTTCTTTGTGGCTTTGTACAAATAGATTGTAGGATAAATTCTTTTTTTTTTAATTAATTTTTATTGGAGTATAGTTGCTTTACAATGTTGTGTTAGTTTCTGCTGTGCAGCAAAGTAAATCAGTTGTACGTATACATATATCCACTCGTTTTTTAGATTTCCTTCCCATTTAGGTCACTACAGAGCATTGAGCAGAGTACCCTGTGCTATACAGTAGGTTCTCATTAGTTATCTATTTTATACATAATAGTGCATATGTGTCAATCACAATCTCCTAGTTCATCCCACCCCCTCTTCCCCACTTGGTAACCATAAGTTTGTTCTCTACATCTGTGACTCTATTTCTGCTTTGAAAATAAGCTCATCTGTACCATTTTTCTAGATTCTACATATAAGGGATATTATACGATATTTGTTTTTCTCTTTCTGACTTACTTCACTCTGTATGACATTCTCTGCGTCAGTCCATGTCTCTGCAAATGGCACAATATCGTTCCTTTTTATGGCTGACTAATATTCCATTGTATTTATGTACCACATCTTTATCCATTCCTCTGTCAGTGCCCATTTAGGTTGCTTCCATGTCCTGGCTATTGTAAATAGTGCTGCAATGAACATTGGGGTTCATGCATCCTTTCGAATTCTGGTTTTCTCTGGTTATATGCCTAGAAGTGGAATTGCTGGGTCATATGGTAGCTCTATTTTTAATTTTTTAACGAACCTCCATACTGTTCTCCATAGTGGCTGTACCAATTTACATTCCCACCAACAGTGTAGGAGGGTTCCCTTTTCTCCACACCTTCTCCAGCATTTATTGTTTGTAGATTTTTTGATGATGGCCATTCTGACCGGTGTGAGGTGATACCTCATTGTAGGTTTGATTTGCATTTCTCTAATAATTAGTGATGTTGAACATCTTTTCAAGTGTTTGTTGGCCATCTGTATGTCTTCTTTGGAGAAATGTCTATTTAGGTCTTCTGCCCATTTTTTGATTGGGTTGTTTCCTTTTTTGATATTGAGCTGCATGAGCTGTTTGTGTATTTTGGAAATTAGTCCCTTGTCAGTTGCTTTGTTTGCAAATATTTTCTCCCATTCTGTGGGTTGTCTTTTCGTTTTGTTTATGGCTTCCTTTGCTGTGCAAAAGCTTTGAAGTTTCATTAGGTCCCATTTGTTTATTTTTGCTTTTATTTTCATTACTGTAGGTGGTGGATCAAAAAAGATCTTGCTGTGATTGATGTCAAGGAGTGTTCTACCTATATTTTCCTCTAAGAGTTTTATAGTATCCAGTCTTACATTTAGGTCCTTAATCCATTTTGAGTTTATTTTTGTGTGTGGTGTTAGGGAGTGTTCTAATTTCATTCTTCTACATGTAGCTGTCCAGTTTTCCCAGCACCATTTATTGAAGAGACTCTCTTTTCTCCATTATATATTCTTGCCTCCTTTGTCGTAGGTTAGGTGGCCCTAGGTGCATGGGTTTATCTCTGTTCCACGGATCTGTTTTTCTGTTTTTGGGCCAGTACTATACTGTTTGATGACTGTAGCTTCATAGTATAGTCTGAAGTCAGGGAGCCTGATTCCTCTAGCTCTGTTCTTCTTTCTCAAGATTGCTTTGGCTGTTTGGGGTCTTTTGTATTTCCATACAAATTGTAAAATTTTTTGTTCTAGTTCTGTGAAAAATGCTCTTGGTAATTTGATAGCGATTGCATTGAGTCTGTAGGTTGCTGTGGGTAGTATAGTCATTTTCACAATATTAATTCTTCCAATCCAAGAACATGTTATATCTCTCCATCTGTTTGTGTCATCTTTGATTTCTTTCATCAGTATCTTATAGTTTTCTGAGTATAGGTCTTTGGCTCCTTATAGGTTTATTCCTAGGTGTTTTATTCTTTTTGATGTGATGGTAAATGGGATTGTTTCCTTAATCTCTCTTTCTGATCTTTCGTTGTTAGTGTATAGGAATGCAAGAGATTTCTTTGCGTTAACTTTGTATCCTGCAACTTTATCAAATTCATTGATTAGCTGTAGTAGTTTTCTGGTAGCATCTTTAGGATTTTCTATGTATAGTATCATGTCATCTGCAAACAGTGACAGTTTTACTTCTTGTTTTCCAATATGGATTCCTTTTATTCCTTTTTCTTCTCTAATAGCTGTAGCTGGGACTTCCAAAACTATGTTGAATAGAAGTGGTGAGAATGGACATCCTTGTCTTATTCCTGATCCTAGAGGAATTGCTTTCAGCTTTTCACTATGGAGTACGATGTTAGCTGTAGGTTTGTCTTATATGTCCTTTATTATGTTGAGGTAGGTTCCCTCTAAGCCCGCTTTCTGGGGAGTTTTTATCATAAGTGGGTGTTGAATTTTGTCAAAAGCTTTTTCTGCATCTACTGAGATGGTCGTATGGTTTTAATCTTCAGTTTGTTAATGTGGTGTATCACATTGATTTGTGTATATTGAAGAATCCTTGCATCCCTGGGATAAATCCCACTTGATCATGGTGTATGATCCTTTTAATGTGTTGTTGGATTCAGTTTGCTAGTATTTTGTTGAGGATTTTTGTGTCTATGTTCATCAGTGATATTGGCCTGTAATTTTTTTTGTGTGATGTCTTTGTCTGGTTTTGGTATCAGGGTGATGGTGGCCTCGTAGAATGAGCTTGGGAGTGTTCCTTCCTCCGCAATTTTTTGGAAGAGTTTTAGAAGGGTAGGTGTTAATTCTTCTCTAAATGTTTCGTAGAATTCACCTGTGAAGCCATCTGGCCGTGGACGTTGTTTGTTGGAAGATTTTTAATCATAGTTTCAATTTCAGTACTTGTGATTGGTCTGTTCATATTTTCTATTTCTTCCTGTTTCAGACTTAGAAGGTTGTATTTTTCTAAGAATTTGTCCATTTCTTCTAGGTTGTCCATTTTATTGGCATGTAGTTGCTTGTAGTAATCTCTTATGATCCTTTGTATTTCTGTGGTGTCCATTGCAACTTCTCCCTTTTCATTTCTAATTTTATTGATTTGGATCCTGTCCCTTTTTTTCTTGATGAGTCTGGCTAATGGTTTATCAATTTTGTTTATTTTCTCAAAGAACCAGCTTTTAGTTTCATTGATCTTTGCTATTGTTTTCTTCATCTCTATTTCATTTATTTCTGCTCTGATCTTTATGATTTCTCTCCTTCTACTAACTTTGGGTTTTGTTTGTTCTTCTCTAGTCGCTTTAGGTGTAAGGATAGGTTGTTTATTTGAGATTTTTCTTGTTTCTTGAAGTAGGATTATATTGCTATAAACTTCCCTCTTAGAACTGCTTTTGCTGCGTCCCATAGGTTTTGGATTGTCATGTTTTCATTGTCATTTGTCTCTAGGTATTTTTTTATGTCCTCTTTGATTTCTTCAGTGATCCAATGATTATTTAGTAACATATTGTTTAGCCTTCATGTGTTTGTGTTCTTTACACTTTTTTTCCCTATAATTGATGTCAAATTTCATAGCGTTGTGGTTGGAAAACATGCTTGATATGATTTCAGTTTTCTTAAATTTACCGAGGCTTGATTTGTGACCCAAGATGTGATCTATCCTGAAGAATGTTCCATGTGCACTTGAGAAGAAAGTGTATTCTGCTGCTTTCGGATGGAATGTCCTGTAAATATCCATTAAATCTATCTGTTGTAATGTGTCATTTAAGGCTTGTGTTTCCTTATTAATTTTCTGTCTGGATGATCTATCCATTGGTGTAAGTGCGGTGTTAAAGTCCCCCACTGTTATTGTGTTACTGTTGATTTCCCCATTTATGGCTGTTAGCATTTGCCTTATGTATTGAGGTGTACCTATGTTGGGTGCGTATGTATTTACTGTAGGACAAGTTCTTAAAAGTAACTAGGTCAGAGGCATTTTGCCTATCTAGTGACTGATGTTAATCAGCATTTCCCTGATTATTCAGTGAGGAACATCTTTTTATGTATCTATGGATTATGTTTCCTCTTCTGTATAATTTCTCTTCATTTCTTTTATTCATTTTCTGTTTGGGATGTTTAACCCCTGTAAGATGGCATCATAAGTGTTCTTTATATATTCTGAACATTCACTGGTCTGCTGTTGGTTTTATATGTTAACTGTTATTATTTCCCAATTTTTGGATTATCTTTTTACTCTTTTTAAGGTGACTTTTTAAAAAATTTAAAACTTTATTATAGTTCATACATGCAATCCTCCCATGCTTAAGTTTACAGTTCAATAATTTCAGTCAGTTTATAGAGTTGTGGAACCATCATGACAGTCTAGTTTTGAGCATTTACATTTCCCCAAAATGTTCCTTAGTGCTTTTTTGCAGTTAATCCACACTCTTGCCCCCAGCCCTAGGCAACTACTGATCTGCTTTCTGTCTCTATAAATTTGCATTTCAGATGAATAGAATCATACATTATGTCTGCTTTCACTCAGCATGACTTTTTTGAGCTTTATCCAGGTGGTAGTGTGTATCAGTAGTTCATTCTTTTAATTGCTCAGTAGTATTTCGTTGTATGGGTATACAACAACTTGCTTATCCATACATTCATCAACTGATGAACATTCAGGTCATTTTCAGCTTTTGGGTACTACAAATAAAGCTATGAACATTTGTGTACAAGTCTTTGTATTTCTCTGGGGTGAGTACCTAGGAATGGATTGGCTGACAATATATATTTGATTTTTAAGAACCTACCACACTTTTCCAAAGTGGTTGTGCCATTTACCACTAGCAGCCTGAGAGTTCAAGTCCTATATCCTTATCAACACTTGATATGGTCAATTGTTTAATTTCAGGCATTCTAGTAGATGTGTAGAAGTATCTTGTGATTTTAGCATGCATTTCCCTAAAAGCTAATGAGGTTGAGAGCAGTTTTTTATGTGTGTGTTTGACATCAGTATATCTGCTTTGGTGAAATATCTATTTGAATCTTTTGCCTGCTTTAAAATTAGGTTGTTTCTCTTGAGTTATGAGTTCTTTAAATATTCTGGATACAAGTCCTTTATCAGATAAATGTTTGCAAATATTTCTTCCAGTCTGTGGCTTCTCTTTTATTTTCTCTTTTGAAGAACAAAAAGTTTTTAATTTGATGAAGTCTAGTTTACCAAATTTTTTTCTTTAGTTGATGATGCTTTTGGAGTCGTATCTAAGAACTCTGTGCAACCACAGGTGGAAATAAGATCTATGATCCATTGTGAGTTACTTTTTTATGTATAGTATGAGTTTTATGTATGGAATGAGGTAAGGGTCTTGGGTTTTTTTGTTTTGTTTTGGCATGTGGATATCCAGTTCTCTCAGTAACAGTTGTTAAAGACTTGATTTAGGCAAATCATTTGACCATAAATGTAAGAATTTCTGGACTCTTAATTCTGTTTCATTGATTGTCTATCCTTGTGCCAATACCACACTGTCATGATTACTGTGACTTAATAATATTAAGTTTTGAAATTGAGTAGTATAAATCCACCAACTCTCTTTTTCAAACTTGTTTTATTATTTTAGATACTTTATATTTCCATATAAATGTTTGGATTCAGCTTGTCAACTTCTACAAAATAGCCTGCTTGAATTTTGATAGGGTATATAGAATTTATAGATCAATTTTGGAAGAAATGTCATTTTGACAATATTTTGTTTTTAAATCCATGAATGTTAATATGCCTCTCCATTTATTTAAGTATCCTTTAATTTCTCTCATCAGTGTTTTGCAGTTTTCAATGTCAAATTCTGCATTTCTTTTATTAAATTTATTCCTAAGTATTTTACTCATTTTGATGCTATTGTGAATATAATTGTTTAGTAATTACTTTCTCTGAATATTCATTAATGCTGTATACAAATGTAATTGATTTTTGTATATTGACCTTGTATCCTGAAAACTTGCTATACTCATTTGTTAAACTCATTACTAGTGGCTTTTTAATGAATTGATATGATTGTGTGATTTTTCTCTCATCAGTTAATAGATGTATTATGTTGATTTTCAAATATTGTATAAGCCTTGCATTCTTGGGATAAACTTCACTGATCTAAATGTTAGTCAAATTCAGTTGGTTGATTTTGTTCAGTTCTTCTATATCATTGTTGACTTTGTATTAGTTACTGAGAGAGGAGTGTGGATATCTCCAATTATTATTATGGGTGTTTCCGTTTCTATCATTTTCCATTTAATTCTATCATTTTTTGCCTCATATATTTTGAAGCTCTTTTGTTCGGTGCATACACGTTTATAATTGTTATGTCCTCTTGGTTGCTTGACCCTTTCATCAATATGTAATTTCCTCTTTCATTTTTGGTAATTTTTCATGCTCTGAAGTCTACTTTGTTCGATATGAATATAGCTACTCAGGTTTTCTTTCGAGTGGTGTTTCCGTGGAGTATCTTTTTCCACCCTTTTTCTTTAAACTTGTGTATATTCCTATTTAAAAAGGTTTTCAGGTAAAGGGCATATTTAGTTCCCTCTATTTTTCATTCCTTTTTTTCCCCTTTCTTGACTTCATTTTTGGATTATTTGCACATTTTTTAAATATTCCTTTTTAGTTCTTCTGGTGTGTTTTTTAATTATATCTCTTTGTACACTTTTTTTTTTTAGTGGTTGCTCCAGGCATCATAATAAACATAGTTAGCTTTTCGCAGTATGTATAGAATTAATATTTTACCACTTCAAGTGGAATATAAATACGTTACTACCGTATAGTCCATTTACCTTTACCCCTTTGTTTTGGTATGTCATATGTATTACAGCTATACATTGGAAACTATCAGACAGTGCTGTAATTTTTGCTATTAACAAATATACATATGTGTAAAACACTTGAGTGGAGAAGCATGGTCCATTATATTTATCCCTGTTTACCATTTCTGTTGCTCTTCCATTATTCCTGGTATTCCATGTTTTCCATGATATCACTTCCCTGAATAATAAAATATTATTTAGCTTTTGTTTTAGAGGAGGTTTTCTGGCACAGAAGTTTCTTTGTTTTTCTTCTTCTTGGAAACATGCTTCTTTCACCTTCATGCCTGAATGATATTTTCTCTGGACATAGAATTCTGTATTTATAGTTTTTTTTCCTTAAGCACTTTAAAAATATTCTACTTCCCTCAGACTTCCGTGATTTCTGATAAGAAATCTGAAGTAAATTCCAACTGTTGTTCAACTATATATAATGCATCCTTTTTCTCAGGCTGCTTTCAAGTTTTATTCTTTTCCTTTAGTTTTCAGGAGTCTGATGATGTGTCTAGGCATGAATTTCTTTGTATCCTTTTTGGGATTTGCTAGGTTTCTTGAATCTCTAAGTTGATACCTTTTACCAAATTTTGGAAGTGTTCAACCATTATTTCTTAAAAATGTTTTCTGCCCTACACTCTTCCCCCATCCTTCTGGTACTCAGGCAACATGAATGTTAGACCATGTCTGTTTTCCCATAGGTCTGTGAGGCTCTCTTCTTCCTTTCTTTTTTCTCTGTTTTTCAGATATGATAATTTCTATTGATTGATCTTACAGTTTAATGCTATAGAGTCCATCCAGTGAATGTTTTCAGTTCTTAAATTTCCATTTGTTTCTTTTTTACGTTCTATTTTTTTTTTTACTGAGACTTTTTCTTTACATTTGTTTCAAGAGTATTCACTTTTACTTCTTAGAACATGGTTATAATAGATACTTTTAACTGCCTTTCTGATAATTCCATTATCTTTGCCATCTTGGAGTTGACATCTGTTGGCTTGTTTTTTGCCTTGCAAATTACTTAGATTTTCCTGGTTCTTTGTTGAGTGATTTTGGATTCTGTCTGGATCCAGTATTGAATGTTATGAGACTCTAGATGTTGTTTAAATCCTAAGGAGAATGTGAATTTAAAACTTTTTTTTAATTAAAAAAATTTTTTTTTTGTAGCAAATAGTTTTGTTAGGTTCAAATTGCAAATTCTGACTTACCGTTTGTAGGCTGTGGTTTCTGTGTCAGTTCAGTCCTTAAAGAGTTAGCCCATGTTATTTGTATCTGTCTATGTGTGCACCATCTAGTGCCTGTTCTGTGACCTGGGTGGTGGTTTACTCCATAGTTGAGTTCTCAGAGCCTTTGGTATGGTGACTATGGTCAGATCTTGCATGTCCAGCTTAGAATAGAACCCAATAGTTCATATACAGCTTTTATAGGATCTCTTTCTTGAGTTCCTTTCTCTCTGTGATTTCCCTCCAGATTTCAGAATCCCCTGAGTCCTCCTTCCTGAAAACTGGCTAGAAATCATGGACCTAAATTCCCTTGGTCTAAGACACAGTTCCTGCAATTGTGTCTGTGTCTGGTGCCAAACATTGGGAGGACAGAGAAAGAAAAAACATAATGAGAATTTGTATCATGCTTCTGAGACCACAGCACCTCTGGTCAGAGGGTGTGATTCCCCTCTTTCAGAGTTTTAGGTGCCTGCTTGGCCACTGCTGTTGTCATCATAACCCCTGTCGCTTCTGTTTCCACTGAATTGACTGAGGGTTGGGGCAGATAAGAACTGTGAAAGAAGGGGGATTTTCCTTACTCTCTTTGACCCTTAGGAATTTGTTCTTTCATTTCTCAGAGCAGAAAGAAGACTATACCTTGATATTAATATTGTACTCTGGCTTTCTTAGCGTTTACATGATGTATCACTTTCTGTCCTTTTACTTTTACCAATCTGTATCTTTATATTTAAACTGGATTTCTTTTAGATATTCTATACCTGAATCTTATATTTTCATCCATTCTGACATTGTCTTTAACAATTTAAAATTTAATGTATATACTGATACGTTTTATCATCTTGCTGTTTGTATTCTATATATCCCATCTGTTCTTTGTCCCTCTTTTCTACTTTAATCCTGACTTTTCAATTAATTGCTGATTTTATTTTGCATTCTATTTTGTCTCTACTTATTGGCTTTATTTTTTTTTTGCTCTAGAGTTTACAGTATACATCTTCACCTTATCATAATCTATCTTCAAAATTGTATACTACTTTCCATATAATGTAAGAACCTTACAATAATTCCATTTCCTCATTCCTGTCCTGCTAACTATTGTCAAAATTTTACTTCTGCATTTGTTATAAATCCCACTTTTTTTTTTAAACAGTCATATATCTTTTAAATAAATTAAACAGGGAGGAAAAAGTCCTTTTACCCATATACTTACTATTTACACAACTCTATTCCTTTATGTAGATCTACATTTTCATCTGGTATCATTTTCCTTTCTCCTGTAATGAAGATTTCTTACAGTGCAGCTCTTTAAGATTTCTTATAGTGCATGTCTGTGGGCAATTCATTCTTTCTGCTTCTGTGTCATAACATTTTTATTTTGACCTTCTCTGCATTTAGAATTCTAGGTTGACAAGTTTCTTTTTTCCTTTCAGCATTGAAGCCATCATTCCATAGTTGCCTGGATTGAACAGTTTCTGGCCTGGCCATTATTTCTTCACTTTTTTTTTTTTAACTGTTGTGTATTTATGTATGTGTGTATGTATGTATGTATGTATTTATTTGCTTATTTATTTATTTACTTATTTACTTATTTATTGCTGTGTTGGGTCTTCGTTGCTGCTTGCGTGTTTTCTCTAGTTGTGGCGAGCGGGGGCTACTCTTCGTTGCGGTGTGCAGGGTTCTCATTGCTGTGGCTTCTCTTGTTGTGGAGCACGGGCTCTAGGTGCACGGGCTTCAGTAGTTGCAGCACACAGGCTCAGTAATTGTGGCTCACAGGCTCTAGAGCGCAGGCTCAGTAGTTGTGGCACGCAGGCTCAGTAGTTATGGCTCGCGGGCTCTAGAGCACAGGCTCAGTAGTTGTGGCGCACGGGCTTCGTTGCTCCGCAGCATGTGGGATCTTCCTGGACCAGGGCTCGAACCCGTGTCCCCTGCATTGGCAGGTGGATTCTTAACCACTGCGCCACCAGGGAAGTCCCTCTTCACTTTTTTTGTTATCTCCTTTTAGTATTACAGTTACTCATGGTTGATCACATGATATTGTCCCATTGAGTCTGTTCATTTATTTGCTTCATTTTATATATATTAGATTCTAATGCTTTCTTAAAGTTCACTAATCTTTTCTTCTGCATTGTTTAATTTGCTGTTAATTCTGTCTAGTGAGAACTTTTCATTTTAGATATTTAATTTATCATCTCTAGAAGTTCCATTTCATTCTTTTTTATATCTTCCATTTTTCTCATACTTTTGATTTCCATTACATCCTTGTTCATAGTTATAATTGTTTTAACATGTGCATCCTTATTCTATCATTTGTATCATCTCTGGATCTGTTTCTGTTGAGTGATTTTTCTTGGTATGACTCATGTTTTCCTACTTGTTGTCATTTCTAATAATTTTTTAAAAAATATTTATTTTATTTATTTATTTTTGGCTGCTTTGGGTCTTAGCTGTGGCACGTGGGATCTTCGTTGCGGTGCATGGGCTCCAGAAAGCGAGGGCTCTTCGTTGTGGTGCGCAGGCTGTCTAGTTGAGGTGTGTGGGTTCAGTAGTTGTGGCACGTGGGCTTAGTTGCCCCACGGCATGTGAGATCTTAGTTCCCCGACCAGGGATCAAACCCACATCCCCTGCATTGGAAGGCAGATTCTTGACTACTGGACCACCAGGGAAGTCCCTTTAATAATTCCTGATAGGATGTGGAACATTGTTAATGTTACATTGTTGATTATCTGGATTTTGTTATCTTCCTTTAAAGGGTGGCAGGTATTTAAGCTACTTGTGGATCCCCTGGTCCTTTTTGAGTTTTTTTTTTGTTGTTTCTCCTTTTTCTTTAGCTTTACTAGGATGCATTTAAAGTAGCTTTTACTCAAGGGATAGTTCAGCCCTGTTATGAAGCTCCCCACAGAATGCCCTAAATGATTACCAAGGACTGTCCACTTTGTCTCCATGATTATGAACCTTGGAAATTGTTCAGCTTGAAACTCCCATTTTTATTTGCCCAGCATTGTGGAGTTTTACCCTATGCATGTTCCTAGTACTCAGCAAAAACTCAAGGGGATTCATGTGTAGATTTCTGGGGCTTGTTCTCTTTATAGCTTACTTTTCTTCAGAATTGTTCCTTGCAGCCTCCAGGCACCTCATCCTCCCTGAACTGATTTTAATCTCCTCCATTTAGCAATTATGTTCCTTCTCCGTACCTATAGTCAGGAAGTGCCTCTAATTAGAAAGCTGGGTCAGTTGTAGGGATCACACTTTCCTTAGAGATCACAGTCCTGTACTACTTGTTGTTCAGTTTTTGGGACCATTCTTTTTGTTTATTTTGTCTGGTTTTCTAATTATTGGTGGCTGGAAACTATATTATGTATTAATATCTTATACTCTTTAAATTTGCTTCACTCTTGCATGTTTATTTTTCTGTAAGGAATATGAAAATCAGCTTATCTCACTTTTTAAAAATCCTCTTTGTATTTAATATGATCTGATATCTTTAGAATATTGAACCCTGATAGCCAAGGACAGCAGCATATACCTTTCTCATTTATAATTTTATCCTATTAAGCTAGTATCTCTCCCTATTTTATTAGGATTTTTTTTTTTTTTTTTTTTTTTACCAAAAATAGATATTTCTTATCTTCTCATGCCTTTTTCTCTTTTTTTCTTTCTTTCTTTTTTCTGCATGCGAGTTGTCATACCTTTTTTCTTTGATTTATTAGTATGGTGACTTATATTTATAGACTTCCTAACATAGAACCCATTCCTGGTATGAAACCCCCTCAGTCATAGTCATTATTACTTTCAGTAAACTACTACATCCTATATGCTTGATATTTTAGCTTGGACTTTTGTATAGATTCTTGGATTACTTTTGACTATTTCAATATTCAAATTCCTAGCACTCATTTAGAATCCTTAAATATGACAGGCTTTAAGTTCATGAAAAGGGAAGAATTCTCAGAATGCATGAGGTAAATGCATCATTGTGGTACTTGGTTACTTTTAGCATTAAAAATAACATTTAAATGTATTAGTGTTCATGTTTTTGTTTCAAAATAATTAAGATAATTTGTGCTGTTCATCTTGCTGATATGACAGGAACTTTTTTGTCAAGGAGAAATAGGATTTTTAAATTAAATCTTCTCAATAAAATGTGCTTGTGTTATAAAATATAGGTTGAACTTCTGTGGTCTATATTCATCAGAGAAAAAATTTAACCACCTATCTCCATATAGAACTGTCTCAGTTCTCACTAATTCAGTTACATGTTTTCCCTCTTCACAGGTGCAGTTTAACTTGCAGTTTACAAAACCAAGTACATCACTAGGAGATGTTCAATCAGGAACAACTGTTAGTATGCCTTGCTCAACTGATAAGGAAAAGTAAGCTCTTGACATAAAATTTAATGTTTGTAATTTTGAAAGTCAGGGAGTTTTTACCAGTGTTTGAAAGCTATTATGACCACTTATTTATGTAACGTTTTAAGTTGCTGATCAGTGGGATTTGACTTAGTCCCTTTTAGCTGTAAGAAAGAGGTTTCTCATATTTTTTAAAACTGTAGGATAGACATATAGTAAAATTTAATTTTTTAAAAGGGATTTTCCTACATAACTGAAGAACACCCTTTCATATATTCTCGGGCAAATGGATAGAAATCTTTTAAATTCCTCAGAGTTGGCTGTTTTGCTTTTGTTTTCCTATATGGCTGTGTCTGTCTCTAGAAGCTCTTTGTTTTTCTGAGTAATTGCTTCCAGTGTAAAGTAAACTGAGAAATCAGCTGGTTAAACTGTTAGAATTCTGGGGTAAATAAGAGTAAAAGGGTTTGTGAGGTTGCCCCCTAGCCAAGCTAACATAAATAAGCTTTAGTGCCAATTTGTGACTTCTCTTTTGCCTACTCAGAGATTCTTTGCCTATTTTTTTAGATCTTAAGCAGGTTTTATGTACTGAAGTTTGCTGAATCAGTGAGTTGTAGCTAGAGTAAACAACTTATAGATGCAAACTTGTCTCTCTGGGTAGTCTTTATGTTTGTAATACTGTTTTCTTATTCCTTTATTTACTTAAAATGTAATTGCTTTAAGGCTTGTCTGCTGGCACTCATTATCATGAGCTATCACCATCCCCAATATATTACAAACTAAAAAATTACTGTCATGGCTCAAAGAGGCGTCTTATTCCAGCTCTCTTCATTCATTGGCTCCTCTAAAATTAGTACCAAGACGAGTATTAAAATAGTTAATGTTTATGAGCCTCTGTTTCGTTTTGGTTTTTTTTTATAAATTTATTTATTTATCTATTTATGGCTGTGTTGGGTCTTCGTTTCTGTGCAAGGGCTTTCTCTAGTCTTGGCAGGCGGGGGCCGCTCTTCATCGCGGTGCGCGGGCCTCTCACTATCGCGGCCTCTCTTGTTGCGGAGCACAGGCTCCAGACGCGCAGGCTCAGTAGTTGTGGCTCGCGGGCCTAGCCACTCCGCGGCATGTGGGATCCTCCCGGACCGGGGCACGAACCCGTGTCCCCTGCATTGGCAGGTGGATTCCCAACCGCTGCGCCACCAGGGAAGCCCCGAGCCTCTGTTTTTTAAAAGTGAGAATTCTTTGAAGTCCTGAAATGTATGTGCTTGTTATATTTAAGCTCATATTTGTTAAAGTGGCAGAGCACCTAGAATTCATATTAATGGTAGAACACCATGATGCTTATATGTTTAACTCCATCATGTACACTAAAAACAATTTTACTTACAGATCATATTTGTGGTACAAAGTCAAACATAATCATGTGTCCATAAAATTGGGACTGTTTAGCTATTTTGAGATTTTTGTTTAGAATTGGTTTGTTGTTTTGTTGTCAGCTAGTAATAAGTGGCAACGGTTAAAGAAAAAATTTTAAATTGGAAAAAACACCTATTCACCCACTTAATTCTTTTCTGAAAATTGGGAAAAGACCATTATTTAATTTTAAAGATAAAATGTCATTGTTTTGCAAGAGCCCTGAACTACTTCTTGCAAGTGTACTAATATAGAAACTGTTAATACTGGACAGATTTAGAAAGAAGGAATATCGTGGTTGAAAGAGGAAAAATACAACTACAGAAATATCCTCTCCTTTGTTTTTTCAAAATTTCATATTTGTATTCATCTGACCAGAATTCATTATTGTACAATGTGTATTAATGTTTAATAATGACAACTTTGAATCATTACAAAATTTTGAGGAGCTTTTGGTCAAAGGAAAAAGATAACTTACTCTTTACTGGGAAGAAGTATACTTTGGCTTATGAATAGATAAATTATTTGCTTAAGAACTCAGTGAAAAATGGGATTTGTTTTGAACAAAGGTATAAATATAACATTGTATACATAGTATATGTATGTATATAGATTAAACATTCAAACTTTACTGAAGAGAAAGTAAGACTTTGTTAAAATAAGTAAATAATTACTATTTTCATTTCAAGTGGTGAAAATTTAGGGCTGGAATACAAATATCTGAAGAAAAGGGAAGACAGCATTCCTTTACGTGGGCTCAACCAAAATCTATTTAATAATCCAGGTGAGAAGACATTTCTGAAATGGATTGTACACTGTGGTTTAATTTAATGTATTACATAAAGACTTACGTGAATGCAGATAATCTTTTTTTGTCCTCATTTGCAGACCATCAAAAAGACGGCACTTTAGCATTACAGACATCTTCAAAACCCACAGTGCTCCCTTCTACATCTTCAGCATATTTCCCTGGGCAGTTACCAAACAGTTAATCCTAGTGTCATCTTTTACTTTTATTGAAATTTTAGAAATTCAGCGTGGTTTTAATATAGAAACAGCACAGATCAAATTCTGAATAAGCAAGTTTCAAAGTTTACTTGAGCTACTTACTGTATTAGATTGTTTGGATCCTTTAAGTACTGCTGTTGTTTATGCAGTTTAGAGGGGCAAATTTGTACTAGGGAATGGGTGAAGATTCTTTTTAGTTTGGAACATGGTGTTTTGTAGAATAATAGTATGAATTTTATTAAACTAATCCTTAGAAATTTTCAAATGTTCTAAGGAAAGAGTTGATCCTTGTAAGGGACATTCTAATCATATTCAATATCTCAATTAATTAAAACCTGCTCAGATATATATACTAGTATGAAACCAAAGAATGCTATCAATTCATTTTATCATTTTCATTAGTACAATAAAAGTTTTAAATTTGCCACCTGAGAATTTTAAGGGAAAATAATTATCTCTTGAGATGTATTATTGATGACATTTACAGTAAAGGGAAAAGTCCTGAAATTACCTTAAATGAATAAATTCTTCATAGCAAGTAAATATTTTCCTTGAAACCTTTAAATTATCTTTTGAATAAGTCTGTTAAGTAATTTTGATAAATTTGTTGTACAGAAAATCTTGGACAGTCTAATTACATGACCAGATTAGGTACAAAGTGCTTTTAGTCATTTGAGGTGCAGAGTTTATGGATTTTAATGCTTCCTGGAAGTCTACAGTCATCCAGTTTTTCTCCTTCATTTGGAGTTTTGTTTGTTATACAGTTAAATCTGTATTAGTGGAATATTTGTTTTAAAAATTAGTACTTACACAAAATATTTCCTGAGAGCATCATGAATATTCATTTTGTTTATATCAAAATAGGTTCATTTTCATGTTTGCTTATTAGTAAAGTAGGCAAAATGAATAATGTTAGAAGTTACAACTTTCTTCTCTCCCTATAATTAAGTTTCAAGTAAGAATTGTTCCTTGGGAAAAATGAGGTAATTTAAAAAAATTCACCCAGAATCACAGGGTTGCATTTTGTTTTCTTACTGACAACCATCCAGTAGAGTAGCATTCTCTTAAGAAAACTCTAAATCAATTTGTTTGCAAGAGATTGCTAATGCTCATGTGATACTTAAAAAAAATATTTTCAAGGACCTTATTACACAGATGAGGAAAAGAGACATTTCAGGATATTGATGACATGCTAACGTTATTGGCTTCCATGGTAAGACAAAAAGTATTTGCTAATTTTTTTATGAAGCCACAGTATTTATTGAGTCTTTCCTTATACTTTTGAAACTGCTGGCAACCACAAGCTGTCTTAAACTAGGGATCTTATCTAAAAAATTTAATAACCGTTATTAGGTAGTCACTTTTTATATATATATTTTTGTCATTTAGATATACTATATTAGTAAGAATACTCAGTTATAATAACTTGAAAGCACTAATAATCTGGAAAGAAACTTTCTGGCAATATTGGAATCTTTCCTGTAAATAGTATGTAATATAAAACTTTGTGACAAGGGTTTGGATAGGATACATGACATACAGGTAGCTCTTTTTTTTTAAATATAGATATCCTTTTCCATATCCACACATGGAAAATTGGGAGAACTCCCAAAAGATAGGATAGAGATCATTTTGATATCAAACAACTTGCTAAAGACTTTTTGGTACTAAATGTATATACACAGACTTTCGAGTGTGCCAATTATTTGCTCTACCTCTTAAACTTTTATTTGAAATTGTTTTGCTGTGTGCAGTTGTACATGCGTTAATAATCAAAATATTGCATTTAATGTATTTCTGTAACTGTGAGATTTGTTAATAAAGTATTAATATTTTGGGAATCTGACGTAAACAGTATGTAAAAACAAACAAACATAGGACTGACCTACAACACCTATGCTTAGAAAATTAAGTACTTCTTACAGTTAATTTATGAACTAAGTTTTCATTTCTTTGCTTTTGTCTTCCTACAACAGTATTTTATTGAGGGAAATGAAATGGATTCAAAAGGGGAAGGTATAATGCTTTGATTTGTTACTGTAAAAAATATAGTAACAAAGCCAAAACAGGCCTCATAAGGGAATCACAGATCAAGACTTTCTTTAAAAAAAAATCATTAAAATATTTAATTTTATTAACAGGATATTTACATTTCTTTTAAGACCTTATTTAACCATAGTGAATGTTCCAAGTTTAAAAAGCATTAAGCAGTAACCACACATAAGATGAAAACAGTGTAAACTATACAATACTTTATGTACAATTTTTACAAAGTAACACTTTTTTAAATAATATAACTGGACACAAAAATATACACTTTAGAGAAATTCACATCAGTAATTGTATAAAGCTCTCTTCTAGGGTCCTGAAAATTTAGGACAAACATTAGCTCTGTAAATAAAGTGTTACTGTGACAGTCCTGAAAGGCCACTATATATATTTATCTACATATAGATATCACATTGACATTTTCAAGGCTACCAGCTTTACTATATAATTTTTAGATTATGTATTCAAGTGTTGAGGTTCTTACGATTATGCAAACATTAAAAGAATAGTGGTATAAGTAGCTGGGAACAAATGCGAGCCAGCATTTAGATTTACAGGCTCCAAACACCCCAATTTAAATTCTAAATGGCTGATATTTTCTCATTTCAAAAACAGTAGTGAATAATGTTTAAAATAAAATTACTACAGACAAGCTTGAAACATGATTCAGATTTAGTATAGTTTTCTTAAGAGTTTTGTTTTTTTAAATGCAAACAGTTCATTTACCATTTCTTTACTTTAGTGCATCTGCATTAAGGCTTTGAATTATTTGACCCAAGATTTTACAATATTAAAATCTGACTCACGATTTTACAATGTTAAAATGAACAGTTCCACACTATACTATCTATCTACTCTGTCTCACTGCGAGTCAGCATAAATAGAGTTAAAGCTCAACACCTGAAGGAAATGGTAGCAGAGACATTGCTAGTATCTAAGAAGTTACATATATAGTTTTTAATTTTAATTAAAGGATGTATAATAAAATAAAAAGCTTAGTGGCAAGAAACTGGTGCTAATAAACAAAAGGTTTCTTTTCAAAAGAAATTGTAACATCTTTGGAAAACTGTCCAGTTCTTTTCTTTAGTTCCCACGGAGTTCATGCAGATACATTTCTTAAGACAATCTTAAAAGTACATTGTAGATGGAAATGGAATGTACATCCAGAACTATAGGTGAAAACTAAGACCTGGGTGCTGATAGAAAAGTCTTCCTGATTTCGTTGTCACACATTTGTGTCCTGGAGTAAAGGTTCTTTGGCCTCTCCTGGCGCTTGCGCACTATGAGGATGGCTGTGGCTGCCGCAGTGCTTTCTCCAGCTGCTGGGCCTTAAGCTTAAGTTGGTATGCTCCGGAATAAACAAGGCAACAAGCAGAGCCAGCAGCACTGAACAGGCTCCAAAGAGGAAGGGGGGGCCAGGGATGATGGAATTCTGAGGAAGAAAAAGAGAATTAGGATTTTTGCAAAGACTTCTTTGTTCATAACAAGAAATTGCTTATCTTTTAGTAGTAACTGATTGCTGTGAATTATAAGCCAATGACTCCTCTCTTTCTTCATTAAAGCCACAGTTAGAAAAAACATTCCCTTTTCAAGGGGAAAAGAAACACTATCACACTCTTAACGTAAAATTCTGGGGGATAACAGCTGACCCAAGAAACAGCCAAAAGATTTTTTTAAAACAAATACATGCAAAAATATATTGTCATTTACAGCATAAAATCTGAACACATTCTATGAACCTTCACTTAATTTGTTAGTTCAAGAGGAAAACAGGGAGATCTCACAATTAAAATCAAGTAACATACAATATTAACTACAGTAGCAGAATCAATTACCATTTTCTTTGTTAAAAAGATAACTATATTCTCTAGTGACTGAAAGTAAGGAAAACACAGATAATGTTGTTACCATGAGAAGAATCAAATAGACCCTGTGTTTTAGCCCCAAATCACATTCATTCTTAGCAAAAACTTGCACTGCCAGTTTTACCTGTGTAGAGCCCACAGACATTCTTTTTTATTTAAAAGTAGTCTTAGCTGGTTAGAAGATTAGTGTAGAACTCTGCTAAATACAAGGAAACTAATGAGTTGTTTGTATTGGCTAAAATAATGTTCCGCTGTTAATGTTTTCAGTTGTAAGGAGGGGAGTATAGTGAGCAAGTGAACAAAGATGTTTACCAGCACCTAACTGACTCTTCTACAGAAGGCAGACCTGATACAGGGAACCTCTCACATTCCAGAAGCCTCAGATGAAAGAAGTACGTATATGGGAGGACATAGTCCCTTAGGCTTTGGTTTTAAGTGTTTTTATTCAATCTAAGAATCTCAAATAAAAGCTTTAGTGACCAAAAAACATCACCTTTCAATCCAGCCAAATGAACTATATTTTATAATTACCTGTTCAAAGTGGTGCTGTGGGCTTGTGTTTGTTCCCAAGTCTGTTCCTGTCATTGGCAGTTCTTTAAGTTCCACATGGAATATGTAGAAAATGAATCCATAAAGGGCTGGTCCCAGACCATTGCATAATCCTCTAATTCCTGTTATCATCCCTTGGACGACACCTGAATTGTTTACACAAGTTATTTAGTGTACCACTTATTTTTTCCTACCCTAGAACCGATACAAACATGAAATCACTTATTCTAAAGGCAAAACTTTTATCAGACACTAGCAACTTAACTGCAGTGGCATCAAAATTACTTAGAAGCTATAAGCTCTACAAAGTATAGTGAGCTATCTGATGCAAATGTAAGCTCAGGTCTAATGTAGAAACAAGGGGGCAAAAGCACTTTATTTCCTTTAAAAAAAAATCTCTTGGCTCAAAATCAGCATGGGTTCATAAGCACAGCTGTTAAAAACTCTGTCCCCAAGCAGCTACTTAAGACCCCAAATATAGCCCCTTGTTATAGTGTTTGATTTTTGTTTACCTCTGGGATCTTATCCCAAATTTAAAATGCAACTTGATTTGGCCACAGGCCTTTCCTTATTTATAACTAAGTGACCTCTGCCACTCTTGTAATGCCCCTGTTTTTCCTTTTGACATAAACAGGCTTTTCAAAGAATTATTCCTCACCTATTAGTATTTTAAGAATTAAGTGTTCCTGCCACAAAAGTGTAAGACAATACATTTTCTATGTGTCTTTAGGTGACAAACATGCAATGTTAATGAAAGGGTTATCTGTGTATCCCTGAGATGTCTAGCACATCATAGCATATTGTTTATGTAATAAATAAATGGTTAGTGAATATAAGGTGACTAACCTTCATCACTAAATTCTCTAGCAAAAGAACAGACAGGGCCACATATTCACAGTGACAGACAAGGTTATCTACCTAAGGATAATACCCTAGAATCTGCTTTTCCTCTTTACAATGAAAGCAATTTGTTTTTTTAAAAAAAATTTTATTGCAGTATAATTGACTTACTATGTTGTGTTAGTTTCAGGTGTACAGCAAAGTGAATCAGTTATACATACATCCACTCTTTTTTAGAGTCTTTTCCCATTTGGGCCATTACAGAGTATTGAGTACAATGAAAGCAATTTAAAATTCTCTACCCTGAAGATACGCTTATGTTTCAGAACTTAGGAAAGAGACAGAACAGAGGATTAGAATATTCTGTATTTTTAAATAATTATCATTGGGTCCTATCAACTCACCTTGTTGATCAGCATCAGCAGTTCGTGAAACAAGTGCACTGACAGCGGGAAAGGTAATGCTAGACATGGCTGCCACCGCCCCGGCAGCCCACATCATCCTGCAATCAGAGGCGACAAAACAAGAATAGTACGTTGTTGTTATTCTCCACTGTACCTGTCAAAGTCAGGAGAACTATACTTGCTCTTCCTTCTTTCCTGTGTGACTGGGCAAGTAACTTAGAAGTCTAACCCTGTTTACTCTTCTAGAAAGCAGTAAAACAACCACTTATTCACAAGAATGCTGTGGGTTTCAACGTAGAATTGGGATATCACATATCACATCTAAACTGTAAAGTGTGTTGGGTATTATTTCTGCAGGACTTGGGCGGGTGGGGAGAGAATGTTGAGAAACATCATTAAATGTTTCCAAACGTTCGCTAGTAGAACGGCAAGGTTCCCAGAGATCTGTGATTCAGTGTGAAGAAATCACTAATTTGATCTAAATGTGCTACTGGCTTGATGTTTAAAAGAAATGTTTTCGATAAATTGTGAGCACCTCTTTTGCAAGGCTAGACTGAAAAATAAAACATCCATCAAAACATACTCTTGGTGCTTACTCATACCCAAGTCCAAACAGAGATGATGTGTTCAGTTGAATGAAACGCTACTGCACACTGTGGAGTTCAGTCCTGTAATACCTGAGCACAAAGGTGTGCATGGGCAACCTGACAGCAGCACTATTCCCACCCTGCAGGAAACCAGACTGGCAAGAAAAGCAGAGAGCTTTCCCAGCATAAAGCCGGGACCAAAACAACCGGACTTCTGGTTTGCCATCAGTAATGATCACTGGTGTTACTCAACTTTTTTTTCCTAACCTTGCTGCTTTGGGATTACAAGTGTTTTTCTGACAAACTAAACTGGATTAAATGCTCATTAGAGATTGAAAAACTCAGTCTCATTCAAAAACCCAACCTGTTGCTTAGATACAAAATGTCACTCCACTGTCCTCAAGCCACTATAGAATATACAAATACACAAGTGAGAAACCTGTGTTATATACACTTTGAGAGAAAAAAAAAGCATATTAAGAGACATTAAAGTCTAAGCCTTAATTGAGAAGCAAATTAAGAAATATAAAAGTTTTGTCAGTTACACCTCAATAAAGCTGAAAAAAAACAAAAACACGGCAAACAACAAAATTAAGAAAATTAAAATATTTGTACCTACCAAGGTTCTGAACCGAAGCCATACCATGCAAGCTGTAATATTTGAAATCCCAGGCCCAATAAAATGGTGTTCTTATTTCCAATTGACCTCATAAGTAAACTCAAGACTATGGTCTAGAAAATATGAAAAATCAAAGTGGCTTATTAGAATAAGCTTTTTAATACTGAAAAGAAAAAAAGCTATTTGGTGACCCATTTCAATCTATAATATAAAAGGACTATTACCACTTTTCTACATTTTGGCTTTTCAGCAACAATTGCCCTGAATATATCTGAAACCATTACTTCAGGTCATATAAGCAGATGAAAGGTGCCTCTGCTGACACAGATCCAGATTCAGGGGAAAAGTCAGAAAACTGAAAATAGAAAAGGTGAACTTCGTGTTCAGTACATTTCTCCTGAGGACCACTTAAAATCAGAAATTGTAAACAGTAGGGTTGAAAGGTTCTAACTCATGGTTTAGAGGTCCCTGTTATGTAATAGCTTAAAAATTTTTACAGGTCCAAGTTAATCCAAAACGCTTATTCTCCTGACTAAATAAAGCTGAAACAGCACAATTACTCATATATCCTTCACCTAAATTAACCTACTGCTGAAACCATGATGCTTTTATGAACAGTAGATCAGTTTAACAAGTATGACTTGGGAGTCGTGTAGGCTAATAACTAAGAACACAGCCTTGGGAAAAACAGCCTTAATCATCATTTTGGCTCTAACCATGTGACCCTGGGCAAGTCACCTCACTCTGAAACTCAGTTTGGTCTCTTAAAAGACTGTGATAATAGTACCTACTTCAAAACTGTGTCATGTGAGTTAGATGAAATGATATACTTCGCATTGTGCCTGGCACATTTAATAAACAACATTATGAATTGGGTTTTCTTGCTTTCCTCTCAAAGTTAATAAAAATTCAGCAATCATTTGGGGACATTAGTATTAAACATACCCCTTAAGATAGCTATTAAGTCCATAGAGGAAGAAGTGAAAATAATTCAGGAAATCAATACTTGATGACTGGCTGATACTCTAAACTCAAAATTATCAAGTATAAGTTTAAAATTCTTTAAATTGAGACAATCATTTAAGAGTTTAATCAGGCTTAATCACAAATAAGCCAGTGGGAAGCAAATGAAGATTCTTTTAAGGATTCTTGAACAATTAACACTCATAACTTTCCTCTCTGAGATTTTCCCTTAAATCGGGTGAGCGTGAGATTGAATTCCACAAAGCACGGAGCCCTGGAGTACATTCTTCAACAACCACAGCTATGAAAGGGAACTCACCCAGAGCGAGCACTCAGAGAAGAAAAACTTCCTGTGTATATGATACTCTAACTGGGACATCGATTTTCTCCCAAGGGCAAGGACTTCCTTCTCATTTATCTTTGTATCCCCAGCACCTAGCATAAGTTCTTTCTTTAAAAAAAAAAAAAAATTTTAAAGAGAACGGAGAGAACCAAGAGAACCAAGTTGTAAAGGTTAAAATGACTTATGACTTAACCAAGATGACACAGCTAATTAACAGTTAACTGACACCAACTTTGGTCACTCAGTCAACAAATATTTGCCCAGTTCCTACTGTATCCAATGGCTATTCTAGGTCTGAGGGCACTGACCCAGGTCAGAGTACTGGTCAGCAAAGAGATTACCTCCCAGTAGAGGGAAAACGGACATAAGCATACTTATCAAACCAGATAATTCCGGGTTGTAGCTGCTCTAAGAAAATAAGACAGGGTAGTGTGATAGAGGGGCTGCTCAAACCAGGACATGCAGGGAAGGCCCTTCTGAGGCGACATCTGAGGTGAGAGCCGAATGAGGAGGAGGAGGTGGCATGTGAGTATCTAGGCAAAGAGCACTCCAGTTGCGGGTGACAGCAAGCACATAGGCGCTGGACTGGAGTGTATTCAACAACATGGAGAACGGGGGAAACGGGGGCTCCATCAAGAGCCTAGATTTTATTCTGGTTGTGACAGGAAGGGAATATTAAACAAGAAAACACTATGGCTCAACTCCCACTTTGCAACAATTCCTCTGCCAGCTGGCAAATAAGCCGTAGGGAGACAAACGTGGAAACAGACCAGATGGAGGCTACGGTCTTGGCTTAGACTAGGCTCCTAGTAATGGCGATGGTGAGAAGTGCTTCAATTCAAAATATGTTTTGGAGAGAAGTGAAAGGAGATACCATCTGATGTGCTGGATGTGGGAGAAGGAGAAAAAAAGCAATCAAGAATGGCACCCAGGTTCCTGGCCCCAGCAGCCAGGAGAGCGGTGATGCCACTGAACGAGACGAACAGCGCTGGGTGGAAGGAAGCCAGGTGGCGGTCGCAGCCGCGTCAAGGGCGCGATGCCCAGCAGGCGTGAGACAGCACTGAGGACGCGTGTACAACCATCTCCGAGCACTCGCGGAAACGTTTATCGAGCGCAGATGTGATGAACCCGTGCCTGCTAGTGCCAAGGAAGTGATGGGGCCTGTGGCAAACCAGAGAGCAAAGGCCCGAAGGGGCAGCGACCGTGGGGCTGTCACTGAAGGTCACATTCATGTTACCACGTCTCCTCATTTGGGGGAGAAGCTGCACTTCCATATTTTCATATCATACCTCCCAATTTTTAAATGCTTACTACTACTCTTTAAAGTTTTAAAATCACTATGGGAAAAAACCAATGACCTCTAATTTAGCACCTGCTGGGCCGCAGGCACAGTGCAGGGCGTTAGCCTGACCAAGACAAATATGATATAATTCTGACCTCGCAATCCTCTCAGAGCTCTACTAGAGCTCACAAAGCTACTGAGGCAAAAATAATAAGAAACAAAGAGGTAAAATTCATAATACGGTGCATTCTGTACCATGATAGAGATACACCCAAGTTAATATGAGAACTCAGAGAAGGTATACTTAGGGGTGAAAGGGGGATGCAGTAAGGACGGCAGGAACAAAGGCACAAGGGCAAGCAAGAAAATAAACAAAGAGAGGCAGGCTCTGTGCTACTGGAGAGGAGAGTCAAAGACACTAGTCTTTCGCTTAGAGGTCAACAGGGGAGAAGTCATTCTCAACTGTATACTTGCCATAAATGAGAGCATAAGCTAATGCTTCTTCCTTTGGGGCTATAAATTTTACTTGATATTTTAATTCATATAATGACATAAACTTAATTATCAATATTTACATGCGGACTACATATGCCTATTCACCTGTTTTTGAAGTTCAACTAATTTTCTCACTTTCAGAAATGTGATTTTACATCTCAAAAACTATGCTTCTATGTAGGCCCCCAAAGCTGAATGGTCATTTAAGTACTGTATTCCTTGTAGACCATGTTTCTGTTCACAGTATCTGCCGTGCTAGCAACGCTGGCTGGGTCGTGGCTCATTCCTTCCAGATTCACAGCCCTCATGACCCTGCTGCTGCAGGGCTCTTTCCAGCGCAAACCCAACCATGCCCCCTCCTGGCTTCACATGTCTGCCCTCCTGGATTCTGAGCTCTTAGGGACTGTTTTCCATCCTGTGTTCCTTTGTGCCTGATGCAATCTACTGAGCAGAGGGAAAATTTCCTCTAAAGCACCTTCAACTCATCATTCAAGCAGTCCACAGTGTGCCCAAATTTACTAGGTGCCCACCTACAGCTTGCATGCTCAGTTAAGTATGAAATGGAACTTAAGACCTTACAACTACCAACCTCTTAAGTGTCATTAGAGTAAATGTTAGCCTGTTCTCTTTAAGATCTGAATCAAATAAAATAGTAGCAAATCTAATCTCAGCAATATATGAAAAAGATAAGACATAATGATCAGGCTGGATTTATCTCAGGATTCAAGGTCAGTTTAACATTTGATAATTCATCGAGCTCTAGTCTTAGTACACTCTCCTTTGTGTTCAGAGAGGTTTTTTTTTTTTAATAAATTTATTTATTTATTTATTTATTTTTGGCTGTGTTGGGTCTTCGTTTCTGTGCGAGGGCTTTCTCTAGTTGTGGCAAACGGGGGCCACTCTTCATCGCGGTGCGCGGGCCTCTCACTATCGCAGCCTCTCCTGTTGCGGAGCACAGGCTCCAGAGGCGCAGGCTCAGTAGTTGTGGCTCACGGGCCCAGCCGCTCCGCGGCATGTGGGATCCTCCCAGACCAGGGCTCGAACCCGTGTCTCCTGCATTGGCAGGCGGATTCTCAACCACTGCGCCACCAGGGAAGCCCCCAGAAAGGTTTTTTTTTTAAGCTATTTTTATATATGGGCAACAATAACCCCAAAGCTAACGAGCACATTTCTGAGGCCTTGGGGGAAGTATATTATACAATTGAAATTTAAATTTGAAGTTTATCACTAAATCTACCAGAAATTCATAAATGATGAGATCTGCAGAAGCAATCCTACCTCCAAGATGGTGAAACATCCAAGAGTACTATTAAATGGACTTTACTTTCCATTTTAAGAGTAGAATAAAACAGAAAAAGCTGCAACCTAGTAGATTGGATCTAAGGTGGGAAAGAGTGTTAGAGTAGATCGTTTACAGAGTCTGGAAAAAACAAAGCCCAACAGAAAGAAATGGGAGGGGTTTTTTCACAGAAAGGAGAAAGAGTGGAATGAGATAGTTTGAAGGCCAGATGAAATATCTCCTAAGAAAATCCAGATTCTTACGTTGATTAATATCTTATTCATCAAACAACCACCAGCTACCAACTGGGTTTCCAAGATAAAAATACTTTCATGTCACTTCTCTGCTCAAAACCCTCCTATCTTCTTGTCAAGTCTTATGATGACCCAGAAGGCCGCACGCGATCTGGTCCCTCTCCACCTCTCAGAATTCATCTCCTGACACTCTCTCCCTTGTTCACTCCACCAGAGCCATACTGTCCCCTGGCTCTTTCTTACACATGCCAGGAATTGTCTTTCAGAGTTGTAGTTCTGTTCTGGCATATTCCAGTGGATTGTTCCTCCAGGTATTCCAGTGGACCGTTCCTCATTCCTTTGGGTCTCTGCTCAAACGTCACTTGTATCAGCAAAGCCTTACCGACCCTCCCAAATAAAATAACACCCTGCCCCCAGCCACGCTCTACATCCCTTGTGCCCTTTTTCTCTATAGCTTTCATTATACCTGATATGCTTACACTGACATGCTTATTCATTCTCTTATCCCACAAGAATGCAAACTTTACAATAGTAGGGATCATGAGCGCTTGACACATGATAGGTATTCAATAAATATCTACTGAATGAATGAATCAACAGTAGAACAACACTAACATAAAATTTCTGATTTTATGCAGGTGAATACTCTAGTGTAAATCAATAAACTCTCTTTCTGGTTTACACATCGTATGTTGATTAGTACGTGTCAGTCCCAAAAATCTAATCAATACTATCTATACTAACAGAATTATGTTTCCGAACCTTCGAACATCTCTCCCTCTAACGAAAAAGTAACTCACCTGTGCAATAATGGAAAGAATGCCAAGGACTGCTATAAATGCTGCAACACTTTCTGGTGAAAATTTCATTATCTAGAAGGTTTCCAGAAAAAGAAACATTAATAAAATAAGCACAACAAATACCATACTAATGCAACTACTTGTATATTAACATTAAATCGGCCAGAAAAAGAAAATGCAATTCATTTATAACCAAAGAACTCCTCAGAGGAAGAATCTGGCTTTCACTGAGGACCAAAATTATAATAAGTGTTAGATACTGAAAATAATAGCTACGTAACTTAGATTAAGTAAATCTAAATCCCGTAATTTCGATTTCCTAAATAGGAGACCACTATCAAGCACTCAAAATCCATTTTACAAATAAATATTGCACCATTTTGTGCTTTTTACAAGTACTGATAAAGGCTTAATCTCTGCCTAGTAAGAATAGTGTCAAGGAGAAAAGAACTAATGCTCTTATTTTGGCTAGCTGCTTTACAAATATATGCTCTAAATCACAAAGAGACTGGAGCAGGTGAATGGATTAAAGCATCCCATCACCTGATAAGCAACAAATAAACAAGCTCAAATGACACACTTTGACAGGAAAATTCTCTCTTTTTGCCTAAGCCACAAGTCTTCATAGAAACACATAAGCAACATCAGCCACACTAAACAGGAGGTTAATTCTAGTGAGCCATTATTTTAAAAATGATAGTCATTTCTAAAAGGCTCTGCTCTTAAAATTCTCTCAAGATTAAATATTTTGTATTAAGGCACTAAACAATGAAAGAAAAGTCCACCTTGGCAGAACAGAATTTTACCTGTCTGAGGTATAAAAAAAAGCTGGAATATTGGCCTGCCTCCGGCAAGTAGGAGAGAAACACCGTAATGCAGATCAGCAGCACTATGGAGTCTTGGCCCACTTTTTTTAAGGACTAGAACAAAAAACAGACCAATGCAAGGTTTTATATCAAAACACTGAACTATTCTTAAGAACATGCAGAGATATCTTCTGGCAGTGTACATACAGATACCTAGTTGTCTTTTTTTTCCCCCAGTTTATTTTCATCCTCCCCAAAAGTATTCTGAAAAGTATTTCAAAATATTTTTAAAAATCCATCACGATGTTTTCCCCAAAGAAACATCCACAACAAAACATTAATGCTGTGCTGAATCACACATTCATTTTTTTTGCCAAAGTGAATGAAAAAGCATCAACTTACTGCAAAGGGGTCAGCCTGTTCCCAGGAAATGGGTGCTCCCCATGATGCGGGCCGCATCTTCTCAGGTAATGACTCCGGCACAGCAACAAGGATAAAACAAATATCTAGCAGAGCTATCGCTGTAGCCAGGACCACCACCAAGCTGTCCCCATACACTCGCCCAAGATAAGCGCCAATTGCAGGGCTGGTTACCAAACTTGCAGCAAATGTTGCCGAAACCTGCAACAAACCAAGATCAATAGAAAGAGATTAGGCAGGACATCTGGCTCCTTTACTTCCACACCAGAGACTCTGACTTATGTCAGTTCTCCTGCTGCAGTCTCCCTTTCCTCCTCCTACCTGTGCCAGTTTTCTTATACTTTCTTCTTTTGCAGGAAGAGAAAAGAATTAGATTCTTAACTAAAAAATATGTAATAACCTCTAAGATAGTGGCTTCAAACTTTCTTTTAAGCCTTGAAGCCCTCTGTTTAAATAAATCCTACTGACAAACTTGTAAGTAAAAACAGATTTAAAAATAAAAAACTGTTTTAGCTGAAGAAGGGTTGGGGGCCTGGATTACCATCCAAATCCCCCCCCCCGACTGCCAGGCATGCTGGCCCCTGGGGCGCCTCCATAACCCCACAGTGCTCTGCGAACGGAGTCTACAACAATACCGTAAGGAAATCCCATGCCACTGTGACTTTTCCCCCAATATTAAAGTTAAGATTAAATGAATGTTTACTTTGATACATATTTAAAGCTGGCTGAAATAAAGCTTAAAGACTTTAAAGTTTATCTTTTCAGCAGTAATAGTTTTAAGCCACAGCACAAATCTGAACTTGGTCATCATTAGGTGGCAGGGTTAGGAAGAACGAGATCATCCAGATCATCGATCCTTGGCATTGAGCCCATCTCTAACCATGTCTCTCTAACATCCTGAGGAAGCCCATACAAGTCTGGTGAAAATGCAGATTAAAGTAGAGAAAACAGGGGGAGAAAAACTGTTAATCCCAGAAATATCTGGCCTACTGGACAAAGTGGCCTGCAAATCAACAGTAGGTGTGACAGCAGGTAACACCTGATAGAGACCACACTCTTCAGAGGATAATTAGAAATCAATGTTAGAGGTGCATGAGCTTCTGCCCCCTACTCTGTGCTTTATTCTGTTTGTATGCTCTTTCTGACTTTTGCATGGAGGATTTAAACTTCACAGGAGTGCTTATTTACACAAGCACTTATTTGACAAGTACATAAAATTCTAATAACTAAAAACATCTAGCTATCAACCCAACCGTTCATCAACTAGTGAATGGATAAACAAAATGTGGTATATCCCATACAGTGGAATACTACGCAGCAATAAAAAAGGAACTGTTGATATATGTATCAGCATAGATAAACCTCCTAAGATTATGCTAAGTGTAGACACAAAAGACTACATTTTGCATTATTTCATTTATATGAAATTTCTATTGAAAGCAAAACTACAGAGACAGAAGGTAGACTGGTGATTGCCTGGGGTCAGAGGTAAAGTGGAGACGGATGGCAGATGGGCCCAAGGGAACTTTTTGGGCTGATGGAAATGTTCTAAAACTGTATTGTGGTCGTATTTTGTTACAGTAGCTCTAGAAATTCATTACAGTGGGCTGTGGTCTCAGAGAGACCTGGGTTATGAGCAGAGCTCTGGCACTGGAGTCGGGAAAGGGGCAATGGTTCTCACTGTAAGCGTCAGTGAGGTATCTGGGAATAGGAGAGAGCAAAGGTCTAATCAGAGTGTAGGTATTTCATGTCATTTCCCTTCTCCTCAATTCTCCTGCCTGGTGGCTATTTTCTTCTGGCCAGACAGAAAGAGGACCACAAAGATCACTTTATTCCCTTTTATCTGCAGCCATATTATTTCTAGAAGGTTGAAACTGTCATTTCCTAGATGTGCCTTCAATACATAAAGCTTCCAGGTTGAAACTATTAATTTCAAAGATTTGGCTATGACAAAATAAATTACCTCAGCAAAAACGGAAACAACCTGGACTGTGGGCATGTTGCAAAGCTGTATAAATTTACTAAAATTGATTTAACTATACACATAAAATGGACAGATTTTATGGTATGTAAATTATATCTCAATAAAGCTGTTTAAAAACATCCTGGCTATCATTAACTTCATATCATTTAATGTTCTTGAGTTTACAACTGATCATTAGTTTTTTTGGTAAGTTTCTCACTATAGGTATTTCCCTCCAAATCCTCTTAATTCCATGATTCTTTGTTATATTTTCTGATCTTTGAATCAAAGACAACAGACTCTCATAAAAGTAAGATTCAACCTGACACAATATTCAGTCCTTATTTAACAAAAGATGCTTGCTCCCTGCTGAAGCTCATCACTGTCCTACTTCTGGCTAACAGTGATCTGTTAACTTATTTTATTTCTAGATTTGATAGACATTAAGTGTTCAGAGTTTGGCAAACTACTGCCTGTGGGCCGAATCTAGCTATAAATGTTTCTTCCATGTTAAAAGTGATATAAACACATGTCCACAAGCAAAAACAAAAGAATATGAGAGACAAACTTGCAAGGAGTAGTGAATAAGCCAAAGAGATCCAGTGCAAAGTAAAATGAATATAGACAACAATATTGTACTATAATTATGTAATGTGATAAATATAGCTATAACAGCAATCATATTACAATATATAAATGGATCAAAGTAACACTTTGTGCACCTTAAAGTTAAATAATGTTATTATGTCAGACTTATTCAATAAAAATTAATTTTTAAAAAAGCTAAGTTAAAAAAAAAAAGAAAAGAAAAAAGAAAAAATATGAGAGAGACTCTGTGTGGCCCAGAAAGCCACCAAAAAGGTTTGGGATCCCTGAGATGGGTGTTAACCTATTATATTTTAGATTAGCCATTAAATAATAGTAATTTTAAAACTCATTACATATTGAATAGTTCTTTACTTTTAGTATTCTATTAAAAAGAACTTATATAAGGTAAAAATATTCCACTGTAATTTCAAATCTGATATGTGTGACTAATACTGAATGAAAATATCAAAACTTACATGGCTTTGTACTGAAAAAACATTTAATGTAGTCTAATGGATGATTTTATTATAAAATGTATTTATGCAAAAATAAATCTTATAATGCAAAGGCTTGCACTCCTTGTAATAAAAGACAATAACAGGGTGTTTTTCAGCAGATACAAAGGTACAGATTAAAAATACATACCAATCCATAAGCCATACTTCTTTCATGTTCTTGGGTTATATCTGCTACATATGCAAATACCACAGAGAAAGTCACTGCAAAAACCCCAGAAACAGAGATAACAGCAAAGTACCACCTAGGATTGAAAGACAATTGACAAGAAATGGTTAGAAAACAATTACTATTACCTTAATCTTCCTTCATTTCTATAAGTGAACTAATGTACGTATAGCTAATTTCAGTCAACAGCTTACTAGGACAGTTCATAGATTAATTCTTCTATAAATCATAAGCCCCAGATATTATGTAAACAGGGCTAGATGTGGGCCTTCGATAGCAACTCAGCTACTATGCAGGAATACTTAAAATTAGAAAATTCAGGTCAACTTTTTACCCAATTGTTGAATTGTTAAGTGGCTTTGTTGTTGTTTCTACTAAAAATAGCAACAAACTAGAGTCTACTATAATTCATCTATTACAATTTCCCAACACAGTACTACACAAAAAAACAAAATCCAGTAAATAAAACTGAGGGACAAGTTAGTCTATATTTATCTTGAGTCTATATATAGAAACTAGATGTTTTTCCATAAGTTAACTTTAGTTCTTCAAATGTTGGCAAAACAACCTGTATGGCAGTGTCCAAAATAAAATGAACAAAAGCTATTTTAAAAAGCAAATTACATTTTGCTATACATGATTCAAAAATACCTGGCTGAGAATAAGAAGTCTCTATTGTAATGCTGATGTTTAGTTTTTAAAATCAAGTGAAATCATATTGCACTTTCAAAATATCATGCCACCGGGACTTTATTGCTTACCAAATTTTTTTCTAACATGCTGCTTTCCACAGCAAATAACTTGTTCATGCCCTAAATTTGTTTGGTAAGATTTCATTTAAATGATTAGCATTCATCAAGGGTTTGGCCTTCAGAGTTATATCTCACCTATGAGAGGAAGGAAGATCCTGCCTCATCAATAGCCCTGACCTTTCTAGATTCACCATGGAAATACAGCCGATCTATGATATAGAATTAACTAACATTAATATTCAAGTGGAGTAGAATATTAGTCAAAGAATTAAAAAATGTACAACTAAATTGGGCTCTATTATCTTGGGAAAATCATTCTCTTTGTGAGCTTTCCCTCCCTTCCTCCTCAGTGGAAGACTCTTGATTTTAATCAGAGTGGCCAAGAGCCCAGCCTCTTGTAACTAGGAGCAGCGTATGCCTGAAATCTGACCAAACAGATGCAAGCAGAGGTTGGGTGGGAATTCCATAGTTTCCCTAAAGGAAGGCAGTATGTTCTTTGTAGCCACTCCTTCCATCTTTTCTGCCTGAAGGTGACACAAGCCGGAGCTCACTTAAGCAGCCATCCTGGACCGTGAGGTGAGAGTGGAGGATGGCAGAGCATGAAGATAGAAAAAGTCTGGTTCCCGGGAACTGCCCTACCAGCTCTGGACTACTCAACTCCAGACTTCTTTCATATGGAGAGAGAAATCAGCAATGAATTTCCTTGTTTTTAAGAAACTATTATTTGGGACTTTACTGATATATAACAAAATCTATTCCTAATTAATATAGATAATGATGATAAACCTTGTGTTTTTAACATCCTACTTAAGAAAATAAAAAGTTAGCAACCCTATCCAGTACCTAAAATATTGTTTTGAAATTTGGGCTGTGAAATCCAAAAGTAGATTAGCTGGTAGTCTACATGCTTCCTATAGTGGCATCTAGTTCAAAGAACTTTATTACTTACTGTTATATTACTTAGCGACTATATTTTTAAAGGCCCTTTTATCTGTATCAAAGAATAAATGTATTAGAAAAATAAAAACCTACATAGATAGGATGGAAAAAAAGTGAAAGAAATAAGGGAATATTCAGAAAACAATTAATAGTTGATATTTAGTTGTTATAATGTGCACGTACCATGGGCTGATCTTCATTAAAGGAATTGGGGCACACGTGAAAAATACTGTTAGCAGCAAGAAGGATTTTCGGCCCCAAACATCAGAAAGAGCACCAATAAGTGGGGCACTGAGGAATGACAACAAACCCTAAAAAAAAGTTAAATGAAGAAAATACATATACCATGTATACTGATGAGCCAAAAACAAATCATTTTACTACCACAGAAGAATTTTAAACAAGTTTATTTTTAAAATAAGTATATCACAAAACTTTAGATAAACAACTTGTTTCTTGTCTGTATATAATTTTAAAATTTCTCAAGACCGTATAGAACCATCTGCGGGCTCTGGTAGCATATCAAACACAAAACGTTCTAATGAATTCTCAACCACAACTCTAGCAATTCTAGAAGGAATATCATATGCTAATTATCAGTTTATAAACTTGTTGATCAAATGGAATCAAGAGTAAAGAATATGTAGAATAATCAAAACTTTACCATATTGATATATTTTATACTCATGCATTTTTTAAATAGTACTTTTCTCTTCAATCTATTTTCTTGTTGCTAGTTTACAAAAAGCACTCAGATCTCTGTAATGAAAGTGCCAACACGTAAAACACAGGGGAAATTTGTTATGATGTGCTTTATCATTATTATACACAGTTGGCTATATGTGAGTCAAATCATATTTAAAACCCAGTTCATTTAAAAAATGCTAAGTAATCCCCCAAGATATACTCCAATTGTAAAAATTAACACTTAGGAGACTGATCAACTAACTTAATAAACTGGCAGAATTACATATATTTACATAAGTATATATGTGCATGTTTGTGTACATGCATATACATATGTATATATATATATATATGATTGATCCTACCTTTACTCCTTGAATTAGGCCATTCATCAGAAATGTATGTTTAGGGAAGGTTTCATGTAATACCTAAAGAATAAGAACAAAATAAAAAGCTCATGCTACATTTTAGTCCTAGTAAAACTTAAAACATCCCTTCATAACACAATCCAATTTTATTTCATATAAATTTTCAGGTTTGTATGACACTATGCATATGAGTAAAATACTAAAAATACCAAACATTTATATGGCATTTACTATGTCACAGGACACTAAATTGGGCACTTTATCACATTATCTCCTTTCATTCTTCATAATGGCCCTATTAGAAAACTGATACACAGAGAGGTTAAATGTCTTATCTAAGATCACATAGTAAGTGGCAAAACTGAAAGTGAACACAGGAAGTCAAGCTTGAAAGTCCATGCTTTTAATCACTATGCTATCCTGTTTCCAACATATAACCGACTGACTTATAACTCCCTTTACAGACAGGTGTATTATCTAAGATAGGAGACTAGGAGAATAAATAGGGAAATTTTAATGCCAAAAAGTGGACCTAGAGATTCCGTAAGGTAAGAAAGAAAAAAAAAAAATCCCATCCCATGAAAATGTATAACAAGTTTCTTTATCCTTTCCAAGGCCTGGTCTCAAACCACATGGCATCAGTCTGTTCACTGGGTAACAAGTGAATCATTGGGAACTCATTGGTTGAGAAAGTAACTGGGGGAAAGGTAACTAAAAAAATAAAAAGCAGCAACCACCATTTTCACAGCCTATGTATCAGAGGCTTTATATATACTTTTATTTAATCCTAACAATATTATGAATTAGATATTACCACTTTACAGATGTGGCAACTGAGTTCTTGCTTGACTTAAAGCCAATGCTTCTTCCATTATACCATACTGTCTCTCAAAAACAATAGAGAATGGCAATGTGGGGAATGAGACAGGTCGGAAAATCTTCTCTTTAGGAAGAAAAACTAAGCTGGTTGTACTTTCTAACATCCTGCAAGTAAAACCTTTAGAAAGATTAGAAGGCTCGCTTTTCTTCAGTTACTCTTCTGCCAATAACTAGAAATTTAACAAAAATTAGCTTGTATGTAAAAATAAAATTAGAAATGTTTAGTATTCAAAGAAAATCACTAATATGGGAAAAATCACATATTTATGATATTCATATATTTTGTGATTCTCAACGGAGGGTGATTTTGACCCCCAGAGGACATCTGACAATGTCTGGAGACATTTTTATCACAACATGATGGATGGGGGAGGGCGGGGGTCGGGGGAAAGAAAAGACGTTACTGGCATCTATGAGGTAGAGGTCAGGAAGGCTGCTGAACATCCTATGATACATCCTGCCCTCCCCCCCAATAATCATCTGGTCCCAAATCTCAATAGCTGAGAAACCGTATTATTTACTATTTATAGTGAAGACCCACGGATCCAAAGAAGGTGGGTGCAAACTTTTTCTGTAAAGAACCAGACAGTAAATATTTTCAGTTTTTTCTAGCTTTGCAGGCCAAACAATCTCTGTCACAAGTGCTCAACTCAATAAAAGCAGCCATAGACTATATGTAAATGAATAGGTATGGTTGTGTTCCAATAAGACTTTATTTACAAAAAACAGGGTACTAGCAGTATTTGCTCTGGCCATAGTTTGCTAGTTCTTGTACTAGACAAAAAGATTTAAACTCCTTAAAGTGGTATCCCCAAACCTTTCATAACAACTCAAATCTGCTTTTGTTCCAGTTATTACTAAGGGCCAATTCTTTTTAGGGACAAAGAATGGATTTGGTGTTAAAAAGAAAGAAGGACATAACAAATGCTTGCAAGAAGTTTTGTAATACACTAAATCTTATTTCTAACAATTCACTTTGCCAAGCCATCTTCCATTCCAATCAATCCGGTCTTTTCACTATTTTAGAAATATTCCTATGCTTTCCAATATTCATACTTTTACACATGATATCCTATCTACCATAAATGTTTGTTCCCCTTATCTTCCCTATCTAGTCGACCCCAAAATCTTCCATATTGCTCCTTTGCTACCAAACTTTCCTGTCCAAAGCAATCAATTTCTCCATTAGGACCATATAATAGGTGATTACAGCACTCCCTTGGTCATCACATACAGCTTTCTAATATTTTTTATATTACAGTACTCCGTTACTTAGGTCTTGTATTTTTCATCTTTTCAGGTATTTGATAAATATTTCTTTTCAATTATATTTCAAACTTCTTAAGGGCAGACAGGCACTATATCTACTACACTTTGCATTTAATATATTTTTATTTCTATTAGTCCCTCATCAATAGAGTGCCTTCATATATTAACTGTTCACTAAATGTTCATAATTAACAGATTATAAATTCTGCCTTCAAAATGACTTAATAGAACATGACAATTATGCAAATTGATTTAACCAATGTTACAAAATAAAAACTTTTATAACCCCTCCAAAGGAGTATAGCTAAAGGTAACAAACCCTCACGTTTGTTTTTTTTTTTAATAAAAATTTTAACACAGAGACAAATATTAATATAAGAAGTAATAAAAATGTTGGTTGTAAAGATTTTTGATCCTGGGGGACCCTTAAACACTGGAGCTGAATAGGAAAAAAATGTATCATTTTTCAATAAATTTTATGCATCTTAAAATTTTTAAGAACTTAAAAAATTTTGAGAGTAAATAGTCCTTAAACTATTAACTGCTTCAGGACTATCTCTGAGCAAAGAATGCTAAGCCACTGATATAGAAGAGATGCTGGAGGACTGGAGCGCAGGGTCTTGCTCTGTAACATGGACTGTGCATCTAGCAACTTGAGCCATCAAATATTGGCCTAGTATTTCTAGAACCATAGGTCTGTCAAAAAAGTGAAGCCCCTTCTTAGCATTATAGATCCTTAGACCTACTGTCATTAATTCTCTTTATGTAAATGTATATTATTTAGTCAATCAATAATCACTGACTGAACACCCACTATGAACCAACCATACAGTCATAACCTCTCAAAGTGTTAGATTACTGTCCTTAAAAATGTCAGTATAAAATTCTTCTGTGTAATTAATGTAAATCCCCTTGCTGGTGGAGATTTCACCATCCTCCCCTGGGCAGGTCCTCCACATAGAACGCAGCCTTTGTTCTTTGACTGTATTCTAGAACAGTGTTCTGGAAGCTGTATGGGCTTAAAACTCAAAGATAATTGCAACCACATGAAATTTTTTAAAAATTTCTTTTAACTTCACATTACTTTTTAAAATGAAGGCTATTATAAATCCAAAACCAAACATTTATTATAATTAATATGTTTTAAATTTGGTTATCTGTTAAATGAATTAACTCAAAGAGTATCTTTGAAAATTGAAATGCTTAAACTTTATAATTTTTGAGAGCTATGTATGGGAAGAGAGAGATACATAAAATGCAAATAAACTCAATTATATCTACATCCTCACTTTCCCTTTTTAAATGAATGTTAAGAGCTGTGACTCTCTAGCAGGCACCATTTATATTTATAATCAGTTTCAAAACACCTAAGACAGAAATAAAATGTTTAAAGGTTAACAGACTTTTGGAAAAGAGAGCAAAGTGCTACAACTTGGTGTCTTCTACCCCGAAACTCACTTTTCCCCACACCCCAACACCGGGGAGTATAGGAGTCCAAAACAAAGAGAAAAAGGCTGCTAATAAAATCAACAACAATAAAAAATTGCAAGCAGAAAGTCTCAAAATGAGCAAAACCTTTTTTAAAAGCCCACACTGAATTAGTATATTGGTTCTTAATTAGTGATATATACTAGATATATGAGAATCACTTCTAAAAAATACACATGCCTGAGCCTCCCCCCTTGAAAACTCTGATTTCAGCCAGACAGGTCGTAAGGCCTAGGTATTTGGGGGAAAAAACAAAAACAAAAACAGGTATCACTAATATTCACCTCTGGTTTAAAAAAATCACTGAATTAATAGATACCACATTCTAACAGCTGAAACCTTCATCTCCAGTTGGCCAATCTGTCCTAATGGGGCTGGTAAAGCCTACCCTGAAGCCAAAATCTCCTAAACTGATGGTTGCCTGGAGGGATGAGTAGGACTGCAGGAGAACTTTCCTGTTCTTACACATTTCACATTGCTTAATGGTCTACAACAGGCACACACTGTGTTTCTAATTACTAAAAAGTAACATATATAACATGGAGAGAGAGGACTGTATATATATAGATTTCCCATGCACAATTCTTTTTCAGTGACGTTTCAAAGATTCTTGCTGTTCCAATGCCCAAAGGCCAAAACACCAGGAAGTACCTAGAGTATAACAAATCTCAACACTTAGGTACATCTAATCTCTACAATTCAATCCTTGTTTTGCCTAAAACTCGCCACCCAAGGTTTTCCCCATCAAGCAAAAAAATGTAGAGCACAAACACTGCAATTATTTTTAAAAATGTGTATACATTAAAGATGAGAAAAGAATCAGAAAAATAAAACTCTGAGCTTAACATTCATTAATATTTGAACTTATTTTTCGTGAGAGAAAGCTTGATTTAAAAAAATATAATGAAGTGAAAAATTGGAAAAGGTAAAGAATTATGACGATAATATTATGGACAACTGCCCCAGGTAACACCTCATCATTTCACCATTTAAAAAAATTCAAGTATTAAAAACAAACATGGGAATTAAGAGTAACTGTTACAACAACAATGGGGCAAAAAAAGTCCTTCCATAAATAAAATAATTGGCAACAATGTTATAGCAATTATTCTAAGAAATGTATTTATGCTGGCAAAAGAAAAATAATTCATTAAGTCCCAAATTAGCACTTTTCATTTTCCTGACCATAATTCAATTCAGTGTTTTAAAAAGTAAAAGAAAAGAGAAAAAGAAAAAGAAAAATCAAAGGTACTATCCATTTTTTAATTAACAAAAAATAGTTAAGAACGTACTAAGCACACAGTTTTCCCATAGCTATGAAAAATGAACTAACAAGCAAGCAGTTATATCTAAATAACTGGATTTCTTCCTTGTTCTTAAAGAAGACACTCTTTTTGTCCGATTAGAAAAAATGATACCAAAGTTAGACAAAAAGTTGAGAGATCTAAAAAATATAAATGAGATACGAATTTAAAAAACAGCTACACACACTTCAAATTATGGAATCATCACAAAAAGCTTTTTTTTGATGGCTTGCTCACAGTTTACCCAATATTTTAATCTCTCTACTCAGCTAGTAGTTGGGCTGCAGATAACCTCAACTACCTAAAACATGGGTATGAACCACTTGCTACCAGTATTCTCCAAGACTGAGCACTGGGAACAAAACAAGCCTAGGTTTAAAACCAAAGCTGCAGTTTACTATCAGAGTAACAAGTTGCTTAACTCTTCTAAACCTTAATTTCCTCATCTGTATTACCGAAACTGAGGAGGACCCTGTAGGGGCTCCTGGGCACAGGGAGCCTTTCGGTTCAGCCTCCATGACCTTCCCTGAGTTCCAAAGGGCAGATTTGAACAGTTGCTAATCCAGGAAGGGAAGGGATGCAGAGCCAAGGGAGGAACAGTCAAGAAACAATAGTGCAGCCTTGGGGCAGCGTCCTGGTTCCACCTCAAGGGACACACATAACAATATCTTTAAGCCCTTTTATAGAATTAAAACCAACAAATGGAAGATGTCAGCATTCTCCATACCAGAGAAGACCAACTGAGGCCAGACTAAAGGAACCAGAGAAGCTCATCAAGATTACCTGAGATGAGATTAAAGGAGTGCAGGCCCTACACATACCCTCCCTAATCTTATCAGCAACTCCAGCCTTGAACTATTGCTATAAAACTCTTCATCAAATCCTCCCAGGTTGGGACACATATTCATAGTTTCACAGAGGGCAGGAGCCAGCTGTGTTCCTCTTTGCCTGGCAAAGCCATAAAGCTATTCTCTTCTACTTCACCCAAAACTCTGTCTCCAAGATTTGATTTGGCACCAGTATACAGAGAGGCTGAGCTTTCGGCATCATTACGAGGCTAATTTCCTCACTGATAAAGTGGTTTTGAGGATTTAAAGTAACATATTTACAGTGCTTAGTACCATGCCTGGACTCATCATTATATAAATATATACAAACTGCTATTACAAAGCTCAAGTACTTTAAACCACAGGACTAATGATCCACCAGACAGATTTATATGTTAAATTGGTAGATTATAAATAAGCACACTCTAATATTAGAAAGCTAATACAAAGGTGTGAGAACACATAGTTATTACAGCACCACAGTAGCCCTTGACATCAGGTTATTACAGTATAATGTGGTTACAAATGTCATAATCATAATGATTATTAGACTAGTTCAATCTATCTATATATGATCATTCAATTTATTTATGAACAAACTTTTTATAAAAGTCTTTTTTGTGTATCAACAAACAAGCTCATGAAAATACAAGGAAGTATATCTCTTTAAAAATCTGTTCTTCTGGGATTTAGAAAGCTGTACATTTATCCTGATTACACCTTTCAAGATATCATAGAGGTCTACCATTACTCCTTCCTTCATTCCATTCCCCTCATCTAAACCGACAGGCGAAAACTAGCTATCACCTAAGATGTTTGGTCTGGCAGGGAGGTCTTTTTGTGAGGTTCTAAACCTGGGAATATTTGAGTAAAATCAGCTTAGAGCTATGAAAAGAATGACCTCTCAAGATGGCTACCTCTAGATGCTCTGCCTAAACTAAAAGAAACTTGTATTTGGAAAATGCAACTGCAAGAAAGAATCTCAAAATAATAATGTTGAGTGATTCAGGGCACAGACACCATTCTTCCTAAGCTTGTCAGTATAAGAATCCTTTCCACCTTACCCAGAGGGGGGGACTGAGCCCTGCTTAAACTTGTCCAATGTTCACCAGAGAATCACACCCGCCCAAGCCCTGCTAAAAAGTAAGGGAGAAGTAAAGGTTGGAAAAGACAACTAAACCAGTAAAATACAGTACTAAAGGGCTGACGATATTGGTGGGAGAATTAACCTTGGAAAGGAAAAAGGGCCTTTTTTCCCTCCCAAAACTGATTTCCCTCCTGAAACCGAAGAAAAAGAAATTTTAAAGTCAGTGATAAATAAGTTAAAAGATTACTTACCACCAAGGTGGGTGCTGTCAATAATCCCCAAGCAAAAAACTCCAAAAAGATGACGATAACCGCATGATAAACACTAGGAGAACCTATTCCTTGAGGCTACAAAAACAGAGTTTTAAAACATTAACGGTGCATTCCAGAATTACTAACAATGACAACAGTCGATAAACATTTATGGAGAACATGCATGTACTGGGCACTATGCCACATATCTGGACTCTCACTGTCCCTGTCCTCAAGGTGATGGGGGCAGACAAGGAAACAAATACATACATTATATAAGCACAGTGTGCAATGGGAACACAGAATCCAGAGTGGGGAGGGGAGTATCAGAATTCCAGGAGGAAGGCTGAAAGGATGTAAAGGAAGTAGGCCAGGAGCAGGAGTGGGAAGGAGGACAGCAGAAGTCAAGGAAGCAGCCTGCACAAAGGTGGTAAGGCTTGAGAGCAGGAGGTATTACAGGACTCATACAGTTCAGTACAACTAGAGCACGGGCTGCACGCTGAGAGTATTGAGAGATGAGCTTAGAGGCACACAGGGCTAACTTCCATGCTAAGGAGTCTATGTTCAATTCTGAAGGCAATGGGGAGCCACTAAAGGATGTTAAGTAAAACAGATGAAAGTTTTAAGAAAGATCATTCCGGCAAAGGTGTAACAGATAGATTAAAAGGGGGCAAAACTAAGGAAAGTTAAGAGACTACTGCACTGATCCCAAAACATAAATGAATCACGTGGCAAGAATGGAAACAGACACCAACATGGTTCAAAAGCAGAAAAGTCACGAGTAGTATATGAGAGATCTGGGACTTGATATACACAAGAAAGACATTACAAAATTAACTTTATACTGCTGCTAAAGATATCTTAAGAATTACTTCAGTTGCTGGAGTTTATATTTCTAAGGGCAATATTAAATTGATAGAAAAGCAAATGACCTATAACATTAACTCAGTCACCATTAACAAGTTTATATAACAGAAAGACAAGTTTAATGAATACATATAACAATGTCATACTTAAGTTTTAAAAATATATTCAGTAGTCTTATATGCAAAATATTAATAGTATTTGGATTTCTCTATACACTAAAAATGATGCTACATCATTTTATAAAAATAGATGTCTCTCCCAACCTGCAGAATACAGGTACCTGAAAACCCCCTTTGTAGGAGAACTTGCAGTTGAGGAATCAGACAACAGAGGTGGGGTAGGGATTGGGAGACATAAGAGCTGAAGGACCATGGCTGGGAATGAGTTTGTACAAGACCTCATTCATTCAACAAACATTCAGAGTACCAGAGGTGCTGGGATTACAAAAAACCAGTAAGACACACTCCCTGATCTCAAGGAGCTCACAGTGTAGAGAGGAAGAGGCCTCACTATAATCATCTGCTTATATGTAAATGCAGTAAAAGAGACATATACAAGTTAGGAAGCAAGGAAAGTTTACTGCAAGAAAATGAAGTAGTGTGGACAATCACATCGGAGAAAAAAAACAGACGAAGTAGACAATGGCCATGACAGTTTAAGGCTGAAAGGAAGGCAGGAGAAGTAGCCTCTAAGCTTTGGTAAGGAGTTTTTCATCTTCACTCTAGAGATACAGGAAACCACTGAAGAGTTTTAAGCAAGAGAATGGTGTGATGAGACCTGCATTTTTCAATACATCATGGTGATTTCCTAAAGGATGTAACAGGAGCAAACTGCATGAAGAAGCAGGCTATTAGAATCAGTTCAAACAAGAGGTGATGAGGGCATGACATAGGGGAGTGGCATGGATGCTGGAAGGGAGGGAATGGAAATAAGAATTTAGGATTTGAAACTGAAAGAATTTGATAAATGTGGGAGGAAGAGTCAAGAAGACTTCCAAGTTTTTAGCTTGGTTGTCTACTAGTGGAAGCTGGTAGCTTCCTAGCTCTTTTTCCCCCATGAGGCTCAGATTTACTTCAGATTCTATCTATAAGATAGCCCTTGTACTTAAAACATTTCTATTGTCCTCTGAGGGCTGATTAAAACAATTAGTCAGCAGCAAATGTGATATCTGAAACCACCAGAGTTGGTGAGATGAAGTGTGAAAAGAGCGGTGGGCTAAGACAGAGCCCCAAGAAACACCAAAATTTAAGTACAGTTGACCCTTGAAAAATGCAGGGGTTAAGGGGCACGGAGCCCCACACAGTCAAAAATCCATGTATAACTTTACAGTCAGCCCTCCATATCCAGGTTCTGCACCTGTGGATTCAACCAACTGCAGATCATGTAGTACTGTAGTATGTATTTATTGAAAAAATCCATGTATAAGTGGACCCGGGCAGTTCAAACGCATGTTGTTCATGGGTCGACTGCAGTGGGCAGAAGAAAAGGAACCCTTGAAGATAAAGAAGGAACAATCAGAGAAACATCAGGAGAATCAAGAGAATACAGTGTCACAGATGACAAAGGAGCAGTTTTAGGAAGGAAGGGGTAATGCCCAGTACCAAATAGATAAGGTAAAAACAAATGTCCACAGGATTTCGTTAAGCTCCAAACTAGTTTTGTTCACCATCACATATACTCAGCACCTATTAAAATGCCAAGTAGAACTTCTCAGGGCCTTTAACATGCTAATTTATATTATATTATTTATATTATGAATCTCCAAGAAGATATTATTTTCCAAACTTGACCATGAAATCCTCTGTCATATAAGAGACAGTATCTCACCAACACTTGAGTTCCTTGGAAAACTGTCTGAGAAATACTGATAAAAAGTAAGATGATAATTACATAACAATGTGTATAAATATACACATAGGCCAAAAGCCTGGAAGTGGCTGCTTAAGTGAAGAACACTTAATCATTCAAGGACAGTGTTGGGAAAGCTTCGCAAAGGTATTAATAACATAGAGGGACTAGGGATGGAGCAAAGTGAATGGATACAAAAAATATTTAAGAGGTAGAATAAGGACTCAGTCAGTGGATGACTAGATGTAGCAGAGGAGGGTAGAGAAGATCAAAGATGAAAAGATTTCAGTTTCTGCCTTGGTCAGCTGGACAGTGAAGAAAAGGGAAAGAATAAAAGATTAGTTTTAGGCATACTGGTTTGAGAAAAACACGTACAGCGTTAGCTGAATTTAAAGAAAACAAAGTGAGTAAACTATGCAAGAAAGAGCAAAAGATTAATATCTTAACTAGGTAAAGCATTCATGAAAACCAATACAAAAGCACTAAGACGCTATAAAAATATAAAGAATATAAACAAATAATTTAAAAAATAGCTCATAACATTCTATCATGGAAATAACCAAACATTCAGTAAAGGCTCCACCACAAAGATGTTCACAGCAGCATCATTTATAGTAGTAAATATGGAAATCTAAATGTTCAACCTTTAGTTACATATCCTATAATCAAATCATGGTATATAAATTAGACAGAATAATATGCAGCCATAAACTGTTTATTGATAATCTTTAATGACAAGTAAAAATGTTTATGGCAATGTTAAATTTAAAAAAATCAAAGGAGGATATAAAATTGTATGTGTAATTTCAACTATGAAGAACAAAATAAAAACTCACCTCAATGTTAACAATGGTTATATTAGATAGTGATTTTAAGTGACATAAAATTGTTTATTATGTTGTTCTGAATTTTCTGAATCTTTTCTAATAGTCATGACTGTACTTTAAATAAGAGGAGGGGCTTCCCTGGTGGCGCAGTGGTTGTGAATCCGCCTGCCAATGCAGGGGACACGGGTTCGAGCCCTGGTCTGGGAGGATCCCACATGCCGCGGAGCGACTAAGCCCGTGCGCCACGGCTGCTGAGCCTGCGCTCTAGAGCCCGTGAGCCACAACTATGGAAGCCCGCGCTCCTGGCGCCCGTGCTCCATAACAGGAGAGGCCACCGCAATGAGGAGCCCGCGCACCGCAATGAGGAGCCCGCGCACCGCAATGAAGAGTAGCCCCTGCTCACTGCAACTAGAGGAAGCCCGCGCGAAGCAGCAGAGACCCAACACAACCAAAAATAATAAAATAAATTAAAATAAAATAAAATAATCACCTTACGTCGTCAGAATGGCCATTATCAAAAAATCTAGAAACAATAAATGCTGGAAAGGGTGTGGTGAAAAGGGAACCTTCCTGCACTGTTGGTGGGAATGTAAATTGATACAACCACTATGGAAAATAGTATGGAGGTTCCTTAAAAAGCTAAAAATAGAACTACCATATGACCCAGCAATCCCACTACTGAGCATGTACCCTGAGAAAACCATAATTCAAAAAGAGACATGTACCATAATGTTCATTGCAGCTCTATTTACAATAGCCAGGACATGGAATCAACCTAAATGTCCACTGATAGATGAATGGATAAAGAAGATGTGGCACTTATATACAATGGAATATTTCTCAGCCATAAAAAGAAACGAAATTAAGTTATTTGTAGTGAGGTGGATGGACCTAGAGTCTGTCATACAGAATGAAATAAGTCAGAAACAGAAAAACAAATACCGTATGCTAACGCATATATATATGGAATCTAAAAAAAAAAAGATACTGATGAACCTAGTTGCAGGGCAGGAATAAAGAGGTAGACACAGAAAATGGACTTGAGGAAATGGGGTGGGAGGGCAAAGCTGGGGCGAAGTGAGAGCATCAACATATATACACTACTGAATGTAAAATAGTTGGCTGGTGGGAAGCAGCAGCATAGCACAGGGAGATCGGCTTGGTGCTTTGCGATGACCTGCGGGGTGGGATAGGGAGGATGGGAGGAAGGGGATATGGGGACATGTGTATGCATATGGCTGAGTCGCTTTGTTGTGCAACAGAAACTAACACAGTATTGTGAAGCAATTATACTCCAATAAAGATCTATTAAAAAAATAAAAATAAAAAATAAAAATAAAATAAAATAAATTTTAAAAAATAAATAAATAAATAAGAGGAAAATGTTTTACTTATCTAAGAGAAAAATTATGTAAAAGATAGGTAGTTGCATATGCTTGTCCCTCTTAAGCCATTCTCTCATATTTCCCAGAGTTGGGGGAAAAAAGAGTGTGTGTGTGTGTGTGTGTGTGTGTGTGTGTGTTAAGGCAGGGCAGGGGGAGAGATAGTTGCTTGCCCTAAGGTACTGGTAATTTTGAGAGTTGTATTACATCCATAGTCATCTATCCTGTTTTAAATGAATTCAAAAGTAATACAAGATCTTAATAAAACTGACAAATTTTAAAAATATTTTACTAATCTGGAATTACAGAAACTTCTAGGCAGGACTTTTGATGTAAGTTTTAACGGAATACCAATCCATAATCAAAATTCCAGGACAAATTGGGAAGAATACAAGGGTCATGGCCTCAGCAGAAAGACTAAGGAAAGAGGGTTAACAGACAGGTAGGGGGCAAATATTTGACCAGTGCGTGGTTTACAACATCAAGAGTAGAAAGTTCAGCATAATGAGATCATATCAACATATGACATTTGAAGATTCTCAAAAGAATTAAGAGGTACAAAGTGAAAAATTCTGAAGGAGACAAATTTGAACATAAACTAACACGTACCCAACCCTAAATGCCAAGATATTCCGCCTAAAAGCGTAATAATTACTATACCAAAAGTCCATTCAGCTGAAAATTTCCCTCTTATGGAGGCATGAGAGATGATTCCATGGCAGTCACCTCTAACTTCAACCTCAGAAGTCGGGGACAATCTCCTTTAACCCCACCTCCACCCTCCAATCTAATTCCATTTCCCAAAGCATACTTTCCATTGGTAACATATTTGGTTTCATCATCTGGGCCTTTGGCTAAGCCTTTTAAAAATCTACTTATTTATTCTTCTATTCTATAACACTAGATAACTTTTACAAAGTTATATTTTGTTTTGTAAAGTACCTATTTCATTTTATTTAACTTAAACTTACCTTTTTCAAGCTCACGCTCTCTGAGGCAGGCCCTATGCTTTATTCTTCTACAATCTGGAGCATGTGGTACATGCATAGCACAAAAGTGTTTGCAGAACTGAAATGAATTACTCTGTGAGTCTCCTCTACCTATCACTTTAGGCATTCAGTATATGGTTACTGTATTTAAATATTGTTAAAATGGCAATATATTCATTAACTAAATTTGCAACTTCCCCTATTAACTCCCTCCTCTATACTCTTACTGTCTGCTACTGTACCATCTATCATATGGGTTTACTGTACACATACATGAGATTAAAATAATAAAAAAATCACTAAAGACTTAGAATGATTTACATTCATAATCTTATTTACCCCTTCTAACCTTTCAAGTTAGATACTATTATCTCCATTTTACAATCCAATACAGCACACAAGAGATGGATCAGTCAATCCAGGCAACTGCAAAGCCCACCCAAGTCTGGAGCTACACTGGTTGCAGTGGTTACACTGCACATATTACCACAGACTGTTACTTAAGAGTAGGGATCCAATCTTAACCATCTTAGTATCTCGATGCACAGCTCAATGCCTAGTATAGAAAGGGTATTTCATGCTCATGGAGTGACTGATAACCCTTATCATGAGAGTCAGTAGCTGTTAAATGACTTAAGTAAGTCACTTTACCTCTCTTAGCAGTTAGGGGTAAACTATTAATTTCTTACCTAAATCCTCATCTAACTCTCAAATTCCACATCTATGACTGTCCAATCAATATGAGTTTATGAATTCAGCAGTTATTGTGGGGAATATGGACTTTAATAACATGTTATATTCCTATCAATGAATCAGGGACTTATATGGGTTGTTGGCCAGGAGAAAGAAGTAATTCCACCAGTAACTGGGCATTATAATGCCATTATAATCCTATTTATTAAATAGAATGTTATCATGTGAGGAAACCATGAGAATAAGCCAAACTGAGGATCATTCTTCAAAACAAAGGCTTAGACTATTAAAAATGTCAATATTATCAAAAATAAACAAAAAGCTATTCTAGACAGAAGAGACATGGCAACTAAATGTAATAATTAAATTCTGCATCTAAAAAAAGACTATAAAGGACGTTATTGGGAAAATTGGGGAAATGTGACTGGCCTATACATTACACAATATTATTGTATCAGTGTTAAATTTTCTGAATATAGTGATTATATTGTGGTTATGTGGGAGAATATCCTTATTCTTAGGTGATGCATCCTGAATGTTTTAGGGATAAAGTGTCATGATGTCTACTACTAACTCAAATGGTTCAGAAAAAAATGAAAAAATATATATAGAGAAAGGAAAAACAAATGTGGCAAAATGTTAACAATTGGTGAATCACAAATCTATGGGATGGGCAAATAGATATTCATTATGCTATTCTTGCAACTTTTCTGTAGTTCTGAAAATTCTCAAAATAAAAGTTGGGGAAATAAAAAACACAACAAAAAAAAATAAGGTATGAAGGAGAATAATTTTGAACTTAGAAGTTAATACTGACAAGTTATCAATCGAGAATGAGGATAAAATAAATCTTCAGAAAGAAACACTGAATTTTCTCTGAACAATATATAACTAAGTTTACTAAAATAATTTAATGTAAAAGTCTTGCACAAAAAAAGACAAAGATTCTTAATTATAGACATCTAAGACCTGGAGCTTTTCATGGAAGAACACTAAAACAAAAATTTCTACAGAGAATACCATAACTACAGAGCTGCTTTCCTGGGATCCTGACACATTATGGAATAACTGGAGGAAATAAGACTTTACTGCTAGTATTTGGTATCATGTTTCCTCTCTCACAAAGTCAGCTGGTGTTTTCTTATTTTCTATGACTTTAATCAGGCAAGGCAAGGTTTACTACATTTGTAAACACAAAGAAAACTGATCCTTTATATCCTGAAAGTATGAATCACCATAAACATGTAGAGACACCATTATACTAATTAAGTCACTTTGGCTTAATTTGCAGCGAGACTTCAGAATTATTTTATGGATACATTATGGATCAATTTAAAAGAGATATTCAATATTTGTATATCACAGAAGTGAAGAGGTATTGGTTAGATTGCCCCTAAACAGAATGAAATACACTTCCTATAAATATTCAACAAGAGTATAGTGAGATCAAGTTTTACTCTTAAAAAAATAAAAAAGGTTTACAGCTTGAGATTGTACTGCTTTGAGGTAAATTTTGAAAAGATAAGTAACATGACAATCTATTGCATCCCTCTCCATTCTTGAGGGGAAAATATGTGGCTGGCTGTTAAATCAAGTCATCATTACATTAAGTGCTTATCCCCATGAACACCGAATGGGTTACACAGTTCAAATGACTACAAACTAAACTCACTAAAAAGGTAAAATAAAATTAAAAATCCCCCATCAACACAAAAATCAAACTGTCACCAATGTCTAAGATGGAGCCTAAGCTCAAGACCGGTCTTAGGGTAATCTCTAATTACTCAATTTATAGAGCTAAATGATAAAATATAGACCACCTCTTGTTTTAAAAAGACTCCCTAAGAAGTATTTCCTGTGGTAGAATTCATAACTGTATTTATACACTATTGAGAAAGTAGACCTATTATTAAGAATAAGCTACTATATCTGGCTCTGAAAGAAACAAACCCATTTCAGGGATCTTGATGCACCCTGGCCGAAATGGTCAACTGTTACTTTAACTGACACTTCTAATTCAAAATAATGCCAAAAGACAACTCAAGCTTTTAAATAACTGAAAAATTTAAGTCATATATACCTGTCAGAATGATACTTGAGACAAGCTATTCTTTTTACTTAACTTCAACACTTCAACTATAAGTGAATTTCCACAGATGATATTGGAAAGCAGGTCTTCAAACTATAGTAAGACAAACTGGAAATATAATCTGAGAAAACTGTTTACTAATTTACCCTCAAACACACTAACCTAAAGCAAGTGTTGACTCAAGGAGGTAAGGAGGTAAGTCATTCATGGTTCTGCCTGCCACAAGCTTGCCAAGGACATATATACATCCTGATGTTTCTAGGCATGCACTACTGATTTCAAAGAACGGCTGCTTTTTGAAAGGCACCGTGGCCCTCTTCATGGCTTGCACTCTAGGAACCAGAGGTTGCTCTCTGGGGGCTACAAAGTGCTATTCTGCAACTCCTTCAGCCATCCTAGCAGGTGAAGAGTGCAAATGATCAGAGCTTAGGTCCAGACTTTTGAAATGATTTTTGACTCCTATTTATTGTGATTAAAATCAGAGATATCAGGAATAAATATCTGGTGCTCTGCATCTCTGGGTATATCTGAAATGTCAATTTTACTTTTTTCAGGTACTTCCAATAAAGCAATACACATATGCCTTGCTTTCTATCTAATTTTTAAAGTCATTTTACCAATTCACTTGTGAAAAAAATGGACATTTTTCACTTTGTCAGAGATGCAGACCCACGACTGTATTCACAAAACAATAAAGATCACAATACAAAACAAAGAAAACTTTAAAAAATCATAAGGAAAATTCTATCTTTGATAATACAAATAACTCACGTAAATAATTCTTTGGCTCTTAGCCTCTACCAAGAATACTTATAAACTATCTGCTAATACATGGTAATGATTTAACAACAAAACCCGAAGTATTCTAAAGTGCCAGAATGCACTTTCAATTCAACTGTCCTAAATGGTCTGCAATGCATAAGAGATGTAGCAAAATGTTACTTACATTAAAACATAATTAAACACTGTAATCCTATGTGCAGATGCTTCCAAAGCAAAATCACCAATAATGTCACAGTCACTTTCATCAGTAAAATGGTATAAGTAGATGATTAAGTAAATATTTATTGAATTTAACCTGTGAAACTATTCTTTAGTTACTTATGTTGTTTTCATATAGAACAACTGTTCTTAAACTTTCAGGAAGTATGGATCCTTTTGTGGAATCTCCCTAGAAAAATGTGTAGTCAAAGAAAATTTTGCAAACAACTTCAGGGTGAACAGACCCAAGTTAAGAACTCCTGATACAGAATCACACACCTTCATGTAATTTATCTTAATTGTGTACTACTCAAATGAACAACATAATAGTCAGCCTTACCCTGGCTTCAGCGCCAACTGAAATACAATTTAAAGAAAAAAACATTTAGTTACTTATGATTAACCTGGTTTGCTTAGAAGGGTTCACTTCTTCAAAACTGTTAAAAACTACAATAAGTATGTGCTAAGTTTTTGACAAATTAACAGCTCATTACTAATTTTGTTTATGAATATTACAACTGGCTGATCAAGTTTACAAAGATGCCATTAGCAGAAGAACAAAGCAAAATAATCTTAACATTGTTGAACACTAGGAAGAAAATGGAAGGGGATCAGGTCAGTACCATTGGCCAGGGATGTGAAATACTGTTCAGAGCTTGTCATGTGTGACCACATAGCCTCAGACACCTGGATGTTCATAACAGTAGTCCGACAAATTTTAAGTAGAGAGGCAGAGAAGTAAATGTCATTTTAAAACTATTTTTATGACTATAATAATTCCACATATTTTCACTTACAGCTAGAGTAGATTAAAATACAAATACTGCAAAAAATTACCTTGGCACTTCTAGAAATATAAATATCTCCTGATTATATATAGGAATAAATAAAATTACACTAAAAAATCATCTTAAGAATGTGCTACTAGACACATTTTTAAAAATCACTTTAAATGTGTTTTTATCACTTTAAATTCACATAGTAGGCCCTGTAGGATTAAAAGATGCATAAACAAAGTCCCTATTCTAAAGAGGTGTCCAGCGCTCTTAGAATGGAAAGTTCAGCATAAGTGTACAAAGATGATAAATGATAATACCCCCATGCCCACATCCTTCAAAAGAAGCTTTCATTTATTTTATGATGGAGCAAAAACTGTATTTTGTGTCCAAAACCAAGCTATGAATTCACTACAACTTCAGTAAATATCAAGATAAAAAAAAAAAAATAACCTCTTCCAAATCGCCCAGGATTTAATTGCTATAACGCGAATTAAAAAAGTCAGAGGTAACAAAACTGAACTTTACAAGGTAAAAGGTGTGTTTCTTGAAAACAGTTTCATTCTTATCTTTTATAAAAAAAAAATATATATATATATATATACTAGGGGCTTCCCTGGTGGCGCAGTGGTTAAGAATCCGCCTGACAATGCAGGAGACATGGGTTCGAGCCCTGGTCCGGGAAGATCTCACATGCCACGGAGCAACTAGGCCCGTGCGCCACAGCTACTGAGCCTGCGCTCTAGAGCCTGCGAGCCACAACTACTGAGCCTGCGTGCCACAACTACTGAAGCCCGCGCGCCTAGAGCCTGTGCTCTGCAACAAGAGAAGCCATGCAATGAGAAGCCCGCGCACCGCAACGGAAGAGTAGCCCCCGCTCGCCACAACTAGAGAAAGCTCGAGCGCTGCAATGAAGACCCAATGCAGCCAAAAATAAATAAATAAATAAATAAATAAATTCATTAAATAAAAATACTAATCTTAAATATCACGTGCTTTTACAAAATACAATTCTTTGATGCTTCTATTTTGTAGATTGTAGATGAACTTAAAATATCAAATCCCTATGATTGACAAAGGCAACCAGTATTCTTTCAAGCTATTTCTCTCCCCACATAGTAGTTCTAACCAACTTGGTCAAAAGAGCCATGACAATTCATAACTGACTTAATCAAAATAATGTTTTAATTAAATAATAATAAATTAAATACAACAAAAAGATCTGAAGACTTGAATTTCAAAGTTTCTTTTTTCACCAAATGTCAAAGCTATGACATCTACAGATTTGACAGTTAACTAGAAGTATATTCTGAAATTGCTACATATGTCCCAAGCTTTCTAAATTTTAGCATAACTAACTGGGTCGTATTCTTAAATGTCGAAAGAAAGTTGTCTCTGATTTCAAATGAATTTAGCAAATCCTCAATGGCGACCTAATTACGTATTTAGCACTGTGCTAGTAGCTGAGGGCTCCAACAAAACACAAGCAAATATGCAAAAAAGGAACCATTTCTGCACATTTCTCGGAAAAGTTAAGTATGTATTTCACCTTTGCATTCTATTTCGGAACGTGATATCAAAGAATGCAACAAAGACCAGAGAGTGTAGCAACGGAGAATTTTCAGCTAAAAAAAAGTATAGGCGAGTTACTGTCAATTAAAAGGCCTACGTCCCCTGCCGGTTAACAGCACAACGCATAAAGTTGACTGTGATGACAACTGTTTCTAAAAAGCAAAAATTTTTTTCTCGCCCTCAATCTGTCTTCCTTTCAAAGGTCTTCCAATCCTCAGGCCATGATCAACTCTACCTGGTATTTTTTGTTTTAAAATACACCAGGTGATTTTAAAACAACAGGGTGATGACTCTTCTTTGAAAACTAGCAGATTGAAGCCTAGGCCCCAGGTGTCCTCCGTCGCGCTCCTGACTGCGGGAAGCGAGGAGCAAAGCCCACCTTCTGACAGTGTTTACCGTACTGGAAGCAGCCAAGAGCAGGAGCACTGACCCAGAACGCCGCGGAAGAAGGGAGCGAGCGCACTACGGGGCCCCAGCGGGGTCGCCGCGCCAGATGCCACCCGGTTAGCAGCATATGGGAGGGCAGGGATTGCTCCCGGCCTCTTCCAGAGCGCGGCCACGGCCTCGCGGGGCCTGGACGGCGCAGGCGAGGCTGCGGAGGCGAAGGGGACGGCGGAACCAGCTCCGCCCCGGCGACCCGGCCGGCAGCGGAGCCCGGCGTCGATTCCTCCCCGCGGCTGAGGCGCTCGTGGGCTCAAGGCCGCAGGGCCTCCAGGGGCGGCCAAAGGAAAGGGTGGCAGGTGCGGGAGAGGCGGGCGGCTTCTCCATTCGAGAGGACGGGCCCCGGAGGCCGCAGGCCGGGGCGAGGAGGAAAGCCCCTGGAGCAGAGGCACTGGGGGCCCGGGAGCCCGAGACACCGGCACCGCGGGCGGGGTGAGGGAGGGCGGGGGCAGTCGCGGGCGGCCGCAGGCGTCAGCGTTGGGGGCAGAAAGAGATCCGGGCGCCGAAAGACCCTCCCGGCGCGGTACCCCAGCTCACCGTGCCTCCGTCCTTAATGATGATCTTCTTGGCCAGCATGATACTGCGGTTCGCGGCCCGTTTCTTCTTCTTCCCCTGGGTCATTTTACCATCCTCGATTCTTGGCGTTGCTGCAGCCACTCCCGGGGCGGCCGGCCCCAGCGGCGAGTGCCGTCCCGCCACTACTGCCGGGCCGAGCCGCTCGGGGCGCCCGCCGCCATCTTGAGGGCCCGGCCTGCCTCCGGCGGCGCGTCACATCGTGCGATCGGTCGACCAGCCCGCCCCGCCCACGTGACGCGCCCCGCCCGCTCAGCCGCTGGGCAGTCGGCGCCCGCGGAGGGAAGCCCCGAGGGAAACGGGCGGCGCGCGGCGGAGGCAGCCGGTGGAGGGAGCGGCGCGTGGAAGGAGCCGTGTGCTCTCCGTTCACCAGCTCGCTCAGCCCTCACCACAGCCCTGGGCTCTGGGGACGGTGATAGATCCCTTAAACAGAGGAAGAATTTAAGTTTCTAAAAGTTACCTGCTAGTGGAAGTACAGCTGATAAACGGTTGCACTGGAATTTTAACCAGGTGTCCTCAACTATGAGGGCTGTCTCCAACTGTGTTTTAACCAACACCGGAACCGAAGGAAACGGTTGAAATAGTTTTACAGAAGTAGTGGGTGACTGAAGGAGTAAAGATAAACTGAGTTTTCCTAGTCTTTCGTCCTTCTGGTGCCGGGGGCGGGGGTGGGGAAAGCCTGGAGCTCCGCTGAAGCCCGCCTGTTTCCAGGAGCTCCCTGGCCCCAGGCAGGATCTTTTCTCTAATCCCTGCCAATAAAAATTTACATAATCTAGGCCACACTTTGTAGCCCACTACCTGTTTTACCGTGTTGTTTAAAAATTAACGTTGTTAATTAACAGTTGTCACAGTGGAGTATGGACTTCAAATTAAAGTATCACGATGTTAAATTTGCGATTACTGTGTTATGTAAGAGAATATCCTTTTCCTTAAGAAATATACGCCGAAGCCTTAAGGAGTGAAGGAATGTGATGCATGCTACCTACTCTTAAATGGTTAGGAAATACCATGTATGTATGTGAGAGGAGGGGGTTGAGAGAGTGATAAAGCAAAATGGCAAGGTGATTTAAAAAATAGTGAATTTGTGTGTGGTGGTTTTAAGATATGTTCACAAATTCAGTGATATTCTCTTCTGGAAGAGGCGGGGTCTAATTCCCCTTCTCAGGAGTGTGGGCTGGGCTTAGTGACTCTCTGTTATCTAATAGGATATTGTAGAAGTGATGTATCTGACTTCGTAGGCTAGGTCATAAAAGGCTCTGCATCTTCCCGCTAGCTTTCTCTTTTTCATTCGCTCAGGACCCAAGTCTAGTGGAAATCAGCAGCCATGTCATGAGGTCACTTAGGCAGCCTGTACTGAGGCTTTCCACCAACAGATATGTGAGTCATCTTGGAAGCCAGTCCTCCAGTCCTGCTCAAGGCTTTGGCTGACAGCAACCCATGCCAACATCCTGACTGCAACTTCAGGAAACCCTGAGCTATGCCTGCCCAGCTAAGCCACTCCTCGTTTCCTGACTCTCAGAAACTGTAAGATAAAAAGTACTTGTTTTAAGCCACTAAGCTTTGGGGTAATTTGGCACACAGCTGTAGATAACTAATACACAGGGTAAAGGGTGTGTATGTTCTTGGTACTATTATTGCAACTTTTCTGTAAGCTTGAAATTATTTTAAAATGTTAAAAAATAAATTTGATTGAATTTTCTTTCTATTTCGATAACTGACTAGAAATCGAAAACAAATCAATTTCCATGGAAGGGAGAAGAAAGGCATTTTAGCCTGATAATTCAAGTTACATGTTTCCTCAGTAAGTAAACTCAACATTTGTTAAAAAATATTCTCTTACTGAAACAGACTTAAAGCTCTTTAGAGAAAGTAAGATGAGATAGATTTCATAGTTAAATCCCCAGGAGTTTGTTTTGGATGGATAGGGAGGGTTGGTAAGTTCATTTATTGTGTGGTTACTCCGACCTTTTTCAAAATCATACTTCATCTAGCTGCACCATCATCATCTGCACCATTTATCATCAGCTGCACCATTTATCATCCTTAACAACTGATTATTGTTCAGTCATTCAAAAAAATATTTGAGTACCTCTAAGTGTCTGCCACAGTTTTACTAGACACTGGAGATACATCAATAGATGACATGATATTTATCTACGTAGAGCTTAATTATACTGGGAGACAGAGTTATAAAACAAACACAAAATGAAGATAATTACAAATTGTGGTAAGTGCTGTTGTAAAAAAGGTAATAAGAGAAATTTAGCAGATATTGAATGTCCAGAATGTCCCAGGCATTGTGGTAGAAGAGCTGCAATAGTAAACAAGAGATGAGTCTTGTAACAGACTTACTGTGCATATACTTGTGGCTTTCTGTGTGATTTGGGGTTGTGAAGATTCACAAACTTTACGTTAAGAGGTTGATGTGTCAGTTAGGGTTCTTTGGTTATAGTCAACAGAAACTAGCATTAGCTAACATAAGCAAAATGGAGTGATTTGGAAGTATCCTGGAAGTTCCCAAAATTAATGAGAAGGTGAATAATCAGGCATGAAAACAGGCAAGAACCAGTATTTGGAAAGTTCATGAGAACACTTCATGAGGCACTTTGGAAGGGAGAGAAATCCCTTGGAGAGAAGGGCAAGTGGCTGAAGCTAAATATTCCTAAAGAAACAAGATTGTATGGCAGAATCCAATCCCCCCAAATGTGCCGTTTATTAAAGAAACTGCACTTCACCATACAAACAGAAGAGGGCCTCCTTAACTATGAAACAGTCACCTACATTCTTTCAAGCTTTCCTTCTGTAGAACAATCTGTTCTTGCTGATCCAAGAAAATCTTACATGTTTTACGAGGGACAGAAAAAGCCACCAAAACCCCAAAAAAGGCTACTATAAAAAGAAAACAGAAAATAAAAACTTTTAAATTAATGGAAAATACTACCCTCTAGAAAATATGAAGCAGAGGAAAACTATATACATCACTCCAATATGAATTAAATATCATTAAATGAGCAATTGCAGATGTGAAAAAATGTAACAAACTGTTAAAAACTCAATAGGAAGATGAGAGTTGATCAAACTCAGGCAATTTACTGAAAAAGTAAAATCATCTAAAAAAATGAAAACTAAATTACAGGGTTCGTAAGAGAGAACAGATACACATGAAAATAAAGAACATGGAGGAGAGGAATAAATCAGCTATAATGAAAAAAAGAGAAAATAAGGATCAGAGAGAAAATGACATGGAAAAAATTATCTGGGCCTCCAGGAAAAAAACAACAACAAACAAAGTTAATATTTTTTCCAAAGGGGGGAAAAAAATCAAATGGTGCCAGATTTCTTGACAATAACACCAAGCAACATAACAATGGAGCAACATTTTCAAAAAAACTCAAAGTGTGAGCCAAAGATTTTATAGTTCATCAAGCTGTACTTAAAGTATCTAGGCTCTAGAAGAAATTTTAAACATGCTAGAACTTGAGGAATATTGTACTTACAAGCCCTCCTTGAGTACTATACTAGAAGAGCTTCATCCAGCCAAGAGTTGATTGGGGAGCCTTCAGCTAAAGTACTGGTGAAGAGTATTAAATATACTTAAAGTATATTTAATTTTATAACAAATGCAGGGACTAGGGTGAAAAAATAGTGTGTAAATGTTATATGTTCTAAAACATTTCGAATAGAAATAAGGCAACTAAAAAATATGAGAAGATGGGAGGAAGGAGTAGAATAAGTTCATTGGTTGTCACAAAGGCAATTAGATGGGAGTCAAAGAACATTTAAAACGGCAAACAACAGTAGAAGCTTAAACAAGCAAAAAGAGGTCTTTTATGGCATTACATAAAATGTTATCAGTAAAAAGGTAACCACTAGAACAGAAAACCCTTTCTAAACATAAAAAGAAGTTTTAAAAGCAAGGAACACACTCCACATGGTGAAAGAAATGCAATAAATATAGCAATGTACACACATTTATTTTTTAAAAATAAACACAGGAAAGATAAACTAGCAACTAATGAAAATAATTATCTATAGGAGGTGGTTAGGAATGGGGTGGAAGCATAGGCATGGCAGCTTGGCTAATCTGAGTATACTTTTTATATAATTTTAACTTTGAACCATGTAAATGTTTCATGTATTCAGAAGCAATAAAATTTTTAAATATAAAATTGAATACAAACAAAAACAAACTAAACTAGTTCTATCACAGTGATAGCATAACCATGTAGAGAAAATAGTAATTTACATTAACTTCTGAACACTGTAATCTTAGTGGACTATTATTCTAAGGACAAAGAGAACTGCAAAGAGATCTTAAATTTTATTCAATATGTTTTCCATTAGTAATACTGGTATTGTAGTGCTGAAACATAAGCTATATAATAAAACATATAAGCAAATAAGTTAATGTTACTCAGAACCAATATTTTCACTGTAAGAGAAAAGAGAGGCAAAATATAAAATAAGAAAAAAAGCTTGTAATACTAATTTTTAATTGTAAACATTGATTTAAATTCATGAACTCTTAAAAATGTTATTTCCTAGCTCTGCCCACTGATATATGGCCCATAAGCAAATGGAGTTCAAATTCCGTTCCCCCTAAAAGGAATAGATAGGGCTCCTTGGAGAAATAGCTGATATTCCCCAGCTTTGGAACAGGACGAGTACGAGGCAAGTCTGGAACATATTGTTGTACCTGAAGAAAGGAGGCCCTCAAAGACTAATGTGGTCATGTCTAAAAGAACAGAAGCTAGCTTCTAGTGACCTCCACTGGCTACTGGCTTACAATATGAACATCAAAAAGAAATGTGACTGGGGAACTCCCTGGCGGTCCAGTGGTTAGGACTCCACACTCTCACTGCCGAGGGCCTGGGTTCGATCCCTGGTCAGGGAACTAAGATCTCATAAGCCGTGAGGCGCAGCTAAAAAAAAACAAACAAAAAAACAAAACAACAAAACTGTGACTGTAATTAGCTATAATATTTATATTGAAGATTAAGGACAGTGATATCTGGAAAGAAAAAAGAGGGCTTTGGGAACAAGAAAGGAGGGAAAATAGTCTTTTTAAAATAGAGGAATAGAAACTATATAATAAATGTAGAAGAAAATTAGAGAATTAAAAAATTTTAAATCACTATTTTGCACCTCAGTGTGATAAATGATTCAGTTAAGAATCATCAGGCTTCCCTGGTGGCGCAGTGGTTGAGAATCTGCCTGCCAATGCAGGGGACACGGGTTCGAGCCCTGGTCTGGGAAGATCCCACATGCCGCGGAGCAATTAGGCCCATGAGCCACAACTACTGAGCCTGCGCGTCTGGAGCCTGTGCTCCGCAACAAGAGAGGCCACAACAGTGAGAGGCCCGTGCACCGCGATGAAGAGTGGCCCCCGCTCGCCGCAACTAGAGAAAGCCCTCGCACAGAAACGAAGACCCAACACAGCCAAAAATAAAAAAAAAATAAAAAAAAAAGAATCATCAGTTGATGCTAAAACCATTGAATGAAAGGCTGGTAGGAAAAAGAACATTCCCATGGTGCCAAAATATTACCCTAAAGAATACTAATTACTAAGGGGAGAAAATGACCTTTACAATGGAAAGATCTGTTAGTCACCACCTTGACTGAATGATTATCATCAATAATGAGACAATCTAGAATTATGTGTCTTCTAATGTGATACAATATAAAACCTACAAGATAATCTATGAAATATTCTTTCCCAAAACATTTAACCTGTAGTTAATCAAACCTACAGACTTCCAGTTTGAAGGAAATGCAAAGAATAAAGGGAACAAATCAAGGATATTGACAGATCATGGATAGATGCCAAGTGACTTAGATTCTTCAAAAAGTCGCATCATGGGGAAAAAAAAGCCATTGGGGTACAGGGAAGGATCTTCTAGACTAAAAGAGACAATCAAATAGAAAGTATGAACCTCAACTGAATCCTGGATCAAAGCCAAAAAAACTGTAAAAGGTCATTTTTGAGACAACTGGAAATATCTGAATATGAACGTAGATGATACAATCAAATTAAATTTTCTTAAGTGTGATAATGGGATTGAATTTAATTAGAAAAATGTCCATATTTTTAGAAGTGTCCTGATAAAGCTAGTATGGCAAAATGTTAATAATTGTTGAATTCAGGTGGAGGGCAAATGGGTATACTATTATTTCAAATTTATATACTTAAAAATTTTTTCAAAATGAGAAGCTGGGGAAAATTTAAATTAAAAAAAAAAGGTCTTTAACAATGCTTACTTTCTGAGTACACGGAGATGACCCATGAATTTTTCAAAACTAAGCTGACAATCTATCATAGCATGATTGAAGTCATTAAAATGGCAATAAGAGTATAAAACCGAAATATTAAAAGCAAAAACAGGGGAATTCCCTGGCGGTCCAGTGCTTAGGACTCGGTGCTTTCAGTGCTGAGACCCAGGTTCAATCCCTGGTCAGGGAACTAACATTCCGCAAACTGCGGCACGGCAAAAAGAACTTTAAGGTGAATGGAGACAAATATAAAGTAATGAAAATTTGGGGCATTATATATATATAACATCCAAAGTAAGCTTCAGATTTTAAAATTTTAGAATTCATATCAATATTTTGAAACGGCCGTAAAATGAAACATAAACTGACCTCTGTCATTTTCTGTAATCCCATTAGCATCCAAGAAACATTACTGTTGCTATATTTAAAAACCTATTGAAGCAGCTTGCATATATTAGAAAAAGCACTTAGCATCATAATTTTTAATTGCTGTATTTACTATCCAAGCAAAATAAAATAAAATGGAACATAATAAAACTTCAGCCTAAAGGAGAAAACTTAAACCCTCAATTATTAGAAATTGTGTTTTTGTATATACAGTGTTTTTTAAAAGAAAGAACAAACACATAAACTCACATCCACAGATTTTGTTTAAAATATACAAGTGAAGTCTGATTTAACACTTTTAACTAAGCCTTTTAAATACTTTAAAGTACATTTTTTTAGAGTGAATTTTCAGATGATTACCCAAAACACTGTAACAGCATTCATTATTCTTTTAAATCCTCAGTAAGTTCAAGTTAAAAAAGGATGAAAGTGTGTGTCTCAGGTAAACTATTCCCAAAGGAATATCATTACTGTTTGTTTTAAAGAAGTTACTTTTAACATGTTAGAAACCCTAAATAAATAAATGTAAATAAATGCATAAATTAAAAAACCTGATTAGATCCAATGGAGGGCTGATACTTAACCCCAATAAAGGATGACTGGAAATGTGGAGCTGTCAGTTAACAGTGAAGGCCTATTATGAGCCAACCTAAAGTGATGACTACTGGTAATTTACAATTAGCTCAGGGAGCACCCTTCTAATTGCTAGATGGGATGCTGCCCAATTCATGAATCGTCAAAAAAGCCAATTAGAGCTTCTAAATAAATAAAATTAGCTCAAAATTGTATGTTAATATACAGCATAGATTAAAAGTTTATAATTTTTAAATTTGTCTTTTAAATATTCCAACACTTAATAAAATTGTAATTAAATATCAGAACTGAAAACTAAATAAATACTACATATGCTACTTAGAACTGTATCTGATTATGTTTTTCTGCCCTCGAGTCATATGTTCGGAATCATTTCACAAAATTTCTGAAATTAAAAATGACAATGTATAAATGTCTCCATAAACAATTGTCATTGCTTGTGTCATCCTCATCAGTTCAGAAGAATGTGTATTAGAGACGAATGGCCACTGTGTAAGGAATTTGGCCTTACCCAAAGAGTTCTGGCCTTCATCGTCAGGAGGTCCCAGTGAGAGGAGTGTCTTTGTTATTCATGTTGGGCTCCTCAAATCACATCTGATAATTTATGGTAACATGAGCCCCTAGAGCCTGAGGTCAGCTAGTTCTCCAGGGAGGGTCAGGGCTGGAGAGTGAGTTCAACCATGTGTGCAAAGAATCAATCAGTCATGCCACATAATAAAACTTCAGTAAAAATCTGAACACCAAAGCGTGGGTGAACTTTCCCGATTGGCAGTACTCCCGTGTAGTATCATAAATTGTGGCCAGAGTATATAATATTGTCTAAGACCCCACAGGGAGTGGACAATTGGAAAGGACGACTGGAGTTTGGACCCCTCCTAGACTCTGCCCTATGTGTCTCTTCCTTTGGCTGGTTCTAATTTGTATTCTTTCTCTGGAATAAATGTGATTATAAGTATAATAGCTTTCAGTGAGTTCTTTCTAGTGAATTATTGAACCTGAAGGTGAATTTGGGGAACCTCTGAATTTATAGTCACCAAGACACTCTACTATAGTACAATTTCAAATCTTTGGGATTTGAAGTTCGGCAATTTATTTCCTCTGATATTTTCTCCTCTGGAATGTGTATGTAATCAATCCTGCTTTGAAAAAATTCTCTTTTTAAGAACAGTAAGAAAGACAATTATGATTACTAATGCTGGTCACTATCTGACTGTGTTGAATGGCAGTGGTATCTATAAGATTTAGATTATGAGGTGTATTTGCATAGCACAGGATTCAAGGATTTTGATACACTTTGAACGAAAGTATTCCAATAAAAAAAATATTTAAAGATTTTCAGTTAGTGCTTCTCATGAGAAGATACCAAAGAAGAGTATACGTTTTAATGCTGATATTCTTACTTTAGTAACATTTTAAAACAGCATTTTGTACAAGGTTACTTCAGTAATAAAGGTGGAAATAAAATCCTTTATATTGCTTATCATTTGATCTCTATGCATTGGATAGTCACAATACAAGCAATTATATTCAAATTATGAAGAAAATTGGGGATTTCCTGGCAGTCCAGTGGTTAGGACTCCGCGCTTCCACTGCAGGGGGCACGGGCTTGATCCCCGGTCGGGGAACTAAAATCCCGCAAGCCGTGCAGCGTGGCCAAAAAAAATATATGAAAAAAAATATACCAATTACTGTAATTTCTTAACTTTGAGGCTAGCAAAGAGATAATTTATTTAAAGCAAAAAAATTTTAGACTGTTATCATCATACAGGTAGAGAAATTCCAATGAGTTTAAATAAAATCCAGCCTTTCGTGCTAGGGCATAGGCTAGTAAAAAGGAAGATCACACACATGATAAAGGTAACTAGAGAGGTAGGGAAAGGCTCAGTGAGTCATTTTTGATATATAGAGAGGAGACTAATTCATGGTTAAGTCAAGCACAGGTGAATAGGGAAACAAGGAAATATAGGAAAAAATTTACATAGTTATGAAAATAATCTATTTCCATAAATCTACTGAATAGATAATAACTGGATAGCAAAAAATGACAAGGAGAAATTTATCAATTAAAAAGCCATTTAACAAAAGACCAATTTACAGATTCCTTTGAATTATGTCCGTAAAAAATTTAAATATACAAATCACAGCCCCAAACCCAAAAGAATCTTCCTAAACAAAGGAAATACACATACAGACAAATTCAGAATCCAAATCATTAAAAAAATTGTTTAAAAATCACAGTAAATTATATCTTATAATAAGAAATAAAAAACCAAAATGACAGTTATATACAATTGTTAAAGTTTCAAAATTTCAATGATGGAGCAATAGTACCATAATTTATTTAAATAAGTTCTGTTCACTAATACTTGTATAATATACCTATTTTAATATTCTGTTAGATAATGGATTTAAATAGCAAATGTTGAAACAACGAAAAAATGGAATTATAGTTATTCTTAAAACATCCTAATTTTGCCTATGTGTCCAAAATTGTGAATTACAGTATTGTCCTCCAGAAAAGTCAGGTATTTGGTAAAGCAAGGCACATAGGACCAGATTTTGATAAAGGTGCTTTTTCTTTGGTCCTATAATTACTTTAAATATGCTACATATCTGGGAGATCCTTAAGATGACTTTCAATATAGCATAAATAACTTTTATAAACTTTTTCTTATGTAGAGCATACATTCACATGTAATTAAATATTATAACAACGAAAGTGTAAATAAAATGAGTGATGCTAAACCCTGTTTTTAAAAACAAAACAAAACTCAGGTGAGTGACTATACAATGACATGTTAAAAGTCTAATAATTTGATATGTAGGAAAAGTGTATCAATTCTTAAGAACAGTTTGTATTACACAAAGTCTACTGAGCACAAAATCAATTAGTTTCCACTCAGATTCTGTCTCCTTAGAATCTAGTTTAAATATCAAACCACCTTTCCTTCTATGAAATTGTGACATTCAATATAAATTGATGTAAACATTTAAGTTTTTCATCTCTAAACTACATTTTCCACCATAAAAGTAGTCTACAATGTCTCTAAAAATCACTTATTATAGAATTGATAATATTACTGTGTTGATACATCTACATGTTGCATTTCAAAATTTTCTTCCAAAATACCATATTCTTAAGTTTTATAGAACTATCAATTGGCACTCTTCTCCCATGAGTTAGCACATTTTTATAATGAACAAAGTAGTAACATGTAAACTCTAAAAAGTATAAGAATTTAAATAATCAAGGAGTCATCATTATAAAAGATTGATACAATAAGGCTTCTGGAGGTCATCAAAACACAGCACACACAGAAGAAAACAGCATTATCTGTATATATGACATGATCTAGGATACAGGTCCACCTTCTCAAACATGATTATTTCTTTATGAATCATAAACTACACAACCAAATCTCTAATAACATTTTCAAACCTACTAGAAAAGCAAAATATAAATTATGCCTGTCTAATAAAAGTTTACTTTGAAAATAGACTATTTTGCCCTTTCTCAGAACTCTTGATTACATTTTATAAACTTTGGTGGGAATCTTGAAAATTGTGTTATTTTGGATACCTGAAAATATATTACTATTGTAACTAACATGTCTGATGTCCAATAATTTGCGGTATCATTTTTTGAAGTGTTAAAATTGAGAGACTAAACCTGAATTAACAATTAATTATGAATGCACACCGAATTAACACATAAGTACCCAACCAGTACTTCAGTGTGAGCTGAACATAAATCTTTATATTTAGTCTAGAATTCTGTGCATTATAGGATTTAGATTTCCCTTAGCAGTAAGTAATAAGATGTAAGCCTGAATGTTGTTACAGGCTAAAAACACCATTCTCAAATTGTGGTAAAGTTATTAAATAAATACTCTAAAAGGTGGTCACTGAAAGTCGTAAGTCAGAGTTCCAGAAAGTTTGCTTGGTGCCAACTTGGAATCACCAGCAAATTAATTTAAAATACTTTGTAATTTTAAGCATTTTTTAAAACTCTGTATGGAATATATTAGGCTTTTGTCCTGTAGAGGCTAGGTTTGCCTCAGCAAAGTAACACAGCCAGTCCTAATTAGCCAAGAGTAGCCAACAGTTTGTAACACAGTATTTTCAGCCAAATTTTGTTTAACAAAATCCATTAGAATTATATTAAAATATTTATTGTTTACAGATTTATACTATTAGAACAGGAGACTTTTAAAAATATATAATGTATGAAAGAAAAAAAATAAATTACTTCCTATACATAATAGGTAATTCTGTCTCTAGTCAATAATTAAATTAAACCCATATTCCAATTTTAGAAAGTATTTGTGCCCACCAGTTCATTTGATCATTTCTGCTATATTTTCTCTCCCTGAACCAATTAATTAAATAACTCATGTAATTTTCAATCTCAACTCCAGTGCTAATCAAATGGAAAGGAAACCACTATTGTAAAGCAAAGCTGTGGCTCCTTCCTGGCAGCTTTTGTAGGGCCACAGAAAGGGAATTCAGAATTCGGCTGCCTCTCCCAGACATGCATCAGAGAATTCCTGGAAGTGGTGGGTTTAGGCCTAGAAAGTTCCTCTGAGCAGCCTTGAATTTATACTTATAGTGCCATTTAAAATAATGTAATATCATGGCAATCTGGAATGTCTCCAAGAAAAGTCATTTTGGTCTCAATTTATTGATATCTGTACTACTATTTTTTTGGTTGTTTTGTCAACAGTTGTAGATTAAAAGAAGTTTTTACAGATCAATGAGTAAAATATTCATCTAAAAATGCTCTAGTTATATACAGTATATGCTTTGATAGTTCATAATTCTCCAAATGGAGACATTAGACAATAATTATTATTTTAAATTATTATATGAGTATTTAAATTACATTTTAAAACTTTAATGGAAATTAACACACACAGAAATTTATTTTAAAGTAATATTAAGGATTTATCTGATTTACAGAAAAATACAATTAAGAGATTAAGGACAAAACTCCATTAGTATAAAACTGGCTACTATCTAGCACAGGAACAACTGGATTGCTTGCTTCCAGCAGTTCTGAAGCACTAAAAGATCTTAAAATGTAGATGGAGAAATAGATGTGTATATTTCTTTACATTAAATTTAAATATGAATTTTACTGTCTGACAAATCAGACCCAGAATGTTACTTTATCAATTTTTATGCAGTTGAACATTTGCAACATATAGCAATCCTTTGTTTAGTAATCTTCTGTATAAATATAAAAATCTGAGATACATGAAAATGTTTTTCAAATCATCCTTCTATTTCTTCACAGCTTTATAGGTAATTATAATTTTCAAACTTTGAATATCCATGTTATTTGATACATCTGTACAGAAAGAGTAAGATAAAAAACATTTAATAAGATTAAATATATCTAATTTGCAAAACTGATGTCTGACATTTGTTGTGTGCTCTTGCAAAGAATGCATAGGATATTTCTGCAGCAATCAAAAACATAAAATCTTTTTAAACTCAGATTTCAAGTTTCCTCCAATAATTACTCTAATCCCTGGAAATACTTTCAAGTTTTGATTTCTAGATGCAATAGGCATTTTGTTACATATACATATATTTTATCCTTAAACTTTTATATTTTCAAACCATTTGAACATTTTGATCAGATTCAGCATGATGATTTTTTTCTTAGAATCTGTAGAAGTCCTCTGTGCAGGATTAATGTTGAGATTCCTAGTGCACCATTGTGAAAAACCAGATAAAGATAGTATTACCACTATGCTTTAGTGGGATTTCCTGCAGGTTTAGGATCATAACCATATAGGAAAGTAGCTGTTATTACAAGGATGGCTCCAAGGAAAAAGACACTAAATAGATGAAGAAAAAATGAAAAAGAGAAAATCAGATTAAAAACAAAACAAGTTATATTTCTTTACTATAAAAACAAATATAATTTGGGACAAAATGTTCCAGTAACATGGCTAACAAATACTGAGTACTTACTATATTCCATATATTTAGCTAAGTGTTTTACATGCATTATCTCATTTAGTTCTCACAACAACCCTATGAAGAAGGACTAGCATTGTCCTCATTTGTTTATATATGAGGAAACAGGTTTAGAGAATTTAAATAATTTGCTTAAAGTCCCACAGCTTGAAGTGGGAGATGGAATTCAAACTCAGGTATGTTTAACTCTAGAGCGAAGCCTGCACTTTCATCCACTGTGCTATATACTGTAGTCTCCCAAAGCTAAGATGTATAAAATGCTGTATTTCATCTTTTTTCAAAACCATTTTTTAAAATCAAAGTATAGTTAATTTACAATATTGTGTTAGTTTCAGATATACAGCAAAGTTATTCAGTTACACATATATGTATATATAGTACTTCATTGTAATGTGCCTTTTGCCTATAATACATTGAATAATAAGAGATCTCAATTTTTTTAATTTGAATATACAAAGGGAAAATTGCATTCTTTTCAAACCACAGTAAAGTTCAGTTTAAAATACAAGGTAGTAATAAGCAAAACTCGGGATTTTTATAGGATGCTTTACAAAAGGAAATAAGACTGAATGCAGGAAGACTTGGTTTCTTCCATATATATAATATAGCTTACTATAAACAGGAAATGAATTTAAACTGGTACTGGAACTCAAACTGAATGTAAACTGGAATATCAGTCTTAACTTTTAACATGTATATTCTTCAAAGTGCTGTTACAGGGGCATGAATTGGTTGTGCTTTTAAAGTTTTTATTAACAGTTTGAAGTCATTCCCCTGCCTCAGAAAAACAAAATTGTTCTATAAGGGAAAAAGATCACTAATCCTTATTATGAGTTAAAGGGCCCTTCATAATATGGTCCTTCCAACCTTATCTCCCACACTCCACCCCACCCCACCTATAATTCAGCCACTCCATTTAGTGAACACAACATGCCTTTCAGGGCAGTATCCTTGTAGATGCTATTCCTCTGCCTGCAGTGTCCCTCCCAAGAAAACTGCTTATTCATAGCAACTCAGGTCTTAAGTCTCCAAGACTAACTCCCCTAAGCAGAGTTACTCTATGGTAACACTTTATCACACTGTAGTAAATAATGTGTCATTTACATTCTGCTCCCCTGCTCAACCATGTGTTCCTCATTCATCATTATATTCCTAGTACCTAGCATATATAGGGAGCTTAATCATTATCTGTTATGATAAATCTAGTGTTGATGCAGATGTGTAACTTTTCAAAAGCCTTGAATACATGTATACATATAAGATTAAGAGAACATAAAACTTCCTATAATGTAAATATCCTGAATAAAATTACTACCACAGGAATATTTGGTAACTATTTAGGCTGCATAAGCTTCTGACTGAGCACTTTCTTTGTCAATCATTATGAGCTTCTCTTAACTTTCCAGAAATCTGGAATTACATAGAATCACATGCTCAGTTGGAAAGTTGTCTGATCCAACTTTCTACCCACCGTAGGAACCCACTGTATGATCTCTCTAACAGGATCTACTAGACCAGGGGTCCCCAATCCTGGCCTGTTAGGAACCAGGCCGCACAGCAGGAGGTGAGCGGCAGGCAAGTGAGCGAAGCTTCATCTGTATTTACAGCCGCTCCCCATCGCTTGCATTACTGCCTGAGCTCTGTCTCTTGTCAGCATTATGGTGAGTTGTATAATTATTTCATTATATATTACAATGTAATAATAATAGAAATAAAGTGCACAATAAATGTGTTTGAATCATCCCGAAACCATCCCTCCTCCCAAGGCTGTGGAAAAACTGTCTTCCATAAAACTGGTCCCTGGTGCCAAAAAAGGTTGGGGACCGCTGTACTAGACTATCTGCTGTCAGGAAACCCCTGCTTCCCAAGCCAGCTATTTTTTAGGTGGTTCTGAGAGAAAAAATTTTGTTAAGGAAAAAGCTATCAGAATCTGATATTTCAAGGATTTGAGCCCCCTCTTTCTAATGGAATTGTGTATATACTTCCATTGCTGCATTGATCGTAGTTATAATTTATTCTCATGCCTGTCTCTCCAGTCACTCGGACCTCCTTGAAGATAGAAAATCATATCTTATTCAGGCATTCCTGTTTTTCCAGGATCTAGTACACTGACAGGCAGACATATAGTGGACACAATAAATTTTTGATAAAAGAATAAGCAAGCCTAAATACAAGGATGGTAATACCAATAAGCAAAATAATGAGCACAAAAAAAAAACAGGAAAGGGAATACTGGTGATATGTCACTAGAGATGTCTAGCAGTCAGTTGAAAATAGGGATCTAGAGTTATCTTCATAGAGAGGACAGATAAGACATGGCAGTGGATGAGATAGATAAGAGAGTGAGTGAAGACTGACAGTTACCAAAGGAACAATCAGAAAGGCAGGTACAGGGGTCAGGGGTACTACTTCTGAGAAACCAAAAAACTGTTTCAGGAGGTGAAATGGGGATAACAAAGGAAAATATATTATTACATTCACAATACAGATCATTGCATTTATTGGATAATAGAAGTTCTCCACAAAAGTAAGAATACGTAAAGATGGAGGGCTTAGCTATCTATTTTAGGAAAAATAACCTGTCTTCTCCATCTGACTTGGTGTCCTATGCATAGTCTCAAAACATTCATTCATTCAATAATAACAGTATCATTGTCTTTTCTCTTTTTAGCTTCATCCCTACATACCTTACATGCTCCCTCAGAAACATGGATTTACAAACGCAGGTATGTAGCTTACTGAAAAACTCCTACTCTTTGTCCCTCTGCTGGTTTACTTGATCATTTACTGGTTTTATTCCCCGCATGATTTGAAGATTTAAAGTTAACACTTTGGCCTTATTTGAGGTTTTATTTTTTTTGAAAAAGGTATGCCTTTTTAAGTTACCCTAAAAATCTACAAGTTCCAAACATTCTCAAATAATATTAAAGCATGTAATTTCCCCATTTAATACGTAGGGAATAAAGCATCACTAAGACATAGGTGCTAATTATTACGGTTGTCTCAATGTAAGTAATTAATTCCCATACCAAGTTAAAAACAAATAGTTTTAAATTCATGCCTCAGAAAAATTACAGATTTCAACATGCATGTCCCAGACCTATTGTCCAAGTTGCTAGAGAAGAACCAAACCATAAATGTTCAATATAGAAATAGAATGAGCATATTACATTTTTCTACTACCAAATTCCACCCACAATCCTATCTCACTAACTCTCACTAACACAAATTAATTTTACTAACTGTATTAAAATTTTAAGGTCTTGAACATTCATTCAACAAACATACTGAGTATCTATTATGTGCCAAGCTCCAGCCTTGCTTACTTATTATCAGATGGTGTAAGTCTTCTGAAGACAGGAGGAAAGAATGTTGGAAGAGGGGGTGCTTTTTTTTAGAGAGATCTCTTGATAAAGAGATATTTGAGCCAAGATCTGAGGACATGAGGGAGTATGCCATGTGAATATGTAGGGGATGCGTTTTCCAAGAAAAATAGGGCAAGTCAAAGCCCATAGCAAAGAAGTTACAATAGCAAAAAAAAAAATTTAAAAATTTAAAAAAGGTAAACAAGAGGAAAGTAATATCAGGTAAGGATAGAAAGGTAGCTAAAAGCCAAAGCAAATAGGCCGTTGATGGTGACAACTTTTGAGTGACATGGGAAGCAATTAGAGGGTTTCTGAGTATGATCTGATTTACACTGAAAAGAATCATTCTGGTTACTGAATGGAGAAAATTCAGGGACACAGGTGAAGAGAAGAAGCAAGGAGACAAGTCAGGAGACTCTTTCCTTAATCTAGATGATAAATGAGGGTGACTTGGATCGTGGTGGTAGCAGTAGAGGTTGTGAGAAATGGTCAGCTTCTGGAGATATTAAAAAGGAAGAGTTGACAGGATTTGTTTCTGGATTAGAATGACATGTGAGAGAAGAGTAAAGAGAAGCTGATGACCTTACTTCACTAAGAAAATAAAAAATTTCCATACATTTTAACTTCCTCTTATAAATCTATCTATATCCATATCTATGGACTCTGCCTTCTCTGAGGTTACTGTGGATATACTGTGTTCCTGTCTAAGTCAAGAAGGATTTTGGCCTAAGCAACTGAAAGAATGAAGGTGCTGCCACTTACTAAACTGGAAACCCTGACAGAGATGGGGAATGAGTTAGACATTGAAAAAAATGTCAAATAGACAATTAGATATAAAAGCCTGGAATTCAAATTTAAATTTGAGAGTTATTAGCCTATAGATGGTATTTAAAGCCATGAGAATAGAGATCACCAAGGGAGTGAGTGCAGATATAAGAAGTCCAAGGACAGATGAAGAGAGTACTCTGAAGTTTAGAGAATGAGAAGATAAGGAGGGGAGTGAAGTTAGAGGAAACCATGAATGGTATCCTGGAATCCATTAAAATATAATCTCATTACTCTGGGATTACAAATTAGTAATTGTAAAAAAAATAGAACTTTATTACACTTTATTCTTCCTCACTCTGTCTTCTCTCTTGGCATCCATGACACTACACGATCCTGGGTCTCCTGCCTCACCCATCATTCCTTTTGCAATTCTTTTTCAGACTATTCTTCTCCCTGCCACCACCTAATTGAATTTTCTCATGAGCCACCTTCTCTATATAAACAAACTAACCTCTTCAAGAATGTCACCTACTCTCTTGGCTTTAGCTATATAAATTCTTCATTTAAAAATGTAATTATAGGGCTTCCCTGGTGGCGCAGTGGTTGAGAATCTGCCTGCCAATGCAGGAGACACGGGTTCAAGCCCTGGTCTGGGAGGATCCCACATGCCGCGGAGCAACTGGGCCCGTGAGCCACAATTGCTGAGCCTGCGCGTCTGGAGCCTGTGCTGCGCAACAAAAGAGGCCGCGATAGTGAGACGCCCGCGCACCGCGATGAAGAGTGGCCCCCGCTTGCCGCGGCTAGAGAAGGCCCTCGCACAGAAACGAAGACCCAACACAGCCAATAATAAATAAATAAATAAATAAAAAATTTTTTAAAAAATGTAATTATATGACTTATTTTATGACTTTTATGACTTATTAACTTTTAAAAATATGACTTTTAACTTTGGGGGAAAAAACCTATTCAGATCCATTGGGAAAATTCTAGCCAGCCAAACTGTATAAATTGCTTTCCAGTGTTAGATTTTCTTTCATGCATTTAGTTTGAAACCTTTTTAAAAAGATAGTTAAATGAATCTTACTATATTTCTTCGAAAGTTGTAATAGAACAAAATTTTTCAGATTAGATCTTATGAAGGACTCTTATTTTTCTATATACTTTTGGAAATTTAAAGAAATAGAAAAGAATACACTACCTGGTTGGTACGAAATCTTGTAGCCAAAAATAAGATATCAGTGTTGATAATATTATGGACAGAGAGGTTGCAAATCCTTTTAAAATGTTATCTGCATACTTAATAACAGCAGCTATTACAAGGCCTCCCAGTGCCTGCAGAAGTTTTAAAAGATTATTTTAAAAATTAAATATATATAAAACTGCTTTTCAAAACAATCTCAATGAAGCTTTAGGCTTTGTCCTATAATCTAATCCCATTAAAGTAAGTGATTTTTATTAAACATCTCATAACAAATGGACTTCTAGGTTTTGTTCAATAGCCCCCTTATTTCAAAAGGTATCTGATAAAATAACTACCAGCATAATCTGCAGTTTGTTACAATGGAGTTTGACCCTCATAACATCTATCCTCATCCAATTTAGTAATTAAACATCACTTGTTCAGACAAATGTGGGAAAATTGGACACACTGATTAGTGAAATATTTTTACTTTTGATTAAAAATAAACTGTAACTTGAAAGTTATTTTACTAGCCTTTTAATAGCCAACTTCGATTTCTTCCTCTAGTTGCTTCCCATTCTAATCTACCTTTCATTGCTGTCAGATTACTCTTCCTAAAGCACTTTAATCATTCTCTTTGAGAGTGAAGAACTTTCTACCAAATCCCTCTCAAATTCCAAATTGTGGCTACTTAAATAACAAAGTTTTACCATATCTCATAGTTTTGTTTTCTACCAAACCCTACATATCAGCTCCCAAGTCTGGGTTACCCACTTTCACTGCACGTCTTCAAATGGTAGAAGCTTTATGAGAGAAAGTCACAAATTATGCCAAGTGAGCTCACTACAAATTGATGTTTGAGTCCTGGTATTTCTTAGCAGTGTTCTCATTCCTCTATTTACTCCCTCATACCAACTGTACCAAACCTTTTAAATTTTTCTCAAGTCTTTAGCCCCCTCTTAAGGAAAGAGAGCTTCCCTCCTTGATAGGATAAAAGCCATCTACATAAACTCTCCTGACTTACCCTATCTCTACCTCAAATTTTCTCTGAATTTTCACTTACCCTTGTCTCCTTTTCTCCTATATTAAAAATAGAAGTATCCTTCCTGCTTTCAAAACACAACTATCCTTTGCCACCTTCACCCATCCTCCCTGAGGGACCTTGTTTCTTACAGCTTCAAATACCTCTAGAGAAAGGCTTTGTGAAGACAGAGACTTCTATCTTCATTTTTGTATCCTCCAGAGTACTCAGTAAGTATTTTTTGAAGATGAAATTACTCAACCCTTGAATAATTTCAAGTTATAAGCCGAGGTAATTTAATAGGAATACTCCAATATGTAACCAAAATATAAACTATAAACTGTTACAGATTTAAATATCTAGATCTGCTTCTGGAGCCTGAAATAGCTGACCACAGACTTCCTGTAAAATGATCAGAACAGTAGAAAAATTACAAGTTATATTTGTCCTCAGCTTTCAACTCTTTTATTCTTAAACTTGCATTTTCGTTATGTTAAATTTAAATACCATAAAGTTCATCCATGATTCATTTTCAAATAAGTTTTCATTACAGCATTTAGATCAGTTCTGTTTTAACTTCCCTGAATAAACTAGAGATAATGAGAGTACTGATAGGAGGGACCCTTTTTCCTCATATCAGTGTATCATAGCTACCTTGATTCTCTATATTAAAATAAAATTTATTAGCATAAATGTAAGTCTTTAAATGCTTTACCTGAAGAACAACAACTATCCAGGTCAGCCGGTTATACCCCTGAAAAAATCCATTCTTTGATACCAGTTCTCCATCATAAACATATACACCCATTAATCCAAATATACTCCCAAAGAAACCTAAAAAAAAAGTAAAGTCTATGTCATACATCATTTAGTTTGTCTGGAGAGATATTTTTCCATTAACATTCCAAATAATTTTAAACTTAACTTTTCCTTTTTGATAAAATTAGACTACTTTAAAATTTTTTTACTTGTATAATTATATAAACTTAAGAAAAGTATACTTAGTACTATATTATGACTGTAATAAAAAGACATGGAAATATAAAAAAGAACAGAGATTACCAACTTTGGAGGACTGAAAAAATATAATGTATACATTCCAGAACTAAATGGCTGTCCCATTCAAATATTTGTAAAATGCTCACTTTTGGTGTATTTCACTGTATCTTATATCTTCCTATTTACTAGATCTAGATTTTCATATATTCACATTCATACATGCAGATATAATAGCTCAGGTATGTGGTCCAGCATTTTCCTTTATTTAGAAATTTTGGATGTACAATAATTAATAAACAAAAAATTAGAGCTAAGAAACCATCAGCCATAGGCAACATCAGAATGTTGTTATTGAAGTCTCACTGTTAGGGAAAGTCAGCTCAGTGAGAGCCTGATATGTGTCTTATTCACTGCTGAATCCCTTACTTCTACCACAGAGCTTATCACATGACTACTGGATCTAAGATTTCCTGGAGCAATCCTAAACTATGAATAAAGAAATGGATACTACAGGGGTCCTCTCTTTGGGGCAGTCTGTGGTAAGATATGCAAAGATTGCAGGGTAAAGCAATTTTTTATAAAGCCACAACTAATCAAAGTATTCCACAGTGAAAAAGAACTAAAAGGGATGTGAAATGTTCTTTCTTTTTATTTATGCCAACTCTATCATTTTAATATGTCTAATTTAGAACATGAAAATAATACTGGCATAATACAAAATCACAAAAATAAACACTTCCAAGGGTATTATTCATTTCTTTTTTAATTATAAAAATAACACTTGATAATTACAAAAAATGTATAGAGTACAGAAGAGTACACACATGTCAGTATGTACAGATCTACTGCATTCTTTCTATCAGTTGTATAATATTCCATCGTACGGACAATAATAGTACGAAATACACATATAACGCCACATGCAACGAAATGTACTAAGTGCTTTATGTATGTTAACTCATAACAACCCTATGAGGTAGACACTTCTAGCTCATTTTACAGATGAAGAAACTGAAGCAAAGAGAGGTTAAATAAACTTGCCCAAATTCATGTTGCTGGTTAGTGATGGATTCAAAATTTTAATCCAGGCAGAGTGGTTTTGAAGTCTATGATCTTAACCACTACACCATTTAATTGTATTGATAATTTATTTAACCAGTATTCTAAATGTTTTCTATTTTTTACAATTGTAACCAATGCTGAAATGAATAAACTTGGACATTTATCTTTGTGCTCTAGTATAAATATTTATATCTGTAGGATAAATTCTTATCCAGACATGGAATTTTTACATTAAAGCTGTAATTTATTTAAAATTTTGTTATATATTCCCAAATTGAGATCCAATAAGGTTACATCAGTCTACCAGTTGGCCCTCCATATTCGCAGGTTTTGCATCCACAGATTCAACCATCCGTGAACCAAAAATGTAAAAAAAAAAATTCCAGAAAGTTCCAAAAAACAAAACTTGAATTTGCCGGCACAGCAACTTATTTACAAAGCATTTACACTGTATTAGGTATTATAAATAATCTAGAGATGATTCAGTGTATATGAGAAGATTGCATAAGTTATATGCAAACACTATACACCATTTTATACAAGGGACTTGATCATCCACGGCGGTCCTGGAACCAATCCCCCACAGATACCAAGGGAAGACTGTACTCCTAGCAACCTTAGGTACAAGAGTTCCTGTTTCTCCATTCTGTGGCTAATATTGGATCTTATCAATTAGCTAATCTTTGAACGTTGATGTTTGAAAACTTCTATACATTGTTTTGTTTTTGTAATCTCGAGTTATCTATAACTTATTTATGTATCCTTTTCAGAACTCTGAGTTATTACCATTACCATTAGATTGTGTTATGAGGTCAAACCAAGGAATAAGAAATCCATGTAATACCACAGAATCATGAATTCTGACCTTTCATTTTTATCTTATAATCGAGAAAATTTGGGGCAACTCATACAAACCTGAATATTTCTTTCTTTTCTGATATTTGCATATTAATGTAAATAGCTGACATAAGTGCTTAGGCACTAATAAAGCACAAGGCACTTTATTCTAAACATTTTACATGTATTCTCTCATTTAATCCTCATAGCAACATATGAAATAAGTACCATAATTAAGTATATTTTATAGATGAGGAAGCAGAGAGGAAGGTTAAGTAAGTTCTGTAATGCCACACACATGGTAGGTAATAAAATCAGGATTTGAGTGGTCAGACTACCAAACCAAGAGTTCTTAACCACTATGCTATAGATACACTCTTTCTGAAATGGTGAATACTTTTCAAGTCTGAACTTGCCTTCTAGACAAACTGAACAAAGGGAAGCTAATTTAATTTTGTTTTCAAAAATATTTACCTTGAAGTTCTTAAAAAAAAAAAAAACCACACACGATAGATTTCTACAAATTTTGCAGAGAAACAAATAAATACTGTGTGATAAAATGAAGGTTCAGTCTGTTTGTTATCATATTACGTGAAAACAGCTGAAAGGATGGACTTTAATCAAATTTTGAAGGTTTGTCTTAAAATACAGGCCATTAGGATTACAGACAATTCACTGTATAGGGCCTGGAAGGGCCTGTTATGACTGCTATCATGAAACATGGTATAGCTATTAAGCTGATGTGAAGAAAAAAACAGTGGCTTCAAAGAAAAAAACAATGGTTTCAAAGGTGAGCTCCAAAGTCACAGGGACAGAGGCTTAAAACAGAACATGTTGATTTGCAATTGAGCTGCTTCTCACATGTAGCATCTTCCAAAATGAATAATATGACAAGAATACTAAATTCTGAAATCTTTGTATGAGGAGTTAAATGTTACAATACTGTGTACAAATAGTTTAAATATCTATTCAAAGGCAATCTCTCAATCTCTTTTTTCTTTTAAACTTCACCTTCAGTTAGAAAAATGCTGTAGTATTTAAAAGCTAAAATGTAACAACTTGAAATAAAAAAGCATAGTAAGATTTTAAAGAGACAAAAATTTCTTCATTTCAAACTTCCTCCATTTAAGTATCTATTTTTTTCAGCTTTATTGAGGTATAATTGATAAGTAAAATTCTAAGACATTTGAAGTGTACATTGTGGTGATTTGATATACAACATGGTGACTGTAGCTGATAACACTGTATCATATAATTAAATTTGCTATCTTAATCTCTTTTTCCATGAGGAAAATATGTAAGTTATTTGCAACATCTGTGGAAAACATAGCAACCAAAGACAAAGGCTCCAAATGGTGAGGACAGAAACAGGCTGCATACACTCTTATGAGCACGGACCTAGAATTCCATATTCTTGAATAAAAGACATTCATTTAAAATAGTTTTTCAAAAGGCAAAAACCCTGCCAGATATTTGCATCAACAGCAGCTTTTATAAAAGGTTTATTTAATTAAAGACACATAGGACTTCCCTGGCGGTCCAGTGGTTAAGACGCTGTGCTCCCAATGCAGGGGGCACAGGTTCAATCCCTGGTTGGGGAACTAAGATCCCGCATGCTGTGCAGCGTGGCCAAAAAATTTTTAAAAAATCAGAAAAACATAGAAATCTTTAAACATAACAATATTATCCTTTACAAATAATATTAGAAAACATTTAAAACTTACCAAGTTGAATGTTTCTTATCCACACTGATTGTTTGGTTTCTTTTAAGATTTTCTCAAAGTAAACCCCAGCAAAGCCACTTGAAAAACATGCTGTGAGAACTGCCATGAGGCCTACGAATTGTGAGCCAGCTGAAAGTTCCTTCGAATTAAGCTCTTGAGAATCTGAGGGCCACTGAACAAAAAGAAAAACAAAACTGAAGTTTAATTCCTATAATATTTTACAAAATACATATTCAGAGTCCACTCTTAGACCTTAAGGTAAAAATGCAACCAATACCATTCTTGGGGATTGCAGAGGAGAGCTTTTGAAAGAAAAACTTAGAATCATTTTTTTTTTCCCATAGTGATATTACTGTTATAATTTATAATTTCAAAAATACCCTAAAAGAGAGAAAGAGTATAATAAACGCACAGATGCACAAAATAGCCTCCACAAGCAGTTCAGTTGTAGAAATTCAGAGTGTGAAGTGTTGGAGCAGCAAAAATGAGTATGGAGCTGTTGTTTCATTATGGAAGGTCCATTTCATGCTAACCATTCTGAGCTTTATTCTGTAGATCAGCGTTCCTAAAACTTCACTTATTTCCCTATCATCTTCATGGTTTTTGTCAAATGTATGTTCTCCCTAAACTATTAATTACTTAATATTTTAATTTAAAATACCTCACTTTTAAAAACTGAATACCGACTTTACCTTACCTTAAGCAGGATCTATGAAAATATGGATTTGATATGCCAACTATATTTTTCTAATAACCACTTAAATAACTATTAGAAATATTTATTCAAAATATACATACCACACTCTGAGGAAAGTGATTGTAGGGGAGGGGGGCTTTGGACGGCAGGAGATTGACATGATTGGATTTCTTTTAGATAGACCACAGTGGTGACTAAGTGGAGGCTGAATTGTAAGACAGAAGTTAAAAATAAAAAAAAAAATCAATTAGGAGGCAAAAGATTACTTGAGACACAAAGAAGGCATGAAATGGGGAAGTGTTAGTAGAGACAGACAAGGACAGAATCAAGAAGTATTAGAAAGCAGAATCAGAAAGTCTTAGTGATTGACTGGATGTACAGGCTAAAGGAAGAGTCTAGGACAACTCTCAGGCTAAGTAAATCAAGACTGGAAAAAACAGAACAGGTTTGGTGGGGAAAAGGTAAAGTATAGCTTTGGATACACTAAGTTTATAAGGCCTATTGAACAACCAAACAAAGATGTCCAATGTGCTTTTATATATATAAATCTGAAACTAGAGGTGATAACCAGAGCTGATGACACAGACCAAGAAGCTATAAGCATATGTGTTAGTAAAAACCTTCAGAAAGAATGAAATCTCCAAAACTAAGGACATAATTTAAGAGAAATAACAAGCCTATCAACAACACAATATCTAATGGGAATATCAAGGAAGAGGACCCCAGGAAGGAAACCAAGAAGGAATCATTAGAAAGATGTGAAAAGAACCAGGAGCGAGTGGTATCAGGGAAGCTGAGAGACAATAGGAAGGGAATGGTTGATCTCAAATGTCCAGACACTCAGTAAAAATCAGCTTTGTTTTACCTACAGTGTCTTATTTCCCTAAATAGACTGTTCATTTCTTTACGTCGGATAATTTGATTTTACTTCTTTGTGTCATTTACAGTCCCAATGTAGTATCTTGCTCAAAGGAAGCCCTCAAAAAATGTCAGTTGTGAGAATAAGCATTAATTTTCTTCAACAAATAACAGAACCATATTCTCCAAAATGAGGTTTGAAACTGCAATAAAAGTAAAAGTTATACTTATCTTGAATAGTTACCTGTACAAAAGCAACTCCTGTCATCAAAATTACTAGGGAGAGCCACTGGTACACACCTAATTTTTTACTAAGCATCGACACAGAAAATAATGCAGTCGTAAGAATTTTCAACTGATACGTGACCTGAAAGAGAAAACAGCTAATATTATTGTTTCTTTCTTTCTTTCTTAGAAACACTACTAGAAATGTATTTTAAATACCTGATAAGTAGCTGCATCTAGATTTGACAGTGCCACATAGAGTAAATTATTCTGAAGAGTATATATCCCTGATGGAATAGCAAGTTTAAGTGTTTCCATAGGTTTATTAAGAATTTCATCATGTAATATTCGATTCAGTGCTCTTAGACTACATTCTAGAAAAAACATGAAATGGGCAAAATCAGTAATTAAGTAACTCCAAATAAGTTACATACTCTCAAGTCCTCAGTTTTTTCACCCGTAAAAAAATGGGGAAAAAAAAAAAAAAAGGGAAAAAAAAAAAAAAAGGAAATTTGGCTACATGTTAAGATCCTTTTAGGTCTAAAATATACAGACGTACCTCAGAGATATTGCAGGTTCATTTCCAGACCACTGCCATAAAGTGAATATCACAATAAAGTGAGTCACAAGAATTTTTTTGGTTTCTCAGTGCATATAAAAGTTATGTTTATACTTTACTGTAGTCTCTTAACTGTGCAATAAGATTATGTCTAAAAAAAACAATGTGCATACCTTAATTAAAAAATACTTTATTGCTAAAAAATACTCACCATCATCTGACAATGGAGGGTTGCCACAAATCTTAAATTTGTAAAAAACACAATATCTGCAATAAAATAAGGTATACCTATACCTTTAATGATGCTAATACTAAATATTATAAGGTAGCATGTTAAGAAGAGCATTATCTTTATATATATATTTTTTTCATTGGGAAATAAATCAAATTGATTATATATACACATATGTATTTATGATAACCAAAACCTCAAAGTATTAACTTGTCAACCAAGTATTCTTACTTTATCATAGCAATATTATAATATTGATACTTTGTATTTTATAATGTATTTTATCATCAGCCATTAATGCCAATTAATAATTATGAAGACTTTAATCATGAAAAGAAGGATACCAGGAAGTGGGTTTGGCTCAAACAACAGAAAACCCAACCAACAGTGGCTCAAACCCATAGGGATTTGTCTCACATGTCATGAGTCCAGGTCAAAAGCTGCTACAGCAGCTCCGTGATGACATCAGGGACCTAGCTCTCTCTGTATATATATTGGCTTTTTATTTTCATGCTTTTCATGTATTGTCTACGTGATTTTTTGCAACAGGTTACCAACTGACTGATGCACCTCTGGTTCTTCTTTCCGGAAGGAAGAAAGAAGAGGAGGAAACAGTGGCCTAGTAGGCATCTTCTTCCCTCTCACTGACCAAGACTGTGTGTTGCATGACTAGCCCCTGCTACAAGGGAGCTGGAAAATCAATTCTTTTCTTTTATATTCTCCACATTAGAGATAAGAAAGGGAGAAAGGAGTTAAAAATGGACTCTGAGCTAGCCAACCCACAGTATCAATCACAAAAAAAATGCCCAAAGAACTTTCAGAGATACATAAACCCCCAAAGAAAGGAGAAATTCTAAGGAACCCTACCACCTTACCAACAATACACTTCACAGATGATTTTCTCTCCCAACATAAAACTTGCAAACTTGGGCTTCCCTGGTGGCACAGTGGTTGAGAATCCGCCTGCCAATGCAGGGGACACGGGTTCGAGCCCTGGTTTGGGAAGATCCCACATGCCACGGAGCAGCTAGGCCCGTGAGCCACAATTACTGAGCCTGCGCGTCTGCAGCCTGTGCTCTGCAACAAGAGAGGCCGCGATAATGAGAGGCCCGCGCACCGCGATGAAGAGTGGCCCCCACTTGCTGCAACTAGAGAAAGCCCTCGCACAGAAACGAAGACCCAACACAGCCATAAAGAAAGAAAGAAAGAAAGAAAGAATCATGGTCAAAAAAGGTGATGATAAAAAAACTTGCAAACTTTATAAAAAGTTTTAAAATGAAAATACCTTTTTTTAAATTAATTTTTATTGGAGTATAGTTGGTTTACAGTTTAGTTTACAAAATGAAAATAACTAAAGAATGCTACTTGATAGTCAGCCTTTCCTGACTAAAATAATGGTAAAAAAATTATGTAAGTAAAACAAAAATTACCAAAAGATTTTTTTTAGTTTTAGCAGAAAAAATATAAAATATTAGCTCATCTTTAAAATTAAAATTTTAAATAATTGATGCTGTCACATATTTTTCTCATTAGCAGTATGAGGGTAGTGGAATTGAGTCTTGTGGCTTTAATTTGATTTCTCTGATTCCTAGAGAGGTTGAACATCTTTTTATACATTGATTGGCCACTCAGGTTTTCTCTTCTGTGAGTTGCCTATTTATATCTTTTGTCCCTTTTTTGTTGAGTTTCTTATCTTTTTCTTATTGAGTTGTGGGAGTTCTTTGTACATTCTGGATATTAATTATTAGTGATTACCTGTGATGTAAATACCTTCTCTCAATCTGTTGCTTGTCTTCTCATTTGGTTTGATATATAAAAACATGAAAAAAGTCTGTTTTTCATTTTAATGTACCCCCAAATAATCTAACCACATGGAGCCCTAACCACTGGACCACCAGGGAATTCCCTCAATAAAGATTTTTTTTAAAAAAAACTATATCAAATTAGTCACTGCTGGACTAATCATGCAGCAAATAAAATAAAAAAGCCTTGACTTTAGTAAAAAAATTATTACTCCTCTAAATTACTTACTCTCAAATTATTATAAATGCAAGAAACTTTGTTTCATATTTACAGCATTAACCAGAGGACATGAATCATAACATAGATAAGAATAAAATACCTTTATTACTAGACTAAAACCATCTTAATAAAATGAAAATTGAAATGTTCTTAAATAATGCAAGTGTTCAAATGTGTAGTTACGTATATATAATATATATATATGTCATATATAAGTACCTATACATATATACTATATATATATATATATATCACATGTGAATAACTCCAAAATAATTAAATAAATTGCAATGACTTAAAAAACCTAGATACCTACTGCTGTCTTTGTAGACTAATAAAATGCAGGCCATTATCTTCAAAAGTTCAGCAACAACCACGGCTGTAGATGACAGATAACGAGGCCCCTCCTCTTTTAAAGTCCTAGAATAACGCATCGTTAGAACCAGACTGGTAGTCTGAAAGACCAAAATTCCCAAGGAAAGGTATTTTAGGTTGGCTGACATTGTTTTATCTTCATTTGCCTGAAAAACAAAATACACAGGGCAAATAAACAGAAAATACAGAAATTATAAATATTTTAAATACCAGTAAGAGATGTCTGGTTCCAAACAAGATAAATTAAGTGCACTGCATCCTACTCTTCCTGCTAATTACAACTATAAACCTTGGACCAAAGACAAAGCAACTACAAGGAGACTCTGAAAAGGTGACAAAAATAAGGCAAACTGGCTAGAGACTGCAGATCTTGAGTGATTAAAAAATCTTGAGATTTGCCATTCATGTATCTCACCCTGGGTGTGACAGCAGTTTACAACCTGGAACCACCAACAGGTGTAGGTCAACAACAAAAAAGCCATAAGAAAAAACCCACTGTCTCCAACCAAAGGACTGGGAAGACAGCAGCCCTGAAGGATGCAACCCTCCCAAATGAGTGCTGTATAATCTGTGGGGCAGAGCCTTGCTGACCATCCCAACCCTGCACAAAGGACAACAGAGGTGGTGGCCCTCCCATCCCCCACCAGGATGCAGCCACAAAGACTATGGGGGCAGAGCCCTGCCAACCGTTCCTGCCCTATATAAGGGGAATGTCAGCGAAGATGCAGCACCATTCCTCCCTCTCCAGTGGCTGCCTACTAATATAGACGATTTAAGTAGGAACCAAGGTCTCACAACACTCAAAACGTCCAGGATACAATCCAAAATGAGTATACTCATCATTCCAAAAGACAGAAAAAAAAATCTCAACTAGGATGAATAAGGACAATCAAAGGACAACAACACATAGTTGATATAGATGTTGGAATTATCAGACAAGAATTTTAGAGAAGTTACTACAAAAATGCACCAACCAACAGGCAATTATAAACATTCTTGAAATAATTTTAGACTTACATAGTTGAAAAAAATAGTACAGGAGTTCTCATTTACCCTCCACCTGGCTTCCCCCAATAATAAAAGTAGCAAAGTTTCTGTATTTTTTCTAAAGCAATTTAATATGAACTCTAAGAAACTCACTTTAAATATGAAGATACAAATATGTTAAAAAGTAAAAGGGTGGAAAATGATAAAAGCCATGAGGAAAATAACTATGAGAAAGTTGGAGGGGTTAGATTAATATCAGGCAAAACAGATTACACAAGAATTATTTTTAGAATTAAAGGACACTTTGTAATGATAAAAGAATCAACACATCAGGAAGATATAACCATTATAAATGTATATGTGCTAATAACATAGCTTCAAAATACATAAAGCAAAAACTTACAGAACTAAAAGGAAAAACAGGTAAATCCAGTCAGAATATGAGATTTTAACCCACCTTTCCCAGTAACTGATAGAATATACACACACACAAAACCCAGTAAGAATATTGAAGATTTGAACAACACTATCAACCACTGTAACTCTGTAGACTTGGAGATGCTCCACTAAGATCCTCCTTCAAGGAAGGACTTAATGTAGTGTGCATGATCAGTCAACTGCCTCTCCAACCCAGGTCACATCCTTTGCTTCAAATTTATCTAAAGATTCAATCTCAAACAAAATCTCTGAAGGTTTTTTTTGGTAGAAATTGATATCGATTTTAAAATTTATAGGAAAATACAAAGGACCTAGACCAGCAAAACAATTTTGAAAAGGAAGAATAAAGTGGAAGGAGTTAAACTACTGACATTCCAGACTTACTATAAAGCCCTAATAATTAAGACTGATATTGACATAAGGACAAAAGAATAGGTCAATGGGATAGAATGAAGTCCAGAACAGGGACTTCCCTGGTGGTGCAGTGGTTATGAATCCGCCTGCCAATGGCAGGGGACACGGGTTCGAACCCTGGTCCGGGAAGATCCCACATGCTGCGGAGCAACTAAGCCTGTGTGCCACAAATACTAAGCCTGCGCTCTAGAGCCCATGTGCCACAACTACTGAGCCCACGCGCCTGGAGACCGTGCTCCGCAACAAGAGAAGCCACCGCAATGAGTAGCCCCCACTCGCTGCAACTAGAGAAAGCCCACACACAGCAACGAAGACCCAACACAGCCAAAAATAAATTAAATAAATAAATTTATTTTTAAAAAAGCTAAAACTATAAATATTCAGGAAGAAAACATAGGAGAAAATCATAGCCACATAAAAATAGGTTGAGATTTCTTAGGATACAAAAAGCACAAACCATAAAAGAAAAATATGGAAAAATTGGACATCATCAAAATTTAAATCTACTCTTCCAAAGACACTGTAAAAATAATGAAAGGCAAACCACATCATGGGAGAAAATATTCTCAACACAAAAATCTGACCATGGTCTTGTATCTAGAATGTATACAGAACTCTTACAACACAATGAATGTATACAGAACTCTTACAACACAATGAGTAGAAGACAAACAACCCAAATTAAAATGGACAAAAGATGTCAATAGATATTTCACCAAAAAAAGAAATGAATGGCTAATATGCACATGAAAAGATGTTCAACATCACAGTCATTAGAGAAATACAAATTAAAGCCACAATGAGATAACATTATACACCTATTAGAATAGCTGAAATCTTAAAAATTGATGCTACCAAGTGTTGAAGAGGATTTAGAGCAAATAGAACTCTCAACTTTGCTAGTGGGAATGTAAAATGCCACAACCACTTTATCAACCAACTATCTCATTTTTATAAATCTGCATTAGCAGAAGAATCCTAATGTGAAATAAAATTATAGCATTTTAGAAGTGGAAGATGCTTTAGAAATCATCTAGTACAATATCTTCATTTTAAAATAAAGAAAATAGTGAACAGAGAAGTTAGATGACTTGTTCAAGGTCTTATAATTATTAATTGAAAAATAACAGTTATAAAGTTAAATATCAAGTTCCGCAGATCCCATTACAAGCTACTGTAGAATTTCAAAAGACTTCCTGGTGGCCTTTATCTCTGTATAAAAGGAGAACAAGTTGCCAGCAGTCTACATTTGGCACATGCATCTGATTTTCCTGGAAAATGTCGAACAATTATTTCAAACCTGTTCAAGAAAGTCTTTTGTTTATTCTGTACAACTAAGACCATAATGCATGTGTTATAACAGCAATACTCTGATTTCTTTTCAAATGAAAATTTAAAGGTCAGATTCTAAGCCAGGATACACTATTTGTACAATTTTGCTTTTCCATTTCCAAGTACATACAACATCAATATAAACATTCACTGTGATAATACAGTTCGTAATATTTTTAGTCTCTCACAATGTTTTGTTTTGTTTTTCTAAGTCTGTGAGATAATAGGAAGACATATATATTGGTCTCTGGTGCTGGCTCCTGACACAGGGTTCCTGAAACGCTTGTAATTTCCTAAGTGATAAGAGCACTAGGAGCATCTTTTGTTCTAATATTTGGTCTTTGACCCCAGTTCCTGACACAGGGCTCCTGAAACCCTTGTAATTTTCTGGGTGATAGAAGTGTCTTTTGTTCTAGTGAGGCAAATTTGGGCAGGCTTCTAGATGGCTTCTGAAGAGAGCTGCTCACCAGAAAGAACAAGCCGTGATTAGAAGCTTAGAATTTTCAGCCCCATTCCCCAAGCTCCCCTACTCACCATTCTCTTGAGAAGGCAAAAGGGCTGAAAATGGAGTTAATGATCCATTTTGCCTACATGATGAAGCCTCCATAAAATCACAATACTATATAGGGTTCAGAGGGCCTCCAAGTTGGTGAACACATCCACACAGGGAAGGTGAGGCACCCCAATTCCATGGGGACAGAAGTTCCCATGCTGGGGACCTTCCCAGACCTTGCCCTATATATTTCTTCATCTGACTGTCCATCTGTATCCTTTATCATATCCTTTAATAAACTGGTAAACATAAGTGTTTCCCTGAGTTCTGTGAGCCACTATAGCAATTTAATCAAACATGAGGAGAAGGTCGTGAGAACCTCTGATTTGTAGCCAAGTCCAAGTCAGACAGAAGTTGTGCGTAACCTGAGGACCTACTACTTGTGATTGGCATAAGAAGTGGGGTGGGAGCAGTCTTGTGGGACTGAGCCCTTAACGTGTGGGATCTGATACCATCTCCAGACAGACAGTGTGAGAATTGAAGTAGGACATCCAGCTGGTGTTGAAGAGAATTGCTTGGTGTGGGGAAAAACCTCACATACATGTGATGACCAGAAGTGTCAGAAGTCAAGTATTCTGTATGAGGAGTAGAGGAAACACATAGGAGGAAAGAACGGCGTTCCTTTTCTAATATGAAGTCAAGAAGTAAAATACATGCAAACACCCACTCATTTGCACTAGATCACCTGTAAAGAATTACAATTTAATTTACAACTCTGCCTAAGGGAAGAAAAAACTCAAAATGAAAAAGTTCAAAATACTAGTATTTCTAAGATATACAAATACTTAGTTTGGTTGGAGTACAATATAGGTAAAAGTTAGTACTTTCACTTAGTACAATATAGGTAAAAGTTAGTACTTTCACTTAATACAACCCCTAAATGCAAAGCAAATACATAAACACGAAATAGACCAAAACAAAGATTATGTTCCACCTCTATAATTTATAAGATTAACATTGTTTCTTCATTTTAAAGTCTACAATATTTTCTCATTATAATTGAAAACAATCTTTTACCAATTTCATGTTTAAGATTTAATTTCAGTCTCCTACATTTTTTTCTCTTACTGCCGAAGTCCCCTTCTTTTATCCTTTCAGGTGTTGCCAATCCTCTGGTTTCCAGATTATTCTTTGTTTCATAAAAATTTCCTATCCAAGAAACTTTTATATCAATAATAAGAAACTGTTAGGTTCTTTCACAAATCGAGCCTCATTCAGTTTACTGTCAAAAACGTCATGAACCAGTCAACAAATTACTACCCATGTTCCATTAAAGACCCCGATTACTAAGCTCCCTAAACCCACTTGGAGTTCAGTGAGGCTCTCAGATTTATAGCAGTGTCAAAGAGACAGGATGTTTAGATGCTCCACTTTTACCTTAACAGCTAAGACCTGAAAAATGTATTCTTCCTGATCACTAGAGTAAATGGCACTATTTCATTCGGATTGCTTTCCTTTGTTTTTGTTTGTTCTGGTTTTTCTAAAAAAACATTTATTATTTTATTTACTTTAAAAAAGTAGTATATTCTTAGTGAGAAAAAAATTAATAAACTTAAAAATTATATTAATAAGTAAAAATTTGAACCATAATCTCACCACTCAAAGACATCTAATGATATTTTGATATAGATTCTGTCAATTTTTCTTAAGTTTTTTGGAAATCCCTAAACTCAAGGACGTTAGCAGCAAGGTAAAATAAAGTACCTAGACCATTTCATATTCCCACTGAAAGGATTTCAACAACTTTTGGGGATTCTTAGTTATATAGAAACTAGTCTTGTAATCACAAAGTTCCAAATTCTCCTAAAAAATAATAGATCTTTCTTGAGGGAAAAAAATGGATTTTAAAAATACAATAAAGTACCAAGAATATAACAAACATCCATGATTCTACCACCCAGAACTAACAAGTGTCAATCTTGTCACATTTGCTTACCTTTCCTTTTTTAAAGGAATAAAACACTACAGTTAAAGTCCCCTTTAAGCCAAACTCTAAGTCCTATTCCTTTTCCCCTCCCCTATTATCATGCATTTGGAGTATGTATTTCAGTGCACTTTTAAAATTTTATACGCCTATACAGAAATATCCGTAAGCCTAAATATTTTAGTATACATACATGGTATCAAACTGTATACATTATTCAGCATCTTCCTTACTTTATTCAGCATTGTCTTGCCATCTACATTGATATACAGACCTAGTTCATTGCTTTAAATAACTCTATATTGTTCCAACAAATAAGCAGACCTTCTATTTACCCATTCTCCTACTGATGAATATTTAAGATCCTTTCTTTTCCTTTTAAAGATTTATTTAAAAGTTTTCTTAAAAATTTTCAGGAGGAACCAAGATGGCAGAGTAGAAGGACGTGCTCTCACTCCCTCTTGTGAGAACACCAGAATCACAACTAGCTGCTGGAAAATCATCGACAGGAAGACACTAGAACTCACCAAAAAAGATACCCCACATCCAAAGACAAAGGAGAAGCCACAATGAGACAGTAGGAGGGGCACAATCAGAGTAAAATCAAATCCCATAACTGGTGGGTGGGTGACTCACAGACTGGTGAACACTTATACCACAGAAGTCCACCCATTGGAGTGAAGGTTCTGAGCCCCACGTCAGGCTTCCCAACCTGGGGGTCCGGCAATGGGAGGAGGAATTCATAGAGAATCAGACTTTGAAGGCTAGTGGGATTTGACTGCAAGACTTCAACGGGACTGGGGGAAACAGAGACCCCACTCTTGGAGGGCACACACAAAATAGTGTGCACATTGGGACCCAAGGGAAGGAGCAGTGACCCCTGGGGAGACTGAACCAGACCTACCTGCTTGTGTTGGAAGGTCTCCTGCAGAGGCGGGGGGTGGCTCTGTTTCACCGTGGGGACAAGGACACTGGCAGCAGAAGTTCTGGGAAGTACTCCTTGGAGTGAGCCCTCCCAGAGTCTGTCATTAGCCCCACCAAAGAGCCCAGGTAGGCTCCAGTGTTGGGTTGCCTCAGGCAAAACAACCAACAGGGAGGGAACCCAGCCCCACCAATCAACAGTCAAGTGGATTAAAGTTTTACTGAGCTCTGACCACCACAGCAACAGTCAGCTCTACCCACCACCAGAACCTCCCATCAAACCTCTTAGATAGCCTCAACCACCAGAGGGCAGACAGCAGAAGCAAGAAAAACTATAATCCTGTAGCCTGTGGAACAAAAACCACATTCCAGAAAGACAGACAACATGAAAAGGCAGAGGGCTATATACCAGATGAAGGAACAAGATAAAACCCCAGAAAAACAACTAAATGAAGTGGAGATAGGCAACCTTCCAGAAAAAGAATTCAGAATAATGATAGTGAAGATGATCCAGGGCCTCGGAATAAGAATGCAGGCAAAGATCAAGAAGATGCAAGAAATGTTTAACAAAGACCTAGAAGAATTAAAGAACAAACAAACAGAGATGAACAATACAATAACTGAAATGAAAACTACACTAGAAGGAATCAATAGCAGAATAACTGAGGCAGAAGAACGGATAAGTGACCTGGAAGACAGAATGATGGAATTCACTGCTGCGGAACAGACTAAAGAAAAAAGAATGAAAAGAAATGAAGACAGCCTAAGAGACCTCTGGGACAACATTAAACGCAACAACATTTGCATTATAGGGGTCCCAGAAGGAGAAGAGAGAGAGAAAGAACCAGAGGAAATATTTGAAGAGATTATAGTCGAAAACTTCCCTAACATGGGAAAGGAAATAGCCACCCAAGTCCAGGAAGCACAGTGAGTCCCATACAGGATAAACCCAAGGAGAAATATTCCAAGACACATAGTAATCAAATTGACAAAAATTAAAGACAAAGAAAAATTACTGAAAGCAGCAAGGGGAAAACGACAAATAACATACAAGGGAACTCCCATAAGGTTAACAACTGATTTCTCAGCAGAAACTCTACAAGCCAGAAGGGAGTGGCATGATATACTTAAAGTGATGAAAGGGAAGAACCTACAACCAAGATTACTCTACCCGGCAAGGATCTCATTCAGATTTGATGGAGAAATCAAAAGCTTTACAGACAAGCAAAAGCTAAGAGAATTCAGCACCACCAAACCAGCTCTACAACAAATGCTAAAGGAATTTCTCTAAGTGGGAAACACAAGAGAAGAAAACGACCTACAAAAACAAACCCAAAACAATTAAGAAAATGGTCATAGGAACATACATATCGATAATTACCTTAAACGTGAATGGATTAAATGCTCCAACCAAAAGACACAGGCTGGCTGAATGGATACAAAAACAAGACCCATATATATGCTGTCTACAAGAGACTCACTTCAGACCTAGGGACACATACAGACTGAAAGTGAGGGGATGGAAAAAGATATTCCATGCAAATGGAAGTCAAAAGAAAGCTGAGGTAGCTATACTCATATCAGATAAAATAGACTTTAAAATAAAGAATGTTACAAGAGACAAGGAAGGACACTACATAATGATCAAGGGATCAATCCAAGAAGAAGATATAACAATTATAAATATATATGCCCCCAACATAGGAGCACCTCAATGCATAAGGCAACTGCTAACAGCTATAAAAGAGGAAATCGACAGTAACACAATAATAGTGGGGGACTTTAACACCTCACTTACACCAATGGAAAGATCATCCAAAATGAAAATAAATAAGGAAACAGAAGCTTTAAATGACACAATAGATCAGATAGATTTAATTGATATTTATAGGACATTCCACCCAAAAACAGCAGATTACACTTTCTTCTCAAGTGTGAACGGAACATTCTCCAGGATAGATCACATCTTGGGTCACAAATCAAGCCTCAGTAAATTTAAGAAAATTGAAATCATATCAAGCATCTTTTCTAACCACAACGCTATGAGATCAGAAATGAATTACAGGGGAAAAAATGTAAAAAACACAAACACATGGAGGCTAAACAATACGTTACTAAATAACCAAGAGATCACTGAAGAAATCAAAGAGGAAATCAAAAAATACCTAGAGACAAATGACAATGAAAACACGATGATCCAAAACCTATGGGATGCAGCAAAAGCAGTTCTAAGAGGGAAGTTTATAGCTATACAAGCCTACCTAAAGAAACAAGAAAAATCTCAAGTAAACAATCTAACCTTACACCTAAAGGAACTAGAGAAAGAAGAACAAACAAAACCCAAAGTCAGCAGAAGGAAAGAAATCATAAAGATCAGAGCGGAAATAAATGAAATAGAAACAAAGAAAACAATAGCAAAGATCAATAAAACTAAAAGCTGGTTCTTTGAGAAGATAAACAAAATTGATAAGCCATTAGCCAGACTCATCAAGAAAAAGAGGGAGAAGACGCAAATCAATAAAATTAGAAATGAAAAAGGAGAAGTTACAACGGACACCACAGAAATACAAAGCATCCTAAGAGACTACTACAAGCAACTCTATGCCAATAAAATGGACAACTTGGAAGAAATGGACAAATTCTTAGAAAGGTATAACCTTCCAAGACTGAACCAGGAAGAAACAGAAAATATGAACAGACCAATCACAAGTAATGAAATTGAAACTGTGATTAAAAATCTTCCAACAAACAAAAGTCCAGGACCAGATGGCTTCACAGGTGAATTCTATCAAACATTTAGAGAAGAGCTAACACCCATCCTTCTCAAACTCTTCCAAAAAATTGCAGAGGAAGGAACACTCCCAAACACATTCTATGAGGCCACCATCACCCTGATACCAAAACCAGACAAAGATACTACAAAAAAAGAAAATTACAGACCAATATCACTGATGAATATAGATGCAAAAATCCTCAACAAAATACTAGCAAACAGAATCCAACAACACATTAAAAGGATTATACACCATGATCAAGTGGGATTTATCCCAGGGATGCAAGGATTCTTCAATATATGCAAATCAATCAATGTGATACACCATATTAACAAATTGAAGAATAGAAACCATATGATCAGCTCAATAGATGCAGAAAAAGCTTTTGACAAAATTCAACACCCATTTATGATAAAAACTCTCCAGAAAGTGGGCATAGAGGGAACCTACCTCAACATAATAAAGGCCATATATGACAAACCCACAGCAAACATCATTCTCAATGGTGAAAAACTGGAAGCATTTCCTCTAAGATCAGGAACAAGACAAGGATGTCCACTCTCACCACTATTATTCAACATAGTTTTGGAAGTCCTAGCAACAGCAATCAGAGAAGAAAAAGAAATAAAAGGAATACAAATTGGAAAAGAAGAAGTAAAACTGTCACTGTTTGCAGATGACATGATATTATACAGAGAATCCTAAAGATGCCACCAGAAAACTACTAGAGCTAATCAATGAATTTGGTAAAGTTACAGGATACAAAATTAATGCACAGAAATCTCTTGCATTCCTATACACTAATGATGAAAAATCTGAGAGAAATTATGGAAACACTCCCATTTACCATTGCAACAAAAAGAATAAAATACCTAGGAACAAACCTACCTAGGGAGACAAAAGACCTGTATGCAGAAAAGTATAAGACACTGATGAAAGAAATTAAAGATGATACCAACAGGTGGAGAGATATACCATGTTCTTGGATTGGAAGAATCAATGTTTTGAAAATGACTATACTACCCAAAGCAATCTACAGATTCAATGCAATCCCTATCAAATTACCAATGGCATTTTTTACGGAACTAGAACAAATCATCTTAAAATTTGTATGGAGACACAAAAGACCCCGAATAGCCAAAGCAGTCTTGAGGGAAAAAAACGGAGCTGGAGGAATCAGACTCCCTGACTTCAGACTATACTACAAAGCTACAGTAATCAAGACAATATGGTACTGGCACAAAAACAGAAACATAGATCAATGGAACAAGATAGAAAGCCCAGAGATAAATCCATGCACCTATGGTCAACTAATCTATGACAAAGGAGGCAAAGATATATAATGGAGAAAAGACAGTCTCTTCAATAAGTGGTGCTGGGAAAACTGGACAGCTACATGTAAAAGAATGAAATTAGAAAACTCCCTAACACCATACACAAAAATAAACTCAAAATGGATTTGAGACCTAAATGTAAGACCAGACACTATAAAACTCTTAGAGGAAAACATAGGAAGAACACTCTTTGACATAAATCACAGCAAGATCTTTTTTGATCCTCCTCCTAGAGTAATGGAAATAAAAACAAAAATAAACAAATGGGACCTAATGAAACTTCAAAGCTTTTGCACAGCAAAGGAAACCATAAACAAGACGAAAAGACAACCCTCAGAATGGGAGAAAATATTTGCAAACAAATCAACGGACAAAGGATTAATCTCCAAAATATATAAACAGCTCATTCAGCTCAATATTAAAGAAACAAACAACCGAATCCAAAAATGGGCAGAAGACCTAAATAGACATTTCTCCAAAGAAGACATACAGATGGCCAAGAAGCACATGAAAAGATGCTCAACATCACTAATTATTAGAGAAATGCAAATCAAAACTACAATGAGGTATCACCTCCCACCAGTTAGAATGGGCATCATCAGAAAATCTACAAACAACAAATGCTGGAGAGGGTGTGGAGAAAAGGGAACCCTCTTCCACTGTTGGTGGGAATGTAAATTGATACAGCCACTATGGAGAACAGTATGGAGGTTCCTTAAAAAACCAAAAATAGATTTACAATATGATCTAGCAATCCCAATACTGGGCGTATACCCAGAGAAAACCATAATTCAAAAAGACACATGCACCCCAATGTTCATTGCAGCACTATTTACAATAGCCAGGTCATGGAAGCAACCTAAATGCCCATCGACAGACGAATGGATAAAGAAGATGTGGTACATATATACAATGGAATATTACTCAGCCATAAAAAGGAATGAAATTGAGTCACTTGTTGAGACGTGGATGGATCTAGAGACTGTCATACAGAGTGAAGTAAGTCAGAAAGAAAAAAACAAATATCGTATATTAATGCATGTATGTGGAACCTAGAAAAATGGTACAGATGAACCGGGTTGCAGGGCAGAAGTTGAGACACAGATGTAGAGAACAGACATATGGACACCAAGGGGGGAAAACTGCGGTGGGGTGGGGATGGTGGTGTGCTGAATTGGGCGATTGGGATTGACATGTATATATTGATGTGTATAAAATTGATGACTAATAAGAACCTGCAGTATAAAGAAACAAACAAACAAAACAACTAATACTAAACTTTCATTGCGTTATTTGTATGGAAATATGTTAATATAAATGTTTCAGACATTACATGAAATTTCTAAAAATCTTATATGTTCTGGTATAATGTTATAAGTCATAATTCTAGTCATTACTTTAAAATGTATATCTCAGAAATAACTAAATTTCCTTGTCAATTGCATTATTATGAACTTTCATCAAATCTTTAACTGTGGTCATTTTTAAGTCTTTTGTCATTTACAGACAGTTCTGGGTGTACTCTGATGCTTTTGCAAATATGTTCCTATAAAAGGGTTTCATCTTCAAGGAATTCATGGTGAAGACTCTGACAAGTACAGGTTTCTGGTAACTGACTGTACTGCTGAACTGAATGAATAAGCATTTTCAGAACTCTAATGAAAAACTGATGAACTCATAAAAGTGCTAACAAAAGATCAAGATAAAAAAAATTAATTACATGGGACTGAGTGAACTGATGAGGATGATTATAATTTTTGTGACTTTCTGTTTGAATTAAAAAAAAAAAAATCCCACAAGGACTCAGAGGCAAAGAATATACAAATCAATTTTCACTGCAAAGTAAAGGAGCTGTTACAGTGGAGGATTACTGGACTGAATGTCAATATTATGACATAGTATGAGTGTGTTTTGTGTCTGGTAATTGCAATCATTGTTGCTTTTGTTGTGGTCATCCATTTACAATGCTTGGTGTCAGTCTATTTATCTCTTGTAAAAATAAAATACAGTGAAAAAAAAAAAAAAAAGAATCCGCCTGCCAATGCAGGGGACACGGGTTCAAGCACTGGTCCAGGAAGATCCCACATGCCACGGAGCAACTAAGCTCGTGCGCCACAACTACTGAGCCTGTGCTCTAGAGCCCGCGAGCCACAACTACTGAAGCCCGCGCACCTAGAGCCTGTGCTCCGCAGCAAGAGAAGCCACCGCAGTGAGAAGCCCACGCACCACAATGAAGAGTAGCCCCCGCTCACTGCAACTAGAGAAAGCCCACACGCAGCAATGAAGACCCAATGCAGCCAAAAATAAATAAATAAATTCATAAAAAAAAAAGAAATAGACAACTAGATAGCAAAATAAAAAATCCATGAACAACCCAAAAATGTGACAAAGTATCCCCATTAACTCCAGAATACAAGGAGATGGGAACAGATTACCGATAGCCGCAAAACCTAGATGTTTTCGGCTTCCATGTCGGGGGAAGCAGCGGGAAAGAGCAGACGTCTCTCAGACCTGAGAATAGGGGAGTCCCCACACCATCAACAGACATTCGCTAAAAGTGCAGAATGCCCATCTGAGAAACTGAGAGAGACTGTGCCCAATCCAATAGGAGTGCAAACAGCCTGCGGATAAGGACTGGAGGGACCGGAACGGACCAGACCCCCTGAGCTCTCAACATGGACTAGTCATGACTCCATTCATAACAGAAGAGAAACAATAAGATATGAATAAAAATTGAGGACCGAGACAATAGAGATGAAGGAAAGAGAAGGTCCAGCTTCATTCCACAGGCAGAGTCTCTTGATATGGTGGAGAGATGGCTGAGGGCATCTATAAGCCTACATCCTCACAATGTATGATTCAGGGGGGAGAGACCTTCTATGTCCTGGTGTCCTTAGAGCAAATCTCATGGAAGACTGTAATTGGCTCTGCTTCATTCCACTAAATTACTGTGCTGGGCGAGTGGCTAGTCTGATTAACCGTCATAGGTCAAGTGCATCTCACTGTGATGAAGAGATGTCATTGACAGCCCCACTTGGACCACCTGGAGAGGGGAAGTCAACTTTGACAAAGAAAAGAATGCTGCTGAGGAAACAGTATATATCTACCAGGGAAGAAGAGGTGAGGCTGCAGACAATATGTAAGGTACAAAGGTACGTAATGACAATGTAAGAGAGGTTTGTTTTTATTAACAATTCCCTGCAGCTCTGCTCGATATTTCAATGGAGCACCACAGTGGCTCTAACCTGTCCCCTCCTCTACAGTTTTTAGAAGTTGGGTTCTCTCCCATATCTGTCTCCCTAACTGCGACTGCTCCAACCAGCAGACTGTGGATGAGGACAGAAAGGATAAAGAGTTGCCATTTGGGGAGCTGATGTTGCATAACTGAAAATGGTCTTTCTCAGGTTATCCTTCAGAAACAATCAGTTGCTCAGAAAAGAACTAAGTACCCACTCTGTGCTCAGGATGGCCATAGGCACTGAGGATACCAACGAGAGCAAAGGAACAGCTTCTGTCTTCAAAGGTCTTAAACTTTAGTTGGGGGTTGCTATGGACTGAATGTTTGTGCTCCCCAAATTTGTAAGCTGAAGCCCTAATCCCTAATGTGACTGTATCTGAAGGTGAGGCCTTTGGGAGTTAATTAGGTCATGAAGGTGAAGCCCTCGTGATCATTCATGAGTAAGAAGAGATACAAGAGAGATTCTCTCTGTCTGTCTCTCTCTCGCTCTGTCTCACTGACCAGTTATATCTTCTGCATGTGAAGTTACAATAAACCAGGAGGAGGGCTCTCACCAGACATCAAATCTGCCAGCACCTTGGTCTTGGACTTCCTAGTCTCCAGAATTGTGAGAAATAAATGTTTGTTGTTTAAGTCAAAAAAAAAAAAAAAAATTTCAACAAGTAGCTCCTAAATATTATATAAGCTACAAATATTTCAAGCCATTTTGCTAAAATTTAATATTGTATATGATTTCTTAGGTCTCTTCCAATTCTAATACACACACACGCAATTTTATTAAAGTAATTTCAATTTTTTCATCTAAAAGTGTTGTCTCAATTTTTAAATTGTAAACTTTGAGTATACATATAGTAATAAATAACATATATAATCATTAACTATTGTAAAATTATTAGTGTTTAATTACTGCATAATAATAATGTATAATTATAATTTTTGTGTGTGTGTGTATACTATAATCATACTTATTTGATACAGTCACACTGCTAGTACTTCTAAAAGTCCTCTGCACAGGAATATTTCAGGATTTGGTTAGTCACTATAAAAGATCTTGTACTTGCTTTCCAATCATCATTTTTCTCCTGAATTGTTAGATAAGTTTGATATTTACAAAGTTGAATTTTATTATTTTTAAATCCCTTCTCACCTCTTGAAAGAAAAATGTACAACAAAAACTTCATTCATCTAATAAGCTCCATTCATTTGTATTTGATGATGACTTGGTTAGAATTGTGTGCAAAAAATATTAGTAAGCTTATTAAGAGTTCAAAAAAATTCTCAGTAATTATTTATTACTCTTAAGGGGGAAAAAAAGGTTTTTAAAACATGCTAGAAGGTATAATTTAAGTACATTTGATATGCTAATTACATATCCCTCATTTCCATTAAAGTCGCTCCCTAAGATCCTTGCCTTTACAATGCTTTGTCAGCCAATTCTGAGTTACTTTACAGGCCTTAAACATTTAAAAAATATACATTACATAAAGTATATGTATCATTAATGCACACTACTACTACTTCCACCTTTATGTTAATCAGGGTTAGTGAGAAATTAGTTGTTTATACCACCATTATTGCACTAGATATGCATTAACTAAGTTCTGAAATATTCAAAACACTATATACTAATAATTTCTATTTATCTTTTCAAACAGAGATAGGTACTTCTAGGTAAATCTGAAAATCAGTCTTGGCTACATTATATCCAATAGGTTACATGTATAATCTTTAGGTCTGTGTATGAAGCCCATTATTCTACTGAGACAATAATATCTGTATTTTGCTGTTATGTCTTCAGCCACTAAAAGTTCCACAAAACTAAATCTTTAGTCAATGTCTTTAAATTGTAATAAAATTTATATAGAGAGATTGGTTCAAGATGGTGGAGTAGAAGGCCATGTGCTCACCTCCTCCTGCGAGAGCACCAAAAATGACAACTAACTGCTGAACAACCATCGACAGGAAGACACTGGAACCCACCAAAAAAGATACCTCACATCCAAAGACAAAGGAGAAGCCGCAGTGAGATGGTAGGAGGGGTGCAATCACAATAAAATCAAATCCCATACCCACCAGGTGGGCGACCCACAAACTGGAGAACAATTATACCAGAGAAGTTCTCCCACTGGAGTGAAAGTTTTGAGGCTCGCTTCAGGCTTCCCAGCCTGAGGGTCTGGCAACAGGAGTAGGAATCCCCAGAGACTCTGACTTTGAAGGCCAGCAGGATTTGATTGCAGGACTTCCGCAGGACTGGGGGAAACAGAGACTCCACTCTGGGAGGGCACACACAAAGTCATGTGTGCACCAGGACCCAGGGAAAAGGAGGAGTGACCCCATAGGAGGCTGAACCAAATCTACCTGCTAGTGTTGGAGGGTCTCCTGCAGAGGCAGCGGGCAGCTGAGGCTCACCGTGGGGACAAGGGCACTGGCAGCAGCAGTTCTGGGAAGTACTCATTGGCATGAGCCCTCCCAGAGAGCACCATTAGCCCTGCCATACAGCCTGTAGGCTCCAGTGCTGGGTTGCCTCAGGCCAAACAACTAACAGGGAGGGAATACGGCCTCACCCATGAGCAGACAAGTGGATTAAAGTTTTACTGAGCACAGCCCTGCCCACCAGAGCAAGACCCAGTCCCTCTTAGATAGCCTCATCCACCAGAGGGCAGACAGCAGAAGCAAGAAGAACTACAATCCTGCAGCCTGCAGAATGAAAACCACAATCACATAAAGTCAGACAAAATGAAAAGGCAGAAGATTATGTCCCAGATGAAGGAACAAGATAAAACCCCAGAAAAACTAAATGAAGTGGAGATAGGCAACCTTCCAGAAAAAGTATACAGAATAATGATAGTGAAGATGATCCAGGATCTGGGAAAAAGAATGGAGGCAAAGACTGAGTAGATGCAAGAAATGTTTAACGAAGACTTAGAAGAACTAAAGAACAAACAAACAGAGATGAACAATACAATAACTGAAATGAAAAATACACTAGAAGGAATCAATAGCAGAATAACTGAGGCAGAAGAATGGATAAGTGACCTGGAAGACAGAATGGTGGAAATCACTGCCACGGAACAGAATAAAGAAAAAAGAATGAAAAGAAATGAAGACAGAGAAAGGACCCGAGAAAATATTTGAAGAGATAATAGCTGAAAACTTCCCTAACATGGGAAAGGAAACAGTCAACCAAGTCCAGGAAGCACAGAGAGTCCCAGGCAGGATAAACCCAAGGAGAAACAAACACACAGAGACACAGTAATCAAATTGACAAAAATTAAAGACAAAAAAAATATTAAAAGCAATAAGGGAAAAATGACAAATAACGTATAAGGGAACTCCCATAAGGTAATCAGCTGATTTCTCAGCAGAGACTCTGCAAGCCAGAAGGGAGTGGCATGATATATTTAAAGTGATGAAAGGGAAGAACCTACAACCAAGAATAATCTACCCAGCAAGGCTCTCATTCAGATTTGACAGAGAAATCAAAAGCTTTACAGAAAAGCAAAAGCTAAGAGAATTCAGCATCACCAGACCAGCTTTGCAACAAATGCTAAAGGAACTCCTTTAGGCAGGAAAGAGACTAGCAACTTAAAAAAAAAAAAATTTATATAGATTTTTAAAGACTACTAAGTACCTAAGTAATTCTGCAAATCAATTTTCCTTCTATTATAAAAACAAAAGGTTAAATTTCTAATTTAAGATTTTTAGAGTGAGCTATATTTACATTTTCTAAACATTAGTTCTGAAATATACTAAGTGTAATATTATAATCTATTTCAGGTTAAAGACACAATAGAGTACATATGAAAACACACATTTTAAAGTGCTATGCAAATATAAATTCATATTACACTAGTCAGAAACAGCTATTGGTATAAAAACAAACCTTTTAAAGTTTTTCCAAGTAAATGAACAGAAAAAGTAATGCTGACCTCAGCTGCAATTTTTGTTCATTATCTTCCATGATGCCAAAACTTTAAAACTGCAACCTATAACTGTGTGCTAAATAATGACAAAATTCATCACAACTGGCTTTACTTCTGACACTGGCATTTATGTATCTTCTTGCCAAACTATCTCAGAAGTAGAGACAGTATTCCCCAAAAGTAGCAACAATATGTTGTACTTGAAGTCCATAATAATCCTGTGGAAAACCCAAAATCTTATTTATAAAAGTGAAAGAAATATGAATTAAAAGTACTTTACATTATTGATATAGTCAATTTTGTTTCTACAATAAGAATAATAACCTCCACTAAGTTAGTGAACTTAAGTTCACTCGTAAGTGCTTAAGAAAAGCAAAATCCTGCTCGATAACACTTAACAACTGACTCTTTACATGCTATGGTTCCTATTACATTCTAAGTTAAACAACTTTTTATGGTTTCTCCTTCCTTTTCTTCCTCAAGGTGTCAGGTACCTGTTTACATAAGACAATATCACTTGTATGTAAGTTACAGTACTGTCAATTTTTAACTTGTTCTTTTATAGACTGCAGAATTTCCACTCCTACATTCAGATAAAATCAATAGTACTCAAATATTTCTTCAACTTAACAAACGTAAAACCTATTTGCATTCTAATTTTTAGATTATAAATTGTTCAGTATTATTGTACTCTTTACATAATGTCAATGACTGGGAAAACATAAAGACCTAATAAATATAGCCCTAAGATCCCCTTCTAATGTGAGGTGCCATGTAAAAACGTACTCCTTTCTCACCCTCTCATTTCCCCACCCCTGTGCTATTCTGCTCAACCACTTTCTGCTATGGTCACTTCCCACCACTTACAGCTAAAGGCTGATGTTATAGGTATTCTACAAAGAACAGAGACTACTGTACAATCCAGGTAGGATCTGTAGGGTAGCAAAACTTGTCACGCCAAAATATCTCTTTGGCATGTGGGTTATTTCAAGCTGGAAACAGTGAAGGCCCTAAAGACTCAGCAAGATCTTTGACCTTTCCCCTAACTGATAAAAAAAAAAAAAATTAGATAGAGGGCCTGTTCCCACAGTATCACCAGAGATATCTGCAAAGAATTAAGAATATGGGCTATGTGTGGTGGAGGGAAACTCTAGACAGAGCCTAGAGATCAGAGTCCACTCTGTGTCCCACTGTCTCTGCATGGCCCAGCAACATTTATTTACCAAACCTTTGCTTTTCCATCTCCATGTCAATTGCTTTCCTCCCCTTTGAAGCCTCAAACCACTACCCCCAACATCCTCTCTTGTCTTTAGCTGCAGATGATATGTGAGGGTTTCAGCCATTTTAACAAGTTACTCAGTTTTCCTGGGTCTCTCCCATATATACATGTTATTAAACTTTTGTGTGATTTTTCTCCTCAATCTGTCTCATGTCAATTTAATTCTTAGACGGGCCAGAAGAACCTAGAAGAGTAGAGGAAAAATTCCTCCTCCATGACAGGTCCACAGGCACTAACCATTAGTAAAGTTTCAAGACTCAGGAGATGCGGGTCAGAAGTAGAAAATAAAGGTATCACACAATTCACCATCAATATTTAAATACTAACTATGGTCAGGAACTATGGTGAGCACTGGAAATACAATGATGAACAAAACAAATATAATCTGTTTCTTCATAGAGCTTATCCTCTAGCATGGAAGACACATATTATTCAAATAATTTAAGGAACAGTATAAGGGTGTAAACTGATATGACATGGTGTATAATAGGAAAATATCATAGGGAAATTATGGTCCTTGTATTATTACTGTATCAACTTGGTTAAACTCAAACACAATTCCGCAAATCCCCTTCTCTATATGGTGCCAGGTCAGAAATGGCTAAACACAAAACCTGCACAAGATCTGGAAGGCAGAAGTGAAGCAAGAGCCATTACTCCACATGATTCTCAGTTAAATGTGGTGAAACAGAAACAAAGGTGCCGGCAGGTTCTAGTTATCCTCCCTTCCCTGCTTTAGGTCAACTCTTCCCAACTGCTGACCCTACTGAGCAACAGGTCCTAATCCTTAAAACCTGTAAATGTTACCTTATTTGGAAAAGGGAATTTTGCAGATGAAATTAAGTTAAGGATCTTGAGATGGGAAAATTATTCTGCATTAGCTAAGTGAGGTCTAAATGCCAACATAAGTGTCCTCATAAGAGACAGAAGAGGAAAATACAGATACTCAAGAGAAGAAGGCAATGTAAGGATGGAGCAAAAAGAGATTTGAAGATGCTGGGCTTGAAGACTGGAGTAATGCACCCACAAACCAAGGAATGTTGGCAGCCACCAAAAGCTGGATGAAAAAAGGAACAGATTCTCTCCTAGAGCCTCCAGAGGGAGCATAGTCCCTCTGACACTTTGATTATCAGCCCAATGATACTGATTTTGGATTTCTGGCCTCCAAAACTGTGGGAGAATACATTTCTCTTATTTTAAGCAACCAAATCTGTGGTAATTTGTTACAGTAGCCCCCGGAAACCAATACAAGCATCTGAGTCTATACTGAAAAAATGTAATTGTTCCCCAGTCCATGTCTAGACAGGAAGAATGCATTTAATATGTGTGGGAAGAAGACTGGTTAAAATTAAGTTTTCAGTATTCAAAAGAATTAATAAGTTATCAGGAAAACTGGATTATACTGAAAAGTGCATAGAACAGTTCCTGGCACATAGTATGTGCTAAAAATTTTTTTTAAAAAATAAATGCCAAACTCAGTAACAAAGCAAGGATACCAAAAAAAATGAGATATTAGTCTAGTGATCATCCATCAGGGAAATCTGAAGCCCATTCACTTTAGCCAAAACTAAATGATTAATAATAACATTTCTTAGGGAGGGTGGGAGGGAGGGAGACGCAAGAGGGAAGAGATATGGGAACATATGTATATGTATAACTGATTCACTTTGTTATAAAGCAGAAACTAACACACCATTGTAAAGCAATTATACTCCAGTAAAGATGTTTAAAAAAAAAGAGAAACCAAAAGAAAATAATAATAATAATAACATTTCTATAGGGAAGGTAAAGACTTGACCAACATTACAAAGTAATTCTACTACAGCTAATTTTAGAAAACATCAATTTCTTTGCTATTTTAAAGAACATAAATGCAAAAGGAAGTACAGATGATATTTTTATTAGTCTGTTTTTATAACCTGAAACAGTAAGAGTAGGTAATCAGAGATAAAGTTTATAAGCTAGAAATTAATTTCCAATTTTGTTTTCTGTCCATATTCGATTATTCTCAAATTGACTCCTTTAAACATGATTTACTGTCCAATTTCAGGTATACTACATGTGTCAAAACATGCCATCTGAAATATATCTACCTATATGCAGAGAGTCAAACATAATCATTCTATAAGATAGTACTGATTCTTAAGCAGTAACATTAATAATAGGGTTCTAGCATTTTCTAACAATTTTTTATATGTTTATTAAAATGTACTAGGGTAATCAAGAATAATGTTTAGCTATTTATTTAATTCAGCCTGAGGATAAACCTTTAAGATAAGGGGCCTTAAAATATTTTTCTTTACAGCCTTCACAAATGGTAAAAATTTTAGAAAAATGTATTTATCAGTGAAAATAATTTAACTGAACCTTAATAAAACACATAAAATGAGCTGTTATTTATTTATGGCCTGACAAACTGTCAAGGATTTTAAAAGTTTTAAAAATCCTAGCTGTTAACTGTGCTTGGGTAATTAATGAAAGATTACCACACTCCCCTAAGGACAAAATTCCAATATTAAAATTCAAATCCTTTCTAAACCTGAGAGTGCAACCACTCCCAAGTAAACCTATAGTCTTAGTTTATATATACTATGGGCTTATTAACTATATAGAATATGAATATATTTTATTTTATTTATTTCTTGGTTTTTTGTTTCCAAATGTTTTGTTTCTTAAAAAAATTTTTTTATTGACGTATAGTTGATTTACAACGTTGTGTTAGTTTCTGGTGTATAGCAAAGTGCTTCAGTTATACTTATAGATATTTTTTTTTCATTATAGGTTATTATAAGATATTGAATATAGGTCCCTGTGCTATACAGTAGAACCTTGTTGTTTATTTTATATATAGTAGTTTGTAATCTGCTAATCTCAAACTCCTAATTTATCCCTCCCCCCACCTTTCCCCTTTGGTAACCATAAGTTTGTTTTCTGTGTCTGTTGAGTCTGTTTCTGTTTATGAATACATCTCATGCCCTGCTTCCTAACTGATGGGGACAGCCTTCAGACTCTTCCAACTCTAAATCTATCCTGCATACAGCAGATATCTTAATAAAATGTAGATCTGATCACATGCCTTCCCTAACTGTGAAGTTAAACTGACTCCCTACCAAACAGAAGATACAGTACAAACTCCTTCACTTAAAACAGCCCCTCATAATCTGGCCCCAACCTAAATTTCCTGTCATAAAATATTACTGATCTCAAACAGTTGTTCTTCATGCATCCCTTGAACAAATATCCTTCATAAAAAAAGAAAAAGCAAACAAAAATCCTCCTTTTCTTTATCTGTAGAACTTCTATATATCCTACAGACCTCACAATATAAGACTCCTCTCAGTGAAGCTTTCCTAAGTCTTCTAAGTAAACTGAAGCCTTCCCTCTACTATACTCCCATGCCATTTTGTAGGTACCTTTCATAATACCAAACTAATTTGTTGACATTTATTCATCATTGTATTTCCTTACCAGTGCCTGTCACATATTAGTCATTTACTCTAGTTGAATTTGTAAAAGGAAAAATAAAACTCCACAATATGTAAACTCTCAGAAGGGAAAGATTTCATCAATTAAGTCTCTCTGTATATACATAAAAGACAAATGCACGCTGAAACTGGTTCTCATTAAATATTTTCTAATAATTGCAGCTTCACAAGAGAAGTTAAATTAATGAAATAACATTTACTGAGCACCTTCAACCCATCAGACATTGTGCTAGGTGCTTCACAGGCATCATCTCATTTAAATCTCATTTAATCTGTAAAAGGAGGTACCACTCATTTTACAGATTGAAAAACTGAGGGACTTCCCTGGTGGCGCAGTGTTAAGAATCCGCCTGCCAATGCAGGGGACACAGGTTCGATCCCTGGTCCGGAAGATCCCACATGCCGTGGAGCAACTAAGCCCGTGCGCCACAACTACTGAGCCTGTGCTCTAGAGCCCGCGAGCCACAACTACTGAGCCTGCGTGCTACAACTACTGAAGCCCACGCTCCTAGAGCCCGTGCTCCACAACAAGAGAAGCCACCACAATGAGAAGCCCGCGCACTGCAACGAAGAGTAGCCCCCGCTCATCACAACTAGAGAAAGCCCGCGCACAGTAATGAGGACCCAACACAGCCAAAATAAATAAATAAATTTATAAATTTATTTTTAAAAAATTATTATGTTGTACACTGGAAACTAATACAGTTATATGTCAATTACATCTCAATTTTTAAAAAATTTTTAAAGAAGGAGGTCGCATTAAAGAATAAGTATAATTTCTACGAAGATGGTAAGGAAGGCCTTCCTTGTAGGAAGAAAGGATGTAAACAAAGACCAAGGCAGGTAGGCATAGAACATGTTCAGAAACTACATTTCAAAGTAACTACTATGGTTTAGCTAAAAAATAGAATACGTGGGATAAAGTAATTTTTTAAAAAAGAATGAAAGGGACATGTTGATCTGATTGGAGCCATGGACAGCTACAAATTTTGAAGAGTTTTGGATACTACCCTAAATAATTTTAAATTTATTCTGGATTCAATAGAGAGTCACCGAGTATTTCTGAGGGAAAAGAATACACAAGACCTCTGGCTTTAAAAAGCAATATGGAGGGGAGTTATTGGAAGGGAGACAGGCTGAGGGCAGCAGGTCCAGCCACCGCTATAGCGCAAGTAAGAAGAGGAAAGAGAAGCCACGTTCAGCACAGGAATGAAAAAGGGAAGAAGAAAATTGAGATGCTGAAAAAGTAGAATCAATACCTGGGAGGAAAGTTTGGACCAGAAGTGTAAATTTAGAAGTCATGCCTTTAAAGGAAACAACCTGAGTTTACCAGTGAAAATAAGTAAGCGCACGAAGTGAGAAACTGTACCAAATTTCACATTTAACAACCAAAGTTGAATGTTGATCGAAAACAAAAAACTTAACTCTGGTTCCATTTTCAAATACTACATGTAACAGAACATAATAAAAGATTCAGTCTTCTACCATAAAGTACTGACACGTGTTTTACTAAGCAAGGCCCAGTACTACATTTAATATTATTATCCTTTAATTCATTTGAACCAGCGTTCCCCGGAGTTTAGTTGGTTTAAATAAATGTTAATTAAAATCCTCCCTTCCTAAACACTCAGAATCCTCTCCCAACAAACACACCTGTTCTGATAGGAATCCCACCTGGCCTCAGACAGCCCTTGCCTATGTATTAACCTTACCAAGGACTGCTTTTCCATTTTTTTAAGTCCCTGCGGCTTCTTCAGCGCAGGGCCCCCGTCTGGTGGCTCGGTACCTGCCACAGGGCCACACACCGAGCAGGAGCTCCGGGGCAGCTCGCTGACAGAATGACCGCCAGCCTGGCCCTCCGGCCGCGATTCCCCACGCCCCAGCCTCTAAGGCACACACTGCGGTTTTCATTCGCTTGACACACCCCTTTCCCCGGGCCCTTTTTTCCTCCTCCACCCAGCACATTCCTCACGTATTCCCTCGGACTTAACAACGTGTCACTTCATCCACTCCCACCCCTACTTAGCTAGTACTTAAGGTCTTCCACACCGTCCCCTTCACTCAGACGGATTTCACATCACTGCCCTGGCCGGAGCCGCGGTCACCGGCCTCCCCGTGCCCGCAGCCGCCCAGGAGCGCGCCAGACTCACCTCCCGCGCGGCTCGGGCGGCTGCGCGCACTGGGGGCGGCGGCTTCGCTCCGCCGGGACCCCAGGCTGCGGCGCCCGCCGGGTCCCCCGCGACCCCTGAAGCGCAGCGGCGCCCACTACCGCCGCCGTCTCTGCCGCCGGCCCGATGCGGCCCAGGCGTTTCCGGGTTCCCGCGGTCCAGTCCCCCAAATGCTCCGGCTTCCTCCTCGGCCCGGGCGAACACCGTTCCCGGCTCCGCTCTGGTGGCCCCAGCTCGGCACTGGCCGGCTCCATCCCGAAGGCGAGGCACCCGGGCGGCCCCGCGGGCGACCCCCGGTGCCGGCTTCACTGTCGTGTCACCGCCCGGGGCAGTGCCTCCTGCTAGATGTGTCCTGAGGGGACCTGGCGGACGGAGTAACTCCAGCGGCGGGCCTCTGCCGGGCTGCCAGGTGGCGGAGGGCGCCAGGGTGTCATACTGAGAAAGTAAAGTCAAACTCCTTTGGGGCAAAGGACCCGGAGAGGGAGTGAGGAGGTGGATTCGGGAAGGAAACAGACCCGCTTCTAAAAATGACTGTCACTGACAGTGAAAACCAACGAGATTCGCTGTGGCGCAGGCTGCCACCCAGTCATCTGGAAAGCTTGTTCGGTTGGAAACGACCAATTCTCCCACCCTGGCTTAGACCCTGAGGCTGAGCCGCGCCCAAAGCAGCGCCGCCAAATAGTAGATAGAGTAGGATTGTCCCTTTCCTCTTAACACAATGCCGCTATGAATTAAGCCTGTGTCTCTTTATATTGCAAATGATTAAAACTACGTCCAAGAAAGACAAACGGAGAGAGAGCAGTAAAATAAAATTAAGTAACTGTGTTAGAGTAGAATAACTGGCTTTAAAATGTTCTGTAACACGATCTTGAGAAATTCCCTGGATGGTGGAATATATATCAGATCTTAATGTTTGTCCATATATTTTGGAAGTAAAATGTGCCTGGTGCATAATAATAATAGCTAGGCACTATTCTAAGATTAAGAGATAGATAGATAGATAGATAGAGATAATATATAATGAATATAATTTATTTAAAAATAGTAGTAATTATGTGTGGTTGTAAGGGGAAAAAAAGATTTAAAATATTTTAAAAATACACCAGCAGGAAAAATATACCCTATGACATAAGTACAGCTTTTTAGAGAAAAGAAAGACCTTTTAGTCTGTTCAAAAAGCTTTAAAATGAAAAAAAGAGACATGGAGGCACTTATTAATTACAAAACAGTAACATGTGCTTTGGCATCTTGGAAAATGACCAAAACTCTAAGCAAACAAAAACAACAATGAAAATAGAGGGTTAACTATATGAGACCCACAACTGATGTAAAGATATGAGTCCCAAAACTGATGACCAAAAGAAAGTAATACTTTCATTACCCTCTCCTAGCTTTACAATTTATACTCTAACAACACTGAACAGCTTTGAGTTTCCCCGTATATACCATTCATAGTACCTTTTCCTATTCCTCATGCTGTTCACTGAATGTAGAATATGTTTCCACTGCTCCTGCCTATATTTTTTAAAGTTAGCCCCATTCATCTTTTAATTCTCTGTTCAGATATTATCACAAACTTGAAGGCTTTTCTTGCTTCCTTTCTCCCAGGGGTCTGAACTCCTTCTCTGTGGTTCCATAACATCTTGAGGCATCTTGTGCGTATCAAAATATTTTACTTCACTGTATTGTGATCTGATTTATATATATCCTTTCTGCCCAACACTCTCCTTGAGGTCAGTGCTATCCTATTTATCTCCGGATCCCAGCACCTAGCACAGTGCTTAGCACATAGTAGAAACTTAACACGTATTTCCTGAACGGAACTGAACTGGTTGGTAATGATGGTGAAGACAAGCCGGACAGTACAAAAGCTCAGCAGGGAAGAGTGTCCAGCAAAGCCTAAACTGCAAGTCTAGACATCCAACACATTTAAAGCTTCAAGTCAGCACCCAAGGCCTGAAGCTCCCAATAAGGATTGTACCTTTGAGTAGTTTGCCTGTATCAATCTCATTTAACCCTCACAACAGCCCTATAAAGTAGGCATTAGTACCTGTATTTTACAGAAGGAGAACCTGAGGCTTACAGATGCTAAGTAATTACTGAAGCTCCCATATCTACTACTGAAAGGTGAACTGGGATTCAAATCCTAATTTGTCTGCCTTTAAGTCCATGCTTTAAAACAGTACACTTAGCTGTCACAGGAAGAAAAAATGGAACAGAAAAGGAATGAGCACAGTATAGAAAAAAGGTGGCAGACAGCAAAAGTAGCAATAGGGGTAGAAGTATCAGTGAAGAACACAGATGGCCATGAAGGAAGAGAGAAAAACAGCAATCTGGGGGCACTGGGGCAGAGGACCGGCTTTGGTTTTTCTGTGATAACAGATCTGAAAGGCAAAATTTTGACACCCTAAAGACAGACAAATTAGAATAACGTATCAGTCTAAGGGCAGCCAGAGCCAAACAGGACTATGTATCTCACTGGTACTTGATTAGGGCTGCCAGATAAAATACAGGACACCTAGTTTAACTTGAATTCCAAATAAACAATGAATAATTGTTTAGTATATGCAATATGTGGTGTATACTGTGAAAAGGGAATGTTGCCTGCCATTCCAGGTGTACAAGGATCAAGCCACCAGCCAATGCAGAGCACCCCACCCCTAGCACCCTGAGGCGAATTCAGGATGGAGAAAGACAGGAAGCAGTCTAGGCTTCTGGATACTGGCCTTAAATAGTTGAGATGTATATCTAAGGAATAATTTCAATGCATCGGTCCATAGAGAGAAAAGCACTAACATCATTAACTTTAGATGTCTGTTTTTTTGTGATTAGCAGTAATCTTTTGATGTTAGACTGCATGTTTTGTTTTGTTTTGTTTTCAGCAGAAACTTCCTATATATCCTGGCTCCTCCCTTAACTCTTCAGAGCGGTTCCCCAGAGCTATCTGAAGAGGCTGTCTCCCAGGCTACAGTTCTCAGTAAGATCCACAAATAAAACTGAACTTGCAACTTTTAGGTTGTGCAAGTGACAATACTTAAGCTAAAAAGAATTTATTGTTTATCAGAAATTCAAAATTTAACTGGGTATCCTATATTTTTATTTTCTAAATCTGGCAAACCTATTGAAAGCATGAGTGCGTTATAATATTGCACAATAACTGTAGTTTCCAAGGGTGGCCCAGAGAAATTAAGACTAAATTAAATTATTTGCGGTGCAGATGATACTGCAAGCATTATGCACACAAAGTGACATTCCCCAGATCAGTATCTTCAGGCAGAGTCAAGGCTGATAGTTTATGATCTTTAATGGCTTAAGACTCCATAGGAAGAAAAGAAAAGATAACAAGAAAGAAAGAGAGCAGGGACTATGGCGATTTATATTTTTAAAGAATTGCTTACCAAAACAGTTAAAATACAAAAAATTTCAGTGCTTAGGGAATTAAACCTCAGGTTTCCAGGTGTCACTTATACTTTGTTCCTATGCTATTATAGTTCTTAAAATTATTGAATTGAAAGTATAGCTCACGAACAGGAAAAACCAGTTGTTCTCTCAAGCTACCAAATTAGCTGAATCTGGCATGTTCTTGTTAGTTCTTCAGGGCAAAGAACCTGTGTGGAAAGAATAGCCAAAGGTTATTTGCTTGTCCATCATTTACCTCTAAGAGAAGTTGAATGAGGTCACTTCCATATCATCAATAGCTCCATAGTCATGTGATTCTTTTGCTTCGTGATAGATCTGTAGAGTTTAACATTCTATAGAACAGCTATTTGACAGGTTTGAAAGGAACTTACTTTTTATTTCCTTCTTTTCCAAGGAGGGGCTTCTGCTTGGCTTTTCCTGTTATAACAGACTTACTTTTGTCTGGGGGAGTGGATCAGGGGGTGTTTTAATGGAAGTGATGCCATTTGCTCTATCTATATATTCAGAAACTGGGAAAATTAACCTGGATGATTGCTGCCCCATGGAGCTTGTTGATTCTGGTCAAAGCGTCAGTTATAACCTGATGTTCTTTTAAGTCTCTGATTGGTAGATAAATTTGGTGGTCTGGGCATCAAGGAATTGCTTTTATCTCAGAGTCAGGGGATTCTCTTTTACCTGGCATAGTTACCTGACAAAATCACCACAGATCCCTTTGTGGAAGTCTAGGAGAAAGGTACATAGTATGTACTTGTGCGATTAAAGCTGGTCACGGGCCTCTTAAGTCTGAGAGTGGATGAGGGGGTGCAATTGAGTGAAGTTTGGCCTCTATATAGTCCTAGAGTACATTTGGTTGTACAGTTCATATGCACTTGGATTATGCTGTTCACAAATACTCCCTGCTCTCTACCTTCAGGACACATGGTAGGTTGCGCTTTCTGACTCTCTTATGGTTGAATGGGACCACATGACTAGTTCTGGCCATAGGGGAACAAAATTTACCACCCCAAAATTTCTCTTTGGCATGTGGATAATTTCGAGTTGAAGCCAATCATGGCCCAAAAGACTCAGGAAGAAACTTTGACTTACCCCCTAGCTGCCTGAAGAATGTAGATAGAGGACTGTAGTATGAACTAGGTGTGTAGACAGGGAGGAACCTAGCAAAGTCTGTTTGTTAAAATTTCTCTTTGTGTCCCACTGTCTCTGCATGATCCAGCAACGTTTGCTTACCAAACATTTGCTTCTCCATCTCCACGGCAATTGCTTTCCTCCTCTTTGAAGTCCCAAACCACTAACTCCCAACACCCTCTTTTGTCTTTAGATGAACATGATGTCTAAGGTGAGGATTTCAGCCATTTGGGTGTGTTACTCAGTTTTCCTGGGTCTCTCCCATGTATACATGTTATTAAACTTTTGTTTGATTTTCTACTTTTAATCTGTCTCATGTCAACTTTAATTCTTAGACCAGCCAGAAGAACCTGGAAGGGCAGAGGAAAATTTCTTTCTCCCCGACATGGCCAATTAGTTGTAAGCAGATTGTGTGTCAACAAGGGCCATAGCATTGAATTGCTATTTTGTGATCCTCTGGAACTCTCTTTCTCTCTGCTTTGAGTCTGGCAATGTTCATGATCATGATTCCATGAGCCTACATAGAGCGAGGAGCTGTAAAGTGAAGTCCTCAGCAACCGGCAACAGACATTCAGCATGAACAAGAAATAAACCTTTGTTATTATATGTCATTAAAATTTTGACAAAACCTGGCATATATTGATTGATACAGAAATCGATACCCAGAGATGGGGTGTGTTTTAATAAAAACCTTCCTTTTGTAGAATTGGCTTAGCGTTCAAGTAAGCTGATTTTATAAGCTGGAAGAATGATTATGTTATGCATTGGAATATTTGATAAAACTGTCACCTACAATAACTTGGAAGGTAAATGATGAACTTAGTAGGCTTGTAGCTCTGGGAGAAGAAAGTAGAAAACAAATGTTGACTGTATATGTTGGTTAATGTTGGCTGCATTTGACAAGATGCTTCACGAAAGAGAAGCACTCAAAAAATAATTGACTTTTTTATAAGCAGAAATGGAAAGGAATAAAGAGAACAGAGAAGTTCAAAAACTTTCAGGGTTGGGAGTGGCAAATGCTTTTCACCTCAGTTGGTAAATTACAAAATTGAATAGGCTTTTTGTCTCCAATTGGTAAACTATAAAACTGAGTAGCCTTTGAAACAAAAATAAGGCTATTAGAACTAGGCCTTAAGGCAAGGATCAAGTCAAGCATATCTCTGTCATAAGCATCTTTAAAATCTCTGCCTGCTGCTATGTACCACAAGTTCAAGTCTATGGTATAATGCAGAGAGAATGTCTACTCATGTGACTTTAAGCATTGCCATAATTTGTAAAAAGACAAATTTATAACAAGACTTGTGAAAATGAAAGTGCCTGTTAGCACAAAAGACATTATTTTTAAGCTAGGAGAATTCTACTTCAAATATGTTTAAAGCAATACAGCCTACCTAACATACAACTTGTGGAAGTATATCTCAATAGGTCACACCCACATAGCAAAATTTCTTGAATTATTATTAAAAGTATAGGTTCCAGCTCTAGTTAAATGGCATAAGCATACTCTATTCTATTTCTCCCAGTAACTAAAAAGTTAATCCTATAGATATACGTGTGTGAACTTCTAGGATCACCCCAGGAACTCATGTGTGAAACTAATCTGATAAAGAAGACCAAAGGCTTTGAACATTGGTCTATGGTAAAGACCACTACCCAGGCCCGTTTAGCCCCTGGGGGAAACATATAGAACAGATCCAAATAATACTGCAAAAGTTTGAAAACTGAAATTACATTGGAACCATGGCCCAAAGAAGGCAGGCTAAGACATTTGGCCTGAACCCAACTGGGACAACTAGCTGCTAAAACAAAACAAAGAAAAACTCAACATTCTCCAGAGGATTTTAACAGACCTTAGAGTCTCATAACATAGCAATTAAAACATCCAGGATATAATGCAATATTACTCAATGTTAAAAAAATAAATAAAACAAAAGCAAGAAAATTGTAGCAACTCACAAGGGAAAAAACATATCCCAGTTTGAGATGACTCAGATGTCAGAATTACCAGAACAAGACTCAATAGCTCAATAGCAGAATGGAAAAGAGGAAATTGTCTGTGAACTTGAAGATCAATAGAAATTATCCAATCTGAACCACAGAGAGAAAATATTGGAAAAAAATTGGACAGAGCCTCAGGGAACTGAAGGATGATATCAAATTGTCTAACATTAATGCATTTGAGAGGCAGGAGGAAAGGAGAATGAAATTAGTGCAGAAAAGAATATTTGAAGAACAAAATTAGAGGATGCACGCTACCCAATTTTAAGAATCATTATAAAGCTACAGTAATCGACACAGTGTGATATTGGTGAAAGTGTACCCATATAATCAGTGGAACAGAATAGGGTCCAGTAATAGACACAAATAGAGTCAACTGCTTTTTGACAAAGGTACAAAGTCAATTTAATGGATAAAGGATGCTCTTTTTAGAAAATGGTAGGGAAAAACAATTGTACATCCAAATGCAAAATAAAATGAAATAAAATAAAATGAAATGAAATAAAATAATAAAATAAAATAAACCTCTACCTCAACCTCAAAAAACCCCCCAAACTATAAAACATTTAGAAGAAAAATAGGGGACTTCCCTGGTGGCACAGTGGTTAAGACTCCACACTCCCAATGAAGGGGCCTTGGGGTTCAATCCCTGGTCAGGGAACTAGATCCCACATGCATGCTGCAACTAAGAGTTCGCATGCCACAACTAAGGAGCCCAAGAGCTGCAACTAAGGAGGCTGCTGGCTGCAACTAAGACCTGGAGCAACAAAATAAATAAATAAATAAAATATTAAAAAAACAAAAAGAAAACATAGAAAGAAATCAATCACTGTGACCTTGAGTTAGGCAAAGTGTTTTTAGTTATGACACCAAAAGTACAATCCATAAAAGAAAAAATTATAAATTGGACTTCATCAAAACTTCAAAGTATTTTTTCTGCAAAAGACACTGTTAAGAGAATTAAGATACAAACTGTAGACTGCTAGACAATATTTTAAAATCTCCTGACAAAGGACTTGCATATAGAATTTACAAAGAACTCTCCAAAGTCAACAATAAGAAAAAGTCCAAGTTAAAAAATGGGCAAAGGATTTGAAAGGATACTTTCTCAGAGAAGATATACAGATAACAAATAAGCACAGGAATAGATAGTCCACATCATTAGCCATTAGGGAAATGTAAATTAGAATCACAGTAAGATACCATTACACACCTATTAGAATGGCTAAACAAACAAACAAACAAAAATTGACAATAAGTGCTGACAAGGATGTGAAGCAAGAAACTATCATACATTGTTGGTGGGAATACAATATCATGTAGCTGCTCTGGAAAACAGCTTTGCAGTTTCTTATTAAGTTAAATATATACTTATATGACCCAGTAATCCTGCTCCTAGGTATTTATTTACCCAAGATAATTAAAAACTTACGTTCACACAAAGTCCTATATATGAATGTCTATAGCAACATTATTCATAATTGCCCAAACCTGCAAATGCCCTGGTTGTTTTTGAATAGGTACATCAATACAATGTACGATTCCATTATATGACATCCAGGGATTATAGGGACCAAGTAGGAGGGATTAGTAGTTGTCAGGGTTTAGAGGTGGAGAGAAATTTTGATTACAAAGAAACAACATAAGGAAATTTGGGGGGTGATGGAGCTGTTCTGTATTCTGATTGTAGTGGTGGTTGCATAAATCTATGCACGTGTTAAACCTAATAGAACTGTACACCTTTTTAAAAAAAAGTAAATTGTAGTCTCTTTCTCTCTCTCTGCCTCTCTGTCTGTCTCTCTCTCTATATATAAAATACCTTTACCAACACTACGTTATAAATTCAACTTTGTCTTGGCAGCAGGTTGTTTTGATGGTATTTTCAGCAAAGTGGAATTTGACGAAAATATAAGTATTATGCTACACTTTTTTTTTTTTTATTAGAGAGGTACCAGGTATTTGGGAAATATGTATGTTAACAAGGTACTGACATTCCTCCCTCTTAAATTCTGTGCTAGGAAGGCCACTCCCTCAATTAAACAGCAGCTCCAGATCTGGAAGATTGTGTTGTCTTTTTTCTAGCTCCTCACTACTACTTTTAAAATATTATTCCCTCACTGACAAGGAAAAAATTTCTCCTTTGCCATCTTTATTCTCCCACCTTATGCCCCTCCTTATCCCTGACATCTGCTAACCACATTTCCACATTTCTCAGGAGCATTACCACATGATTTACAGTCTATTTCTTTTACTGTACTTTAGCCACTTATACCCATGACTACATTTTAGACTTTATCATCACCATGATGCTCCATCCCTGAAATAATCAATCTCAATAGTCCAGTATTTATCCAGAACTTCCTTTCATTTCAGCTGTGTCATTTCTTTACTCTCACTATACCTATTTATTTGAATTCTTCAGGATTTTTAGTCATTTTGTTTCCTCCATTTGCCTTATTCTATCTTTCCCCTCTTTCTTTCTTCTTTTTCTACCTAGATTTGACCCCCAATGTCCATAACCTCTTCCTGTTACCATCCACTGCCATGTCCTTTTGTACTTCCATTCACCCAGAATTACTTAACTTGGATCAGTCCACTGATCTCCTTTTCCACTCATACACTCAGTCAACAAATCTGCCAAAGATTCCTGGAGAAAACTACAGAACCACATAACTTAGTGGATTAGAGCCATTGCAAATTTACAGTCTCTGGTATTAAATAACGTGTCTACTCATGGTGATCTTCAATATCTTCAATTCACTTACTCTATGTTTCACAATAATCATTTCAAACCTTCACAAATCTCTAGACAGCCCTCCTCCTTATGTCAACCCTCCCCATCACACACACACCTCAAAGAGAAAACTGAAGTTATCAGGCAACTTTCTGAGCTTCTTGAACTACCTCTGTTGTAAGCAGAATTCTAAAATGGCCCCCATGTTCTCTGCCCCTGGTGTCACACCCATGATTAGATTGTGTTATATAGTGTCAATGTTAAACTTTACCTGAGCCTGGAAAATAGAGGTGCTTAAGAAATCCCCCCAACCCTTTGTTTTCCAAAATTCCTCTACCCTTTCAGGTTCTGAGAAATGGCTTACTATAAAGAACCACTTCTCCCAATACAACTTAAATAAGATTTGCTGTCCAACTTTCTCATGGTTCCCATAAGACTCACAGGTGACCCTACCATTTACCTGTGACAAGTTCCTTTTACCTGAATCCTCTGACATGGGCAGACTCAGAACGTCCAACTTCCATTTTCTGTCTCATGATTGATTAGCTGAGATTAGAACTGTTTGGTCCACCTGAAACTAGCTATCCACAGAGAAAAACATTTCTTGTTCAGCTAACCAACTGAGACTTCCCCTGTTTGCAAAACAATGCCCACTGTAAATCACTCTACCTGCAACTTGTTGATCCTTCTTGTTTTAGTTCAGGTTGCTATGACAAAATGCCAGACTGCGTGGCTGATAAACAACAGAAATTTATTTCTCACAGTTCTGGGGGCTGGGAAGTCTAAGATCAAGGTGCTGGCAGATTAGGCGTTTGGTGAGAGCCTGCTACTTGATTCATAGACAGCACCTTCTAGCTGTATCCGCAACATGGCAGAAGGGGCTAGGGAGATCTGTGGATTCTCTTTCATAAGAGCGCTAATCTCATTCATGAGGGCTCCATCCTCATACCTAGGCACCTCCCAAAGGCCCCACCTCAAAACCATCCCATTGGGCATTCGGATTTCTACATGAATTTTGGGGGGACACAAACATTCAGACCATAGCATTTCTCTATGAAACTCCAAGGCAAAACCACTTGCTGAGATACTCTTAACCTGCTCTCTCTAATAGCCTGAATAAAATCAATATCCTGACTTGTCCAGCTTTTGTCTTCAGTAGTGTGGTGCCATGAACCACATGGGACTGGACCTCTCCCTCAATCCCTCTTTACTCCATTCAAGCAAGGGGAACTCCTCAAGCCCTTTGTGCTCTACTCTTGACTGGCGATCCAGATATTCAACAGCAAGTCCCACATTTGGACCTGTGTTCCAGACTCCTGTCCATCAGCAGCACAGTAAGGACTTGATTTGTATTCTTTTTGAGTACTGGCTTGATTTCTGGTGCTAGCTTCTTTTGGTTTTATGGTCTGAACTTTTGATGACCTCTGTGAATGTCTTAAATGGTTTATAGAAATCTTGCCTCTGTGGGTGAAGCATAGCAGAGGATCTGGTCTATTACTCTGTTTTTTTTTTTCTATTTTGTCTACTTGAAACTCAAATCAATTAAAAATTTGTACCTAGGGGCTTCCTTGGTGGTACAGTGGTTAAGAATCCGCCTGCCAATGCAGGGGACATGGGTTCGAGCCCTGGTCCGGGAAGATCCCACATGCTGCGGAGCAACTAAGCCTGTGCGCCACAACTACTGAGCCTGCGCTCTAGAGCCCGTGAGCCACAGCTACTGAACCCATGTGCCACAACTACTGAGCCTATGCTCTAGAGCCTGTGCTCCGCAACAAGAGAAGCCACCACAATGAGAAGCCCGCTCACCGCAATGAAGAGTAGCCCCCCATCTCTGCACCTAGAGAAAGCCCGCACACAGCAATGAAGACCCAAATGCAGCCAAAAATAAATAAATAAAATTAATTAATTAATTAATTAATTAAAATTTGTACCTAATGAGAACAAAACCCCTTTTTTTTTTCTACTTGGCTGAAATACAAAATTGACTGAAATTTAAAAATTGAAGCTATAAGCTCTCTGTTTGGGTCTATATATATGTTTACGTGCTTGTGAGTATGTAATATTTTCTTTCCTTCGTAGTACTACCAGATTATAAAATCTCTTAAAAGAGTGCTACTTGGAGTGATTTAGAGATAAGTAAGCCTTATCTAATTCTAAAATTCTCAGAAATTAAGGAAATTGATCTTCTAAAAATTTCATTGTATATATATATATATATATATATATATATATATAATATTAATGCAAATGGCTTAGGAATTTGAGTTCACATTATTTAGGTAAATCTTTGGCAAATGAGACTAGTTTAATATTGTTGGTTTAATAAAAAGAGCTATATTTTCTGAGTATTAGCAATAAGCATAAGTATATTTGCTTGATACATATTTATTCTAATTGGGTATGTTTTTCATAAACTTGTTCATTTACTGATCAAATAAGCTAGCATATATCAACTGTATGTTCAAGATTATGAAAAAAGTAAATTTGTGTTTAACCAAATTGAATTGTTATTCTGGCAAACTTTATTTCAATAGTAATTGTGTTTTGTAATATGTCCTATTGGAAATAGCTTCCAAGATCTCTAGGTGACTTAAACTCTTGGACAAATGCTAAGTTGAGTTAATTAACGGATATTCATAGATACCTAGATCATTTCTAAGTAGGATAGATAGGATACTGAAACACTAATTGCAAAGCATAATTTTTAGTTTATATAATTTTTGTACACTTTTGCCTCTCATTTTTATTGATACGCAGAGTCTATATATTTGGATCTGTTAATGAATGTGTTCATTTTCTGCAGCTTTGGGATGTGTATGGCTACAAAAAGTTGTGAGATGTATATTCATAAGCTCTGCTGATCTGCTAAAAATGCTAGTGTATTACAGATAGTCACAATTACCTACCTCTTAGTTTTCCCTGTGAAATAGAAGTGACTGTGATTAAAAGTTACAATCAATATATGTAAATGAGTCTCTACTCAGAGCAATAGTGGGAGAGAGGAACTCTGTATGCAAGGTATGCAGGATGGGTTTTTGTTACGCAAAAAGAGTAGTTTTCTGCTAAAGTAAACTGACTCTTAGTTTTAGAATGAGAAGGAGGAAGGTTTAGGAAAAAATTAGGATGGATATAGAAAGTTGTAGCAGGTTCTCAGAAAGGAAATTTTAATTGTGGTGGTCAAAAGTGGCTAAAGTTTAGTGGATTTATTCATGAGATGATTGTCAAAAAGTGTTTTAGTAGCAAATGTACTGATAAAAACTAAAGACTTTAGTTTTCTCTCTCTTCTTGGATTACTTGCCTGCTTTATTTAGTAAGAGGTTGTAAGAGATTTTTCTTTACCTTCTGAGTAATTTGCCTGTATAACAAGGATCCTGTGTCTTATCAGAATGACTTCCTGTGCTTTATGTTGATTGATCATGTCCTTGATTACTTAAGAGTACAAAGTCTTCCTACTTTTGAAAGAGCTAGGTTCTTTACAATCATGTTATCCCTTATGTACACTTTTAAAATATTTAACCAAGTATTTTCATTTTGGTTAAATAGGTGGCCAAGTATTGTTTCACAGTAGCCCATGATTCTATTTAAGCAAGTGTTCAAACCTAACAATTCCTGATACTCTACATTCCAAATATCAAATTCCAAATAATATATTTTGCATCTAAAACTGATTTCCCAGAAGGCCCTTGAAAAATCGCAAAGAATTTGTTCTTTTATCTTATAAAAAGAGAGGTTCTAGAAATAATTAGTTTTATTTGATATGTTACTATTAATGAGCTGCATGGGAAGAGTTGTCAAATCAGAAGAAAAGCTTAACCTTCCCTACGCTTATTTTGTATAGGTAACATATTACTAATATAAATATTTCAGAAATTATATGTTGTTTGAGAAGTTCCTAGAGATTTGTCAGTATCCTCACTGTCTATAGTATGTTTCTATTTATTAGAGTTGGGTGCTACTTTGCCTGATATGAGACAACAAAAGGATAATGAATACAATCATAATTTCAGTAATTTTTTAAAATGTTAAGTTAGTCTCCACTTTCTTAAATTCGAATGTAGCTTCTTCTAGTCCAATGGTTTTAAACTGGGAATTCATATCACTTACCTATGGAGTTCTATGAATACACAAATATTAAGGTCTTACTCCATTCTACTGAATCTCTTTACCTGATAAATTTGATATATTCTTGGTATATTCTAATTACGTACTTGGAATATCCATGGTATGTTATGTCTCAGGATTATTATACGTTAAATCTAAAGTTTTTTTCTCTGTAAAGATTATATTCATTCATTTTCATAAAGTAAATGTAATATACACTGGTCTTTGAAAATAGGATTGTTATGTTTATAGATATTTTGTCTAAAATTTCTTTTGGATTGACTTTGTTTTGCATGTCACAGAAACAATCTTCTTTGTCAGTTTCATTATTCTGATAATGAACTCTCATCAGATCTTTCACTTTTGAAAATTATTAATAATAAATTAACCACAGCCATTTTAAGTCATTTGTTATCTACAGATAATTTTTTGTTTTACTCTGACATTTTCCTGAAAGGACCTGCAATTGGCCACAGGCCAGAGTGTGTCAACAAAGATGGACTTTCTCAGAGCCCTGTGCCCAGGTACTCTTGGCTTTCCAGAACTCTAGTCCAGAAACAGAGGGGTTCCTGAGACTGCTAACCCAAGGTCAAGTAGAATAAAAATTAATTACACAGGGCTGAATAAACTGATGAGGGATGATTGTGGATTGGAAGTCATCCAATCCTTTAAAAGCCAATAGAATATTGTTGATGTTAATACTATATTTTCTAGATAAAGGAACCCCTTTCTCTTTCTTCTTAAGCTATCTATAACTCATAATAATTTAGTATACTCTGCTTTTGTAAACAGAAAATGAAACATTTATCTTTTTCTTTCTTCCTGACCCCTCCAGAATTTGAAAACTCTTATTGAGTATTCTTATTTTCATGGCAATGTAGGTATTTACACAATTTCAATAGGAGTCTGTCTTCCTTGTTAACAGGACTTAATTGAAAACATTGGTTATGCAACTAAGGCCTTGCCTGGAATGAATAATTGAGAATAATGCTGAATTTAATCAGATATGACCAGACATTTTTAAGGAACTACAGTTAACTTTATGGCACTAATTCTTACAAACCATGCTTAGGAAAACTGGACTGTTCTCTGGTTTACAGGGTGAGTAACAAAGGTCCCTTTCTGGCAAGCCTAGGAACCTTAGGATATTTCGGGAATTTGAGAAGAGAGGAATTTACCTAAGTTTATAAATACTACAAGTGAAATCTGACGGTGAGTTCTTAGCTCAAGAGGCTTTTGAAAATCCAATTTGACATTTCTTATTAAACTTTCAGCAAAGCAAATTTTAAAAGTACTATATGATAATACCATTATCGCTGCAGCTATGTAAATATTCAGGCTAAATTTGATGAGACCAGATTTATTTTATGATCAAAAATCATCTTTCTTTGAGGTTATCTTTGATTAACAGGGAAGTGACTATAGAGAGAAATTTTGTGTTTCAATGGAAAACAATAGCACACCCTTCTGACTCTAATCCCAAGTTAGCAATAGTCAGAGTTATAAGACTCTAGCCTAGTTCATTATCTTTGTGCTCTTTGCTCACTTAGTAAATTACAGGTAATTGATGGATATGCAAACTCCATCTTCTCTGGTAGAGATTTAAGTGACTTCCTCTACCCCACCCCACCCCCCGCCCCACCCTTGTGGAAAAACCAGTTTAGGAACCTACCTATGATTTGGACTGGATCCTGTTACCTTACACAAATCATTAAAACTTACCAAATGTTCAATTCTTCCAGATTCCTTCAATATCTGGCTACAGCCCTCTAAACTAAGTTTTCCAAATTCTGTCCTTCCTGTGTTCAGAAACTAAAATCTGACCACCCAGATTCCTTTTGTGTGCTGCACTGGCCTTTAACCCCAGGATCAGAAGAAGCCCTATGAGCTAAAGCCCAATCGCTTCATATAAAACTTGAAGGACTCAAGGACTCATCACCATAGCAGACCATGCATGGGTTGGATTTTTCCCTGGACAAGCCACTGTCTGGGCCAGTAAGGAAGCTTGGCAAGATACTGGGTCACATATGCCCTTACATGAGAGGTAACCAAGGCTGTGGACCACATCACCAAGAGCATCAACATCTTCCCTCTGGACCCTTTGAACACCTGCAACTGGCCTTCATTCAACTGACACTTAGTATGGGTTATCAAAACATACTTATTATGATGTGTATGTTTTCCAGACGGGTTAAAGCCTCCCCTTGCTGCAAGTCTGATGCCCTCATAATAGCAAAAAAAATTGAAAAATGTTTCCTACTTGGGTATACCTTCAACAACCTTCAGTGATCAAGATGTTGACTTCACTAGGCAATTCGTAAGAGCCTTAACAAAAACCTTGCAAACTTCTTGGAATTATCACTGTCCCTATCACCCTCAGTCATCAGGCAAGGTTGACAGATCTAATGGAAAAACTGGACTCAAGCAGAACAAGGATTAATTACATAGGATTGAATGAACTGATGAATATGATTATAATTTTTATGACTTTTTGCCTCAAGTATTACTGTTTTTTAAATCTTTTGTTTTCTAGATACAAGGAATTTTTTTAAGACTTACAGCAACTTAATAAATTATACCTTTGTAAGCAGAATTGAAACATTTATCTTTTTCTCCATACTTGATCACTTCAGAATTCAGAAACTCTCAGTAAGTATTATTTTCTTGGCAATATAGTTATTGCATAAGTTCAGTAAGAATCTCTTCTCCTTATAAAGGGACACAATTGGAAACATTTAGTTATATTACCAAGGCTTTGACTGGAATGTCATATATGAAACTCAGACATGTAGACTCAGATATGACCAGACAGTTTGAAGGAACTAAGGTTGACTTTATGGAGCCAATAAAGCCCCTTGGAAAATCAGCCTGGTACCTTACTTACAGGATTCCTGGCAGCCTTACCAGGTGAGTAAGGAAGGTCACTTCCTGGCAGGTGCAGGAACCTCAGGATATTTTGGGGACCTCAAGAAGAGAGAAATTCACCCAAATCCATAGGTATTATAGGTGAGTCTGATGATAAGTCTTTGGTGTGGTTTCCAGGCCTTGAGAAGCATTTAAAGTTCAATCTGGAGATTCATTATGAAAAGTTCCAGCAGAGCAGATTTAAAAGAGCCTATATGGGGACTTTGCTGGTGGCGCAGTGGTTAAGAATCCGCCTGCCAATGCAGGGGACACGGGTTCGATCCCTGGTCCAGGAGGATCCCACATGCCACGGAGCAACTAAGCCCATGTGCCACAACTACTGAGCCTGCGCTCTAGAGCCGCGAGCCACAACTACTGAGCCCATGGGCCGTAACTACTGAAGCCTTCGCGCCTAGAGCCCGTGCTCTGCAACAAGAGAAGCCACCGCAATGAGAAGCCTGCGCACTGCAATGAAGAGTAGCCCCTGCTCGCCGCAGCTAGAGAAAGCCCATGCGCAGCAACGAAGACCCAATGCAGCCAAAAATTTAAAAAAATTAAAAAAAATTAAAAATAATAAAAGAGCCTATATGGCCAACCGCTATTCTTGCTGGACATATATACATAATCAGACCAAGTTTATCAAATCTAAACTTATTTTGCAAACAAATCAGTCTTAATTTGGCTATCTTTGATAGAAATGAAGGTGATTTTAGAGAGAAAAATTATGTTTCAATAGAAACTATAATACACACTTGTGGATATTAAATTCTACTGCTATTAATATTCCTTGAGGTTTTGTTATTTCCTGAAAACTGGACTGGATCCTGAATTTATCTAGTTTCCTCCAAAATCTGGCTGTAACTCTCTAACATTTCCAGTTTTCTCCCATCCTTTTGATTTGGAATCATTGAGAACTAAAACTGCCTTTTTTCTGAAATCCTGCAAACTGAAGCTAGATGGCTTGATATAAGCTTCAGAGAAATTACCACAAACAGCTCACATTTAAACAATCCTTGTGCCTGTTTCTGTATGAGCCTCTCAGAAAGTTCACCTGAACACCCAATGACATCATCAGAGACATTTCAAACTGCAAAAGATGCATGACACTGACATCTAGAAATCTTTTTGACTGACTGCCCTCTGGGCTCAGAAACTGGCTTATAATCTGCTCCAATCACTAACCATTGTTTTTTCTTTTGTTTCCATATAAATGCCTCTTATTAAAGGCCTGATTGTTTGTGCCATAGGACTAGCTTTGGGAGCCCATCTGCATCACTGTCTCCTGAAATGAGATATAAGTGTTTAACTGAACTGACCTCAGAACTAAGAAAATTATTCAGTGCAATGGAGGACTTTACTAACACTTTCTCTCTCTCTGCAGTCAGCAGCTCAGCTTTAATATGTGAGTCTTCCAGGGACGTTTCAGAGGAGGGAACTGCTGTGGCCCAGGGTAGGCTGTCCCAAAATGTGCTTCAGTGGCATACTGACTTTTTGAATTAAAGTTACTTAATAAATCTCTCATGTGAAAGGTGCACTCCCTGTATCTGGAGATAGAAGAACACCCTTAATAAGCCAGATATAAATTTTGGGGCCGAGAAGCTTGTATAAAAAACCTTGTTACTTCTTTAATTCACTACCCCAATCCCAAACTCTATTTAGATGCTTCACTCATTGGGTACCCAAAACCTAAGTTTTTTTGTCCTATCAATTCCTTACAAATTTGTTTTTTGTTTTTTGTTTTGTCTAAAATGTATAAAAGCTGTCTGCTCTGGCCACTTCTTAGTTCCCATTTTTATGAGGTCTCCATGCTCATGAACTAAAATTTTTCTTTTTCTCCTGTTAATCTGTCTTGTGTCAATGTTATTATTAGGTCAGCCACAAGAACTCAAGAGGGGTAGAAGGGAAACTTCCCCCTCCCTGACAATAAAGACCTGAGATCCCTACAATTAAGGAGAAAAGAGGAGGAGATAATTATCTGCATAAGTTATATTTACAACTGTTTTCTTTTACATATAAATCTCTGAGTCATAAATGTGAAAGTCATACTGGACCTCAAGTTTCTTCACATTTATTATTCAAAAACACTAACTTTGACTAGAAATGACAGGCCAGAGCAATTTTTGATCATTTTGAGGTGAAAACAAACAAACAAACAAACAAACCCCCTCCAAACATCCAGGATCTTTTTCTTTTCTCCCAGCACCAAACAGAAATTTATGGTAACTTAATTCACCATCTACAACTTGTTTGATAAGGTTTAAAATGCCAGGTTAAGACTGGCATTTTCCTGACTTCATCCAGGAAAAAAAGGACCAAGGTTACGGATCTCTCGTCTTAACAGTAAACTCATATTTTAAGTACAATCATGTCTCATGTTTCTAAAATATTCTCCAGACACATGTTCCCTGAAAGTCTCTGAGTTGAGTAGGAGAGATTCTCTTCCACAATTGGCTGTGAACAAAATATGAAATGATTGAGTTACTTTGTCAACTAAAGGGAAAAGATTAAACTGATAAGGGTCATCAAAATGCTGAGACATTTTAAAGAATCCTGAGAATGCAGAGCTTGCCTTTCAATCTCTCCAACTTCTAATATTTTGCAATAAGGAAGTGTCTCCCATCTTACTCAATTTCCTACCTACCCTTAACTACAGGAAAGTATTTGAAGGCAGTGAGAATATCATCTTCCTGACCCAAATCGGCTGCATAGTGTAAAACAACAAAAATTCAACTGAGTAAATTCAAGAATCAAATTGGTTTTATTAAATGATTCATGAATCGGGCAGCACCCCATGTAGCAAATAGAAGGGAGCTCCTCTAAGCTGTAAAAAAGGAAAGGTTTTTAAAGGTGGAAGGGCTGTGAGAAAAGGAAGTTATTAGCAAAGAATGCATTGTTTCGGGCAAGGTCACCCTCGTAAAGGGAACCAGAGGACCTGTAGGGATTACCTCCCTCAGTACCCACCAGCTAATTCCAGGTTGACTGGTTAAAGGTTTCACCTCTGGGAGGGTGAGACTGCAATTAGGTTAGGTAATAAACTGGTTTGGTCACGGTGATGTGGGCTTAACACAAGTGACTCCATTTAGGGTATGTTGTTTCTTCTTAACAATAGAAATACCTTATCTTTTTTTTTTTTTTAACATCTTTACTGGAGTATAATTGCTTTACAATGGTGTGTTAGTTTCTGCCTTATAACAAACTGATGAGGATGAGTATAATTTTTGTGACTTTCTGTCTGAATTAAAAAAAAAAAAAATCCCACAAGGACTCAGAGGCAAAGAATATACAAATCAATTTTCACTGCAAAGTAAAGGAGCTGTTACAGTGGAGGATTACTGGACTGAATGTCAATATTATGACATAGTATGAGTGTGTTTCATGTTTGGTAATTGCAATCATTGTTGCTTTTTTTGTGGTCATCCATGTACAATGCTTGGTGTCAGTCTATTTATCTCTTGTAAAAATAAAATACAGTGTGTGTGTGTGAAAAAAACAAAACAAACAAACAAAAAAAACAAACTGAATACTTCATCTCTTAATAGTAGGCATTGTTATCCAAAGAGGCTTTATGCAAAAGTGTTTTGTTTTTTTTTTCTCCCATACCATTACTAAACTGAAATTAAAATTAAATTGGTTGGAAAAAAAAAACTTTAATTTTCTCATGAATTAAAACTTCAGCCTTATCTATTGTTGAGATAATATGTATTTAATTTGGGGTTTCGGCCTTAGTCCCTTTTCTTTTTTTTCTAGCTTTATTCAGATATAATTGACATATTTATTTAAGGTGAACAACATGATGATTTGCTATACATACATATTGACAAATGATTACCACAATATAGGATTTCTTTTCCATAAAGTTCCATGAATGAACTTACTGATAAAGAGACTGATGACAATTGGAAAAATTACCAGGACATCATGAATGAAAACGTGAAGAATTCATAATTTCAGAGCAGACTTTGATAATTGGTACTGTCTCTTACTGAATGATTTATTTAAAAAAGTCATCTCAAAAAAAAAAAAAAGTCATCTCAGGAGATTGGAATTAACAGATACACACTATATATAAAATAGATAACTAACAAAGACCTACTGTATAGCACAGGAAACTCTACTCAATATTCTGTAATAACCTATATGGGAAAAGAATCTGAAAAAGAATATATATATAACTGATTCACTTTGCTGTACACCTGAAACTAACACAACACTGCAAATCAGCTATATTCCAATAAAAATAAATAAATAAATAAATAAATAAATAAATAAATAATTCTGTTCACCCCCCCCCCCACCTCCCCACCAAAGAGCCATCTCATTTCTTTTAGAATTGGTCAATTCTTCTCAAAGGGAAATATCACCTATCCCATTAGATTACGAAGTTTGGGGATATTTGGAAAGGCTTATGTAAAGGGTAACAAGGTAGAGCAGATATAATTATGTTCAATATCAATCCAAAAAGGAAGGCAAAGTTTCACTTATGAGAAGAGAAAAAGAGCCCCTGTCTTAGTATAATTTATATTAGGGTTAAACTTACTATCAAGTTAGATTCATTATGAAATTTAAAGCAAACATACATGCCCTGATTTCAGCTGGCAAAGTCCTTAGTTAGCTAAAAGTGTTGGTTCCCCCAGTGGGAGAGAACTGTTCAACCGCATCTGTCAAAGCAGTGGGGGTGACTCAGAGATATAAGGTGAGCACACACTGTCCTCTGCTGGCACTTGCTCAAGCTTGCTCAGCTCCAAGCGGAGCTCAGCACTCAGCAAATCAGGCGCTTGATGGGGTGCACTCCTGATTGTCTACCACATTCCCATATCTTCAGTGAGCTTGCAGAATGGCTCTTGGAGGGACTTTTAAAAATTAATCATAGGGACTTCCCTGGTGGCGCAGTGGTTAAGAATCCACCTGCCAATGCAGGGGACACTGGTTAGAGCCCTGGTCCGGGAAGGTCCCACATGCCGCGGAGCAACTAAGCCCGTGCACCACAACTGCTGAGCCCGCGCTCTAGAGCCCACGAGCCACAGCTACTGAGCCCACGTGCCACAACTACTGAAGCCCGTGTGCCTAGAGTCCGTGCTCTGCAACAAAAGAAGCCACCACAATGAGAAAGCCCGCGGGCAGCACTGAAGACCCAACGCAGCCAAACATAATAAATAAACAAACAAACAAACAAACAAATAAATAAATATCATAAGTTTAAGAATTAAAAAAAAAAGCTTAATTGTACCTAAGTTTTCAAAGATGACTTTTTGTCACATTCTAGAAATAATGATTAGAAGTTTTTTAATTGGAAAATTCTCTTTAGAATACAAGAAAAGGGACTTCCCTGTTGGCCCAGTGGTTAGGAATCCGCCTGCCAATGCAGGGGACGAGGGTTCGATCCTTGGTCCGGGAAGGTCCTACATGTCGCAGAGCAACTAAGCCTGAGCGCCACAACTTCTGAGCCCGCGCTCTAGAGCCCGCAAGCTACAACTACTGAAGCCCGCCTGCCTAGAGCCTGTGCTCCGCAACGAGAGAAGCCACCGCAATGGGAAGCCCGCGCACCGCAAGGAAGAGTAGCCCCCGCTCGCCGCAACTAGGAAAAGCCTGTGCGCAGCAACAAAGACCCAAAGCAGCCAAAAATAAATAAATACATACATAAATTTTTAAAAAATACAAGAAGAATTACCATGTTCCCCAGAAGTCAAATACTTTAAATAAATGTTGATATCATTTTGATGTGAATTCTAATTTCTTGAATTCCCCAAACTCGCCACTATAGGGTCAATTTTATATCTTGGTCCAAATGACTGGAGAGCCCCGTGTTGTCACAAAATGGCAATGGCAGCACTTACATCAGGGATGTCCCCCAAGAGGCACCCAGCTCTTGTCTTACACCGTGGAGACACAGGAAGAAGAGTGCTGAGCTGGGTATCAGGATACTTACATCTAAAAATCTGTGTAACACTTAGGCTCTAATTTTTTTTAGAAGTGTGTAAAATGATGTGTGTGAGAGACAGAGAGAGAAAAGAGAAAGAGAGAAAACAGATTATAGATTAAAAGATTTGGGATATGCTAGAAGCCTATAAAATAATCAAGCTCATTATATAAATATAATTAGGATAAACACAGGTTTACTGATCAAACTGAGTAATAATTCTGAAAGGATACATTTTGCTAAATAAAAAAAAAAATGGACTACTTCACCAGCAGATAGTGAACCTTTAAAACCTGAAGTAGTAAATCACAAAATATAATTTAATTACTATTGAAATAATACAAGGGCTCTGTAACACGTTTTAATGCTAGGGCTGGGGGACATTTTATTGAACTTTAACCTACAGACAGAATACTGCACAAATCGTAATTGTGCAGCTCAAGGATTTTCTACAAACTGACCTTATACGTATAAACAGCAGCTGATCAGGACACAGAACATTGTCAATGCCCAGAAGCCTTTCTCATGCCCTTTTCTAAGCACTGCACCCCCTACACAAGGAAAACCACCATCCTGACTTCCAACAGCATGATTAGGTTTGTTCATTTGCATATTTTATGTAAATGAAGTCATCTAATATGTACTCTACTGCATCTGACTCAACACTATTTGTGAGATTTATCTTCCTAGTTGCTCTAGCTGTAGTTCATTCTTCTCACTGCTGTATACTCCACTGTGCAAACGCACCAGAATTTATCTATTTTCTGTTGATGAGCATTTGGGAAGTCTCAAGTTTGGTCTATCATAAACTGTGTTTCTTTGAACATTCTTGTGTATGTCTTCTGTTGAACATATGAACACGTTTCTCTTAGGTGTATACTCAAAATGGAACTGTTGGTATGTTTAAGCTCATTAGGCAATGCCAAATAGTTTCCCAAAGCAGTTGTGCCAGTTCGCACCCCTATAAGCAGTGTACGAGAGTTCCAGCCACTCCATATCCATGCCAGTACTTGGTATTTTCTTTTTTTGTTTTATTAGCCATTCTGGTGGGTGTAGCTGATTTGCATTTATTCTAGTTTGCTTTTCAAGGCCTTATCCTGTATCTAATCTTATCATAATTTGTCCCAGCACAAATTATGTTGCCCACATTCCTCAGATGTACCACACTCACTCTCACCTCCACCCCTCTACTTGTTATAGAAAACTGTTTAGGCCTGTCCAAGCCCCACTATTTTCCAAATCCTAATTTTTAGTGCACCTCTTCAATAAGGAACTCCTACAAGTTCAATGTAAGCTAGAAAGCTTACCTGTTTCGTACGTATATCAGATTGCGAGTTGTAGGTCCTGGGAGACAGAATAACATATTTATTTAGCTGTGATGTCATATTTCAGTTCAGTTGTGGATGTTTCTTAGCCACTGTGCTCCTCTTTTGTCAGTCCTGACAAAACGAAATTTAGTCATTAATTTATTGAGCATATGCTGTATGTGAGGCTAGAATATTCAAGGGTGAACAAGACTCATGGAAATTTCTTCTTGTAGGGGAAACCTCAAAACCCCCATAATAATTCTCAAAAGGTTTCATGAAATAAAGGTAATACACTAGAACCAAAAAATTAAAAATATTCAATATGTTAAGGTGCCATATTTTGGGGTAGTATGTCCTGAACCCCATCACAATGTTCTAGGTGCTGAGCTCCATTCTTCATGCTGTTTTCAGGTTAGAAATGTCTATCTAGCAGGGGAACTATTTTAATTAAATAATAACTAATGTAGAATTGTAACTATTTAAATGCTGCAAATAAATTTCACAGAGTCCGATGAGAGAGTATAATAAGGAAATCTGGTCTATAGGACCAGGAAAGGCCCATTTAATAATGAAAAAGATGTAGAATACAGAATAATTTTTTAAAAAGTTAAAGTAAATACATGCTATATTGAATGAGGCTATGAGTTTTCTAAGCAGGGTTTGAATTTGTAATTAGTATATAAAATGAATTAGTGATTTTCTTAAGCATCTTTCTTTTTATAAATAGCACAGAACTTAGGTTTTGCTCGTTTATAGTGGTTAAAATTTTCAAATGACTGGTTATAATATTCCAACAATTGGCAGTGACTTGGAAGTTTTCAATTTTTACCAAAATAGATGACATGGTCTTTGACAACTGCATGATAAATATTGGTGAGAGAAAATGTTTTACCTGTTTGTTGGGTTTTCATCAGGAACTGAAACATAGAACCATGTAGAACAGCCCATCTCAACCTGCTTCACTTAAGTAACCCAAATATCACTTACCCACTTTTCTTCTCTCTCAGTTGTTAAAGCTCATCATTACTTTCCTTCTTAAAAGACTTTGTGTACAAGAGAATATCTCTTGTATTACTTCCCAGACAACTATCATTAGGAGTAACCATTTACTGGAAGATGAATCAATACTAGCACAAGAGGTATACTAACTGTTAAAAGAAAGGGTAGAAAATTCAGCTAATTAAACCATTTGGTAAGCAAAGTCAGAAATGCTAAGAACTTATTTTTGTAATTTCTAAGCATAAACAACTCTGTGCACTACATTTACAAATAATTTTTTGTTCATTTTTTCCCTTTAACTGCATATTTTACTCTAGATAGAATGAGATTTAATGTAATATTCCGAAGAAATATATATATGTCGCTAAAAATTACTAAAGAAAGATAATTACACAATCCTCAGGTCCTACTTTTAACTAAACAAAGATTCAGATATCTTTTAACTTTTAAACATCACATAATTAAATAGGACTAATCCAGCTCAAGATTCAACTTGGGAATTTAAGTTTGAATTTCCTGACTCTATTGATTACCTTTGAACTATTTGGTTATTGCCTTCAGGATTTTTAATTTCCCATTTGTAATCAAATTGTTCTGTAATCACATCTGGCTCTTGACTGACTTTTCCCTTTTTTGAAGGTTCTTCTGAGAAGAGCAGTCATCTCTCTCCCTCTCCCCACCATATAATATTTTTTTTTATTGTTGAGAATTTTAAATTGAGATAAATTGACATATAACATTATATTTGTTTCAGATGTACAACATAATGATTAGATATTTGTATATATTGTGAAATGACCACCACAACAAGACTAGGTAACATTCGTCACTATAGTTAACAAAATTTTTTTTCTTGTGATGAGAACTTTTAAGATCTATTCTCTTAGCAACTTTCAGGTATGTAGTACAGTATTCCTAACTATAGTTGCCATGCTATACATTATATGCCCATGACTTTGTTATTTTATAACCAGAAGTTTGTACCTTTTGACCGCTTTCACCCATTTTACTCACCCACACCCTCTTCTTACCGTGGGAATTATCACAACCCGAAGAGGAGATGTGGAGTGAAATAAACTACCAAGGGTAAAACATCTATTCCAGGTATCTTTACTGGTATAGCCTGACTTTATTTAATGATAATGAAGATTGTATTATATATAGTACCATGGGATAATTTTCCTGTATCTATGGTAAGAAAGTTTAGAGAAAACTGTTAAACCCACAATTGTAACAAGCCTTGAAATATATATAGTTGGAACACCAAAAATCTTTTTGGTTCAACAACTTAGGATCAGAATACACAGGCTTTAATGATTTAAATAAATAGTTGAGATATTTACCTGACATAATTGTGACTACTTAAGCTGTTTTAGAATGTTTTTGGCTGAAGGTATTTTTTTTTCCTATAGTAACAATGGGAATATTAAAAGATTATTAGAAAATGAAATTGCTTCACACAAATAACATTTCTAGTATAAAATCTGAGAATTACAGTATTGATGGAACTTAGTCAAAATCACTGAGAGTTCTTGCAAAAGCAAAGATATTGAACCAAATAATCTGGTTGCTTTGTCACTGGAACAATTATTTTCAAAGTTTAGTCCAAGGAGTTTTAGATTTTGTAGGTATTGAACTCAAAGCTGTGCAGTTTTTTATCTGCGAATACTGCTATGAGGCCATGCAATGCTTATAGTTCCTATGGTAAGAATAATGTACTTTCAAGGAATAAAATAAAATAGGAGAGGGGAAAAAAGGGAAAGAAAGAAAGAGGAAAAGGGAGTAAGGGAAACAAACAAACAAAAAGGATGGTGAGATAAAAGGAGAGTAGGGTTTTAAAAAAACTGTTCAGCCATTCCTAAATAGGACAACTTTTTTATTTCTAAAATATATATATATGACCATTTCAACAGGATTACAAAAGACAGAAAAGAGTCAAATACAAAAATAAAGCTGGAAGAAAAAAGAAGAGGGAAAAACTTGTTATCCAAGTTTTAAAACAGTAGGTTATACAAAATATACATATTTAAAAACATTTATTTATTTGTCTGTGTCGGGTCTTAGTCGTGGCACGTGGGATCTTTGTTGCTGCGTGCAGGATCTTTAGTTGCGGCATGTGGGATCTAGTTCCCTGACCAGGAACCAAACCCGGGCCCCCTGCATTGGGAGTGCAGAGTCTTAGCCACTGGACCACCAGGGAAGTCCCCATACAAAATATTATTGAACTACCTGACTGGATAGGAAAGGAATTATGACAACCATCTGGTAAATGCATTTTCGAGTTAAATTTCAATAAAATGTAGCACCTAAGAACAATTTTTGTAATTTCAAAGATGATGTTAAATTGGGGAGCATTCTCTAATACAGCGGTCTCCAACCTTTTTGGCACCAGGGACCGGTTTTGTGGAAGACAATTTTTCCACGGACGGGGCTGTGGGGGGTGGTTTTGGGATGATTCAAGCACATTACATTTATTGTGCACTTTATTTCTATTACTATTACATTGTAATATATAATGAAATAATTATACAACTCACCATAATGCAGAATCAGTGGGAGCCCTGAGCTTGTTCTGTTCTTGTTCACTTGCCACTCACTGATAGGGTTTTGATATGAGTCTGCAAGCAATTGATTTATTATGGTCTCTGTGCAGTCAAACCTCTCTGCTAACGATAACCTGTATTTGCAGCTGCTCCCCAGCGCTAGCATCACCGCCTCAGCTCCACCTCAGATCATCAGGCATTAGATCCTCATAAGGAGCACGCAACCTAGATCCCTTGCATGTGCAGTTTACAGTAGGGTTTGTGCTCCTATGAGACTCTAATGCCGCAGCTGATCTGACAGGAGGCGGAGCTCAGGCGGTAATGCGAGTGATGGGGAGTGGCTTTAAATACAGATGAAGCTTCACTCGCTTACCTGCAGGTCACCTCCTGCTGTTTGGCCTGGTTCCTAACAGGCCATGGACTGGTACCGGTCCGTGGCCTGCAGGTTGGGGACCCCTGCTCTAACACACAGCATGTGGCCTTTCCACCATCCTGCTTACTTCTGTAAAGAGAGTAGCTTGACTAATTGTCTTGAGTTTGATGCTGTGGCTCTCACAGGCCTGTCAGATGGTTTGATGAATTTGGAAGGTGTTTGACTCCCAGTGTTCAGTGTAAAGCTTGCTCCATTCCCAAGGACCTATGAAGCAAATCTTGCTGCAAATCTCATCAGAAAAATACTGCTGTGCAGGCTGTTTTAGTTATTTTACAGTCTTATCTTCCTAGAGCAGAATTCCTGGCATACACTGCTATTATCTTTGCTTGGTCTCAGTGTTGTTTAAATTGGGGACAGGAAATTTGTTTCAGTTTTCAATTCTGTGTTGGGTTCATGGTTATTCATTTAATTAATCTTCTTTAAAGGTGCACATGTTATATATTTTTTATATGGACAACATATTTCAAAATAATTTTTCTCTAGGAAAGCACTTGTACTTGAACATTCCTTAAGACGTTTCTAGACTGAAAACTGATAAGCCATATCTTTAACAAGCCCAACAAACCATTACCCCTTTAATTATAAATGGTTTGCTCTTCCTTAGGTTGGGCATAAGGTAAAGTAGCCTCTGTGTTGAGAGCAGTTTTCCAACCAATGTGGGGCACCATGGTAAAAAGGTTCCAAGAGTGATGAGATAGTTTTCTTTAGCCCTACAGGCCAAACATCTCTGACTAGTTGTCAGCAGCCAGAAGCATCCTCCTTTCGTTTACCAAAATGCTGTTTAAATAGCTTTTTCTACATATTCCACAATATATAAATGATTGGGTATCACTGGTTTAGGGAACTGTGTTTTGTGGAAAATGGCATCTCTTAAACACTAGAATCACATGACATCTTTTAATCACTAGAATCCATTGACCCAATGGAACAATCACATCATGAGAAACACACAGAAATGACGATCCCCTTCATTCAAAGTAACATATTTGTTTACTTTCGAGTAAGCAGAGCTGAATTCCAGTAAGTTAAGTGAAGCTCTAATAGAAAGCTACTCTAGGTCTTAGAGTTAGTGCTTTGAAGTTGCTTTAAATAAAAAAGCTTATGTTTTCTAAAGACATTCAGAAACAAGGGAATTCTAAGTCTATTAAACAATTGCATTCTAGGTAATTATTCCAAACCATTTCATTTATTTTTCTGCTGAAATACATTTTTTCCCCTTTAACCAGTGATGAGAACCACCCAAACCGAAAACAACAAATATTTGTACAAAATTCCATCTTGCCTTATTAGTAGAGACTTCAATAATAGCTATTTTGCTTCTTTAAACTTTAATGTAAGTGTAAAATTATGAATTAAAAAATGTAAATATAAAATTATAAATTATAAAATTTGTTCTTACTTTAACCAAGCCATAAAATTTACAACCAATTTGAAAGATGTAAACCTTGAATTCTTTTTTCCTCAAGGTAAGGCTTTGGGAAGTCAAGAAGACAAAGAATTTGGAGAGACCACTGATCAAAATAAGTGAATAGGTTATTGTACATCTGTTCACAACATCTAGGAGACAATGAATTCACATTAAGAAAATTATATCTAAGAAATTATAGAATATTTTTTTGTAATTAGATGCTAGCCTCGGTTCCTGATGACCACAGAACCAGCATATCAGCCCTGGATTGCACACTTCTGGACTTCTGTCTCATAGAGACCACTGTCATGGGCTCTGTTATGTGCAGTCAAACTTAATCCTAATGTACTATGGGTTGCCTTCATGAATTCTTACTGCCCTGCAAGGTAGGTATTACCATCATTCTTGTTTTTACAGTTGAAAAAACAAAGACTCAGAGTGGCAAGTAATCAACTTTGGAAAGAGCAAAAAGTTATTGTAACAAAACTGGAATGAGATTGGGGCCAAATTATAGAGTATCTCAAACGTCCTCTGATCAGTGGTGGGATATAAGCAGTGTTCAAGAAAGGTTTTCCTCAGTTCTATGACGGATGGTGTAAGTTGTGATCAATTAAGCAATCGTTATGTTTGTTTAAGGACAAGAGAAGAATGCAAATACAAAGTGGGGAATAGACGAGAGCCCAGGCAGGTAAAAGTGAAGCCTGTGATTCATTGAGTGTGATGTGGGAGTCAAGATGAATCATCTTTGGAGCATTTCCTTATGTTATGATTATAAGAAAAGATGTTTAGCGCTCAGTTTTGTGCTTTCAAAATATATCAGTTACAATAAATATATTAACATTGAGTGTTTGCCTAATTAAGTGCCATATTTGTTAGTAAACTTCTATAGATATAACTTGCTTCCTTTGACCAAAATTCTCGTGGACCAATACGTTCCCTACTGCCTTTGAATTTTCTCTGTCTCACTTTGATAAGACACTTATATTTGCAAATTTATCCAAGTTGTGTAACCTAACTCATGCATTTTGAGTCTGAATATTGAGCCAGTAATATACCAGTTATCCTATCAAGGCAGATTGCTGCAGATACATTTTGACCAGGGAGTCAGATGTATTATCTGACCAGGATAATAAGGGAGTATATCTAGACCCAAGCAGAACAGCATCTAAGTATTTCCATAATCATGTGGGCAACTAATAATAGCCACAGCTCGACCTGTGGATGGATGGTGGCAAGAAGCATGAAGGTGAGCACAGAAGACTTCAGTCTTGAGGATCTTTGAAAAAGGATTTGTGGTAGGAAATCAGGGGTTGAGTTTCGGTCCAGTAATTTATCAGTTGTGTGACTTAGGGCAAGATGCTTTAGTAATGTTCTCATACATAAAATGGGTATAATACTTCCAATATAAAATTGCTTATTATATGGTAGAGGCTCATAAATGTTTGTTAAATCTGAGTTTTTTATTCTAACTGGCAAAACAAACATTAGGAAGAATTTCAGCAAACTATAAAAAAATAAAAATTGAATGAATGCAGACACTCTATGTTCTTAGAAGATTAAATACTGTAAATGTCAATTCCTATCAAATTACCTTACAGTGTAAGTATAAGTTTAGTAAAAATGGTAAGAGAATACTCTGTGGACATGGAAAAGTACTTGAGAAGAACAAATAGGTAGGTATATAAAACAAGATTCTAAAAAAGGAGTAGGGGATTAGTGAGAGAAAGACGGTGAGGAAAAGCTCTAACAAATATTAAAACAAAAATTATAATAGTTAAATGAGTGAACAGGCACAGATAACTTCAATGGTATATCCCAGAAGTACACCCTATTATTACATAAAACTTCAATAATTTAAAAAAGGAATCACTACAAATCAAATTCAATTCATGAGTTTGGATATAACAATTTTGAAAAAAAAGCTAAGTAATGTCTCAACTCATACTGTATGCTGCTGTAAATAGATAAATATAAAACCAGACTATAACACAGAAACAAAAGTTTATTAAATTATTGGATCAATTAAAATTTCAATTAAATTTTGAAGAGATAGAAGAGTTCACAAAGATAAACACTAAAAAATTTGATTAAAGGAAAATGAAAAGATTTTGTAAGTTAAACAAAAAACCTCCAACCAATACCAGATATATTAAGAAATATAGGGCTTCCCTGGTGGCGCAGTGGTTAAGAATCTGCCTGCCAATGCAGGGGACACGGGTTCGAACCTTGGTCCGGGAAGATCCCACATGACGCGGAGCAACTGGGCCCGTGAGCCACAACTACTGAGCCTGCGTGTCTGGAGCCTGTGCTCCACAATGGGAGAGGCCGCGACAGTGAGAGGCCAGCGCACCGCGATGAAGAGTGGCCCCAGCTCGCCACAGCTGGAGAGTGCCCTTGCACAGAAACGAAGACCCAACACAGCCAAAAATAAATAAATAAATAAATTTACTAAAAAAAAAAAAAAAAAAAAAGAAATATATATTAGGAAAAAATTGTGCCAAAATGACAAAGTATCAGTATTACTTAATAATTCAAATCTCATACAAATGGAAAAAAACCCCAAAACTGAGCAACTTACTTGAGTTTATTATTTTGGCACATTGAGGATCTATATAAATAAGTTCGGCAAGTTTGACAAATTCACTCATACTCATGAAAGAAAGGTAAACAAAAAATTCACAGTAGCGTGAAAGATTTCAAGAAATACCTGGGGAGTGTATAGCTGCTAACAGGTCAATTTGTACATCAAAAGTTAACTTTGCTCCTAATTTCAACATAGCTAATTAAATAAGTTACCGAACAGCCTAAAATTCTTCTTCCTCTCTTTGTCCCCACACATCCTGCAAAAAGATAAAGCACCCAAAATAAGCAAGCCCTGAATAAATGGTAGTAGTCAGCATCAACAAATTAGTTAACTGGTAAATAATGGAATAAATGCAAAATATAGTCCTTTAGAAAAGATTTTTATTTTCTTGGCACACAGACATAAAAATGACATTTGCCTACTAGAGAGAGCAGTTGAAGACATATCAGAAATGCATTGCAATTCACATAGGTTACAATGCTCATAGATAGGATGACAGGTCTCATGTTTTCTCAATTATCTTTGAAATGTATTAAATTATCACAGCATACTGGTTAAACTGGCAAACCTCTCAAGTTAAAAAGTAAGAATGATTTGAATCAATTAAGAACCAAGGCACAGAACCATTCTCAATATGTAATATAATGGCACCTCGTCCAACATCACTCAGGAATGAAGTATTCTATTTCAATGTTTTTTAGTCAACATTTATCCCTCTAAAGTCTAAAACTATTATTTTAACAACCTTTGATGAAGTAATGTGTAACATGCCTCTTAAACTTTAAAATAGGCCATGCAGATTATAACAATGTTCTTTCATTAATATTCCTAGTAAGGAATATGAATCACTTAATTTTCTACTGCAACACCATATCCTAAAAATTTATTGAGGTGGATATTTGCCCTACCATAGATAACCCAATATGGTTATGTATTTAAAATTGTCAACTTGTTATTATTTATTTATTAGAATTAATATATTCATTTACTTACTTATTTAATCACATTTAATCATCAGCCAGCCATTGCTTCTTGCTTTTATATTTAACATATTTAATGTTGGTTTTCGGTTACTTTTCTTACCACTTTTAATACAGGAGTTAAATTAGAACAGTAGAACTATGTGAATCTTTGATGACTAATGGTTCTGCCTCTCAAGAAAGGTCATTCTTTTTAACTGCACAGGTTAGAGAAGGTTATACATTGAGCAATAAAGAAGGAAGGGAAACTTGGAAATCAATGTGTTTATAGACAGTGGTCAGATTACTATCACAACGGTCGTTAATTCTGTAGGATTTAATCTGCTTTAGGTTGGGAAACCAGGAACAAAGCTAGTTAAAGCTAAAGGAGGGTCGAGAATGGGTATTTGGTATCTGAAGCATTTTTACATTTTTACTACCCAGAAGTTTTAGCTTACTTGTTTTTCTTCTTTATTTTTACTCCTTCTTCAGAGTTAAGGTGGTTGGATATGTGACTTCTGGCTGAGAAAAGTGTTATTGCACCATTATTTTAACTATAAATACACAATTGAATAATGAAATGGAGTTTTGCAACTATTTTCTTTCAACTGAAAGTATAATGATCTAATTTAAGAGCCTTCTGGAGACAAAAACAGACAGTTAAAAAAAAAAAAATCATCTAGAAAATAAGTACTATTAAAAAATGTCAAATCATATAAATGTTAAAAGTCTTTTTCCTTTATGACTTTTCCAGATTTAAGGTATCTTAAAATAACATGAAAAACTTTTCAAATGATTATATTGAATTCAAGATAACTACTGAATTCATATCTCTATTTATATTATGTTAAGATTGTTCTCAATGCTAAACTTGTCAACACATTTTGGTTAATAGGAAACCAGTATAATATACTTTTACACCCAAACTAAAAATAGTTATTAGGTTTTAGAAAACTAATATAGTATTTTTTTTCTTTAAAGTTCTCATAAACATGGCCAACAATCTGCATTACGAAAAGGTAAACCATCTCATAGTAGGACACTGGCACTCAAGACTAATTTTATAAAACTGTTTTTAGAAAATAAATTCCTAATGCTTTGTGGTTTTTTCATATATCCTATGCATCATTAGCACAAGTAAATTATGTTAAATATACTGTTGAAATTCATTATATTAAAAACATGTTAATATATCAGTGAAAAAAATAAAAGCACACTATAAACATCTGTGCTCCAGTTATGAACATATATTGCAGGTGGACACTTCTATGATTCAGCATTCATTTAATATCTATTGAATGCAGTGTGGAAGGTGCTAGAAATACTATAGTAAAAGTATTAATTAACCACAGCCTATTTGGTATATATTGTTACTGAAGAAAATATATACCACCATTTAAAGATACTTTTCCATTTCTTTCATTATTACATTCTCATATTTCATTTTCACTTATGTACAAATAGAAGATTACACGATTTTTTCTTTTTCAAACTCTGGATTTCAAATTATTGATTTCTAGGCATTTGAAGAATACTTCCTGAATTCAAAAGACAAACATCCTGTTTAAAAAAAAAAAAAAAAAGAAAAAGAAAAAGAAAAACCAATGCTTTACAGTCTTACCTAATCAGGCATCAGTATTATATGAATGAGATTTTTAAGAATGACTTCAGCATGTGCATATAAAGCATTTACATTACATTATGACCTTGCATTCAACAATACAATTGATTGCATACTTAATGCAATCATATGCATGAGTCAACTATAAGTCATAGAGTGTTTCAAGAATAGCAGCAATTGACCAGGCTTGTGTTTCACAGCTGAAAGGACAGTATTGGCCATTCTCGTTGGTCAGTTCTGGAAGTCCTTTCCAAGGGGATCTTAAAGAAAGAAAAGCCATTTTATGAGATATAATCAAACACATATCTTGTTGGATTAACAAAACAGGCAATACACCTGGTGATTTTGCCTTCTCTTTTAGAAAACAATCATATGTACTCATTTACTACAAAATAAAACAGAATATCCTAAAGCTTATGTATAAAGAATTTAGATTGAAATTATTCTTTGATATTCAATCTTTTGGATTTAAGACTTTCAATTACAAAGGAATCCCTTTATGTATTAAAAACAGAGGAAACTACCATCCCAAGCAGTATATAAGTATAGATACGAACATCCTCTCAGGCCTAATTTTATTTTTTTTGGAGTAAGTTTATGAGACTCAAATTGTAATTATGTGACTGTATTATGTTTGATCTTGACAAAATTATAAAATGAATATGAAATGATGAAGAAACACTGGATTATGATTAGGAAAAGAATGCCAATGAAAAACAATCTAAATTTCTATACTAATTTCTCATTCTCCTGAATAAAAACACAGTATTTATTGTGTATTTATTATGTTCTAATACTAAGTGCTTTATATACATTATCTCATTTAATGCTCACAGCAACTCTATAAGGTAGGTATCATAACTATTCCTATTTATAGAGGAGGTAAGAGAAGTTTATGAAGGTTAATGACTCATTCCAGATCTCACTATCAAAACACAGCATTATTAGCATATCAAATTTATTCTTCATTTTGATGTAATGTAATCTCTTAAATATGAAATGAAAATTTAAAAAAATACAGAATTCTGTAATATTTCATTTTTTTGGTTCATTTTTTAATTTGTTTCATTATTATGCTTTGTAACTTATATATACTTTTCTGAAGATATGAAATATTTCAAAATAAAAATGAAAAAATGATTCCATTAGGTAAATATGGCAATATTTTGAATAATAATTAATAATAATATCAGCTAGGTACCATGTTTCAAAAAACTGTCATAGAGAAATAGAAAACTTATTCATTTTCAAGTGTTCAAACTACTTCAGAGTAAAATATCAGATTACTGAAGTTGGGTTCCTGAGTATCTATAATGGGCTAAATTGTGTCCCCCTCAAAATTCATATGTTGAGGTCTTAACCCTCAGTACCTCAGAATATGAACTTATTTGGATATAGGGTTGTTGCAGATGTAACTAGTTAAGGTGGATTAGGGTGGGCCCCTAATCCAATATGATTGGTGTCCTTACAAAATAAGGAAATTTGGACACAAATATGAACACAAGGAGAATGCCATGAGAAGACTGGAATTATGCTGTACAAGCCAAGGAAATACCAGAAGCTAGGAGAGAGGGCTGAAAGAGATCCTTCCCTAGTACCTTCAGAGAGAACATGGTCCTGCAAATGCCTTGATTTCAGATTTCTGGCTTCCAAAACCATAAGACAATACATTTCTGTTGTTTAAGCCACTCAGTTTGTGGTGCTTTATTACAGCAGTCCTAGCAAACTGATATAGCACCAAAATTAAGAAACAAAACAAACTTACAGAACCATTAAATGCTGCTCATAATTGGATATGAACACAAGAACGTGGAAGATACCCATACTGGTATAAAGAAGTCTCCTTTCCCTTGCTTTCTGAAAAATTCATTCCTCAAGTCATTAGGTGGGACCAAGAAGGTCAGTAACTACAGTTGAGGAGGGAAGGAGAGAAGTGTAGCAGGAGTAGCACTGAGTAGAATGTTAGTCTAGGGGGTATGAGGAAGGAGTTCAGAGCAAGGGTGGGGGTAGTCCAGAGCCCAAGTGGTGCAAGGAGAGCATCCATGCATAAGAGTGGCCTACATGGGGTTGTCAGGCCCAAGGAAGGTGAAGAGGGCATCTATGTCTTGTGGCACCCCAGCATGGGGTGTCAGAGCTAGAGCAGGGTGAGCTGGGTCCATGTGGTGGCGACAGCAGAGTATGGGGAGTAGGTTACTCACTGTTGGAAAAGGGAATTACAAATATGAAAAGGGAGAAAATTAAACACTAGAATTAAACAGCTGTGAACGCAGGTTTTCAGTATACTGTATAGAGATAACTACAGGGAAATATAAATATACGTGTATGTATACATATTGTATATATTTCCTAGCTCTGTCTACCTGGAAACAGAATAGCATGAACAGAATTTCCCTCCTGCCTGAAACAATCTAAGAACGGGAAAAAGTATATGAAGCAGTAGTTTTTAAGACACTGAATATTAAGCAACAAAGAAGAATGATTCCTAAGAAATAAGAAAAAAATGGAAGTGAGTCCTATGATTACTATGCATTCCTGTCTTGAGAGAGTTTCTAGGATTTGACAAAGGGAGGGGAACCCAGGTGGAGCCTGGCAGACTCTTTGAGCTGAAGAGATGGAATTGAGAGTCCAGAAAGACCAAGACAGCTAGAATTTTCAGGTCAGAGTACTAGAGACGAAATAATTGCACAAACAGAGAACTCTGGAGACATGTAAAGGGTCCCACTCAAGTATTCACAGCATAACCATCAGCAAATACACAAGAGAAAACTAACCAAGGATGCGGAAAGAACCACCCAAAAGTATTAGATGAAGTAGTACCTGCCATTCATAGAGGGTCAGGAACAGTGCTTATTCCCACCAGGTAGATTTGAAAACTTTGTAATTTTAGGGAAATGGGATAGAGAACTCAGATGAGTCTTGACTCATTAGTGTAGACTAATTAGTCCTGAACTAAATGCTGTTCTGGTTAGGTCCAAAAAAAGTTAAAATCAAGTCCTGAAAAGATCAGGCTGTTTCCAAATAATTTAACCGCATTCCAAACTAAAGTTCAAGAATATTTATGGAAATACAGAAAAAAATCCAACATCCAAGAAAGTAAAATTTACATCTAGCATCCAATAAAACACTAACAGGCAAAGAGTAGGATAATATTAACCATAATAAGAGAATATCACGAGTGAAACCAACCCAGAAATCAATTAGCAAACAAAGACATTAAAATAGTTACTGTAACTGTATTCCATATGTTCAAAATATTAGGCAGAGACATGGAAGATATACAAAAGACCCAAATCAAACTTCAAGAGATGAAAACTGTAATGTATGAAATGAAAAATACACTGAATGAAATTAATGGCAAATTAGACATAAGGATGACAGCAGATTTCTTGTCAAAATAATGCAACAACTTTAAAGTACTAGAAGAAAAACTTGTCAACACTGAATCCTATACACAACAAAAACACCTTTCACAAAATGAAGACAAAGACTTTTTTGACATACAAGAGCTTAAAGAATTCATCATGAGCAGACCTGATATAATAGAGGAAGTCCTTAGGCAGAAAAAAATGATACCAGATGGAAATATGGATATTCACAAAGAGATGAAGAACACTGGCAACTATGTATTTATATAAGACTTTTTTCTGTATTATTTAAATATCCTCAAAAGATAACTGATTGAAACAAAAATAATAACAATGTAGTATGGGCATTATAATATATGTAAAAACAAAATAGATGACAATAATAGCATAAAGGTCTGAAGGGAAGAAATGGAACTATACTATTTTAAGGTTCTTACAGTACACTTGAAACTCTATATCTTCACTTGAAAGTAAACTATGATAAGTTAAAGATGTATACTATACACCTAAAGCAAACATTCAAAAAACTGAAATAAGAATAGCTAATCAGCCAACAAAAGAGATAAAATGGAAATAAAATAATCAGTCTAAAAGAAGCAGGAAAAAAGAAAAAGCTAACAAAGAACAGACAGGATAAACAGAAAGCAAATAGATTTATACTTAACCATATAAATAATCACATTAAATGTAAATGGTCTAATCATCCCAATTAAAAGGCAGAGATTATCAGGCTGCATAGACAAATAAGACCAATAATATGCTCTATGTACAAGAAACCTACTTTGAATATAAAGACACAAAAAGGTTAAAAGTAAAAAGATGGAAATATATCTATCATTCTCACAACTAATCAAAAGAAATCTGGAGTTATAATAACTATAAATGGAGTATAACCTTTAAAAATTGTGAATCACTATATTGTACACCTGTAACATATAATATTGTACATCAACTATACTTCAATTAAAAAAAACTGATTCACACACACAAAAAGAAATCTGGAGTGCTTACATTAATATCAAACAAAGAAGATTTTGGAGCACAGACATATTGCCAGTGATAAAGAAAGTCATTTCATAACGATAAAAGGGTCAATTCATCAAGAGAACATAATAATTCCAAACACTTATGCATCTAATAATAAGGCTTCAAAATACCTGAAGCAGAAACCCATACAACTTCAAGGAGAAACAGACAAATCCATAATTGTAGCAGAAAATGCCAATACCCCTCTCTAGGTAACTCACAGAACAAGTAGACAGAAAATCTGTGAGTATTTTGTATAACACTATCAACCAACTTGACCTAGTCGACATTTTCAGAACACTCCACCCAACGACAGCAGGAGGCACATTTTTTCACTTGCAAAGAGTTTAGTGACCTAGTTAGAACATATTCTGCGTCATATAATAAGTATCAATAAGTTTAGAAAGATAAGTCATATTAGATATATTCTTTGACCACAACAGAGTTAATTTTGAAATCAGTGACAGAAACATCTCTGGACAATTCCCAAATATTTGAAAACTAAATAACGCCTTTCTAAATAACACATGAGTCAAAGAAGAAACCAAAGGGGAAAACAGAAAGTGTTTCAACTGAATTAAAAAAAAACACACAACACATCAGAATTTTGGGGTATTGCTAATTTAGTACATAGTGGGAAATTTATAGCACTAAGTACCTATACTAGAAAAGAAGAAAGGTCTTTAAATCAATGACCTCAACTTACACCTTGAAAAAACAGAAAAAGACAAATTAACCTGAAGTAAGTAGAAGAGAATAATAAAAAGTAGAGTAGAAATCAATGAAATAAAAACTGAAAAACAATACAAAAAAACCCCTGATGAAATCAAAAGCTGGTTCTTTTTTTTTTTAATTTTTTTTTTATTTTTTTTAATTTTTTTAAACATCTTTATTGAAGTATAATTGCCTTACAATAGTGTGTTAGCTTCTGCTTTATAACAAAGTGAATCAGTTATACATATACAATATGTTCCCATTTCTCTTCCCTCTTGCATCTCCCTCCCTCCCACCCTCCCCATCCGACCCCTCTAGGTGGTCACAAAGCACCGAGCTGATCTCCCTGTGCTATGCGGCTGCTTCCCACTAGCTATCTATTTTACATTTGGTAGTGTATATATGTCCATGACACTCTCTTAAGAAGACCAATAAAATTGATAAGCCTCTAGCCAGGCAGATCAGGAAAAAAAAAGAGAAAATACAACTTATCAATATCAAGAATGAGAATATTGACATTACTACAGATTCTATAGACAATTTAAAAAGTAATACTGCACTTTAGATGAAACCATTTCTTGAATTGTGACAAGTATTTTTGATCTATCTTTTCATTTAGTCTTGACAGCAAGTAATGAGATATTATTCTCATTTTATAGATGAAGAAATTTATTTTAGAGCGGTTAAGTAACTTGCTCAAAGTCACATGCAAAAATAAGCAGCAAGGACAGAATTTGAAATCCAATCTGAATCCAAAGCTCATAGTTAAAGCATATTATGCTATCAAAAGTAGCTACAGGAAACAGTAAGAAATAAAAATGGAAAGGTAGTTTGAGAAAAAATTGTGGAAACTAAAGAATTTGGATTTCGTTCTGTAGCCAGTGGGGAGTTACTGAAGATTTTTAAACATAAGATTAAAATTGTGAGTTATATTTCCTCAAGATTGATATTGTTTGGGGTAATATGACAAAATGGAGAAAAGAGAGTGCAAGTATGGAGGCTATTGCCTAGTCCATAGAAAAGGTTATGAGTTACAAATCAGGCATTGGCAACAGAAAGGAACAGGGTGGGCTGTTAGAAGGAACAGAACTAGAATCAAGTCTCGACAACTATCTGGATGTTCTGGAGAGGTAATGAAGTAAAATTAAAAAGTACCTGGGGTGTTTGAGCTTGCAGAGCATGAATAATGGTAATACGGTAACAAAGATGGGAACTATAGGAAGAAAAAACGTGTGAGAGAAAATGAGTGATGGCAGAAGGCCATCCGAGGTAACAAGTTTATCAGGTAGCTAAAAAGTAGAAGTGGAGTTTATGAAAGTTCAAAATTACCTGTAGAGTGAAGATGTGAGATTAGGTGAAATGTAACAGAAGACAAGGTAGATAGAAAAGAAAGGAAGATCAAGGATAGATTTTTGGAGAACGAACATATTTAGGTGCCAGGAAGCAAAGCCAGAAAAACAGTAAATAGAGCCAATAGTGTAGTGGTTAAGAGCACAGCCTGTGAAGCCAGCTTGCCTGGAGTTTAGTGAGAGCTCTACCAAATTACTTGCCATTTGACTTTGTATAAATTACTTAACTTTCTAAGCTTAATTTATAAAATGGAGATAGTAGCTCATATCTTGAGTTAGTATCTTGTCCGTGTTACATGTAGTAATATATTAATCCTCAAAACAATACCAGCACATCCATTTAAGACGAGGAAACTGAGGCTCAGAGAAGTTAAGTAACTTTCCCACAGCCACATAGCTAGTAAGTGGAGATGTGAATAACAATAATAGGATGATAACAATAGTAATAGCTATTTTATATAGTTTTTTGGATGAAATGAGTAATGTTATATGAATGCATTTAGAACAATATCTGAAGACAGTAAGTACTCAATAAATATTATTTGCTATTATTATAGTTGTCACTATTACTAGGTTAACAAGGGAAACCTAATGCTGTGGCTAGCATAACGTTTTTCATGAAAAGAGGAAGGCAACAATGTCAAATACTATAGCCAGGTCAAAGAAGAGAACTGAAAGGAAGTCATGGGATCTGGGAACCAGAAAGGATCTTCTTGAGTGGCTTCACCAGACTGGTGAGGGCAAAACAAAAGCCAGATTGTACGTGGTGATGACTGACTGGGTGTCAGAAAAGAAAAAAAAAATGCGGTTAACTGTATAGAAAATGTACTGAAGAGAGAACAGAATGATAAAACAAGGCTTGAGGCAGGAACAGCATGAAGGGACTTTATTTTAGGATAGGCTGACAGATACCTTTGTAGCTTAGGAAGGAGGGATCAAGTGGAATACCAAGAAAGGATAACTATTTGACAAGGTCATGGAACAGGTAGGAGGGATGTGATTATAGGTAAAGTAGAAGAACCATCTCTGCAGTGCAGGATATTCTTACTCCTCGTGGAAAAAAAGGAAGAAAGAGAAAAGTAATGCAAATATTGAGAAATACTTTGGGCAGTAAAGGATAGAATATAAGAATGTTCACATCACACAGACTTCAGACTTAATCTCTAGATGAGGTAGAAGTGTGACAGGATTAGGGTTTCTGTGACTATACTTAAGCTAATGAAAATAAACTTTAAAAAAAAAGAAAAATTTTGACAACATTCATGTTGCTAGATGGAAGTCCCTCATGTTCTTACAATAGAGGAGATAAAACTATGTTGTTTATGCATATTTATGCATAATTATTCTGAGCAATAAGATGTACATATATCTAGGTTTAATCTAGAACTTGTGAAATTAAGATACCTTTTGACTAAGTTATATCATCTTATAAAGACACATAACTCTGATACTATTTATCTGCTAATAATTAGGACAAAGGAGGTGACAAATGGGTTTGAAATAGTCAAAACACCAACACTGATATTTTAATTATAATGAAATCATTCCTGAAGATTATTTATTGATATATCTTTAAATCAGTTAACTCAAAAGGCCCAGCCTGACACTTTTAGTTTTTGTATTTATCTTGTGCTAACCTTATCCAAAAATATCAGCTAAATTTTAAAAACCAGACTATTCCACCACATGTATAAATCATGAAATATCAAGTCTTTAAATTAAATAACAACCTAAAATAATTAAAAGAAGGTAAAAATTACATAGAACTTGTGTTAAAGAGTAAAGCTTTCAAATTGCACATAGAATATACTGAAATGAATTCTAAGGAAATGCCATTTACTAGCTAATAAATTGACTAAACATTAATTTTGAAAATTACATGCCCTGACGACTTACCTCTCAAGATGAACATAATGTCGAGAAAGAACATTTTTAACCAAAAATATAGTCTTTGAAGTAATCTCGGGACCCATCAATTTGGAAAAATATAATTTCGCACGAAGAAAATACCCAACAGGCCACAGCCACTCCTGAAAAAGATAATTTAAAGTGAAGGAAAAAAAAAGAGCTGTGAATATCAAAAATTCTTTGAAAAATAACTTTAATTGAAAACTCAAAGAAGAAAAATTAAATTCTTACAGGTCCTTGGTGATAATTGAAACCTTTAGCAAGATTGTAGTTGTCATTGTCTAAGGCATTGTCATAAGTTCCACAGTAAACCATATCACTGCAAAATAATTGAAATTTAGGTTAAAAAAAGATCAGGCATTACACAGAAAGCAATAGAAAAATTTCCTAATAGCAAAGGTAAGAACTAATCAAATTATTTTGTTTTCTAATCTCTAGACTAAAGCTCATCATCCATTTAACCTTAAATTAGTACATACTGAGTTCAGAATGTGTTAGGGAATGATTAAGAAACACTTACTGCCTCATACAAAAAATATAAAATATTCAGATACCTTGCCTTCAAGGAGGCACTAAATATTGGTTGAATTTAATTATTTCACTAGGCCTCTAATATACTTATAACAATTAGAATATACACAGAATAATTTGAATTAGTAAACATTAAAGATAAGGTTTTATTAATTATAATATATTGGAAAGGTTGTTTTTTAAACTTCTCCATAAAGTTATTTTAAAATTAAGTAAAATTGGTACGTTATTAGATTATAAATAGCAACTAAATGCACACAATTTATACATACTTACAAATTAAACAAAGTTACAAACACTGCAACATTTAATACAAGACAGTTATCTACACTCTGTTTAGTTAAATTATTACTTTTTTTTTTCTTTTAGTGAGATAGATAGAACTTGCAACATGAGTAAGCTTTTACTGTGGGTTTTAATTTTGACCAGTGGTTCTTAACACCTCTGAAAATATTGAGAATACTTTAGAATGCAGGTAAGTACACACATATAAAATTTTGCATCTCAAGACTGAAATGAGTACACAATAAATCAGGAAAAATCTACAAAGGTAAGGGTACTACAAAAATGAGGATCTCTCATACATGAAAGAGAAAGCAAATTGATGATGGGTATCAAGCTTTAAAGCAAAAAAGTAGAAGAAAAACAGAAAGGTCATTAGAAACTCAAAAAAAATTGAAAAAGAGAAGAAATACAAAATGAGATAAACACATAATCATAAAAACAAAATTATTTATTGGTTTCAATAAAAATAGTGGTGTAATTACTTAGAGAGGATGGAAAGGGTTTGTGGCAAGGTAGGACAGAGTAAAATCCTCATCTGTCATCGCAAGCAGTAAGCAAATAATGTCTAATATTTATAAGAATCAAGAAACAGCTGCAAACACATACCATTTAGAAATATGGAAGGAACTACTACGAGTAACAATTTAGAAAATCAAGGTTGTCTCTGAGGACACGATACATCTATATTTCCAATGTTCATAATAATCATGTATGACTTTTACAGTCAGAAAAAATAGGCATTAGAAAATATTCATGACATATTAGTTTATAAAATTAAAATTCTTTTATTGATTATTGAATATAGGACAAGCCAAAGGCATTTTGAACACTGATGTTTAATGAAGATACAAAACGTATTTTTAAAAATTCAGTTTGCAATTTTAGAGATTTTATTGATAAGCAAAAAAATTATGGCTTGATGCAATAAAATATCCACAACATTCTTAATACTTATACTCCAACTTACTCTGGATCCAAAGTTTTCATGCCAATATGAATATAATTGCATATTAAATATAATATGAACAACATTCTTAATACTTATAACTTACTCTGGATCCAAAGTTTTCATGCCAAGAGGACCAAGCAATTTTTTTTCTGCAATCTCCAAAGCTTTCCATGCTTTTTCTGTAGTAAAGAGCTCAGGGGCCTAATGAGTGTTAAAAACAAATATACAAACTTTTTAAGATCATAGAAGAATTAGTGTCCACCCACTTTGGAAAACAGACTATAAACTTGGAAAATAACGAAAACTTTAAAAATACAGTGCTGGTCAGAAATCAAATGCAGATGCCTAATCAGACCTAATCGTATCAGGCCGACTTGGAAGTGCTGATCTTGGCCTTAGAGGTTAGGAAAGCTGTTTGAGGTGATCGTTTCCTTGTGTCACTTAAGAAAGTATACTAGCTCCAGAATGAAGCTGTCACAGCTACAGTGAAGGCAGAACACATTTAAACCCATATAATTCATTCTTTAGAAGATTTACAATAGCTTCCTTTAAGTTCATCTGGAACCCATTTTTTGCTTTTAGGGTCATAATATAATACAGAAGGATTTGTACTCCAATAGCATGAGTAAATTTACTTGTGATGTAGAGAAGGAGAGAAAGCATTGGTGACTAAGAATCTGCATTAATTTTAAATGTTAAATGAAATCAAATGCACACTGAATCAAAGCTACCATTATGTACCTTAGTATTTTTTATTCTACTATAATTAATAATACTACATTTAATACTCTTTTTGACAAAGTGGCAACATCTAGGCGGGCATAGAAGAACACATACCTTCTCTATTTTACTGTATTTTTAGACTAGGTATAGAGAAAATAAGGAGAGTCTAGAATTCTTGGCTAGACAGAACTAATTAGTGCAATACAACAAAGAAAATGGAATGTGAATTGAAGCTACCCATATTAGTTCATTAGTCCAGATGTTTCCAACCAGTGTGCTGAGGCACTGGTCATGGCACAAGTGTGCTGAAATACAGACGCCCTCTGCTTCAAGACAGCTGGGTAGGGCCTGGGGCTAACTGAAGCAGCTGGATCTGGCAGCAACCTAATCCATTTAGGCCAGCGTGCTGTACAAATATCATCATTTTCTATGTGTGTTGAGAAGAACTTCATTAGTCATCATCCATTATTTTCTATTTTTCGACACCAAATGTTATAGATTAAGGGTGATATGCATAATGCTTTATTCATTAGAAAAGACCATATAAAACTAGCTGGTAAACAATGCACTTTTTAGCAATTCGATGAATTTGAAAACAAATGGGAATAAAGAACTAAATAAACCCTATCATAACATTTTTGAAATTAGAAAAGAACAGAACAAATCACTTACCACAACCATTGCTATGGTAAAATTAGGCCTGAGCTGGTAGTCACACCAAGGGCTTGAAGCTCCATAACTATCTTTGTATATGCCACGTTTATGCACCAGATTAGAATGCTTTTCATTGACATCGGAAGGGTCTTCTGACACATAAAATAACTTTTCAAAGTTATCTTGTATTTTTCTGTTCCACTCATCATATGAGACTTTCACAACTTTTCCTGAAACATTACAAAAGACTTGGTAGTTTTAGGCATTCAAAGAAACTCATACATTTAGTTACAGCTAAAGAGTAATATTTAGTCAATAAATTATCCACTTTTTAAAACTGTCAGGGTCTTTTGAAGAACACTACCCAGAAATTAAAAATTATCTTTCACTGTATTACCAAAAAAGGATTAGACTCTAACAAATGATCCCAGATCATTTGTCTTTGTTTGGATCACTCTTACATTTGATAAAATTATCTTTATTGAGCACTTGAAAGGAGGCTAGTCCGAATTGAGAGTTGCCAGAAGTATATACTGTATTTTTATATATATATATATATATATTTATATATATACTGCATTCCAAAGACATAGTACCCCCCAAAAGAATGTAAAATAGTTCATGAATAATTTCATATTGAGTACATGTTGAAATAATATTTGGTATATATTCAGTTAACAAAAAAATATAATCATAATTAATTTCACCTGTCTCTTTTAACTTTTTTAAAATGTAGGTACTAGAAAATTTTAAATATGTATGTGACTTAAATTATATTTCTATTGGACAGCACTGTTCTAGAAAAAGAGATGTAAAGATTTCATAACTGTTCACCAAAACTCGACTTGCTCACAGTCATACTGAGGAAAAAAAATAAGTATGATGCTCTTCATATCTCAGTTCAAAGTTGCTATAAAAATATGGTTAGTAATCAGGTTTGTTGCAGTTTTCATACTAGTAAATTAATGGTTTGTCTTTCCCCTTAATCTTAAGGGTTTTCTAATACTAGTTCATTGAGTCTCATGATGATTACGTAGGTTAAGAATATAGACAGTACATTTGGAGTTTCTTTGTAAACAAAAGAAACAGCTTACCATGTCTTTTTACTGTAACTTCATGATAAGGAAAAATATTTTTTTGGGATAATTCCAGCAACCAACGAACAGCAGATTTACTCAGGCCCACAATTTCCACAGCAGACCCATCTCTAAAATTAAAAATAAATTTTACTCTGTGACAATGAGTAAATTAAGCACTATCTAAAGGGCATTCAGGGACTTCCCTGGTGGTGCGGTGGAAAGACTCCACGCCCAATGCAGGGGGCCGGGGTTCAATCCCTGGTCAGGGAACTAGATCCCACATGCATGCTGCAATGAATCAGAGTTTGCATACCACAGCTAAGGAGCCCGCGTTCTGCAACTAAGGAGCTGGCGAGCTGCAATTAAGACCTGGTGCAACCAAATAAATAAATAAATAAATATATATTTTTTAAAAAAAAAAGGCATTCAAAAAACAGCTTTGAAGAATTATATAACTAACACATTATAAAAATGACTATCTATAAAAAAATCCTCACTTTATAGGAATGTGTACTGCATATATAAGAAATTGTGATTCACTTTGCTATACAGCAGAAACTGACACAGCAGTATAAAGCAACTATACTCCAATAAAAAAAAAAGAAATCATTCCTCTTATTACTTTGCTATTGCTTACCATCTTAATGTATTTTTAAAAAATTCTATGAAGTAGAATAGAGATTATGGAGTAAAAGGAGATAGCTGCTGGAAAAAGGCAGAAGTAGGAGTCAGAGAATACTGAGATAGAGTTGCAGCGAAAAGATAGAAAATACAGGATATTGGATTGAAGAAAGCCAGGGAAGGTGAACATCATAATTTGAAAGCTCATTTTTAAGGAAAATGAAAGGGAAGTAGAAGATCTAATAATTCACCAAAATAAACAGGGTTTTAAAAGAATTTGTAGAACATGTAATGACAACTACTATTCAAGAATTTTTTTTTTGACAATTCTGATTGAAGATAAAATTTGGAATAAGAAAATAGTTTCTCAGACTTGATACTGTAGTAAGAACTTGAAATCATAAAAAGAAATGATGGGATAAAAGATTTAAAAATTAAGGGGAAAATGTTCAGAAAGCAAAAGGATTTCATAAAAGACAGGACAACTGGTTGTCTTCTATATTTACAAAAGATAATAATAATGAAATACTTACAAAGAAAACACTTCATGTTATAAAGAAATGTCTTAATCATGGGGATAATAAGTCATACAACTTTCCTTTGAGGTGCCTGCAGGTAATCAACCCATGAGAACATCCAGAAGAGAACAGATAGCTTTACTTGATGACTTATATCAAGAGGATTGTGTATGTGTATATTAGGGGAGAGAAAGGAGTGCGTGGAAGGGGAAGTAGGGGGAAGGAAGGAAGATTTTGACTGATTTAACATGATTTCATGGTTAATAGAATAAAAGATTCCACAAGTATGTGGTTTTACAAATGATATAACTGTATAAGCAGTAAAAATAAACACTACCTTGGAGTGGCTGGGATTCCTTTGTTTCTAGCTCTGTCACTTTCTCCCATTTTATCCATCCACGTACCACAATTTAAGCGATTTCCTCCATAAACAAATCCTGTTTCTTCATCAACCCCTGCAGTTATATTAAAACCTAAAAAAGAAAAATAAAACATTTATAAAAATATAATAAATTAGGACAACTACCCTAGAGAGCAATCTGGTAATACCTTAAAAGTTGAAGATGTGCATATTCTACCACATAATAATTTCGTTTCTAGACATACACTCTAGAGAAATGCTTACCTATGTGAACATGGAGACACATACAAGAATATACATTGCAACGCTGCTTGTATTAGTAAGAAAATAAATAACTGCTGAGAAGAGGAACAGATAAACCCTAGTCTAGTCATATAATGGAAAACTCTCTATACCATTTAAGATTAATGAACTAGGATTTACATAAAGCAAAATGGATAAATCAGAATGACTGAGTAAATAAGTTGCAAAAGATATGCAAAATAAGATGCCTTTTCTGTAAACATTTACAATATAGATAATACTAATACATATAACCATGTATGTCTATATGGCTATATCTAATATGATAATATTTGTATAAAATTAGAAAACATGAAATACATAATATATATACATTATACAGTAAATACTATGATATACCGAATATATGCTACATAATATATATCATATGTAACTTACACATACTCAAACACACATAAACACACAAAATACAAAAACATACATGGAAATAGTAAATCCTGATTATAGGTTGGTTGTTAATTCTAGAGAGTGAGGGAAGAGAAAGAGATAGAGATGAAACTTTAGCTGTATCTGTGGTGTTTTATTTCTTTTCAAAACAAAAGAGAACGATCTGAAGAAAATCTGGCCAATTGTTAATATCTGTCTAATTTCAGTTCTAGGTTCAAAGCATAACTTACATCGTTATCTGTATGTTGAGATATTTCATAATTAAAATTAAAAATTTAAATAACTCAGAGATGATGAACACAGATGCAAAAATCCTCAACAAAGTATTAACAAACCAAATTCAACTTGAAAAAGCATACACCATGATCAAGTGGGATTCATCCCAGGGATGCAAGGATGGTTCAATATTCATAGATTAATCAATGTGGTATCTATACATCGCATTAACAAATTAAAGAATAAAAATCATATGATCGTCTCCACAGATGCAGAAAAAGCTTTTGACAGAATTCAACATCCATTTATGATTAAAAACTCTCAGCAAAGTGGGTATAGAGGGAATGTACCTCAACATGATAAAGGCCATATATGAAAAGCCCACAGCTAACATCATACTCAATGGTGAAAAGTCAGAAGCTTTCCTGCTAAATTCAGGAACAAGACAAGGATGCCCACTCTCACTGCTTTTATTCAGCATAGTATTGGAAGTATTGGAAGCCACAGCAATCAGACAAGAAAAAGAAATAAAAGGAATCTAAATTGGAAGGGAAGAAGTAAAACTGTCACTGTTTGCAGATGACATGATACTATATACAGAAAGTCCTAAAGACACCACCAAAAGATGACTAGAGTTCATCAGTGAATTTGGTAAAGTTGCAGGATACAAAATTCACATACAGAAATCTGTTGTGTTTCTATATACTAATAATGAACTATCTGAAACAGAAATTAAGAAAACAATCTCATTTACAATTGCATCAAAAAGACTAAAACACCTAGGAATACATCTAACCAAGGAGGTAAAAGACCTGTACGTGGAAAACTATAAGACATTGATAAAAGGAATCTAAGATGATACAAACTAATGGAAAATATACAGTGCTCATGGACTGGAAGAATTAAATTGTTAAAATGACCATACTATCAAGGCAAATTACAGATTCAATGCAATCCCTATCAAAATACCAATGACATTTTTCACAGAACTAGTTCTAAAATTTGCACGGAAACATAAAAGACCCCAAAGAGCCAAAACAACTTTGAGAAAGAAGAAAAAGATTCCCTTCAATGGGGGATCAAGATGCCAGAGTAAAAGGATGTAGAAATCACCCCTCTTCCCAAAACACATCAAAAATATATATACATTTGGAAAAATTCTCATGGAAAACTAACTGGAACCTGGAAGAACTCCTTCACAACCAAGGCTGCAAAAATGATTCCCATGTAATCAGGTAGGATGAAAAGAAAGGCATTGGGTTGGAACCTGTGCCCCTGGGAGGGGAATAAGGGAAAAGGGAGATCACATGGGCAGACACTCACCCTGGGAAGTGAGTGGGTAGAGCCACAGACTGGGTGTCCAAGTTCTAGGGTCCTATATGGAGAAGACAAGCTCCCTTGGCTGTTTGGAGAACTCCTGGGACAGATAGAAAGGCTTGAGAAGCCCAGATTCCACTTGTGAGGAGTATGTGGGTGCTGGCTTTCCATAAGACAGGGTGAAGAGAGAGGTCTATCCTAGTGGCTATTGCCTCCTTGTGCTCCCCAATCTGAGCTGAGTAAACAGCATGGCCCCACTCACTCCATGCCACAGCTTGGCACTGGATTTATGGCAGCCATGTCCTGGGAAAAGACTCTATGCAGGGACACAGAAGGCAGTCTGGGGCCCTGGATTGTGGTCCAGGTAGGGTGGCAGTGACCATTGTTGGCACTTACTCAAACAGTGCCAGAGAAGCAGCCCAGATTTCTGACAGGAGTGAAGCTGCTTCAATTCCCACAACCACAATCCCATGAATCCCAGTGCCAGCTGAGTGAATGCTTCAGTCCTGCCTACTCCATGCCATAACCTTGCACTAGATCTGGGATGACTACAACGGGGGAAAAAATGTGACCTTGGACTGTGTCTGAGTGGATGCCTACACAGACAGCACACTGGACCTCTGTAAGTGCATGAGCCCCACTTATTATAGCACCCCTCCCACCTCTGGGGCAAAGGCCCCAGTGTGGGGAGAAGGAAAAATACACACTTAAAGGGAACAGAGCCAACTCAAGCCTGACCTTCAGGACACCTGCTCCAGAAACTTGGGAGCAGACCCTGACCCTGAAAGGGCAGTGACTGCCACTGAGCAGAGAAGAAATCCCACCTCACACCATGTGTAGGCTCTAGCTCCTACAAGACCAGCCACACCCCATATCAAGGTGATAGTGGCCAGTACACCCTGAGGAAAGACGTGGCTTGTGTCCACATCAAATCCAGCCCTCACACCAAAGATATTTGGCACATGTAGTCCACACAGGGATGCCCTCACATAAAAACACACTTTCAAGACCATGATAGTAACTGTCTCACCTAAATTCATAGAGACAGAGAAAGTGAAGCAAAACGAAATGGTAAAGACCTCCCAACTGAAAGGGCAAGAGAAAGCCCCTGAAAAAATAAATAATGAAACAGAGATAATCAGCCTACCAGTGAGTTCAAAAAGTTAGTAATGAAAATGCTAACTGAATTAAGAAAGAGAATTGATCTAAGCATGGGATCATTTTAACAAGGAACTATAAGGAAGACCCAATAAAGAAGAGATAATTCAATTTCTGAGATAGAAAACACTTGAGAAGCAATGAATAACAGACTAAATGACACAGAAGAATGCATACATGATCTGGAAGATAGAATAATGGAAATCACCCAATTAGAACAGCAGACAAAAAGACAAATGGAAAAAAAAAAGCAACATATGAGACTATGGGCTAATATAAAATGTGTCAATATAGGGGTTCCAGAAGGAGAAGAAAGAAGGGGATCAAAAATATATTTGAAGAAATTATGGCTGAAAACTTCCCAAACCCAAAGAAGGAAACAGATATCCAGGTACAGGAACACAGAGGGTCCCAAACAAGATGAACCCAAACAGGCTCACACTAAGACATATCATAATTAAAATGGAAAAATTTAGAGATAAAGAGAATTCTAAGGCAGCAAGAGAAAAACAGAGAGTCATATACAAGGGAACTCCTATAAGATTATCAGCTGACTTCTCTGCAGAAACTTTGCAGGCCAGAAGGGAGTGGCATGATATATTTACAGTCCTGAAAGGGAAAAACCTACAACCTAGGTTACTTTGTCCAAAATTAATAAACCTTTAGTCAGGCTCATCAAGAAAAAATAGAGAGGATCCAAACAAACAAAATAAGAAACGAAAGAGGAAAAATAATAAATGATATCACAGAGATACAAAAATTCATAAGAGAATACTATGAATAGTTACATGCCAACAAATTGGATAGCCTAGAAGAAATGGACAAATTTCTAGAAATATACAGCCTGCCAAGACTGAGTCAAGAAGAAACAGACAATTTGAACAGGCTGATTGCTAGAAGTGAGATTGAATCTGTAACTTAAAAACTCCCAGCCAACAAAATTCCAGGAGTGGAAAGCTTCACAGGGGAATCCTACCAAACATATAAATAAGACCTTATACCTATCCTTCTGAATCTATTCCAAAAAATTGAAAGGAGGGAACACTCCCAAATTCATTCTACTAGGCCACCATCACCCTGATACCAAAACCAGACAAAAACACTACAAAAAAGAAAATTACAGGCCACTATCTTTGATGAATATAGATGCAAAAATTCTCAACAAAATATTGGCCAACTGAATCCAATAATACATAAAAAGGATCATATACCATGATCAAGCTGGATTCATTCCAGGGTCACAAGGATAGTTCAACAGAGGCAAATCAATCAATGTGTTAAACCACGTTAACAAAAGGGAAGAAAAAAAATCACATGATCATCTAAATAGATGCAGAGGGCTTCCCCGGTGGCACAGTGGTTAGGAATCCGCCTGCCAATGCAGGGAACACGGGTTCAAGCCCTGATCCAGGAAGATCCCACATGCCGTGGAGCAACTAACCCCGTGTGCCACAACTACTGAAGCCTCATGCCTAGAGCCCGTGCTCCGCAACAAGAGAAGCCACCATGAGAAGCCCGCGCACTGCAACAAAGAGTAGCCCCAACTTGCTGCAACTAGAGAATGCCCTCATGCAGCCACAAAGACCCAATGCAGCCAAAAATAAAGAAATAAAAAGAAATAAATAGATGCAGAAAAAGCATTTGACCAAATTCAATATTCATTATGATAAAAACTCTCATCAAAATAGGTATAGAGGGAACATATCTCAACATAATAAAGGTCACTTACTACAAACTCACAGCCAACAAAATACTCAATGGTGAAAAGCTGAAAGCTTTCCCGCTAAATTCAGGAATAAGACAAGGATGCTCACTCTTGCCACTTCTATTTAACACTGTATTGGAAGCCCTAGCCACAGCAATCAGACAAGAAAAAGAAATAAAAGGTATCCAAATTGGGAGGGAAGAGGTAAAACTGTTTCTATTTGCAGATGCCATGATATTCTATATAGAGAAGCCTAAAGTCTCCATCTCAAAACTATTAGAACTAATAAATGAATTCAGCAAGGTTGTAAGATACAAGATCAACAAATAGAAATCTGTTGCACTTCCATACACTAATAACGAAATATCAGAAAGAGAAAGTAAAAAAAACAAAGCAAAACAAACAAAACAAAAACCTATGGATAAACTAAACCAAGGAAGTTAAAGACCTATACCCTGAAACCTATAAAACATTGATGATGGAAACTAAGGATGATTCCAAGAAATGGAAAGATATCCTGTGCTATTAGATTGCAAGAATTAATATTATTAAAATGGTCATACCACCCAAAGCAATCTACAGATTTAAATCCCTATCAAAATACCCATGACATTTTTTTCACAGAACTAGAACAAATAATCCTAAAATTTATACGGAACCACAAAAGACCCTGAATTGCCAAAATAATCCTGAGAAAAAGAACAAAGCTGGAGGTATAACCCTCCCAGACCTCAGACTATACTACAAAGCTACAGTAATCATAACAGCATAGTATTGGTATAAAAACAGACACATAGATCAATGGAACAGAATAGAGAGCCCAGAAGTAAACCCATGTAGCTATGGTCAGTTAATCTACGACAAAGGAGGCAAGAATACACAAAGGAGGAAAGAAAGCCTCTTCAATAAGTCGTGCTGGGAAAACTGGACAGACACATGTAAAACAATGAGATAAGAACATTCCTTCATACCATGTACAAAAATGGAGTCAAAATGATTTAAAGACCTAAATGTAAGACCTGAAGCCATAAAACTAAAAGAGAACATAGGCAGAACACTCTTTAACATAAATCACAGCAATATTTTCCTGGATCTGTTTCCTAAGGCAAAATAAATAAAAGCAAAAATAAACAAATGGGACCTAATTAAACTTAAAAGCTTTTTCACATCGAAGGAAACCATCAACAAAACAAAAAGACAACCTACAGAATGGGAGAAAATATTTGCAAATGATGCAAGCAATAAGGGGTTAATATCCGAAATATATGAACAGCTCATATAATTCAGTATATTAAAAAAACCCAAATAATACAATAAAAAATAGGCAGAAGACCTGAATAGACATTTTTCCAAAGAAAATATACAGATGGCTAATAGGCATATGAAAAGATGCTCAACATTGCTATTATTAGAGAAATGCAAATAAAACCACAATGGGGTATCACCTTATACCTGTCAGAATGGCTATCATCAAAAAGGCTACAAATAACAAATGTTGGAGAGGATGTGGATAAAAGGGTACCCTGGTACAATGTTGGTTGGAATGTAAGTTGGTGCAGTCACTGTGATATTTTTAATATCTAAGTTAGGTCACATCACTCCTGCTCAAAACTGTTCATTGGCTCACTTCAGTATGGAGTTTCCTTAAAAAACTAAAAATAGAACTACCGTATGATCCAGTAATCCCACTCTTGGACATATATCCAGAAAGGATGAAAACTAATTCAAAAAGATACATGCACCGCAATGTTCACAGCAGCACTATTTACAATAGCCAAGACATGGAAACAACCTAAATGTCCATCAACAGATGAATGAATAAAGAAGATGTGGTATATATATATATATATATATATATATATATATATACAGTGACCTACTTTAACATGAATTTGTTTGAGTACTGGTGAGATTGAATGCTCCCCCTATGTTTATTAATGGATGGTTGATGTATGTCCTTGGGCAAGCTACTTTTACCTCCTGTTCCTATTTCCTCTATAATGAGCTAGGAATAGAGGTACTAGCTTCTGGAAAATGTTTGTCAAGTGATACACAAAGGCAAAGAGCTTTTCAGTTTATTTGATATTAAATACATGACACAAAGGCAAAGAGCTTTTTAATTTATTTGATATTAAATAATTGGATAGTCAATTTAGTAATTAAATCTCAGAGATTTAGCTACAAAGTCATAAGAACACACACAAAAAGGTATACAAGTCAAAATGACTATGAATGAATAGGTTGTTTCAAATGCATAAAGTGGGTAGAAAATTTATTTTTGCACTTTCTGATGAGTTGGCAAAGTATTCCAGGCTATTGGCTCCCTCCCCACAATCAACCCTGGAGAAACTACAGAAGTATATGTGCGGTATTGATGTGAAGAAGTCACATAATGTTTGGGAGAAACTAATAAAAACACGTGAGGACTTCCCTGGTGGCGCTGTGGTTAAGAATCCGCCTTCTAGTGCAGGGGACACGGGTTTGAGCCCTGCTCCGGGAAGATCCCACATACCACAGAGCAATGAAGCCTGTGCACCACAACTACTGAGCCTGTGCTCTAGAGCCCGCGAGACACAAACTACTGAGCCCACGTGCCACAACTACTGAAGTCCACGTGCCTAGAGCCTGTGCTCCGCAACAAGAAAAGCCACTGCAATGAGAAGCCCGTGCACCATGAAGAAGAGTAGCTCCCGTTCACCGCCACTAGACAAAGCCCACGTGCAGCAATGAAGACCCAGCACAGCCAAAAATAAATAAATAAAATAAATAAATTTATTAAAAAAAACAACCCCCCCCCAAAACAAACAAAAAAACCAAAACAAACAAAAAACAGGTGAGACCTGACCAGCCACTTTGGACTTTTATTCCACCTCGGTTCGTAAGGCTGCTGTGTTACAACTTAAGGAGATTGCTTCTTTTCAGTGCTTACAGAGTAGCTAATAATCAAGGGAATATGAGCTTATTGGGAAAAGATAAACATTAGATACCAGAGGAGTCTAACGACTATATAAAAGAGAGAAGCTGAGTAACATATTTCACATGAAGCAGAATTACTGGAACAGATGGACCAATAATATACAATAAGCAAAATAAATATCCTCAAAGACATAGGTAAGATATTATTAACATGAAGTGGGAACAAAAGATATTAAAAATGACTAAGTGGAGATGTTAGGTCTGAAATTTTTAATAGTTGAAATAAAGAAAACAATAAAGTGATAATAAGGGACTAAATAGTAGATAGACACAGCTAAGAATGAATTAGTGAGATGGAAAACAAGACTGAAAAATTCTCCAGAGGTAGCAGGAATGGTTAAAGGGAGAAAATAGAAAAAAAGAGCTAGAAGCTATGGGGATAGAAATAAACCAAAAGATATCCTGACAAAAGTATCCCCAGAAAGTGGAAAGAGAAGGAAGAAAATATTTGAAGAAATAAAATGATAAATATCCTAGAATCAAGAAAGATCTCAGGTTAAAAGCACTCATAGAGTACCAAATGAAACAGATAAGGAAAGTTAGAGTAAAATCCTGAATTCAGACAAAGAGATGGTTCTAAAATCTTCAAGAAAGAAAGAGTAGGGCTTCCCTGGTGGTACAGTGGTTGAGAATCTGCCTGTTAATGCAGGGGACACAGGTTCGAGCCCTGGTCTGGGAAGATCCCACATGCCCTGGAGCAACTAGGCCCGTGAGCCACAACTACTGAGCCTGCGCATCTGGAGCCTGTGCTCTGCAACAAGAGAGGCCATGATAGTGAGAGGCCCGCGCACCGCGATGAAGAGTGGCCCCCACTTGCCACAACTAGTGAAAGCCCTCGCACAGAAACGAAGACCCAACACAGCCAAAAATAAATAAATAAATAAAAATAAAATAAATTAAAAAAAAAAAAAGAAAGAGTAGATCACTTCTAATGGAACAAGGTATAGGTCCATATACCTTTCAATAGCAATATTGGAAACAAGAAGTCAACAGAATAATATTTTCTAAAGCATTGAAGAAAAAAAGCATTTATGTCTAATCTGTCATTTAAATATGAAAGCATAATAAAAATACTGTCAGCCATACAAGGCCTCAGAGGGCTTGACATGTAAGTTCCAACTTTAAAAACAGTCATATAGCAGCACTAAAGATACTCACATAGCAACAATAAAATGATTACAGCAAGGCACGGTAGTAGTAGGCACTGTTCTGAGAGGTTTTCAGACATTAACATAAATAAATAAGCTCATCTGATTAACTCAAATAAGGAAAGAAATAAATCTTAGAGGATACTAGTAAGAGAGATGGAATGAAAAGATGATCAAATTACACATAAAAGTTTATTGTTGCCTAAGAAAAAGCAATAACCAAAGAAAACAAAAAGAAGTACAGTCATAACAATTCAAACTGAAATTCCACCTAGATAATATCAAATAGGGATTCGGGGAGAGGGGCACACACTAAATTACTTATTCTGTTAGGGGTCAATATGGATTTTAATAAGTTAAAGAAATGAACATAGACATGGTAAATTAATACAGATATAGGTCTTGAAAACAAGAATCATAAGAACAAAAATAGAATGAATTAAAGTGGAACGAATTGTTTCTTTTAAAAAAAATTTGTAAAAGGCCAACTCACATAGTTAATAGAAGTTAATGTGAGAGATTATCTTTGAGACATGAAGGTGGGGTAGGATTTCTGAAATGAAATATGGTGAAGTACACCATAGATAAATTGGGAAAAGGTTTGTGCAATTCTAAAACTAACGATGGACAAATATCTAGAATAAACAAAAAACTCCTGATAATCAACATGAAAAATACAGGAATGCCAAAAGAAAGATGAGTAAAGGCATAGAACATGAACAAATAACTTATAGAAAAGGAAACTTTCCAAAGAGGCCAATAAACATATGAGCAAATACTCAAATTCAGTAACAGGAGAATTGCAAGTTAAAACAATTACTTATGGCTTTACACCCATATTTGGCATTAGAGGATAATGCCAAATGTTGGTAGGCATACGGACACTTAAGAAGCTACTTTGATTGTTAATGGGAATAGACTGGTGCAGTAATTCTGGAAAGGAATGTGGTAGTGTTTAAACAAAGCGCATAAGAGTATAGTATATGTAGCTCTGATAATACCAGTGTTACGTGAAATAAGCCAGACATAAAAGGACAAAAATTACATACTTCCATTTATATGAGGTACCTAGAATAGTCAAATTCATAGAGACAGAAAGTAGATTAGTAGCTACTAGGGGCTAGCAAGGGAGAGAATGAGGAATTATTGCTAACCAGGTATAGTTTCAGTTTGGGATGATGAAAAAGTTCTGGAGATGGATAGCGATGATAGTTGAAAAACAGTGCAAATGTACTTAAAGCCACTGCACTGTACACTTAAAAATGGCTAAAATGATATATTTTATGATAAAATGGTAAACGTGTATTTTACCACACACACTTAATGGTAGAAAACCAGCAATCCAATTAGAAAATGGATAAAAGACATGAACAGACATTTCATCAAAGAGGGGATATGGATGGTAAATAAGTACATGAACAGATGTTCAAAACCATTAATAGGGAAATGCAAATCAAAACCACAATGTGTAGTAGTCTACACAACTATCAGAACAGCTGAAAATAGAAAGTGATAACAACAAATTCTGGCAAGGACGTGGAGAAACTGGATCTATCCAGCTTGCTGGTGGGAATGTGAAATGAAAATAGTTTGGCAATTTCTTATAAAACAAAACATGTGCTGACCACATCACCCAATCACATTATTGGGCATTTATCCCAGAGAAATGAAAACTTATGTTTACACAAAAACCTGTATATGAATGTTTATAGCAGCTCCATTTGTATTAGCCAAAAAAATTGGAAACAACCCAAATATCCTTCAAAAGATGAATGGTATATTCATAAAAGGGAATACTACTTAGCAATAAAAACTAATAAAATATTGATAAATGCAGCAACTTGGATAGTTCTCAAGGGGAATTATGTTTAGTGAAAGAACCAATCTCAAAAGGTTACATACTATACGGTTCCATTTATCTACATTCTCAAAATGACAAAATATAGAGATGCAGAACAGATTGGCAGTTGCTAGAGAACAGGGATGGTTGGTGTGACTATAACGGGGTAGCACAAGGAAAACCTCTTTGGTGATGGAACAGCTCTGTATCTTGACTGTGGTAGTGGTTACATGAAGCTATACATGAGGTAAAACTGCACAGAACTACACACACACACATACACACACACACAGATGAGTTAATGTAAAACTGGTGAAAAAGGAATATGGTTTATAGCTTAGCTAACAGTATGACACTAATATCTATTTCCTGATCTTGATATTGTACTACAGTTATAGAAGATGTCCTCATTGGGGGAAGCTGGATGAAGGGTTCAGGGTACGCTTATGTATCATTTTTGTAACTTTCTATCAGTCCCCAATTCTTTCAAAATTAAAAAGTTAAAAAAAAAGGTCTACATGCACTTAAAGCAATATATATTTTATAAGACAATACATGAATATACAACAAACCCATTGGAATGTCTCTAAGGGGAATGAGTAATAAAATGAAATAAATTATTGTTAGCCTTGCACTGGCTAATGATGATGACAGTGTGCCATAGAAATAGGAATGTGATGAATTTCAAAGAGGTTAAAAAACTATATTTTAACTCTGAATACAAATAAACCTCTTTATAAAAAGTATTTTATAAGAGCCTAGATTATGGGGCATACAAACTATGGATGAAATCCTAGCTCTGCCACTTAGCAGCTGTGTGACTCTGGGCAAACTACTCTGCTTCAGTCACCTTATCTATAAAAAAGGGAACAATGTAACTCATGCCCAATGTTCCCAGGAGTGTTAAATGGGAATAACGTAGGTAAAGTAGTTAGCACAATGCTTAGCACATAGTAAACACTCAGTTATTAGCAATTATTGTTATGATTATAAATGCAAGCACCAAAATTACCTTTCAAACTGGCTGACAAAAGATATAACATTTTATCTTTCCTCTAGAAACTAAAACTAAACTGGTGAGATCAGAAACTCTTAATCTTTTTCATTATTATATTCTGAAGTTTTATACACAAATAAAATACTTGTGAAATAAATGAACAATTACAAGGTTTAATTTGATCTCATCACTAAATCTTTACTATGTACCTAAAGTTATGTACCTTCATCCTTCATGTTCCGATCTATCTGTGGACCAGCATTCCTTTCTCGGAACTGTATGCCCTGCATGTGTCTTTGCATAGCTTCCTGTATTACTTCAAACAATGGTTGATCCTGTTTGAGACATAATGGATGTTACCTCTGTTAGAAATCACATTTTTCTTATCGTCTCCCAAATTCCACAACTGAAGTTTTGTGGAAACATGTATTTTTCCCTTAAAAGGAGAAATGAGGATAAGGGGTGGGACTAGGGAAAGAAGCAGCTCCTATACATCATATAATAGATCAGACCTTTGGCATATGAACATTTAACATATTGTAGTTTTAACTATACATTCTGTGATATGAAATAATTTGTAATTTGCTGATACGTGAAAAATAATCTTGTGAGCTTGTGTAATCTGCGTTAGAGTGAACAGTTCTGCTAATAAATGAATCTAGCTTATTATACAGAAATCTGAGTTTTAAATTGGCATTGCTGTTCTAAGTCATCCACATACATAGCAATGGAGATAAACTATATACTATAATGGTAATTTACTTTAGGTTAAAAAAATTTTTGGACAAATATTCTTTGAACACTTCATGATAGAAACATTGTAGTGACATAAATCTATGCTAGCCCTGAGGTAGCTTAGTAGTCCTCCATACCAAATAAACTATAACATAAATGCAGATCAGAAGTGGCAGAAGTACAATATCCCTGTAGATTCTTGACTGGGGGAAAAAAAAAACACAAAAAAATGTTTATTCATTCTGCACTGCTCATAAGATAAACTCTGAGCTCCCTGGATTGGTAGCCAAGGCTCTCGGCAACCTGGTCCACCCTTTCCACAATCCCTTACTACCCTGCAGGTACCCTACACAAAAAGCCAAACTAGACTGAGCAGTATGTCCTAAACTGTGCGTCAATCCACCCCGTGCTTTATTATTCATTTCATCTTTAATATCTTCTCACAACTTCCCTCATCTCTGATGAAATCCTACTCACCTTTCAAGGCTTAGTTTAGGTGAAATTTTAGTTACTTTCTGTAGTCCTCTCTGAGACCCACTTACTAGATCATCTCTCTTTTATGAGACTACATAGCACTTCCCTCTTTTTTGCAATGATTGTATTATATACACGTCACCTCTTCTACCATGTTGCAAGCTCTTCAGGCAAAGAGCAAGTCTTATCTCTGCAATCTCTCATAGTAGCAGCAGGTGCTAAATAAATACCAATATTTGAAGAATTTGTAAGATTCAGATTCTTAATTTTACATGTATTTTACATTAGAAGCTAACAGTCATTTTTCAGGAAAAACAATTATTTTAAGAAATGATCTTTACCAGTGTGCCAGCAGACAAAGGAGCAGAATCATCTGTAGGATACATTCTGGAAACTGGGCACCTGAGAATGTCTAGACCATTTGGGACCATTTTACAATAATCCTGAATACACTGCAGCCACCACCACACAGCATCCCGGCAGTTGTATCTGGCATAAGTTCCTTCACCCAGGAGATTAGGAATGAGACCATGTCTCAGGGTACCAGCAAATGCTAAAATAATATTCCTAAAACAACAGAATTAGGTGAATCATTTGACATGAAAACAATCACTTAAAAAATTGAAGACAAAAAAGTCACTCTTGGTAATCATTATTTTTTATGTATTTTCTCTCTTGCCCTTCTTTCTTTGTATTTTCATGTAGAAAGAGGTCATAATATAAAATAAGCACTGAATTAAAAGTCAGGAACCTTGATCCTACCCCTGTCTTTTTCTCTAACAATCTGTGTGACTAACCACCTCTGGGAGAATTTTTTTTCATCTGTGGAGTTTGGGATTGGACTGGGTGATTTTTAAGGTCCCTCATAGCTCTAGGTTTTACTTTTGAAATCCCTCGTATTTCAAAATCTGAGTAACTAAGAACATGAATCTTATTACTTTAAATAGCAGATACCAAGAATAAAACAACCATGTATGAAAATAAATGGGTAAAAACTGACCTTGAAAAACATAATTTATTTTCAAAAACTTGTAGAGAATATTTTATCTTTCAAAGTGTTATTCTACTATCATACACCAAATGACAGCTTTGTAAGATGGCATGGCATTCTAAAAAGAGCATGAAACTGAGATATAAGAAGACTGAGATTTAAATCCTAGTGTTGCCATCTGTATGACCTTGGAAAAGGCATTTAAAATCTCTAGGCCTCAACACTTTTTGGCTAAACCATTTAGAAATTTAATTAATTCTATATATCAGTTCAATGCCCATTTCTTTTTAAAAAAATTTTTTAAATTTTTGGCTGCGTTGTGTCTTCATTGCTGTGCACGGGCTTTCTCTAGTTGTGGCAAGTGGGGACTACTCTTTGTTGCGGTGTGCGGGCTTCCCACTGCGGTGGCTTCTCTTGTTGCAGGGCACGGGCTCTAGGCATGCGGCCTTCAGTAGTTGTGGCACGTGGGCTCAATAGTTGTGGTGCACAGGCTTAGTTGCTCCGTGGCATGTGAGATCTTCCTGGACCAGGGATTGAACCCGTGTCCCCTGCATTGGCAGGCGGGTTCTTAACCACTGCGCTACCAGGGAAGTCCCATGCCCATCTCTTAAATTATAGTGTAAGAGGAACTTTTTATCTTCACAGTACAAAAGTGTTAGTATGGACCGTGACACTTCCAATTAATAAAAGGTCAGAGTATTAGCAATCTTAATTATCTAGAATATGTCATACATGAGAAAGTTGAATAAAAAGTCCTCTGTCCATGAACATCTCTGCAGAGGGTGGAAGTAGAACTATCTGTGGTAGAGACAGCCATGTGTCCAATAAAATGGCTTTCCTATACATCCCAGCCTACCTTACAGTTGGCTGTGGCCAGATGACTGCATTCTAAGGCAAAAGAATGTTAAGTGCATGGAACAAGTGTGTTTTCCTCAGGCTCTCTTTCCCTCTCTGCCAGCTGACTGGAGAGAACCTAGAGTCCCTGGAAGATGGTATATCCTGAAGATAAAGGAGCCTATATCCTTTCACCACTAAGTAGAAAGTTCCCTCCTGAACACTCATACAGGATCAGAAGCAAATGAATTTTGTTTGTGAAAAGCCATTGAAATTTAAGAGTTTATAATTCATAGCAGCTAGCACTACCCTAACAAATGCATTATCTTCTGGGAACTCATCTAGATCAGGGGTAGGCAAACTTTTTTTCGGTAAAGGGTCAGACAGTAAATATTTTAGGCTTTGTTGGCCATATATGGTCTCATCATGTATTCTTTTTTTTTTTTTAATGATCCTTTAAAGAGGTAAAAACCATTCTTAGCTCATAGGTCATACAAAACAGGTGACAGGCCATAGTTAGCGGATGCTTGATCTAGATAGTCATATGTAAAACTAAGTAGCAGAAATTTTTGACAGTACATAGAAGTGAACATTGGGAGCCCAGATAACAATGAAAGTAACAATAATTATTTTAAAAATGAACATTTATGGAGTGCTTAGCATGTGGCAGACATTGCTCTAGATACTTTAACTGTATTAGCTTATTTAATCCTCACAAAAACCCTATAAGGTAAGTACTATAACCATTCTACGGAGAGCACGAAGAGAACAAATAATTTGTCAGGTGGGCATTTGGAACCAGGATTAGAACCTGGTAGTCTGGCCCAAACCCAAGTTCTTAACCACTACACTGTGCTCCTGACGTTCCACTTCCTATTTCTTAATCACGGTCATTTAGGGGCATTTGGGGAAGAAGCACACAGCCGCCCAAATTTCTATAGCCCCATAATAGTATCTTAAGTCCATAATAAAAGGTCTTATTATATATTAGGTTAGTATAGGGAAGCATATAATACATTTTAGATGCTCACTTAGAAATTTCCAATTTTAAAAGGATCAAAAATAAAACTTGTCATTTGGAGAGGCAAACCTCCAGTTATTTCTCGGGTGACATCAAAACAAGGTATCATATAAATGCTTTTTTTGCTACAAGTTTTAACTTGTAGAGCAGTGATATCAAACTTTAGTCTTAGGCCGCTGAAAATCACCTGGAGCCCCTGCAAAAACACAGATTGCCATCTGCCACCTCTGCCCTTTCCACCCCCAGGTTTGGATTCAGCAGATCCAGCATAGAGACCAAGAATTTGCATTTCTAACAAGCTGTCAGATGATGGTGACACTGCTGATTTGTGGAACACTATACAGCACTGATGTAGAGCCTTTCTTTTCTACCTCCGATAAATTCATACATAATATTGTGACATAAGAAAACACCATTTTAAGTCTAGAAAACATAAAACTGGAGGTTACGAGGTCTGACATTAAAAAGAAAACCTGGTATTATAATTCTTTCTACCGAACTCCGTCAAAAAGCCAGCAATGCCTTCATTATGATGGAAGAACAAAAAATGGCAGACTTTCCAATTTTACCTAAAAGTTCATTTGAGTTCTTACACTTACTTAACTTGGGCATAGAAATTTTACTCTTTAGTGAGTGATGTTAGTAATATGGTTATACATTTTTTAGTTTTACTTAAAATAAAGTAGCAAATGCTGAAGATAACCTGATCTGTAACATGAAGGGTTAGAATTTGGTAACTTTAAAGATTTTCACTTCTTTGAAATTCTATGATCCTATTAATTGAATACATAAAAAATAAAACAAAAAACACACTTAAGGAAAACATGCCTCCCAAATGTTGAGAATAGATGAATAAGAAGTCTGAAGAGCATGTGAAAAACATTCAAACATAAACCTGCATTGTAACTTTTTAGAGATTCCCTACCTGGCCTCCAAGTAGCGTCCAGTAATCAGCAGCAGACCTTTAAGGGCAATAAAAGTATCCCTTCCCCAGCAGCGGAAAATACCAGAAGAAAAGTGAGGTAAGCCTAACAGAAAACACAACAAAGTAATATATTAACCTTAATATACACAAACCTATGAACTCCATTACTACAGATGAGTTGCTCTAAACTTGGGGGTCAAGGATGAGCTAAAAAGAGTCTTCAAACCCTCTTAAGGTATCTGCAGAATGTATGGCTATACTTATGTCAACTTTTGTGTGATGAGGTTCCATAATCATATCTGATTCTTAAAGGAATCTGTCACCCAAAATAGATTAAGAATCAGTGCTAGAGAGTGATGCTTATCTGAACTGGTTCAAATGTGTGAGTCTTTAAACACAGATAAACTTTCTTTTAGTAAATTAAAGTTAAAGATTAAAATCAGAGGTCAAATATTTAACACATCAAGAAACTCTTAATATAATAGTAATGATATATTTTAAAAGGTTCTACGTGCAATTCGAAGGCAACAAATTAATCTAAATATGAGATGATTACCTTAATGATACATAATTAAATGTTTATTAATCTATCACTATAGAGTTACTTTATTACCAAATTTCCCATTTACTTAAAATGACTTAGAAGTGTTATAGTTTGTTAGCCAGAAACAATTTTCACAGATGAAAACAAGGATTTCAGATGCCAAATAACTTGAACATTCTAGGTAACTGCAGCTTTTATGCATGAAGTAAAACAGAGTGACTGATGGATAAAATCTAAAATTTTACTTTTAAATTGAGTTTGGTTTCTTACAAAACATGAAAAGAATATAATTGTTATCTGCATTTGTACTAAAAACAATAATCAGTAGGAAAGTAAAGCAAAGGAAATTAGCATTTCACTCAAGAAAACTAACTATGCTAAAGTATAAATGTAACAAAAATTTTAGGAAGGGAAAACTGAGGTCAGAAATAAAATGTTCACAGCATTCATTCATAACTATTTTCTAAGCACTTAACACTATTTGACAATATCTTATTTGTTTTCTGGTTTGTTCAATGAATGTCTCTCCCCAATAGAAAATAAGATCCATGATAACAGAAATCTCATTTGCATTGTTTACCAAAGTATATCACTGAAAATTGTTACTGGTACATATCACTATAAAAATTTACTGAATGAATGAAATAAAAGATTAATTATAAAAGGTAAATTGAGAGGTAAAAGAATTTGACTAAGATTAAAAAAATTGGCAATACTTCACAATTTAAGTTTCTGTTTACTGGGTATTCACCTTGTATGTTCTTCTGTTAAGAAAACATCAGAACTAAAGGTAACATCAGACGTTTCTTTCTATATTGTCTTTCAAATAGTGGTACAAAATTTCCCTGAACACTTTGTGTATTGTTTATACACGGTTCACATACACAGTTTATATACTGGGTTGGCCAAAAAGTTCGTTTGGTTTTTTCCGTAAGATGGCTCTAGTAGCGCTTAGTTGTCTTTAACTTCATTCAAAATAATTTTGTTATATTGTATTGTGACAGCTGTCATATCAGCGTGCATTAAAAAAAAAACTTATCAAAATTGGTGAATTTTTGTGTAGCCATTTTAATACTGAAGATGGAAGAAAAAAAGCAACATTTTCGGCATATTATGCTTTATTATTTCAAGAAAGGTAAAAATGCAACTGAAACGCACAAAAAGATTTGTGCAGTGTGTGGAAAGGTGCTGTGACTGATTGAACTTGTCAAAGGTGGTTTGCGAACTTTTGTTTTGGAGATTTCTCGCTGGACGATGCTCCATGATCAGGTAGACCAGTTGAAGTTGATAGTGATCAAATTGAGACATTAATTGAGAACAATCAACGTTATACCACATGGGAGATAGCCGACATACTCAAAATATCCAAATCAAGCATTGAAAATCATTTGCACCAGCTTGGTTATGTTAATCACTTTGATCTTGGGTTCCACATAAGTTAAGTGAGGAAAACCTTCTTGACCGTATTTCCGCGTGAGATTCTCTACTGCAACGTAACGAAAACATTCCACTTCTAAAACAAATTGTGACGGGCGATGAAAAGTGGATACTGTACAATAATGTGGAACGGAAGAGATCATGGGGCAAGCGAAATGAACCACCACCAACCACACCAAGACCAGTCTTCATCCAAAGAAGGTGATGTGTGTATATGGTGGGATTGGAAGGGAGTCCTCTATTATGAGCTCCTTCCGGAGAACTAAATGATTAATTCCAACAAGTACTGCTCCCAATTAGACCAACTGAAAGCAGCACTCGACGAAAAGCGTCTGGGATTAGTCGACAGAAAACTCATCATCTTCCATCAGGATAACGCAAGACCACATGTTTCTTTGATGACCAGTCAAAAACTGGTACAGCTGGGCTGGGAAGTTCTGATTCATCTGCTGTATTCACCAGGCATTGAACCTTTGGATTTCCATTCATTTCGGTCTTTACAAAACTCTCTTAATGGAAAAAAAATTTCAATTCCCTGGAAGACTGTAAAAGGCACCTGGAACAGTTCTTTGCTCAAAAAGATAAAAAGTTTTGGGAAGGTAATGGAACAAAACGGTGCATATGATGTTCAATAAACTTCTTGGTGAAAATTTAAAACGTGTCTTTTATTTTTACTTTAAAAACCGAAGGAACCTCTTGGCCAACCCAATATATGGTTGATGATGTAATTCTGATGATGATGATGACAGCAGCTATCACATATATATATAGTACTCTGTGCGGCACAGACTTCCTGGTACTTTAACCCACTTAACACCTTGCATAAAATGTAAGTATAGATAGATCCAAGGATGAGTTTGAGTTGGTATGCCCCAAAATACAGGCAGTTAGTCTTTGTTAAAAAGTCAGAACTATAAAATCTCTAGCACTGATGTGTGGAAATGTTTGTATTAACTTTTTGACCTCTGAGAGTATATGACTTAAGATCACACATCTTCTGAATGATTTCTACCTTGTCAATTATTATAAAAGCTTATAATTATATATATATTTTGCACCACTGTCACCAAAGGAAGGTATTCCTGGCCTTTGTATTCATTTAAAAATGAAACCAAGAAATCTACCTGCAAATCTGAGTACAGTCCTATATATTGTTAGTATGGAGTATATAAAACTCTCCCTTAGGATGTTAGAAAGAAATCCCAGAACTTCTATTTATATTTATGAACTTATCTTTTTAGTTTCTCTTTTTGTTTTATACTGTACCTGATATGTAAACATACCAAGTATCATAACTTATATCAGTATATCATTTATGATATCAATATATCTGTATATTTATTTTGGGAGTGCTTAACAACAGCAGTGAATAATCAAAAATGTTGAGATCACTATTCTATGTAATAGGCTTCTAAACAATAGGCTTTAAAATCAAATTCTGCCTATCAACTTTTTTTCACAATGACCCTGTTCAGTTTTATGACCATCTGCATGGATTCACAGGGGAAAGTACCAGAAGGAGATCAAATAGTTGAGTGAAAATCTAAAACACAATTACATAATTAAAACATTCAGAAGGTTCATATGATCATTCCAAATGAAAAGTTAACTTCTTTTTTAGTTGTTGGGTCTACTAGGTCTTTTTTCTTGGTCTGAGCAAATGCAAATTTAAGGGTAAACAGAGGAATTCACACAGACAATACTGTTACTTTCATCCTGCAGTTAGTATATTTCAGTTTAGTTTGGAAAGTTCTAAACTTCAGTGGAATCAAATATTAAATACTTCTTAGAAATAGCTTGAAATGTATTGAAAAGAAACCAAAAGCCTATTTTGATTAGATTTCAACTTGTTACTTGATTCGGGTTTTAAATCTACTTTCAGGAAAAATACCAATAGAGCTGAAAGCATTTGATTGCAATTAGACACATAATAAAAATTATTTAACATTTGTTTCATGCTTTGTAACTTGTAGAGGACCTTTACAAGGTTGGGTTAATTTTTAATATTGGGAAACAAGTATAGTGTAATGGAAAAAGGGTAGTAAAACAAATTTGATTAAAAAATGCAAAATGTCATAAGTTGGAAAAAATAAACATGAAGAAAAGGATTAACTGGCCACAACAAAAAAAATGCACATAAATAAATGTCTGGTGCACAGTGGTAATTAAATAGCACGGTTATTATTTTTACAAGTGAATACCTATGAAATTTTACTAAGCAGTAACATGAAATCTTGAATAACATCATGAGTTTTTTTAATAATAATTTCTTCATAATTTCCTCTCTAATCCTGACTTGCACATTGATTGAACCTTGTACATAATTTCTTACCTGCGGCTAGAGACACACAACACTGCTCCTTCTCTCTTGTGATTTCATTCAGCCTGCACGGTACATCCATAAGGGAAGGTGAAAGAAGTGGCAGAGAAGGGAATTGTCCTACTCCACACATTTGGACTGAACCCAGGGAAAGGTGTTTCACAAGGGTAGAACCGTTCTGAACAAAGCTGCAACAATGTTATAGAGTTCAAAATATTATGTGTAGAAATACAAAATTTTTTATTATTCATTTATTTATTCAAAAAATTTTATTAGGGTAAGAACACCTAAGTTGAGACCTACCTTCTTTAACAGATTTTTAAGAGTACAACACAATATTGTTATTTATAGCCACAATGTTGAACATCAGATCTCAAAGCTTACTCATCTTGCATACCTGAAATTTTATACCCATTGATTCAAAAATTTTTGGCAGTATTATTTTACTTGGTTTCTTCCCTTCAAAAAGTCTCTCTACACAAATGTGTAACAATGCTAATATCAGTTGAACAAAATTTTCAATTTGGATAAGGTTTCAGAACTGCGTTCATTTCACCCAGTATTCTGTCTAGCTGGCTTTAAAAGGCCTGTTGTAAAACAAATGGTAGGGCTGAAGTTTTGTTCTTTCTGAAATCATGCCCAAATTGATTTGGCAGCTCTTCACTGGTACATTCCGACCTGTGGTTCCATTTTAGGGAAATTCACCAATAAAGGCAAATTTCATTTATAATAATAGCAGAATATTTTTTCTCTTAATTAATGAAAAATTAGAAAAAAGAATGGTGTGTGTAGATTTATGAAATTGTATCCATTAACTTAACAAGTCAAGGAATAAATAGAAACAGATAACATAAAACAATTAAAATTTCCCATCAACATGTTTTATAGTTTTTTTTGTTGTTGTTGTTAAAGATTTATTGATTGATTGATTACTATGTTTGGTCTTCATTTCTGTGCTAGGGCTTTCTCTAGTTGCGGCAAGCGGGGGCCACTCTTCATCGTGGTGCGCAGGCCTCTCACTATCGTGGCCTCTCTTGTTGCGGAGCACAGGCTCCAGACGCGCAGGCTCAGTAGTTGTGGCTCACGAGCCTAGTTGCTCCGCGGCATGTGGGATCTTCCCAGACCAGGGCTCGAACCCGTGTCCCCTGCATTAGCAGGCAGATTCTCAACCACTGCGCCACCAGGGAAGCCCATGTTTTATAGTTTTATAGAACAGATTTTAATAACTGTTTGTTTTTGTGTGTTCCAGATTAAAGGATGTTAATAAATTTACTATCCACTTATCAACTTTTTCAGCTCTATGCGTGTATGACAATTCCTCATGTTTTGGTCTTTTAAGAGTGTTTAAACTGACTGTATGTGGCTTCTACACAAACATGCTTATTTACTCAAGCTTTGCTGGATATACCTTGACATCTGCTTCCATGCTATATCCAGGAGAGTGGTATATGCACCAATTAATATAGCATCAAAGTAACATGGGATAAGGTAACGTGGGATCTGCTTCAGGTAGAAGAACATAGCCTGCAACCATTTACCAACCTGTTATAAAAATAATTTTAAAAGTTAATTTGATGTGCTTATAGGCTAGGTGTATTTTAAAAGCTAAATCCAAACATGCAATTCTACTATCTAGCAATCTATTAACCAGATTTTCACTTATTAGAACTGAAAGACAATGAAGAAGGGAGGAAAATGTTTCAGTTTAGAAAATAATGTTTCTGGTTAGAAAACAATATAAATATTATACGTAGTATGTTAATATACTTCTTATTGTGCCCTTGTTTTTTTGGACTAGAATATAGCTTTACTTACTTCAGCAATGGTTCCTGACCGTGAAATAAGCCGGTTACTGACATAGTCAATCATCCAGTCTCCAGATCTCAAATTATCACAAAAGGGATGCCCCAAGTCATTCTTTGGTCTTATTTCTGCCAATATGGACATTAATCCTGAAAATTCAGAGAAATATCATGACAATTTAATCACTGGCAAAGGTAGTTTGTTCTCATAGCCTGGGCTGCTGCTAGTCTCTAGAGATTTGGGGTGAACACGTATACAGGTAGACAGAGGGCTGCACAGTCCTTAGTGGCACTTCCCATGGTTGGAGATAAGTGTGTCAACACTGACTTGAACCAAGATACAAAGGCATACTGAAGGAGACTGCTGTCACAGGAGCTATGCGGAGTTTTCCTAGATTCCTATTTTCTGGAGCTGGTCTTGCTCTTTTGAATTTTAATATTACAATAGTCAAAGGCAATTGGCATAGCTTCCCTGCCCTAAGGATCTGGGGAAAGAAAACTGATAAGTCTACATCTTTTCACAGTTGAAAAGTGGTGGATTCCTTAATATTCAGGCAAGATTTAAGAAAATCATAGAACTGGTTTCAGAGACAGCAAGAGCACCTATGGTGGTAATAATAAAGTCTGTTTTGGAGAGGCTCTTTGAAATATAACAGGAGGTACTTGGAACTAAATGAAGTATCAAAATGAGGTATACAGGCACATCCTCAATTACTACTCAGACAGAAATATCAGAATTCCTATGTATATATAGCACATTCTATTATTTCAATGACAGCAATAGTACAACTTTCATTATTTAATAAGGCAGTAATTTCCACCTTAAAAAATTATATTGGCTTCACTGACTTCATGTCAAATAAATTTATTTAGTTAGAATTTAATTAATTTTACTGTGTGTATAGCATGTTTTGAGAAATTAAAAAATAAATATATAAATTTAAGATATTCTTTCCTTCAGGAAGCTTATAATCTTCTTTAGGAAACAAAGCTTAAAACATAAAAAAATCTAAAAACAAGACAGTATAAAATAATGGCCTATATATACCCTAGCATTTTCAGGGAAGGTAAATATTGCTTACTAAGTGTTAGTTCCACTTACTGAATAATGGGATGACATGATGGAGCAGTGTTTTAGAAGAGAGGTCTGATGATAACCAGTGGGATGGTATGATTTGTGGAAAAGGTATCAAGAGGTTGGAAAACTGGTTAGTTGGTTTTGTAGACAGGACTTAGTCCTAGACAGGATGATAACCGTGGAAATAAAAAGGAAATGGTACACCAAAAGAGAATACAGAAGAAAATCCAGAAGTCATGATTATTGATTTGGGGTGAACACATGTACAATAATTTTGATTAATTATTGATCGAATGTTGAGGATAAAAGGGGCAGGTCCAAAAGTGGATTCCTGGATTCCAACATGACTGAATATGTATTGTTACAAGAAGTAGGGAAGGGGGATTTTGGTTAGAGGAGAGAAAGGTCAGTGAAATGGTTAAGTGTGATTTAATCTGAGGTTGCTATTAACAGCCTGCTGGAAATATCAGGTGGCTGCTGGAAATACTAAATTGCCAGAGGGTAAAGGGATTGGTATAGAGTAAAAAATAAATCAGGTAAGGGCAATTATATTTAGAAAGAATGAGAAAAATCATTTCATGAGAAGGTAAAGAGAATTAGTAAAAAACCAGACTTAACTTTAAGAAACATAAAGGCCAGAAAAGAAGTTCACACAAGTATGGTCTTTTCAGGCAAACAGAAGGAGTTTAACAGCTCAGAGTGAAAATGGTAGGTATCTGCTTAAGAGTGGTAAGATACACATTTCTTTATTACTCACAGCACAAAACATTTTTTGTTGAAAATGAGAATATTTTAGAAAAAAACAGAATGTCATGAGCACAAAAAGTCTTACAAATTTTTGAGAGCTTCTTATGTGCTTGATTTTGTAGAAGGTATGAAAGCTAAAAACAAGAATCCCCCAAAAGGCAAACATTGTTCTTTCTCAAGGTACAGTCTACTTAGTGGAGTTTTAAAGCTAATTATCACTGAATACTTACTATGAACTAAGCATTGTCTAAGTACTTTACATGTATTAACTCATTTAATCCTAACAGTAACCCCTTGCAGTAGATTCTATTTTTATCTTCATTTTACAGATGAGAAAACTGAACCACAGAGAGTTTACCATACAGTTATACAGCTAGTCAGTGCAACCCACAAAGTGTTGTTCTAAAGCCTATTTCTTGACCACCATAATAAAGATTCATAAAAAAATATTACACTAATTATTAAAATAAGGCAGTAAATTCCAAGGGCTAATAAGAGACATATAATAGATAAATGCAATGGGTGTCTGGAGGACAAAGAAATTACTGTGAAAGCAATATTTAAGGAACGATTTGTGGAAGATGTAAGAATTGAATTGGCCCTTAAAGATGGGTTAGATGGACAGAGAAATAAGGAGGAGTTGAAAAGGAGGTTTGATAAGTGGGAAACTATATGACCCAGGAATACATGTGCGATAAACCAAATCTCCTAGATAAAAATCTAAGAAAATATTACCAACCAGATGAATTAAACTGATAGTTAAATATTTAGTTCCTGTATCCCACTTTACAACTACTCTACCTACATAATATTTAACTAAAAGTTCTCTTTGTAGGCTAAAACAAATATGCAACAAAAAAATATTTCCAATTAGACAAAAAAGGAAGATGAATATATTTACAACCTAGTCCCATTTGGAGCCCAAACGAATGATCTCATTTAATCCTCATAAAAGTCTATGAATTAGACAATATTATTCACATTTTATGGAGGCAGAAGTTGGGGCACAGAGAATTTAAGTTACTTGCCAGAGGTCAATGAGTAGGTGGCAGAGCCATAATTCGAACCCAAGCAGTTGAACTCTGAGCCCATACTCTTATTCCTATAAGGAAGACACCATATGACCCTTAAAAACAAAAACAAAAACAAAAAAACCCGAAAAGTTTCACTATCTTTATACTTGCTTACCTTGAAGACCTGCATATTTAAGAGATGACCAGTTTGGTATGTTATAACACCCCCCACCATCTTCTTGTTCTTCTGATTCACATCGGTAAAGTACCTGATTTAGCTCAGCCAAAGTTAATTTAGAGGCAATACTAAAAGTTGGAAAATAAAGAAAACTGGTTAAACATACTGAAATTTCACTTGCTCTCAATAAAAATAAAGAAAATCTGAATCATAACAAAAAATGTTTTAGCAATGTATGTTTTAGGAACTCAGCGTTATACTATACACTGTAAACAATATACATTTATAAATAATAATTAGAGGATAAACATGCTAAAAACTCAATTAGAAGTAACATTTCTCCCAAGCCAAGGAAATAATCAAGTGCTAAATTTTATTAATTAGAAGTATACTGGAAAAATCTTTTGGTTGCTATATCCTTTACCTTATAAATTTGTTTTTAATCTTTTTAGTTCAGACTTAGTTTTTCCTCTCCTTTATATTCTCCTATGTGGGGGCAATAAGAACTTTTTATGCTAATTATCTTAAACTCAAAATAATTATCAAAGGACCAATAAAAGGATAATCAAAGGTCACAGTTAACCACCTAGGAAATCATGTGTTACTCTACTGCTACATTCCTCTCCTTTTCTCCTTTCCGCTCCTAAGGTTGCATTACCCTTCAGCTTGGTTGTTTAAGAAACCAGATTTTCTTAGATAAAGATGTTTCTTGCTAATGAGCAGAAGGAAGTGTTTAACTATCATCGCCTTGGCTTCCCTTTGTCCAGTTAGCAGTGAGATTGTGTAAATGACTACACCTGAATGCAACTGAAACCCTACTTTCTTTTCTTGCACTTCTAACTGCTCAGGTAATTTCATTTTATATAACTGAATACATATCCTCTTGAATGTACTCCCTTCTTTCTCTTTTAGTTCTGTCTCAGCTTAGAAAATTGTCAGCTGTGCTTTGTTCCCTCTGTCTTTGCTAGCCTCCCTCCTCCCAGCTGGGACTGACCCTTCCTCTGCAATTTGTGAGTCAAGAGTGAGTCAAATCTATCGGTAGCCTCAGTACCAACTCCATTCTAGTGCAATGTTTTTCAAGATGTAGCCAGTGAACTCCTTGCATAAGAATCACCTGGAAAGCATATTAAAGTGCAGATTTCTTGATCTTGTCCCAAAATAATCTGAGTAGCTCTGATGAGGAATGTGCATTTTATAAACATTCCGTAGAAACACAACACTGCTTCATCACAGATTTTTTTTTAGAATGTAACTACTAAGTATGGTTTGAATTAAGAGTTAATATCCTTATTAATAAAAGCTCTTAAAAAACAACAAAAACAATTGAACAGAACAGAAAAATGAGCTAATATGTAAAATGACATATCACCAAATAAATACAAATGGCTGATGAACAAAAAAATTAGCTTAATATTAAAATAAATTGAGATATCATTTTAAAGTATTTTATATTTACCAATTTGACTAATAATAGCTAACACTGACTGATCACTCACCCTGTGTCAAACACTATTCTGCGAGTCACTGTAATTATATCTCTTAGGTAACTTGCCCAAGGTCTTACTTCTTACAGCTAAGAGTCTGAAATTGGACTCAAACCCCAGCAGTCTAGTCGCATCCTCTACGCTCTTAAACATTACATTAGAATAATATATACTCGGTATTAGTAAGGATGTGGGATATTAGACTCTTTTACATAGAGCTGAAAATATTAATTAATATAATCTTTCTGGAGGGGATTTGGCAGTATTAAAAGCCTCATATAAACAGACAGTCTAACTCAGAAATTCCAACCCTGGAAATTATCCTAGTACTCATGATATCAAACATATATTGAGCATTCGTTATGTGCCATGAATTGTATTAAGTGCTTTATATGCATTATCCTATTTAATCCTTACAAAATCTAAGAGGTAGGAACTACTATAAGCCCCATTGTCCAGATGAGGAAACTGAGATGAAGAAAGTGTAAATAATTTGTCCAAGATCATACTGACAGTGGTGAAGCTGGAGTTAAACCCAGCCTTAAATTTCAAAACCCATACTCTTTAGTACTATATGGCACCACCTAGCAAGGGCATGATTAGTAAAGGAATAACTAAGGATTTATGCAAAGATGAATGTACAAAGACATACATAATAGGGAATAATTGGGAGCAATTCAGCTGTCCAAAAAATGTAGACTGATGAAATAAATTATGGTATAGCCATATATTAGAATAATGCATTGACATTAAATAAATGAAGTGGTAAGAAGTATGATGTATGCAACTTAGTCTCAAATAGCTCAGAAAAACTGTGTATATGTGTATAGAGACGTGTATATATATAGATAGACAAATATGTATAGCGTATATATGTATACATGTCTATCTATCTATCTATCTATCTATCTGGGAGTGTATGAGTAAGAGAGCATGCATGCATACACAGGCACAAGCAACAGGACAAAATGTTAACACTAAGTGATGAAAATACTCCTGGTCCTTAGACTATCCTTTAAGCAACAAGGATATACAGGACTCTTAAAACTACTTAAATCAGGCTTGTGGTAACTTATCAGTTATTAAAGTGCAAATCTCCATAAAATAAGGCATACTTACGAAGCAAAAGGAATTTTTAATATAGGATCTGTGTTGTCAACAGCAAGACTCCCAGACTTAAAATGAGGACTGAACTGTGTCAGATGATTTCGAAGAATTCCAACAGCAGCTTGTGCATGTGGATCAAGACTAACTCTGAAAACATTAATTAAAATATAGTTAATTTTTAGGAGTAATTTATTCAAAATTAACAGGATATGTAAAACACTTTAAATATAAGTAAAGTTAACAGTTTGAACTCTAAGTAACATACCTGAATATAATAACACTTCCAGGAGACAAATTTTCAAATTCTATTTCTTGAATAAATTCATTGGGTCCTTTTGTGGTAATTCCAGCTTGTTTAACAATTTTACTTTCATTAAGCTTGAAAAAAATAATATAACACCTTTCAATAGATAATTCTAATGTCCTTAAAATGTTAAATACAGTAGTGGGAAGAGAGTCCCAAATACCTGAATATGTTCTCTAATTTCTACTGTGACATTTGGCAGTCCATTGATTGAATTAGCATCCTTCCTATAAGGTTCCGTATTTCTCTCAACAGTTCTAGCTTCAAGAACTACTTCTTCAATTTTGCCTAGGAATATATAAAAACTTTAACAAAATTTCATATTAAACCATCTGAAATTAAGAATTGGTAAAGGGGTTTTAAATCACTTAAAGTTGAATATGAAATATCAGTTAATTAAAAAAAAAAAAACAGTCTGAAAGTAGATAATTCTACCCAAGATGCAGCTTTTACACAATGCTTTAAAAAAAAATCACAACTTAATTAACAAAGCTTTATTTGAAAAGAGATCCCATCAAGTAATAATGGCTTAGCTCTGGGGAACAATGTATAACCTTCCTAATATTGAGTGGAGAGAAAGTAGATCACTTGAAAGGCTTACATTTAAAAAATGGAATATTTCAAAGATAGAAAAAATAGGGAAAAATTTAAAACACCCAGGTCTCTCTACCTCGCTTAAGAAAACATTCCAGATCCAACTGAAGTCCCTGTGTACCCTTTCTCCCCCTTCAGAGGTAACCACTACCTGAAGGCTGGGGTTCATTGATCCTGTGCATTTTTACTACATGTGTATGTTTCCCTAAGCAACATATACTATTCTCCATATGTCCAAGTTTATTTAAGTGGATTCAAGTTACATATACATTTCTGCAACTTCCTTTCTATTGGACAACACTGCATTTTTTTTTTAGGTTTGTTCAGCTAATATAGATTAGCTCTACCTCATTTATTTCAAATGCCAGATAGTATTCCACTGTATGAATATACCAAAATGCATTCATTTTATTAACATTGTTATTGTTTTTCTCTACTATAAATAATGTTACAATAAATATTTCTGTGCATATTTCCTAATGGAAATGCAGAAGAGTTTGATATATACCTGGAAATAGAATTGCTGGACCAAAGGATATATAAAACTGCAACGTTATTATTTAAATAATTTGAACTTTAAGCCATTAATCTGACAATGAAAGACTTTTTGATCCAGAAATCTACTTCTGGAAATATATACTAAGAAAATTGTTCAAAAGAAAAAGAATTATTCCTAGTGTATATTCAAATCTTAAAGAACACTGCTAAACATACCCCAAAATATTAAAAATGGAATACTAACATAAAATATGAAATATTTAACATAATGAAAATCACAATTTTGTGGACTGATAAAATGGAAAATCTTTTAAGGATGATCACTGATCAAAAAAAAAAAAAACACCCCTGAGATACTACCATATACACTGAGTGCAGCCATGTAAAACTATATATGTACATTAGCAACAACCAAATAAGATTACTGAATATAAACTTGTGAATAGTCAAAAAAAGTAATAAACATTTAACTCTGAAACTATTCAAGTTGATAATTTCTAAAAATGGGAGTTATGAATACTTAGCAACTAGCAACCAATATAGAGTATGATGATTTTTATGAGAATCTTCATTCACTCAATTAATCAACAGACTTGGACAGCTGCTGTATGCACAGGAGCATGTTATGCCATAATATATTATATATAATAATAAGGAAGGAAATGAAATACACATGTCTAGAAAAAAATCAAGCAATACTAAGGATATATCTCAAGGATGTATTTTATAACTAAGTGTTAGAATGATATAGAGAGACTATAATTACTTTATGTTCAGAGGACAGAGAGTTCACTGAGTACTTAGAGAAAGCTTCTCAAAGGAGGTGAAACTTTAGTCCTTGAAAGATGTAAAGAATTCATAAATAAGTGGAAGTAAGACTACTTGGGGAACAGTGAAAATATCTATTTGGTTAAAACAGTGGAGTGACACAGGGTCAGGAAGGTAGGTGAGGATGGATTATAAAGAGCCTTAAATATTAAACTGCTTTCCATTTTGGTTTATATATGTAAATACGTGTATACACATACATAAAAACACTTGGACACACATATGAATATATGTACATACATATATACAAACACATGAACATACATATATATTTTCCTGGGTATAGAAGAAATACATGTTCATTTAATACAAATTGGGAGATAAGGGAATGTATTAGGATGAAAAAAAAATCACTTCACAACTCAAAAAATGTTAACATTTGAGAGTATTTCCAGGTTTTGTTCCATGTAGCAAAAACATAAGCTATCAAAAATTTCTAATTCTTTTTCTCAACTACATCTACACTTGCACTGTGTTACAATATATACGATATGTAACAACAATTTAATAATATTTATTATTATTATTAACAATTTAACAATATAATCACAATGACACTTTTTAGATCACATTACCAGGGATGCACATTTGAGGCACTTCCTTGCTGTAAAATGAAGTCTTGGGATTCCTGAAAGCAGTTCTAGACACAGATACAACGGATTGATGGATACTAGGTGAGTGTCTTGTTACTGCCACTATGTCTTCATCAACTTGATCCACATACACCTGAGAAAAAAAGAGAAAACACATTAGTGCTCAAATTGGGAAGACTCTAAAATTGAACCTTAAGAAAGAAACCTAGAAAATTTAGTTTCTTGCCTGAATAAAACCCTTGGCTCCAAGCTCTTGGTGAAGTTTATTGATGGCACACCTGGCCGCAATGATGCCACTTTGGAAATTAACTTCACCGATACTGGATGGTGATGCTTCAGGATTCCACTTAGCGTAAAACCGTTCTTCAGAAACTACTGAAATCTGAACAAAATTAAAACTTAGCCATGTGTACATTTTAATTACAATGAGAACTTTTGGCAAAAATGATCAAAGTTTTTGGCCTTGTGGATTTTAAAAAACAACACATAAACAAACCTGATGAGGCACTAATTCGTCATAGCCCTTAGTACTTCCACTAGCACAACATGCCATAGAAACAATCGTGGAACTTGGGAGAGCATCATATGCTGACCTATGCTAGAAAACAATAAAAAAACAAAAAAAACCCAAAAGTTTATTTTCTTTCAAATGCAAAGTGCCATCCTATAGCATAATGAAGTAAAAGTGCATAAATACATTTGATAAGATACATTCATTTGCTTTAAAACAAAGAACAAAACGCTCAAAAATCTTTGTATCACAATCACTAAGGCATTATTTTGAAGTTTTGTGGATATTACTACCACGAAATAGCAGGGAACTAAATATCAAAACATTTAGCAAAATCAGTAAATACAAGAAACACGTTAGATGCTTACCACAATAGGACACTCATTATCATGGGTAATATCCATAAACAGGGCATGTGCAATAGCTGGCATTAAAGGCCTCAAACAGGGTTGAACGAAGGATCCAACAGGTTCTCCTCCATATCGGTAAACTAATCTGCCCTCTTCATGACTGTCACATGCACTCATTGCCTCTGCAAGGTATTACAGAATATTTTAACAATCTTCATTATCAATGTCCAAGAAGAGATTAGATTTCGTATCATGACTGACTTTCAAAAAAAGACCACATAAATATTATAAAAAATAAAACTGCTTTAAACATTTAAACAAATGTCCATTAGTTTAAATGACAAAAAAGTCTTCTCTGTAACTTAACCAGAGAAATGGTTCATGCAGGTAAAAGGGAACATATGTTGTTTATTAGGATGTTGGTTATATAAAATCCATGGAGAAGAATCTAAAGATTAATATCATATAGGCAGGTAGGAGATGAAAAACAGATTTGTGTACTTTCAACAACCAAAAAAATGGTTTTGTTCATGAATCATCAGTTCATTCCACTGCTCTTTCAAGTTAAAATGAGATATTTTACCCCAAAGTGGAAATTTTTACTGATGAAAACAGACTAAGTTATACTAGGCAATTTTGAGTAGGATATTTAAAAGAACAGTAACTATGTTGAACATTATTAAATGCTGTATATAAAGCTATTAAATGCCTTTTAATCTACTTAAACAAAAACTAAAGCTTTAGATGGGAAAAACACTTTCAATAAGCCTACCTCTTATTAAGGAACTAATGCCCAGTCTAGTAACAAAGATATTGTCCAGGTCTTCACTTCCTGTGAACAGTTCAGCTACTACATATAAATTGGGTTGCAATTTCCTAGCAGCATCCAACATGTACTGCAAAAAGCACAGTCACAAATGTAACAGAAAAAGAAAAGCAAGATGGTGCAGGGGAAGGAGAGGAGGCAAGATTAGGCATGGATTTGACAAAGGAAAATATCATGTAGCAAGACAAAATGGAAATCCAAGAAGAATTTCCAAATAAAGTCATTGTGCATATGTAAGAAAACATAAAACAGACCAATACATACAGGAAACAAGAGAATTTATAAAGACAGTATAACAGTTAAAAAGGAAGATTAGATTTTGCAGATACAGGGACACAAGGGGGAGGAAAAAAGGAAGAAGAAAAATGTTAGTGTCACATTAAAAAATGTAAACCATAGCACTGCAGTTCTGCTAAGATTTCCCCCCGTTTTATGTTTGTTTTTAATACCTCTAATCAGACTATTAATTTCCAGGCACTTGACTAAGCTATTCATGATAAATTCCCTACTGCTGAATCATTTAGCTATTGCAAAGATTAGGTCTGACCAGACTGAAACCAGTTTTTCCTACAGATGATAATAAACTTTTTCTTTTGGCCATGCTTTGCAGCTTGCGGTATCTTAGTTCCCCGACCAGGGACAGAACTCGGGCCATTGAAGTGAAAGCACTGAGTCCTAACTACTGGACCACTAGGGAATTCCCCAAAACTCTTAATCAGATCAGTTCCAAAAAGTTTTTTTTAACATAACATTTCCACAAAGACTAATAAAATCTTGAAATTGTATCAGGTAAGATCCTAGAGGATTATGTAACTTAAAATTAAGCAAATTAAATTTTAATATTCTAAGTTTTTCCATAATGTTATAACAATCTTAAAAGTGTATTTTTTTTTTTTGATGTTGCTATAAAGGCACACACAAAAAAACCTCTGCCATTTTTTGAAGCTAAAAAACGTCTACTACCTTAACTAATTAATGTTCATTAAATTCTTCCAAATCAAATCAATTTTTCATCACAGGACTTGAAACATATACATTATAATACTGCTTTAAAAGTATAGAAATAGATGTTTTTCAGATAAGCACACATTTCCAAAGAACACTAACTTGTGACTAGAAAACTATCAAAGATCTTATAAACAGAATGAAAATTTAAAGTGTTTACAAAGCTGTAAATGTAAAAGATAATGCTATAAGTGTTGGCATTGCTTAAGTTACTGTAAAAAACCCAAAGAGGAATAGAAAACTTTTATGTGTACATTTACATTTTTATAACAATTAATAAAAATTGAATCAATGAGGCTAAAATAGTTTCAATATGCTGTAATATTAGGGTTTAAATAATCACTGTAATATGAAATAAGCTATGCAACTTCACAGTGGCTACTCATGTATTGAAAGCAACCTAAAAATAACAAGAATAAGACAAATTAATATTTATATATTAAAATATTAATAAGATTAATTCTGTTAAAATATTAACATTAAAATATGAATAATATTTTAATAATATATATACAGCAATATGGTTGTATGTGTATTATCAGAGACAATATAATGTACTTCCCTAACTTAAAATAAAAATATTAACTCAAACATTTTATAGCCCAGTACTCCATAACAGCTGCATCAAAAAATTGTCAGAATTATGCAAATTATGCAAGTGTTAAATACTACCACCAAATCAATGTTGGTATCCAACTAGCAAAAGGAAGCATATATTTGTATACTCTATTTAAGGAAAGCTAGGAAAGAATACTGAATTTCTTTTCTTAATGTAGATGAATTGTTTTTATGTACCTCGGCTACATGAAGAGGTGTTGAGTGACAGTTATCAAGACGGATTCCCTGGAAATAAGTCGCAGTTATTTCAGTGTATTTTTTCATGTGTGCCCAGAGATAAGGACAGTCCTCTGGTTTTTTCCCATAGCGTAATTTAACACTGTCTCCCCAGCAAATAAGTTCTCTCCTTAGATAAACATCTGAACCTGTTAAGAAAGGAGTTTGCTTTCAATGGTTTGAGAAACAAAATGAAAACATTTACTTCAAGGAAAAACTTGTTTTTAAAACACATTTACTATTTCTAACACAAACCATATATAGGTTAAAATTACATCTAAAATGGCATGGGGTAAAATTTTTTAAAGTTAATAGTAATTTGGATCTCATATCTATTTTGCTAAAATTGTACCTTATTGTCTCTTCTAAAAATGTGTGCTTAATGGCAAAAATTTAAGTTACCTCTTGAAAGAAAACAATAATAGTAGGGCTTTAAAGCTATAGTTCCACCAAAAACATTTAAAGCTCCATCTCCACCTTGCTACCAATTTTTGGCAATAGGTTACATTAAATCCATGGTGTAGAGCAGAATGTCCTTTTTCATGTAGAATGGTTAGAAAGGAGAGGGCAGAGATACTTAAATCCAAAGCTACACTCTTTTTTTTTTTTTTTTAAATGAGATTTCTGAATTAAATTTAATGTCATTAAAATGGGCTTCTAATTCTAAAATGTTAAAAAATAAATATATTGATAGGTCCCTGCAAAATTCTTCCTGGCAATGAAACAGATGTAGAAAAATAAGATGCTAGTATTAAGTGAGAGGGAATCTAAAAACAATTGGTTTCTAGTTTAACTGCCATTCAAATACCTTAAATACTCCTCTGGCTAATGAGTGAAAATATCTCTTATAGTAAATAGCTGTAATAATAGAGGTTTCAAATGTCTTTTAAAAATGCAATAAATTGTTGCCCAAATAAACTTTTAGGCAGGACCACAATATAAAATAGATATATAAAAGCTATTCTGTTTGAGGAGATAAGGGCTAGAAAGGGAAAGGAGGGAAAAGAAGAAGGTGAATCCCATCCTATCAATCCCTTCTCTTCTCACTCAAACTGTATGCACCTCTGGCATCTGTAATGAAATAGTTTTAAAAACACTAGCATAGTGGGAGGAAAAAATCAATAAACAATTTATATTTTGAGCTTGCCACAAACTTTTATTTCCCTATGCATAGAGAAGTTAACAAAGATAATATACCTGGTTCAGCAAAGTTTCGAAGGGGATCATCTGCCATTACCCATCCATTATGTGCCATCAGAAAACAAGCTTTATTTGGGACATGAATCATAGATTCTTCTGTGGAGAGGGACGTTTCTTCAAAAGGGAAAGTAAAATATCTAGGGAGATACAATTAAGTATGAAATCCATACAGAGAAACTCTTTGGAGAGAATGTGAATTAGCACTATTAAACTGCTTCCCTAGTGAATAGAATAGAAAAGATTAGTTTGACACCATTTATGGGAAATAAACTGCAATATAGGTTAAAAAAATCGTCAGTAGACATTTTGAGTAAATCTAGTAGGATTTGAGAAACTGAGTTAGTATTATAGCATATCTGATTAACATTCTAAATAATAACTTAAAAAATCTCATAAAATTACTAAGAAAATCACTGAGGTACTAACATTATTTTGCAAAGGTTTTTACTACACTTCAGTTGCCTAATCTATGTTGTACATTACTTAAAGTATAAGGAGCTAAATGCTTGCTTAATTTGATTAACGTTGAATTTATTAGTAAGTATGCAGTCCTCCAGAAACATGAATGTAAATGATTATAAATTGGTTCATAATAATGATAGTTTCTCTAACTAAAGATTTGCCTAACAAAATTAATTAATATTAAGCTTAGGTACCAGATCAAAACTTCTATTTCAATTTAAGAAATGTACTGAGTCACACATTAAAGGAAACATTTAGGTTAATTTGAAGAGTGTAATACAATTTTCAATTTTTAACCTTTAATGAGAAGAAAACAAAAATGGAATACCTGGTAACCAAAGGATGTTCTCTAGTGACAGGTCCTAGTTTAGGACCATGGCCAGCCAGTCGTTCATAAAACACATTTCCCAAAATGCAATTAACCGCCTAGAAAACGTGAAATTATATTACATCAATGACAACCACAAAACACAGTATTAACACTCAAAGAAAAATAGCAGTTCAAAAGAAGTAGGTAAAACCTGTTCCTGATGATAGTTCACGAGTTGATGCTTCTCTGAATTTAATTCCTCAATTCTCTTCTGGAACCAACTGCAGCATTCGTTAATTGCGGCTGGCCCATTACTTGAAGCAGATAAAGCAATACAAACATTATATAATGGTTTTACAAATTCTACATTTAAAAATTTTCTAATAATGGTCATAGAAACTTTAAATATATTCATCAGGATCTTAATTATGGCTGAAGAAGTTTTCCAATTGTATACATTTTTACGTTTATGTATAGGAACACGGACCGGCACACAGACAAGGGGGGAAATGTCATGCATTTGAAGTAGTAGAATTATGGTGAATTACTTTATTTTCTATTCAGGCTTTTAACAATAGCATGAAAATAATACTATCCATAAAGGTTTACAAGTAATATTACTCTTTAATATGTAGTAAAATATAAAACATACTCATGTGGTATGAAAGTTGCTAGTGCAACGTTCATATCTACAGTACAGCCAAGTCGTCTGTATTCAGGATCCTGAATAATCTTAAGGTGTTGTTTTGGATCAGGCTTTGTTGTTTTCCTATTTTCTGAAAGAAAGAAAATATTATATCTTAAACGCAGATATGCATAAGGAGATTATAACTGTTACTGATTCCAAATTTTTAGTTTATAGTTTTTTCTTGGAAAATAAAACATATGTTTATTTCATAAGCATCCTTCCTACCTCCCTGTCCATCCTCCTGCACACCATCTAACACACACGCGCGCGCACACACACACACACACACACACACGGAAGAAAAGACAGAGAGAGAGAGAGAGAGAGAGAGACTGACTGATTGAGGAAAAAAAACCCAAAAACACTATAAAAGAAAAACACAGCAATTCCTACCAGTTCAACCTCAGTCCCATCTTTCTACCTCAGTTGGCATTCAGTTATTCTATACATTCTTTAGGGCATTAAGGATGTTGATGGTACAAATTTTCTTCACAGGTGCTACCAAATACATTAACATTAGGACTTTTTTTTTCCTCAAAGATTGCTTTCTGTTCTAAAAAGTAAGTCATATTAACAACCTGACTTTCTCTGAAAGAAGCACACAGGTTTGTTTTTATACTGTTTTCCTTTTCATCAACAAGCATATTCTTATATAATAATAAAAAATGAAAAAAGTAAATAAACATTTTGTGGGGGGAATTTTCACTCTTCTTCTGGAACTTGTTCCTAATAAATCAGGTATTGGTGCAGAATTGCTTCCACTGGGTTTGATTTTATATTAATTAATACCTGGCTTATTCTAAAGAGATTTTGCAATGGCTTATAAAGGCCCAAACTAAATAGATTTTAATATGTAGTTTCTGAGGTTAATCTAGATGAATAACATACATGAAAAATGCCAAGAAGTGTTTAAAAAATAGAAAAAGCTACACAATCGGTGTACATTATAAAACAGTCTTTAGTACTGGTAGACTAAAAGACAGATCACTGGAATAGCACAGCTAACAGGTGCATGTATATTTAGTGTATGATTATACATTATGAAGTATTATGGTGGTACCCCAAATCAGTGTAAAAGGATGAATTATCAACTCAATATCATTTTTAAAAATAAGAATAAAGTTAAATATCTTCTTTATATAAATTCCAGGTGTACTAAATATTTAAAAGTAAAACATAAATAAGATTATCAGAAGAAAACATAGATTGCTGTTTGAAGGTCTAGGCACAATGTGAAATCAGAAGCCATAAAAGAAAAGATCAACAAATTTGGTTACATTGGGGAAAAAAACCACCATAAACAAGAGTTAAAAGATCAACAGCATACTAGGAGGATATATTTGAGGCCACTATAATAAGGAATCACAAAGAATAATAAGTCAATATGAAAAAGACAAACAACCCAGTAGAAAAATAGGGAAAGAACATTAACAGGGAATTAATGGAAGAACTATAAATGGCTAATTAACATGTGAAAAGATATTTCACTAATAAGCAAAGAAATGTAAATTAAAATAATGAATATTTTCCCTTATTGACAAAGATTATAAAGATTAATGGTATCTAACGTTGGTGATGGTATAATTAGTGATAATGTAAACTGGTACAACTTGTGTTGAAAAGCAATTTGACAATATCTATCATAAATTTATCATGAAATCTGTATACCCTTTGACCCATGAATTCTATGTCTAACAATTTGTCCTACAGATTTACTCACATAGCAAGTAAAGATAACATGTACAAGGATATATTTTCTACAGTACTGCTTATAAGAATATAAATTCCCCTAGGGCAAGGGCTTGCTACTATGTTCACCATTGAATCCCCACGTCTGGAAGAGTGCCCTTCACATAACAGTTGATTCAGTAAATACGTATTGAATGAATGAGAAATGAACTGCAAATAATCTATCTAAAAGGCTAAAGAAATTCAAGTACTCTAAAACAGTGTATTGCTATCTAGAGGTTAAAAGAAATAATTAGCTGTAATAAGATCATGCTGTCAACTAAAATAACAAGTTGTTAAACAGTCCGTATGCTATAGTTTTATTTGTGTGTGTATAAAATAGATATAAATATAAAACTTATGAATATAATTTATATATATCTAATTAGATAAAATTGGAATTTCTTTCAAAAAGAGTCTGAAAAGAAACACAAGAAACTATTAATTGATAGTTCCTTCTAATAAGTAGGTTTTGGGGGAGAGGAAGTCACACATTCCATTTATTATATTTTTGCACATTACTGCAAATAAATAATACAGCTTATAAACATCAGAGGGAAGGGAAGATGGAGGCTCTTCAGTAAAATAAAACATGAAGGAAAGTTAATATAAAAAATTCATATATTAAGATGTTACACAATTGTGAAAGTTGAGAGAGTGAATCTGACCCTAAGCTTCCTGGGCCTCAGGTCATACTGACTTCTACTTTGAAGGCAGTATTTCTGGGTCCTACACAAGCTCTAGTTTCTGGATGAGGAAGAGGATTTCTAGCCATCAAAGATCCTTGCTGTTAGGTTGTCCTATACTAATTGTAGATACATTCTTTATAATTTTTCTTATTTGCCTCCTAAAAACCTTAATTTCTCTTTCAGCATGTTTTTTTCTATCCTACTTTGTCAGGGACACAATGATTAACTTCTTAAGGTTAATTATGTCCTTAACTGAAGATCTGTTTCTTTATCTTTGCTACTGGCTAGTACCTGAGTCAGTCTCACTAGTGGTTAGGTAGCCTTAATGGTAGGCACCATCAGCTAGAAGCCCCTCTACCTCAGTTAAGATTCCTACGTTAGCCAATAGAAGACTTACATCTCTCAGTTTCAAAGCCTGTTTTGAGTCTTTGGCAGCTGAAATACTCTGCTCTACTTACCTGCCATTCATGCATTTAACAAATACATATTGAGCTCTACGGTATTCTGAGCATTGTGCTAAGGAATCAATGTAAGAAACAGTCCCTGAGGGAAATAATTATGTATTATAACACGCCCTTTAGATATCTCTGCTAACTCTAAGATAGCTTCCAGAATCATAGTTTTAGAGCATCAAAAACAATGCAAATATCATATAATAATAACAGATTTAATAATGTGTTAACCAAGAGAAGAGTTATCGCTTCAAGAGTAATACTAAATTTCTTAAAATCGATAGAAACATTCTAGTGTATATCCTGTACCTTGTGTAAGAAGTCCTCTAAATTGCTCAACTGCTTTGTCAACATCTACTTGGAAAAATTCCCAGAGATGGATCTTTGGGAAAATATCCTCCCAAATTATTTTTCGAATGCACTGAAAAATATCAATAGTTAAAATATACACATTTAAAATCTTTTTACTAAACATTATTTAGCATATTAAAAGACAGGTTCTAAATGATTTTCAACCACACATTTATTTTACATTTTAGAAATTCTGCTATTGTTTTAGAGTGGTATTCCTCTATACATACTGACATTCATTTGATGATCATTTTCAATCAAAGCAGCTACTCCTCTTTCTTTGTATTTCCCTTCTGCAACGTCACAGGATAAATGCCAAAGTGCTCTGTCTAAGACCCAGGCAGGTTTTAAGTGTGGGGAATTCACAAGGTTATATGCACTTTCTGGATGTTCCTGGAGCCAACTACTTTTAGCAGCTTAAAGAAAAAGGAAACATAAAGGAATATCATGTAATTAAACTGAAGTTAAGTTTAAAGGTAAAATAAAATATCAACATCTATCACTCATTTTCTTATATATTAGATGTCAATATTTTATAATGATATTGTAGTATGAAAACAATTTTTTGGTTGTGGTATCCTATTATCTATTTCACCATACATTTTTCTTTCCTGTTGTAAGAGTTTTTAATTGATAGTAAATAGGATCAACACATTTATTAATGCCATTGTATAAATTGTTTACTGTTGTAGTGGGAGTTAAGAAGGGTCTTGTCCTTGGCCTCTTTTGATGGTCCTTGGGTGAACTATATTTTGGAATGCTCCTTCTAAACCTAAAGGACATCTTTTCCCTTAAGGCAGACTGGGCTTTTGCCCTGCTTCAAGTTCTCTGGCCTCATTAAAGCAGAAAGTTACCTGTATCTTCAACTCTGGTTTAGGCTTTTCAGTGTCCGGCTGTTAGGTTCTAGGGCAGAAGAGCCCCCCAACATTTACTTTCCCCAGGAGCTTCTCCTTTTTACTTCTTGTCTCCTGAGTGACAGGGCCCTCCTTCAGCCCCACCTAAGCTCTAGGTTCTGTCTCTTACTTATCCTTAGAACGCAAAATGTCATTTATATCTTTTTTTCCTATGTATCATGTATTCCTGTGGGTTTTTTTTTTCTTTTGAGGGGGGGAGGGAGGTGAGATTCCTTCCTCTAGATCTTTAAATATGCTTGTATCTCCCCAAAGTTAAGATTACAAACACACACCTTATTTAAACACAGTTATTTCTCTAAGTTCTGCAGGGTCTATTAGTATTGAGACCAAACGTCTTGAAAATCCAACCTGTATCTACCGCTTCCACTTTCTCCCCACACTCTCATTCCTTCTCCCGCTACAATCTGCTTCTACAGCCAGTGCTCCACCGAGATTACTCCAGCCTCCTAATCATGAAATTTAGTGTTACTTTCTCATTTTCATCACGTTCAATCTCTACAACATTTGTCATTACTGATTAGTCCTTCCTTGATTTACAAAAGGTGTCATTATCTTGGTTGCTTTAAATTTTTGCTTCTCTCTTTTGTGCCCTCTTTTTTCCTTCTCATCTCCCCTAAACCCTGGAGGGAGGTTTGCTACAGTTTAGTCCTTCTCTTTCCTTCAACATGCCCTTACTCATCACACCCACTCTTCTCAGTACATCTCTCAAACTGGCCCAGACTCCAGCTGAGGCCCAGGCACAATCTACCCAAGCATCTGATGATAGCACTGCCTGGGGACAGCATGTTAACTCAAAATCCATTCATAGGTCCACATATATCTACACTGAAAGTGTCATATATCCCAGGTACTGTTCTGAGAGTTAGATATTCTGTAGCAAATAAGGGAGCAAGGTTCAGGAGCTCATGGAGCCTTCATTCTAGAAAGGGTTTTTTTGTTTGTTTGTTTTTGTTTTTAATTTTGCTTAGACAATCCTGATGGAAGAAAACTCAGTTCTCTCATAGGCAACCTCTTTGTATAGCTAACCTTGAAAGGTTAATAAGATATATTGTTTCGATAAAACCGATAAAAGTGAGGCTGAGAAACTGCTAAAAGAAATATACTCAAAGAACAAGGGTGTAGCTTGTATCTTATTACCCATTTGTATCAGTAAATTCAGAATCAGAATCAGGAGTTTTGCAAGGTATTTCAAGTGTTTACAACATTGGAGATAATTTGTTTTAATTTATTAATAAACAAATAAAATCTAAACACATTTTGCTTATCTTTAAAATGGACTAATGCCCTGTAAATTCATGCTCAGGAGTGGTTAATGTACAGGAAAGTAGTAACAATTATTCAATACCTACCATATGCCAGGAACTGTTAAGTGCATTAATTTATTAACCCTCATGCCCTTCCAAATGATATAGGACATACTATTATGTTCCTTTGACAGATGAGGGACTGAGATAAGTACCTCAGCAAAAGTCACACAGCCAGGAAAAGAACTGGGCAAGTCTCTTCAGAATCTGCAGTCTAACCATTTTGCTCTATGGCTGAGATGAATGTGGTCATGCCTTGTTCACTCAGCTGAGAACCATTACAATCCTTACAGAGTTTTAAAATCATTATTATTTTTAGTTTCACTTATATGATAAATCATTTAGTAAGTCATTGATTTACTTAGTATTTATTTAATAGACAGAATACAGAAGAAGCAGAGATGTTGTAATAAAAGTTAAATTGATAATTCTCCAAATTTGAATCAAGATAGTTTTCCCAAGATTTATCATCATAGTCACTGAAATTCAAGATTATATAAGAGAAAAATGTCATGATATATATGTCAATGTCATCCATATATCCAATTTGGATTTTCGTTTATTAAGAGTAAATACTAAGGCAACCCCAACTTTTTACATGGTAAAATCCTGAAACTTTGTTTCTTATCTCAATTTTATGAAACAAAATCAAGTGTAAAATGAAAGAATTCTAAACATTAGGTAATAAAAGTATTTTTTCTAATTCTATATGAAAGAGGAGTTAAACTCCAAACTATGTCTTAATACATATCAAAATTAAAAATGAAAGCTGGACTTCCAGAGTAGCACAGTAAAGAAAGACTCTGGAAATTGTCCTAAGGGCATCTGGCACATGGAGAAACATTTATTCAAGAAAATCTACTAATTCTTAGTAAGAATAGCAAGAGTCTGTGGCACTTGAACCACAACCTGCTCCCTTATCCCACCCGACCAACCACGTGTTACGGAAGCTCTACCCCAGTGCTCTACTCCAGGCAGGTGTGGCCAAGATAGGAGATGCCCTCTCCCCTTACATCCCAGTCTGGGGTTAGTTTCATTCTGGGAGAGGCAGGCACACCGAGTGAACAACGAAGTACACTCTGACCCAGGGTGACTCCTAGGAAGCCAGCCTTAAAAATAAATCACATTCACCTCTGGCAGTCTGGAAGACCTTGTGTATGCCCAAGGCTGAGCCATCTCAGCAGCAGTCAGAGAGGGAACTCCTAAACTAACCAGTTCAGGTTTATCTTTTTCCATCCTTTTACTGTCAACCTACCTGTATCTTTGAATTTAAAGTGTGTGGCATGTAGACAGCATGTATTTGGATCTTGTTTTATTTATTTATTTTTTAATTGACTCTGATAATCTCTGCCTTTCAAGACATTACTTTCAAGATTCCCTAAATCTTTGGCCTTCAAAATGTTTACTGTGATGTGTCTGAGTGTAGCTCTCTTTTGTTTATGCTATCTGGAGGTCCCTGAGTTTTAGGATGTGTAAATTAATGTTGGAGGTTGGGAGGTTTTCAGCCATTATTTCTTCAAGTATTTTTTTCCATTCTTTCCTCTCCTTCTGGTGTTTCCATGTCCCACATTTCACTGAAAATCTGTTCATTTTTATCTTTTTTCCCTCTGTTCTTTAGATTGCATAGTCACTGCTCACTAACCCTTTCTTCTTTCAACTCAAACATACTGCTGAACAGCTCTAATGAAATTTCTCATTTTGGTTATTTACTTTTCAACTCCAGAATTCTCATTTGGCTCTTTTAAAAAATTTCTATTGATGATATTCCCTCTTTGATGGGCTATCATCATAATATTTTCTTTTACTGCTTTAATTTGGTTTCCTTTAATTCTTTAAATACATTTATAATACTTGCTTTAAAGTCTATTTCAAATATGACATCTACGATTTCTCAAAGGTGATTTCTGTTGCCTGTTTTTTTCTTGCGTAAGGGCTACACTTTGCTGTTTCTTTACATGTCTCAATTTTTTGTTGAGTATTGGTGATTTAGATAATTATTGTAGCAAATCTGGATACTGATCCCATCCCCTCCAGGTCTTTTTGGTTGCTGGCTTGTGACTTGTCTGGACTATCTTAGGGAAGTCTATTTCCCCCACAGTGTGCAGACCCTGATGTTGCGACTCAGAGGGTGCAGCCTTGGCCACAGGTAGTCAGCCTGGGGTGACGGTGGTTTTTAGCAGGGCTCTCTTAAGTGTCTTTTCCCCTGAAATCTGTTAAGCTGTCTGCTTCTGTTGGTATCACACTCAGCTATTTCTCTCCTGAGCTGTTACTCAGGCTGACTGTGCTATTATTTTTGATAATATTCTGGAGCATAAATTGCACCACAATATGATCCAATTAAATTTGGGTCCCTTGGCATGGGTAGTCTTTGAGGCCTGTCTTTGAGGCTTGTTCTGACCCCAAGAAGGCTCTTGTTAGCTGTCTCTTTCCCTGGTTCTCTCTGTTAGACCAGTAGCTGGCCTATGGTTTAGCATGTTGCTCTCATGAAGATACCAGCCTCCTTTGGATTGTTTACCACCAAAGTCTCCGTTGTTTTCAACAGTGCTCATAGGCTTGAACTTTCCCATGCTATGTACCAAATGAAGTCAGTTCCATTCTTACTCTGTTCTTACTGCGCATCTCTTCCCCTGGGCAGAACACCTGTGCCACTGCTCCACCAGTGGTGGCAGGGATAGGAGCCTCTGGTTTTCTTGGCTTTCCTCTCCAGGTGTGGAACCCCGACCCCACAAGCAAGCTGGGGCAAGGGTCCAGTATTCTTGACCTGCCATGCATGAAGTAGAACGTTCTCTCTTTGAGTGGGGGCTGGGTGGAGGAAGGGAGCCCCAGGCCTCTCATCTGCTCTTGCCTAGAATAGTTTCCGTAACATAGTGCTGAAAGGGGGGAATGAGAAACGCTGGAAGCCTGCCCCTTTCAACCACAGCCCTAGACTGGGAGCCAGGGAGAAAGGGAGCCTGGTGTCCTTGGCAGCACCTGCTAGGAACAGACCTATCACTACTCTGACTGGGGAAGGGTAGGGAGGGAGGGGCAGGTTGTGGTTCAGATGTCACAGACTCTCGCTATTCTTTCTGAGGTTTAGTAGATATTCTTGAATAAACGTCTCTCCATATGCTGAATGCCCTTAGGACAATTTTCGGAGACTTTAGGTTTTCAAAAATAATACTCATCAGTTATAGCTGTTTTAAAGGGTAGAGGGTCTGTGAAGCCCTTAACAGTGCCATTCTGGAAGTTGACTTTCCCTGGATAGTAACTTTTTAATGAAAACCTATTTCATAGAAAGGACATTATGATACGCAACACTTTCCATGCAAGGTGGAAGCAACGTTCACTTCTTTTATATTACATAGAATTTCTCAAATGCTTTAGAAAATACAGTCTCTGACAGAGTCTGTGACTGTACTCCAAACCTTATACTCCCTTTGTTCCTTTAGTAACAGAACTCTCAAGGTTCAGTGATAGACATGGCTGACAAACAAAATACTACACTGCAAGCTCCTTTATAGCTAGGTGTGACAAGAGACAAAATCCTATCTGGTGCAATGTGAGCAGAAGGGATATATACACCAGATCATGCCCTTAAAAGACATTACTTCCCTTTCCTCATTGCCACTGGGTAGAGGTGATATAAAGAAATGGAGGGGCCATATTTGATTGAGAGATGGAAGCAAAGTACTGGAGACAGCAGAGCAGCATGAGAGAAAGAACTCAGTTCCCTATCGTGGGTTGGCTACCACACCAGTCTTGGAATGCTTACTTAATCTTTTATAAGAAATAAGTATAATTTAAATCTTAAGTCACTATATTTTTCTGTCTTTTTGTTACAGCTGCCTAAGCCATATCATAATTCGTACGCTGGCATTATGTGGTTTGATAAATTTGATGTGAATAGTATTAAAGATGTCAAAGTAGTTATCAATAAGGTCAAATTTTCAAGCGAAGAATACTGAATTCTTAGACATTAGGCAGTTTTCACTGTGGACCCTGATGCTGAGTTTCCAGGTGCATGCAGAAACAACAAATTTTAGATTGTTCCTATTTCTTTGCCTAACTTTGATTGTTTATTATTATCATTAGAGATTATTATCTATATTGATGAACCAAATCTTTGAGCTTTTGAACATCTTCATAGTTCCTATGGTTACTTGGAAAACAATTTTATGACACACACACCAGAGATTGTTGTTGTTGTTGTTAAATGTTTTGTACCACCTGGAATTCCTGTTGTTTACATATGTAAATCAGTGGTTTCCTGACTTTTCTACATCATGGCAAACAGAAAAGAGCATCTGCAAGGTACACTGGGTTAAACTGAAAGCTGATCAGGGCCAGAGGCTTCTCCAGACCCAGTTACTCTGATAGCTGATGGAAGCAGTCATTTCCTGAGGATCAGCATCTGGAAACCTCTGATACATTTTTATAGAATTGTATACTGGTAAGAAATCCTGGGAGCCAAAACAGGTTAACTTTAATAATATCTTTTAACATGTAAAAGATAAAATTTTCAAATTTAAGTTCTAAGAATTTACCAATAATTTTCTCTTCAAATAACACCATTCAGTTTTTTCAAATATATGCTATAGTACCAGAGCTATGGCTATATAGGATTCATTAGTTGGTCTGTAAAGTATTAATACTGTAAATTGAAATATGTGGTCTTTTCTATGATCACACTCCTGTTTTTATAATCATCACATGTAAAATACTTACAAATTGATTATATCTTCAACTAACACTGTTTTCTTTGAAAGAAAAAAAGTGGTACTGTATAAAGTGATTCTAAAATTGAAGGACACCTAATCATCAGTTGTGTTTTCAAAATTTATGTTATATAAAACAGCAAGGAATGAAATAATTAGAATATAATATTCTCATTAAAATTAGTAGAAGTAGTTAATGAAGCTCATACCAGTATGATTGTAGACAACATCAGTAATACAAAGAATATTCCATTCCTTTTTCAATTTTTCCACTAGCTGTCCAACATCAGTCCAGGTGTACTTTTTATTAGGTCTTGAAAAATCAGGATTTAATTCTAACTGGTCAGCAAGGGAATAGGATGACCTAGATAGTCCAAGAGTCTGCAGTGGGGTAAAATGAATCATGTTGTAGCCTGCAACACAAGAAAATAAACAAAGACCACTATAAGAAAAAACATACCTAAAACTAAGCAAAATGTAAGGTTAAACTTCCATAAGTAATTCTAAATGGCAAGGCAACCATGCTACCAGAGAAGGGGTTAAAGACTTGGGTTTAAATCCTAGCTGTACCACAAGTGACTTCAAGCAAGTCTACTTAAATCTTTCAGGATTATCAGTGTCCTCATATACAAGATAGGGATAATGAGACGATGTATTTGAAAAAAATCACACACAATGCCTAGTTACCATTAGGGGTTCAATTTATATTTCTTGAATTGATATATTTATATGTAGAAAATATATCCTATTCAAGTTTATCAGTACATCTTTCTCCTAGTTTTAATGTTCCATAGTACTTGTATTCTGTTTTAGTTATGTCAGTGAACTTCTCTTTTCTTTCTTCACTCTATGTTCAAGTCGAAAGTAGAAAATTAACATTACCCTTTACTTAAGAGTAAAATACACCTTAAGTTTCATTTTACTCTTGGTATGTATGGCAGCACATGACTTGCACATGGAAGACCATTAATCAAGGCTTGTTGAATTAAAATTATATATAATGATAATATATTTTATTTATTTATTTATTTTTGGCTGCGTTGGATCTTCATTGCTGTGCGAGGGCTTTCCCTAGTTGCGGTGAGCGGGGGCTACTCTTCATTGCAGTGCGAGGGCTTCTCATTGAGGTGGCTTCTCTTGTTGAGGAGCACAGGCTCTAGGAGCACAGGCTTCAGTAGTTGTGGCATATGGGCTCAGTAGTTGTGGCTCACGGGCTATAGGGCGCAGGCTCAGTAGTTGTGGCGCACGGGCTTAGTTGTTGCACAGCATGTGGCATCTTCCCGGACCAGGGCTCAAACCCGTGTCCCCTGAATTGGCAGGCAGATTCTTAACCACTGCGCCACCAGGGAAGTGAATGATAATATATTTTCCAACACATTCTGGTAGCTTACTAATTTTTATATGTCAAAGTAAAGTCTTAGAAACAATAATAATCTTATTTTATCATAGAGTTCCTTAATTTATGCAGTTGAACCATAAAATTTGCCATTTTTGTAGGCCAAAAATGGTCAAGTAGCAACAATTTCATACAGTTCTATTTATGTTACTAAATGTACTAAGGAATGAAATTAAAAGAATTAAAGCCTTTGAAATCTGTATCACAGAAGATAATACATTTATTTTAAAGAAGAAGAAAAGAAAGAAAGCTGACATTACCTGATTCTTTTGCAACCCTAAGTCTGCTTTCCCATTCATCAAAGGGTCCCATACACTTGGCTAAAAATGTCTGGAGAGTAACACAGTCCAAGGGTAACACATGATTATCAGCACCAACACGTAAAATAGGGTCCACAACTATGTAACCTCCACCACTTTTCTCATTTCTAAGGAAAAAACAAAACAAAAACTTCTCAATTAATGATAGGAAAAATAATTCTCATCTAATAGTCTGACTCTCTAATTGGAAAGTAAATTGTCCCATATAAAAATATATTTCTAAGCACATAAAATCATTTAAAAAGTTGCAATAAAACAATAGAAAAGCCATGTTTTATCCTTTTCCAATCTTTACATAATGACATAATACAATATATACATATATATCTAATAATATTGCTTTAAGGAAAAATAAGTGTACTAAGATCAGTAATAACAAGGGCACTTAAGTAAATAGCATCCTATAATCAGGTTGCATGAAAAGACTACAGTATTTATGCCATTACTTTATAATAGTAATAGTTTGAATATGTAATGAGGCTTACAATTACTTCCTAGAAACTGAAGGATCATATTCTATTTGCATCTCAGGAAAGCCTTGTAAAAATTGCACTGCCATGGTTCATATGGTAACTTTTTACAAGTTAGATAACTTCAAGTTATAGAATAAATTAACTTCTTTTTTTCACATACAGAACACCTGACTTACCCTTGAAGGAAGTAATACTGAAATGATCCAGCTTGTTGAAGATTAAGTTTACAGTATTTATCAGAATCATCTTCTCTTTCTGTTGGATTTTCCCATTCCAGGGAACGGAATTTTTCTCGATTAAATGCTTCTCCAGGAAATGGGTAATTTGTATACACAGTAACTTCTTTTCCCTGTAAAGTTGGGCCTAATCGGAACTGTAGTTCAAACCCTAAACAAAAAGCACATTTTAATAAACTCATTGCAGGACTTAAGTTACCACATTAAAAAGATGTTTTATTTAAAGTATTATACAACAATGATTTCTCAACTATGTTTAAAAGAACTCCAAATATTTAATGCTGTTCTGGAACCACTTTGCATCTCAGTTTAGCTTAATTTTGTATTTTAACATACAGTATACACCATAGAACTGTCTGCTCTGTACTGTCCCTCTCTTCTTCTCCTGGAAACTGATTCCTAGTTGCATGGCTACTTTGGGATATGCAAGTTCTTACATGATCCCATTCCCCAAGATTACCTCCCTTCCACTTCCTGAACTGCTCAGAGGTGGGCATCTAACTAGAGACTTTCGCTGGTATTTTTCAAACTGCAGCAGAGAAAGTGAGTTTCTCTGTGGTATCAGAGTCTGTGATAGTACGTAAAAGTTGGGAGGTATCATGGGACACTATCTTACCAGATAGAGCAAGCCAGTCTTCCCTGACAGAAGTCAACCTCTAGAGAGGCAGAATTCAGATTTCTAGCAGGAGTTCTAGAGGCATTTGAGCCCCTGATACCAGTTGTCCCTGATGTCTGCTCAACTCCAGAGATGTGGTAATAGAGGGTTAACAAGTGGCTGTGTGGAGCTGAGTGGGACGGGGGTAGGAGTGGTGAGGAACCCTGATTTGCAGTGTTTGCTGACTTCTGGAGGAAACAAGTCTCACCACGGTCCATCTCAAGCTACCAAGATGGCATCACTGAACATGGAACTGGGAAGAGATATGCATGATCAGCTCTTGTGAGACAACGCCAGCAACTCCAGCATGCTACTGCCTCTAAACCTACTCTTCATGGTTTAGTTACTTAAGCCTTTCTTGGAATTCTGAAAGCCAAAACATTCTCACTTTTGCCTTAGTTAGGCTATTTCCTTTAAAATATATCTGAGATTTCTGTACTGTATTACAAGTATTTTGCCCTAAGAGGAAAAAAAGTTAACACATTACAGGTATAACTTTACTATGAAAGAAAAATTTTTATTGGTTCAAGGCCGACTTTAAACCTTGATTATAATTGTTAGGATGTACAAATTCTGACTATAGTAAAGTCTATTAGAAATTCAGGCATATATATTTTAAACATGGGTGTAACATTTTAATTAATGATGGGCAATAATAACTGATGAAGGCAGGGAAATTTAGTTCTGCTGGTTAAAATCTTTAAGCGTAAGGAACTTTTTGAGAAGAAAGAAGTATAGTAATATTTATACTTTTGATACTTAATTTATTAAACATCCAACAAAGTAATAAAAAATGATGTACTGAGCGCATATGATGTAATAAGGAACAAAAAAGACAATGATCCCTGCCCTTGTGAAGCTTGAGTTCTAATGGGGGAAGGCAGCCATTAAACAATGGACATGACAAATAAATAAGAAAAAGTAGTATGTCAGAAAGGGATAAATGCTAAGGGACAAAAATCAGAGCAGTGTAAGAAAAAGGAGGGAAAGGAGTGATGGTGAGGAGACGGTAGCAACTTTAAATAGGATGGTTATTGAGAAGTTGAAGGGCGTGAGAGAAGTGAGAGAGTTAGCCTCATGGCTCACCATGGCCATGGAGAGAAAGTGCTGACCAAGTACTGGAAACAGAGAGCACAAAGGGCCTAGGATGGAAGCATGCCTGGTGGTTCCAGAAATAACAAGAAGGTGAGCATGGCTAGATTGGAATAAGCTGTGGGAGGAATAGTAGGATACAAGGAAAGAAAGGTAACAGGGGAGCCAGATCATGCAGAGTCTTAAAGGTCATTGTAAGTATTTTGGCTTCTTCACTGACTGAAATGAGCCAGTGAACATTTTTAAGCAGGAGTGACATGACCTATCTTGTGTGTTAAAAATATCCTTCTGAAGATGTCTGCTTCTGGTCATAATGGAGTAACTGGTACTGGACTTGCCCTCTGATGAAAAACTAAAAGAACTACATGAGACAACTGTTCTCAAAAACAGGTAGAGAGGACTGTGATACCTGAGAGAAGGATGATTTCTATGAACCTTCTAGTTATCAGACTAGGGGAGCTTTTTGGACTGTGACACTGGGAGCAGGAATAGTAATCTCACTGAGTTGAGGAGACAGAGATTAGAGTTTCAGAGGGTGAAGAGACTGCAATTTTCAGGGCAGAGTATGACAAGAAGGGAGCTATGCAGAGACAAAGCTCCAGGAATTTACCTAGAGTCATCTTGAGTCTGCCTGAATACTAAACTGTACATGAGTAGGGTTTGACTACACAAGGCTGGGAAAAGAACAACCAGTGGGAGCTGTAAATTGAACAATTCTCAGAGCTCACTCAGGCCTGGGATACATTACAATTTTTAAGCAGCCAGAGTTAAGAGACCTTGTTGAACACCTGTTGTATTCAAGAGAGTCATGTCTTAAGTAATAGAGTAAAAATTACTATAAACCTATCCTATTAAAGCTTAAAAACAAGCCTCAAAAGGATTAAGCTGATCCACAGATAATGTAAATGACTTCTAAAATAAAACTTATCACTCCTTTAAAGCAAGACAACAAAATCCAGAGATAAAAACAGAACATTCACAATGTCCAGCATCCAAGAAAAAACTGCTAAACAGAAAGAGGAGGTGAGGGAGTTGACCACACAGGTATCTGGAATAGGGCATTCCACACAGAGGAAACAGAGACCTAAAGGACTGAGACTTCTGCTTCTGGCAAAGATGGAATAACAGGGATTGGATTTACCCCCCTCCCTGAAACTTAAAAGAAAGAAACCACCACCACCAACAAAAAAAACAGACAAAATATATGAAATGATGATTTTTCAAGACCCTGATATCAGGCAACAAAAGTCAGTGATCCCTGAGAGACGGAAAGTAAACAAGATGAGCCCTACAATTGCTCCTGCCTACTTACTACCTTCAAAGAGTCTCCAGGTTGGGGCACAGGGAGAAGGAACCCAGGCAGACCTCAACTGACTTCCTGTGTTGAGGAGACGGAACTAAGAATCTGTGGAGATGAAGGCAGCTAGAGTTTTCAGATGAGAGTTGTGGATGAAGAGGAGAAAGCTGCACAGAGATCTCCAGAGATCTGCAAAAGGTCTCCCTTGAGTATTCAGAAGAGTACTGATCAGTGCATGTCTCTGAGAAAAATACCTGAGACCAGGAACAGTGCTTGTTCTCACCAGCTAGACTAGGAGAACTCATAATTCATGAGGCACTGGGTAGAAAGTTCAGAAGGATCTTGCTTCAGTAGTGGGGAATAATGAGCCTTAGAAAGGGCATAGTTCTAGACTGGCTTAACAAATCATAAAAGTAAAACTCAAAAGACTATAATATTTCCAAGTAACTTCATTCCAGAACAAAGACCAAGAACATTTATAAGAATCCAAAAATACCCAGCACACAACAAGGTAAAATTAATAATGTCTGGCATCCAAACAAAGATTATGAGACATATGAAGAAGGAGGAAAACAAAACCCATAACAAGGAGAATAATCAATCAATGAGAACAGACCCAGGAGTGACACAGATGTTCAACTAGTAGACAAGGAAGGATTTCAGTTATCATAACTGCATTCCATACATTCAAAAAGTTAGGTCAAGACATGGAAAATATTAAAACAAAAGAAAAAGATCCAAATCAAACTTTTAGAGATTAAAACTACAACGCCTGAGATGACAAATACAGAGAATGGATTTAATGGATGGTGAGACGTGGCAGAAAAAAAGATAAGTGAATTTCAAGACACAGGAATAGAAACTATGCAAAAAGAAACAAAGAGAGAAAAAAGAATCTAAAAATTTGAAAGAGCATCAGACAATTTAAGTGGCTTAACATAAAGAGTCCTCAAAGGAGAGAAGAAAGAAGGGAGACATAATTTGAAGAAATAATGGGTAAAAAATTCTCAAATTTGGTGAAAACAACAAACTTACAGATCCAAGAAGTTCAACAAATCCCCCACACAAGAAATATGAAGAAAATTACACCAAAGAACATCAAAATCAAATTGCTCAAAACCAGTGAAAATGAGAATATCTTATAAGCAGCCACAGGGGAAAAAAGCCCAAGTATGTACAGAGGAACAAGGATAAGGATGACAGCAGATTTCTCATGGGAAACAATGCAAGCAAGAAGACAGTGGAGCAACATCTCTTTTTTTAACATCTTTATTGGAGTATAATTGCTTTACAATGGTGTGTTAGTTTCTGCTTTATAACAAAGTGAATCAGTTATACATATACATATATCCCCATATCTCTTCCCTCTTGCATCTCCCTCCCTCCCACCCTCCCTATACCACCCCTCTAGGTGGTCACAAAGCACCGAGCTGATCTCCCTGTGCTATGCGGCTGCTTCCCACTAGCTATCTATTTTACATTTGGTAGTGTATATATGTCCATGCCACTCTCTCACTTTGTCCCAGCTTACCCTTCCCCCTCCCCATATCCACAAGTCCATTCTCTAGTACGTCTGTGTCTTTATTCCCGTCTTGCCCCTAGGTTCTTCATGACCACTTTTTTTTTTTTTTTAAGATTCCATATATGTGTGTTAGCATACTGTATTTCTTTTTCTCTTTCTGACTTACTTCACTCTGTATGACAGACTCTAGGTCCATCCACCTCACTACAAATAACTCAGTTTCACTTCTTTTTATGGCTGAGTAATCTTCCATTGTATATATGTGCCACATCTTCTTTATCCATTCATCTGTCGATGGACATTTAGGTTGTGGAGCAACATCTTTAAAAGTACTGAAAGATTAAAACTGTCAGCCTAGAATTCTATACCTGGTGAAAATATCTTTCAAAAACAAAGGTGATAAGAGCCAGGTTTTTCACTGTCAGAGAAAGATGTTACAAATAAGCAAGGGAGACAGCTACAATGAACCCTGCTGTGGTGATATGAATCAGAAATAGGAGTATGAACTGCTATTTATTTATATATAAAGAATGTCAGTTTGGTTCAAGGCAAATCCTGAAATAGAGAACATGAAGATATATTTCAGTCATGTCTAAAATTGCTCTTTGATAGAAGTAAATCTCTCACAGTGATGTCTGACAGGTGGTAAATTCTACACCACAATATTAAACATTGGGTAAGATAATCTTTGTGAAGAAAAGATATCAGTATAAGACATTAAGAGAATGCTGGACTCTTCCAATTTATGCTAATCCAATTAAATACTTCTGTATTTCCCTAGAGAAATATGAATGCTGTTTTATATACTGCAATACGTATAATATGAGGGAATGGAAGTTCTAGGCATTCCTGGAAAAAATGATAACTTAATGATAAGTTCTGCTAACCATATTCCTGGATTGGACCAAAATATGGATATAAATTTATTCACAGTAAATGGATTTAGCAAGCAAGAAACAAATTATTCAAATGTAGTTATTAAGTAACTTTGCAAAAATTGAGGGACTCATTTTTACTTCTTACTTTTACTATACAGTGAAACTAATAATTACTTTTCCAAGTAGCTACATGCACAAATTTTTCTATAAAGCAATTTGGCATAAACATATTAAGAATATTAATAAAGTTTAGATTTTTGGCTCAATCATTTCATAAAGACATTTATTTTCTGAGGAATTAACCAGTGATATAAACATATATTATATATAAGCATGTTAATCACAGTTTCATTTATTATACTTAAATAAACTCACAACAAACTAAATATCTAATGATTGGGAATGATTAAATTATGGTACAAATTATGGTATCCTGTAAGCAGGAATATTATAAAGCCACTATAAATCATATTATCAAGGGATATTTAATAACATGATTACTTATACTGTTTTCTTATATTTTATGCATCTATATAGATCCTTTCAAATCCTTTCTGGAAAAAAGTATGACTGAAATGTGGCAGTAAGCAGGGAGGTGGAATTCACACACCATGACACTGTAAGCAGGTATCAAAATTGTTTAGATAGTATAAACCCAATTTTGTTTTGAAACAAAAAGCATAAATAAAAGACTTTTTATACATTTTTATAATTTATAAAAAGGTATAAAATTGGGAAACATTTTTATATTAGAGCTATAATTATGAAGAGATAGATTGAGAAGTAATTGCCCAAAGAATTAAAATGTGAAGTTTTAATACTTAAGTGACTGTGAGAACCATAAATATTTATATTTGCAAGAAGGATTAAATTTATTACATAAGTAATGGTGTCATTTTGAACAGTACAAATATCAGAGATTAGCCATCTGAGCACAGCTAAATAACCTGTCCCTTGTTCAGCTTATACAAATATTGTTTTTATAATTACACAAGGATTCAGAGAACTTGTAGAACAAAGGTTGAAATTCATCCAAAACCTCTAAAACAGTATTTGGATCAGTGGTCTACCTTCAGAAAAAAAATGACAAGTAGTCTCCAAATATGAATATTTATTTATATAATATACGTGTATGATAATTTAATAGATCATGTAATTTATAAAACACAAAAATAAGATGTAAATAAAATAAACAATATTTTAAATAATTAATTTTATTTATTAATTAATGGAACAAATCTTTTGGCTCTCACTAAAAATTAATATTGGTAATATCTGTCATGAAAGTAATGTGATTAAATAAATTTCATTAATTTTAAAAGTCTTGGTTTAATATTGTCTGATAAAGTAATTTAAAGATTCCAAGTCCTATTTATTTTGATACTTGATTTAATGGCCTCAGATTTGAAAAAAAATACGACATAAAGATACCCAAATCCCAATGGATAAAGTTCTTGGTAGCTATGTTTACTAGTCCATGACCTTAATTTTTCAATTCCACTCATCAATTATGTAAATATTTTTGTTGAAATGTGCTAGTAAATATAAATATTTTCCTTGACATACATCAATTGCTTTTACAAGTTAAAGAGAAGATGTCCCATTTTATATATTAAAGAGATGATCTGAAAACCAACTGAAATTCTTTATTTGGTAGATTTCAAACAGATTAGAAAACTTTGTTATCAACTTTTAAAAGTGAGCAGATATTCATTTATATGGGTAAAATCATATGATGAAAGTGTTACTAAAAATACATATTCAAAATGCTCTCCCTGTAGCAAGGGTTGGCAAACTATACCCTCTTTCTGTAAATAAAGTTTTATTGGAACAGTCACACCATTTATTTATGTATTGCCTATGGCTGCTTTCATAGTACAATGGCAGAGCTGAGTAGCTGCAACAGAAAGCATATGGCCTGCAAAGCTGAAAATACTTGCTATCTGAATCTTTACAGGAAAAAAATGTGCTGAACTCTGCTCTACAGCATCAATTTCCATCAAAAGCAGTTTACTTTCATACTCATGTTTACCTCAGAGTTAGATTGTGTTTATTTTTTCTGATAATATTTTCTAAGTATACTATAGAAGAAGCTGTGTGTCATTTCTGAAAAGGATAAAACTCAAACAGCAAATTTCAAACACTTTCTAACTCATCTTTAAGTCTGACAAACTCTTGAGGTAAAAGAGGCATGTACTGTTACACTACCTCTCATTACAAAGTATTGTAAAGATGCTACTATTTAAGATAATATAGCTTGTATATCTACTTAACCTGGTTTAGGTAAAAGTGTAATTCATGGCAACATAATGCAAGCAAACCAGTGGCAGTATGACTGTCAACCTCTTCTAGACATATAACCTCCACTGTTTCCTCAGAATATATCTTTTTTGTTATTAACACATCTGACGTACAAACTGAGAGCATCAATATCAATTCATATATTAGCAAAATTTAATTACTTTAGTTAAAAAAAAATTTTTTTTTGGTAGTGTTGCGCAGCTTGTGGGCTGTTAGCTCCCCGACCAGGGATCGAACCCAGACCCTTGGCAGTGAGAACACAGAGTCCTAACCACTGGACCACCAGGGAATTCCCCTTAGTTGACTTTAAAAATCAAAAATAGATAGGTAGATACGTAGACAGAAAGAAAGAAAGAGAGAAAAGAAAGAGAAATAAATCTTATTCTTTCTATATCACAATAGACAGGTCAGTACATACCCTCAAGGGTATATATATATATATATATATATATATATATATATGGCCACTCTGTAGACCTCTAATCCATATCCCTGACACTAAAATTTTTATATACAGTAAATGAAACATCAGAATACCTAGAGTATGTCAGCTTCCATAATTAATTGCTCGGTTTGCTAAAATTAGCTTAGCGCAGCAGCACATGGTGTGATTATCTTATTCCTCATACACCAGGAATACTTTACTCAGATTAGCCATGTCCCTCTTGCAGGCAATTAAACTGGCAAGACGAGTGATTAAACTATTACTGTAAACTAAGTTTTTCTACCTCATTCCCTCCACTCAATCTATATAAACTTGACTCCTAATCAAGGAATCTTTATAAATATTTTCTTTTTAAAAATAGAAATTGTAATTTGGCCAACCTACATAAAAAATGGAAGAATTCCAGGTTTAGGGAATAATGATTTTATTCATTATTTGCCACTAAATGAGATAGGAAATACAGGGACAGGCTATCATTTGGCTAGAAAAGATAATTATGCAGTCTTGTACTTGTTAAATTAGAAGAGTCTATAGAGATATTAGCCTTGAAAATGCACAGGAATCATTTCTTAGGGAAAAGTGAAAAGGAAAGCAAAATGAAGAAGGGCTTGGTGAAAGAACCAAAAATTGCCAGAGCTTTTCTTTACACCTAATTGGTCACCAAGTCTTATGAATTTTAAAATGTCTCATACTCTGTCCCTTTTTTTTCAACCCTGATGTAGTTAAACCAGACATGTTTTTAAAATAGGCTTCTCCATGATTTCTTGTCTCCAATGTCCCTTCTCTTCATCTTTCACAGTACAATTATCTTCTAAAATAATACAATGACATCATTACTGCACAAAAAAAATTCAACATGTTCCCATTTATACCATTTGGATGAATTTACTGGCTTTAACCAGAGTTACAGAGTCACCATATTCTTATTTTATAAACCCTTCAGAGTTCCCTCTTCAAATAGCTTGGCTAGCTTTAACTGGCACTTTAGTAATCAACCAGCAAGGATTTATTAGCTGTTGTACACTGCACTAGGTTTGTAATACTTTCTATCTTCACAGATCTTAAACTCCAGTTGGACAATATAAGCTTTTAGACACTGCTACATCCTTAAGCACTTAACTGTTCTACGCCCATTGAGTAATCAGAAATCAAGGAAAGGAGATAATAACAAATTAAGGAAAAGCTGCATGGAGTAGGTGGAATTTTAGCTGAAGGCTGAGAGGGAGGCAACACATAAAATGATAGTAAAGGGATTTAATAGATATAGAGGAATCTGACAGGAGTGGAGGTGTAAGAACAGGCATGAGAAAAGCCACTGGGGAGGGAATTAACAAGGGAACTGGAAAGATATAGGACACTAATAATGAGGAACAATGAGATAAAATCTTGGCTAAGGAAGGCAGATTATAGACATTATAGAATGTCCTGGAAGCCAGGCAGAGGTGTTTAAATTTGACCTTATAAACACCAATTAATAAAAAGAGAAGAGATGGAATAAGAAGGTTATTTCAGCATCCATATTCAGGCATGTGGAAGAGACAGGCAGGCAAGAGGAGACATCTGGAAAGAAATTATAGGGCTTAAAAAGAGACTTCAGTTAAAGAGAAAAAATCATCAAAGAATAGTACAAAGTTTCTGGCCTTGGAAACTATGAAAATGGGAAAGCAAACAGGGAAGCTGAGAAGTAAAGAACATTTGAGAATTGTGAGGAGATGGTTTCGGACATGTTAAATTTAAGCAAATCTGACTGGAGCTATCCTAAGGCTCTTCCATAGCATGATACTAGGATGAAGCCAAGAATCGATGGTGAGAATAGACAGGTATAGCGATCTAGCAATGCCTTATATCTATTTAGGGCTTTAAAGTCATTTATTATTCATTTTGAGTCTCAAAACTCAGGAAAGTAGAAAAGCAGAAATTAATACCTTCCTATCACAAATAAATTAATGTTTAGAATTAATGTGACTTGCCCAAAGTCAAACAATTTGTTAGCAGCAGAGCCAGGAAAATTCTAGTTCCCTACTCTTGCCATTACACTCGCTTGCTTCCAAGAAGCAAGCAAAGCTCAAGGCCTTTCTTCCAAAAGGAGTCATCAGTATGGAGGCAACAGCTGAGGCCATGAGAATGTATACTTCTTTGAGGGCAGGAGAACAGAAAAAGAAAGGATTCCTTGCAGATATACACAATTAAAATGTGGAAGAAGAGAGCTCAGCAAAAGACACCACCAAGTTGACAGGAATACTTAAGAGTGTAGGAAAAAAAATTAAAACCAGAAAACTGCAGAGTCAGGAAAGCCAAAAATGGACTAAGTACTCAGTGATCTTAAATGCTGAAGTTGGAAGAAGGTAAAGATTTGGCATGGAGGAAACACATTTGATGGATGAAATTTTTTAAAAAAATTTAGCTCTTGAGAAATTCAGGGAAAAAAAATTTCTTCAAAATGTTTACTACTATCAACATTCATTTGGTACAATAATAAAGGGGATTGTATTTTATTTTTCATACATTAAACTTCTATTGACTACTTCACAAGTTACATTAACATAAATGAGTGTGAAATGTTTTTTTTTCAATGCTGAAAAATATAAAGTCTAAGAAAATAAAGCATCTATTTGATAAGTCTTATAGAAATATAATTTGATCTTTTAAATCACAGCTCAAATATATTTCAACACAACCTGATCAGTTATTTCACTTTTTCAGCAAAAAAATATTTTCAGCTTTTTTACCTTCTCCATAGTTGAGAGGCTTTTGACAAACATAAATAATAGTTTACTTTTTGCTGTGATCTATTTTACTAATTCAAATGTCTGGTAAAGGAAAAGAGCGAGAGCTATAAAAAAGCAAAACTACAGATATACCCAAAGTAAAATTACTTATGAAGCATTTCCCAAGTTTTAATAGTAAATGCTAACGGAAATAATACAATCTTCCGATTATAAATGCAACTTCTGTCTTGAGTGGAAGTTAGAATGCAAAGTAAAGTGAACAATTTTATCCTCATTCTAACATGACAGATATAAATAAAACATTTTCAACTAAAATCCACTTTCATTAGTGGTATTTTTTAGAACACAGCAACGTCTTTGCACAGATCAGGTTTAGAAAGGTCCTTGGAAATGATGTCTAAAAGTTAAAAGAAATTTTAATATGACCATGAATTAAAAATGTAAAAGACACAGAGCTCATCAAATGACTTACTACTGACCTTGTTCAAGTCTGAAGAGGGTCCTTTCCAGCTTTTCCATTTCGTTCAGAAGTAAAATCCTAATCTGTTTACTGTGTCCCATTTTGGCTTCTAGAGGATTTGAAATCTTTCAGAAGAATGAAAAGAACTCCGAAATCGAACGAGGTACCCCTACGAAACAAAAAAGGAATTAAGATAAAGAAAATAACTGTATCTTAGATTCTCTAAGGCTGACAGCCACACTTACATGTTCAAAATCTGTTTTAACCCGAGCAAAGAGAAAGAATGAATCTTATAAGATCAGAAAAAGCAAATTGATAGTTGTTTCCTCCCTTCGAGCACAAGACCAAAGCAAAAATTACAGTTAAAAAAAATGAAGTATTTTTACACAATCAATACGTTTTGGAAAGCCTGGAGCTGGGTGGGTTGGGGGATGGAGTAAAATTCCCAGTCCCAAGCCAACCGGCTTCGAAGACTTCATATGGCCCTTCTGCTTACAAGAGATTAGCCTGCTCAAAGATAACAGGTGGGAGATCTCCCCGTTCCCAAATTCGGGTCGGAAGCCACCAATGGGGAGATGAGAACAGAGGGAAGCAGTTGTTGTCCCTAGAATAGCTGCCGTGGACACAGAACGTACAGACAGAGCTATAGATAGAAGGAACGCATTTCCCCGGGACGCCGGCGGCATTCCTAGCACTTACACCGAGCAAGTTATACGTGCGGCTTCTGGGACACTGCAGGACCTGCGACTCTGGTGTTAAAACAGTCGGGGGAGGAGACGCAAAGGAAAGTTAAAGGGAAAAGGCAGGCTGCCCAGGCGCAGAAAGAAGCCGCCGACGAGGAAGGCCGGGCGCCGTGAAGGGCAAAGGGAGGGGCGGCGGCAGCCGAGGCAGGGCCGAGGCCGCTGTGTGAGTGGCAGAAAGCTTCTCCGTGACTCCGCCTCGCGCCGGTGCCCGAGGAGACCCTCGATCCCCACGGGGCCTCGAGGGCACACAGCCGAGGTGGGAGCTGACAAGTCCCCTCGCCCACTTCCGGGAATCTCCGCACCTGCTCGCCCCAACCGCTAGTCTCGCGAGAGTCCGGTCGCGGGCTGCCCGGGTGTAGGAGGTGGCTGAGGACCAGGCGGCGGGCTGCCTTTTTTCTCGCCCGGAGGAAGGTGAGACGGCTGGGGCGTGCCTCTCCTTTCACAGTCTGCGAGCTCATGGTTGAACGTTAAAATGCTGCGGTAGGGGGCTGCGAGCTAGGTTGAGCTGCACCACAGCGTCGTTTTGTGGGCCCGCTGAATGGCGGGAGGCAAGCCACCTGGCTTCCTGTGCCATTTCTACCGCATTATGTTTTGTGTCTTCGTTTTGACTTTGTTACGTGGCCTAAGTTTTCTTGGCCTAAATTCCCTGAGCCTTGATTTCCCCATGTCTAAAATGAGGGGCCTGGCTACAGTCTCAGACATTCCATCCTTCGCGTGTCCACATTTCTAGTCCTATCACAGAGCGGGCCCGTCTTCCTGAATACAGACATGGAAGGACTAGGTGGGTGAAGTGTGGCCCGTCTGCGAACGACCAAGGGGCAAATACACGTGTGTTTACAACGTCTGGTTGCACCTAATGTACACCGCGTAGACTTGAAGATCGTCTGAGACTACGAATCTATATTGGCTATAGCTGCACATATTTTAGGCCAGACATTCAAGACATGGTGCAGATGCCTAAGGAGATTTTATGCCTGAGGGAAAAGGAAAGCCCATCTTTCAGGGCCTTTGGAGGGCACCTAGGGATCATGAGAAAATGGACAGAAGGTCTGGAGTGTGGAGAAGAATCTTGCTTTCTTTACTGTGGAATTACTGTAGGTCCAAGAAGAATAATGGGTTAAAAACTAAAGATACTGAAATGTTTGCTTGTTTGTAGTTTTCTGAGAATAGCTAGTTGCAAATGGTCCAAAACTGAGTTTGGAAACCCACAGCTCGTTTATTCATTCAACTGACATTTATTGAGCACCTACAATTTGCCAGGCACATAGGTGCTGGGAATGCAGCAATGAAACAAAGTCACTGCCCTCATGGAACTCCTACATGTGATTGGTAGCAGACAGATAAATTAAATAAGTAAATTACATACAATAATTAAAGGTCATAAGACATAAAGCTAAGAAGGGGAGAGTATGGAAGAATCAGGAGAGGGTGGTTTGCAGTTTTAAGTACAATAATCAGTAAAGGACTTGCTGGTAAATTGACATTTGATACAAAACAGAAAGAAGGTAGAGGATATCCAGGGCAGAGGGTTATACACAGAGGTACAGGAAGTGCAAGGGCTGGGAGGTAGGAGCATACTTGGTGAATTCAAAGAGGTCACTGTAGCTGAGTGGAGAGAGGTAAAAAATTAGGACAGATAGATGGGGTGGGGTGGGTGGCCTAAAAGGCTTTGTAGGCCATTGCAAGGACTTGCGCTTTTGCTCTGGGAAAAAGAACGATTGGAGGATTTTGAACAGAGCAGTGACGTAATCCGACTGACCTTTTAAAAGGGTCACTCGGCAACTTTATAGGGAATAGCTAAATAAACCGTAGGGTGTGGTTAGGAAGGAAGTAAGGAGACCTGTTAGGAAGCTATTTCAATTATCCAAGCAAGAGATAGTGGGGTGTGTGTGTGCGTAGCGGTGAAGGTGGAGAGAAGTTGTTGAATTACGAAATCTATTTTAATGCTGAAGCCTACACCACCTGCTGGTGGAGAGAAAGGAGTCAAGGATGATTCACAGTTATTTAGCCTGAGCAACCAGGACATTATTTCTGTCCAACAGAAATATAATATGCCACATAGGTAATTAAAATTCTTCTAGTAGCCACATCAAAAAAAAAGAAAAAGTAAAAAGAAACAGGTGAAATTAATTTTAATAATATATTGTATTTAACTCTATCTTAAACATGATTTCAACATGCAATCAGTATAAAAGGTTATTAATGAGGTATTTTAGATTCCTTTTTTGTACTGTCTTCTAAATCTAGTGTATATTTTACACTTCCAGCATGTCTCAATTCTGATAGCGACACTTCAAGTGCTTGATAGCTTCATGTGGCATGTGGACAGTGCAGAAGAAGCTGTCATTTAGTGAGAGAGGAAGCAAAGGGGAGGAACAGGATTGGAGGGTGAAATTCAGGAGTTTTGTTGTAGACTGTCAATAAGCAAGTGAAGATGACTGTCCACTTGCTTGAGATGACCATCAAACATCCAAGTGGAGATCCTGAGTTACCATGTGTAGCCCTGGTCTCCAAAGTATTGTTTTTCAAATTGTGAGTCATTACCCATTAAGGGTTGTAAAATTGATTTATTTGTTGCAACCAACAATTTTAAAAATGAAATAAGAAAGCTCTGAAAGCACTGCATCTAATAAAAGTATTATTTCACAAAACTTCTGTTTCTATTACTTATGTTTTGATATGCTGGGTCATGTATTCCTCCTGGGGGTCGGGGTTAAAAACAAGTTTGAGAGCCACTGCTGTAGAATGTATGCTGTGTAAAGTCGTAATAATTCATGATTATGAAATGGTGCCTGGGTTTGAATCCCAGCTCTGCCTCTAACTAGCTGTGAAGCTTTGGAAGATACTCAACTTCTTTGTGCTTTGGTTTTTCCAACTGTGAAGTAGGGATCAAAATAGTACCTACTATTAATTAAACAAGGACCTAAGAACTGTGCCTAATACATACTAAGTACTGTGTAAGTACAAATATCAGCGCTGACCGTGTTGTGAAACACAGTCCACATTTATGTTTGTCTTCTGAAGACAAATATGCGCAGCTATAGCTCTCCATTCCATACCTACTTCGGATTTCAGGTTTTCCTATTACTGTCTCATCACACAGCCCACCTGGTGATCACTGTTCACCAGGGCTCCAAAATTAGCCTTGCCTGCTGTCCTTCCTCCAGCAAAACACTCACTTCAGTGCCCAGCATTTCAGCCAGGTATAAGAAGTAAAACAGATTGATGAAGTGAATTCCTTTAGTAGTGAATTCTTCTTAAACAAACACTTAAATTTAAAAAGAAGATTTGTTAATCCAAACGGCCTTAATTTGGGAAATTTCATGTTGTGAAAGAAAGTGAAGAATGTTAAATAATGAAAACATTATGATTTAATGTGATGTGTCTCTAAGATTAAATTTATAAGCAACATATTATCCTTCTTAAAAAGAGAAGACACTGGCATGCTATTTGCGAAGTTCTTGGAATGCCAGTGAATTTGCAGTCTAGGGCAATAGTAGTGCCATGTGCCGCCTTCATTTTGGTGAACATTTGTCATGTGCCTGTCCTGTGCATGACAGCGATCTATATATACACAATAATCTCATGCTGGAGTTGTTAGGAGAAGATTCTCCTTGAGGAACAACTGATGGATGATCCCAGCTATTTGGTCTAGTGTTTTCTAAAATATTGATATTAATGCAGCTGGGGAGTGGGAGAAGGGCTGTGGTCAGAAGTGGCTTTCTTCAGGTTTGTGTATGTATGTGTATGTTTTCTGAAAGGAAAGGAGTTATTTGGGGGTATTATTTATGGTTAGGTCCCAATTCTGTGATCTTCTGGGTCTGAAGTAGAGGGGCTGCCTTATTTGGTTTTTATATTCAACAGTATTTTCTGTGTATTTTGTTTTGTAGCAATAGTATACTGATATTATTAATAGTTTTATCTTGTAAAATTTGGAGCTGTGTTTCCAAAATCCCTTCTAAGGTGAGTAATTTATTCTGCGTGTTTTGAAATATCCAGATATAGCCAGTGAGGAGAAGAAGGGAAGATAGGAAACGAAATAGAATTGAAGTCAGAGAGGTGTGGAAAAACAGTGATTTTTCAAAAAGGAGATAGTACAACATCTCCTTTGGAGATAAACAAACCTCGGATTAGTTTCAATCTCTCTGAATTACAGTTGATTCATCCATAAAATAGAGAGAACAACACCTCACTTGTGGGGTCAATGTGAAGAGGAGATGAAATAATGAAAGCATTTAAAGTGTCATTTGGGGACTTCCCTGGTGGCGCAGTGGTTAAGAATCCGCCTGCCAATGCAGGGGACACGAGTTCGAGCCCTGGTTCAGGAAGATCCCACATGCCCTGGAGCAACTAAGCCCCTACGCCACAACTACTGAGCCTGTGCTCTAGAGCCCGCGAGCCACAACTACTGAGCCCGTGTGCCGCAACTACTGAAGCCTGTGTGCCTAGAGCCCGTACTCCACAACAAGTGAAGCCACTGCAATGAGAAGCCCGCTCACCATAACGAAGAGTAGTCCCAGCTCGCCGCAACTAGAGAAAGCCCACACGCAGCAATGAAGACCCAACGCAGCCAGAAATAAATAAATAAAATAAAATAAAGTGTCATTTAGCATTTAGCAAAAATTAGGCTTTTAATAAGGATAGCCTTAAAAAAGAAGGGGTGATGGGGACTTCCCTGGTGGTCCAGTGGATGAGACTCCATGCTCCCAATGCAGGTGGCCTGAGTTTGATCCCTGGTGGGGGAACTAGATCCCACACGCATGCCACAACTAAGAGTCCGCATGCCGCAAGTAAAGGTCCCTCATGCCGCAACAAAGACCCGGCGCAGCTTAAATAAATAAAATAAATAAATAAATATTTTAAAAAAAAGAAAGAAGAGGTGATGACTAGTTGTCTTTGCTGGGTCAAAGATGGCCATCAGACAAAGTAGATGAAGAGGAGGATTCCAGGGCATGGCAGAGACAAAAGACATCACTGAAAGGTCTCTTACTCCATGAAGTATAAAGGCGAATTCAAAGAGCAAAGTGAGAGCCCAAGTTTTCAGCCTAAATTGTACAAAACTGAGGAAGGGTGGAGACTAAGAATGAAGTAAGTGTTAGTTGGTATATAGTAAATACTTGTTTGAAAATTTATTGAGATGTACATATATAGAGGTAAATATAGTTGTATTTCTATTGAAACAAAAGATCTTGGGCTCTTAGAGCTAACGTAGGAAAAGTCATTGAAGAATTCCTAAGCATTGATCTAACAAATTAGCCAAAAGCAGTGCATGGAATGCTTGGAAACCATGATAGGAGGAACTTCAAGAGGGCATTTTTAGTGGTGATCTTTTCTTTATTCTTAGATCTTTAAAAAGTTCTTTGGTCTCCAATTTAATGCTAAATCGTTTTCCCTTGCAAGTAAATTTAACTTTCTGTTAAAACAGTGGCTGCAGAGTTTCCATATAGGAGGGTTTAGGCAGTCTGGTTGAGGAGAAAGGACAAGGAAGAGGACCTTGAAGCTAATTTTCTATGTTTGTCAGGGTGACTACAGCTGCATATGAGAGAAAAAAACAAAACAACAGTGGTTTAAACTAGAGATGAGTTTATTTTTCTCTCACTAAAAGTCCGTAGGTGAGGTGAGCAATTCAAAGCTGGCATGGCAGCTCTATAACATCATCAGGAAGCCAGACTCTCTCTAGTTCACAGCTTCCTTCCTCTTATTATGTGGAACTCATCATAGTACAATAAGGCTGCCAGAGCTCCAGCTATCATATCCACATTCAGGGAACAGAATGGAGGAAGAGGAAAAGAAGGGTGATTTTCCTACCTTTAAGAATTCCTGGAAATACCACACATTTCCACTTGCGTCTCACTAGCCAATACTTAGTCACAAGGTACATGCAAATGCAACCTTTATCTAGTCAGCAGTGAGACTAGCCAAAACCCGGGTTCTGTTATTACGGAAAGAAAGAATAGATTTTGGCAGATAACCAGTAGTCTCTGATGCAGTTTGCATGGTACTTTATTTTTTACTTTAATTATTAGAAAGCAGTACAGTTTGGAGCAGGGGGATGGAAGGCTCAGGAGGAATGTCTCCAAGGGAAAAAAAAAAAAAAAAACTGATTATGTAACATGCTTGACTGCACTGAGAGATGTTTCACAAACACCTCACAGCTTTCTGTCAGAAAGCTTAAGGGTGAATCAATCAATGATTCACTTGCCAAACAAACAAACAAACAAACAAAACAAATGGGAGACTGCGCCTTTATATCTGTCAGCCAAATGAGCTTGCTAAAACTAAACTTCAGAACTGGCCAACTTTCCCCTCACGTCACAAAGGACTGGGGTAATCATGCTCACTGCATGTTTATTCCCAAAGGGAAGAAGGGCAGAGGTGAGCCAAGCTCACGCAGTTATTCTTCCCAAATTCATCAACCGGATAAGTCACTCTGCCTCCCCAGGAATGGAGTGAGTTAAAGAGCAAAGAGAAGCCAGGAGTTTGTTCAGGGAAGCTCTTTCTTTAAAGAAAACAGAATTAGGGAAAGGCATTCTTCTTCAGGCATTATGCAAGTCATTTAACCTCTTTTGCGCCCAATTCCTAAACTGTAATCTTTCTTCCAAGGATATGCAAAAATAAAATATGTAAGATGTTTTGAAAATGAATATATGCCCTATAAATAGCTAATAACAAGTAATATTTAATGAGCATCTAGGAGGTACCAGGCACTGTTCTAAGCCCATTACGTGTACTAATTTAATTCCCAAAACAACACTGTCGTTACCCCCAATTTAAAGATAAGGAAACTGAGTCCCCAAGTTTAAGTAACTTGCTTAAGGTCAGAAAGTGGAAGAATGTGATTTCAATTGCATTCTCAGTGATTCTGTTCAGTAAACTCTAAATCTGAGGGCACTAACATTATCCCCATGGCCTGGTAATCAATAAAGTTTTTATAAATTAAAGTTGGATGTTGCTTACTTTATCTATGGCTGTGTCAACAGTGAGTTTGTTTTCTTGCTTCTTTGGATTTTTCTAGCTAATTTAAGACAGAGTCATCTTAAGACAGTTCCTTCAGTTACCCTGCCTTCCCCTCCCTCCCATGGGTCTGGAGTAGATGCTCCCCATCTATGATCCTTTGTTGTATGATATGTTGTGTTATGTTGTATGATAACTGCCTTTACCCTTTTCTCCCTTTCCCACTGGGGTCCCTTAGACAGGGGCTGTGTTTTCTGCCTCTGGATGGCAGGTTGTAAAGTTATTTACACTTTTTAGATACAATAAGAAAACCATACTTTATTCTTTAAAAAAATGTTTAATACATTTTATATTTTAGAATAGTTTAGAGTTAAGAAAATAGTTGCAAAGAAAGTACAGAGTTCCTGACTACCTCACACCCAGTTTCTATGTTTCAATATGTTCCCCTATTGTTAACATAGTAAGATGCATTTGTTACAATTAGTGAACCAATATTGATACATTATTATTAACTACAGTCCATATTTTATTCATTTCTTTTTTGTGATGGGAACAATTAAGATCTAGTCTCTCAGCAACTTTGAAGTTTATAACACAGTATTGTTGTCTATAACCCCTGTGCTGTGCATTAGATCGCCAGGATTTATCTACTGGTTGCAAGTTTGTACCCTTAAACAGTATTTCTCCAATTCCCCCTTCCCCCAGGCCCTGGTAACCACCATTCTACTCTCTGTTTTTACAAGTTCAGCTTTTTTAGATTCTACATATAAGTGATATCATACAGTAGTTGTCTTTCTCTCAGCATAATGCCCTCAAAGTCCATCGACATTGTTGCAAATGGCAGGATTTCCTTCTTTCTCATGGCTGAAGAATATTCCATTGTATATATATATATATATACCATATCTTCTTTATCCCTTCATCCATTGATGGACACTTAGGTTGTTTCCATATATACTTTATTCTTACAAACTGCTCTGATCTCTTTAACATTCCCCAACTGCTAGGTAGGCATGGAAAACAAAAAAAAATTTAGTCTAGTCTGTTTTAAAACTAATTCTGATCCAGTTATTTAAGTAACCTCTTTAACTCTGTCTCTTTGAAATCATTGTTTTATGGTTTCAACCCCCCTTCCTCTGCATACTTCTAAGATGGTGTCTGGCACACAGAGCAGGGTCTCACATGAACTTGTTGCATTGGGGGAGTTGAACTCTATGACCCTGAATTGGTCATTGTGCAGGGACTGGCATCACCTGAAGTATGTCTGTCTCATCTTATTCTTGGTTACCCTGTTGGCAAAAGCTACTGATGTATGTAGCTGATAATTTCTTGGTCATTCTTTCTTGGCTTGGTCAGAGCCTAGAGGCCCTTCCTGCTATCTCAGCCTTCCTTGAAATCTTACTTTCACTACAGACTCCTTTGAATATATGAGATACTCTCGGCCTGGTCCAAGGTCCAAAGCATCCATCCATAAGTCTTTGTTGGAGTGATTACACCTCTGCTGGGAACATGGGCGTACCAATATCTCTTCAAGGTCCTGTTTTCAATTCTTTTGGGTATGTACTAAGAGGTGGAATTGCTGGATCATATGGTAAGTCTATTTTTTATTTTTTGAGGAACCATCATACTGTTTTCCCCAGCAGCTTTACCATTTTACATTCCCATGAACAGTGCATAAGTGTTCCAGTTTGTTTGCATCCATGTCAACACTTGTTATTTTCTGTCTTTTTTTTCTTTTTTGGTTTGTCTTGGGGTTTTTTTTTTTTGATAGCAGTGATCCTGTTGGGTTTGAGGTGGTACATCATCATGATTTTGATTTGCACTTCCCTAATGAGTAGTGATGTTGAGCATATTTGCCTGTGCTTATTGACCGTTTGTATATCTTCTTTGAAGAACTGTCTATTCAAGTCCTTTGCCAATTTTTGAATTGAATTGTTTGGTTTTTTGTTGTTGGGGTCTCTATGCATTCTGGATTGTAATCCCTTATCAGATATAGATATGCAAATATTTTCTCCCATTGCATGGGTTGCCTTTTTACTCTGTTGATTGTGTCCTTTGATGCACAGGAGTTTTAATTTTCATGAGGTCCTGTTTGTCTATTTTTTGCTTTTATTGTCTGTTCCTTTTGTGTCATATCCAAGAAATCACTGCCAAATCCAATATCATGAACTTTATGCCCATGTTTTCTTCTAAGAGTTTTGTAGTTCTATAGTTTATAGTTATATAAACTATAGTTGTAGTTTATGTATATATTTATATGTACATTTATAGTTATATAGTTTTACATTTAAGTCTTTGATCCAATTTGAATTAATGTTTGTATGTAGTATTAGTTAAGAGTCTAACTTCATTCTTTTGGATATGGGTGTATAGTTTTCCCAGCATCATTTGTTGGAAAGACTGTCCTTTCCCCACTGAATGGTCTTGTCACCCTTGTCAAAAAACATTTGACCATATATATGAAGGTCTGTTTCTGGGCTCCCTATTCCATTCCATTGGTGTATATGTCTGTCTTTATTCCATTACCATACTATTTTGATTACTGTAGCTTTGTAGTAGGTTTTGAAGTCAGGAAGTGTGAATCCTCCAATTTTGTTCTTTTTCAAATTGTTTTGGCTATTTGGGGTTCCTTGACATTCCATATGAATTTTATGATAGATTTTTGTATTTCTGCAAAAAAAAAAAAAGTCATTGGGTTTTGATAAAGATTGCATTATATCTGTGTATCACTTTGGGTGGTACTGACATTTAACAATATTAAGCCTTCCAATCCATGAACATAGGTTATTTTTCTGTTTATTTATGTCTTTAATTTCTTTTAGCAATATTTTGTAGTTTTCATTGCACAATTCTGTTATCTCCTTGGTTAAGTTAATTCCTAATTATTTATTCTTTTTGATAGTATTGCAAATGGAGTTGTTTTTGTAATTTTCTTTTCAGATGTTCATTGTTAGTGTATAGAAATGCAACTTATTTTTTTGTGTTGACTTTTATCCTGCTACTTTGCTGAATTTGTTTATTAGTTGTAATTGCTTTTTTGTGTGTGTACATGGAATCTTTAGGGTTTTCTACTATAAGATCATAACATCTTTGAACAGAGATAATTTTACTTCTTCCTTTTCTATTTGGATACCGTTTACTTATTTGTTTGTTTAACCTACCTAATTGCTTTGGCTAGGACTAGTACTATGTTGAATAAAAGTGATGAAAGTGGGCATCTTTGCCTTGCTCTTGATTTTAGAGGAAGAGCTTTCAGTCTTTCACCACTGAGTATGATTTTGCTGTGGTTTTTTCATACATGGCTTTTATTTGTTGAGGCAGTTTTCTTCTAGTTCTAGTTTGTTGAATTTTTAAATGAAAGGATGTTGAATTTTGTCAAATGCTTTTTTCCTGCACCAATTGAGGTGATCCTTTATTTCTTTTTAAGAATATGCATTTCCTTTTCCCTTTTGAAATGTAATAGGAAAGCCCACGGGGCTTGAATTTGCTGTATCTCATGACACTATAATAAGCCCATGGGTAGCGTGGTGCTAACAATGCTGCATTTACTGTCTTTTCAAAAGTAGTATTCTTATTATTAATTAATTCTTATTATTATTAATTTTGGTTAAGTTTAAATTTTTTATCAGTTATGAATTAGAGTCGATTGGAAAGCTGATTTCATGGTGGAAAGCCACAGCCCAGCTCAAATGGTGGAAAACAAACTTCTCAAAACAAAGCTTTCAAAATGGAAGAATGCATAAAATATCCTGACAATAACAGTCTTAGGTCTGTCTCACCCAGAGAGTGAGTTCTTGAGGGGAGAAAATATCTTTCCCCCTTATCCCCAGTTACCTGGAACTGGAGATTGTTATATAGTAAACACTTAATAAAACATCTTGGAGGGTATCAGAGAACAACGGTGTTCCCCTTGCCCTTTCTTCCCTCTCCTTTTCCCAAGAGAGATTGCATCAGACTCAGTAACTTTCATAGTGTTAATTTATTGTGAAGTATAAATATGAAAGTATCCAAGTTCTGCAAATAGTGCAAAAGTGAGCAATTGTGCATTTTAATTTGACTTAGTATTGTTGAATTGAAATATTTAGATTTTGGTATTAAAAGAGGATTGTACTTTTTTTTTTTTAACCATGTCACTATTGATTATTTTCTTATTCCAAAGCTGTATAGGCTCATACATTATTTAATTCTCAAAAGTTAAGTTGATAGGCTGTCTGAGGGTAGATGTACAAACTGTAATATAAAGGCAGAATTGGAAAATAGAGGTACTTTGACTAACTTTTCAAAGTAGGCTTTATGTTATAAAAAGCATCACGTAGTACACTGTGTAAAAATAAAATTAGATGAAGTATAATCTATGAGTGATACCTGCTTTATAGACTCTCAATTTGATGACCAACATAACCTAATTTAGCAGAACACTTGGCCGAAGTATTTCACTGATGATCAAGTAAATTCTGATGAAAGGTCAATGGTATAACTACAAAGGCCAATCTATTTTAATTGCCTAAGGTTTAAAAAAAGCCCTCTTCTCAATTTACAGTGACTGTGGGAGTCATTTTCCTGCTTACACAGTGATAAAAGGCTTGTATATCATGAATGTAGCATAGTGGATAATCAGCAAAACTTTAAGACTAAATTAATCAGCACTTTGGAAAGTTTATTCCATGAACATAGGTAACATGTCCTGTCAAGGCAAGTGATTGCTTCTTTGATTATAGAAAAATACTAATAAGTTTTCACTTTTTTTTTTTAATGTTTTACTGGAAAGAATTTAGTTAGAGATTCAAACATAGTAAAATTTACTTTTTAAAAATAATTGAGAATCACTATGTTGTGCACCAAGAACTAATATAGCGTTGTAAGTCAATTATACTTTGAAAACAAACAAAAAAACAAACAAGCAAACTCAGGAAAAGAGACTGGATTTGTGGTTACCAGAGGCAGTGGGGGGCAGGGGAGGGTGTTGGGGGAAGGATGAAAGTTGTTAAGAGAGTAAAGCCTAAGAGATCTCATCACAGGGAAAAAAATTTTTTTTCTTTTGCGTCTATATAGAATGATGGATGTTTACTAAACTTATTGTGGTAATCATTTCATGATGCACGCAAGTCAAATCATTATGTTGTACAACTTAAACTTATACAGTGCTTTATGTTAATTATATCTCGTTGAAACTGGGAGGAAAAATGGATAACAAAGTATACCTGCTTTAGGTCTGAAAATAAATAAATACATAGAGTAATTTATATTTTAAAATAAATAAATGAAATAAAACTCTTCTTTTAAAAAGAAAAAAGTGAGGCTTAAATTTGATAATAATGGTATTTTTGAAGTACAAATATATGAAATATATACTAAGTTCAGAACAGATTCAATATTTAGCCTTTGAACTGATAAATCATATCATATTCATTTAATATATTCTCTAGGTCCCATCTTGACTTTTCTTTCTCTCCTTCTCAAGGCTTATTGATTTTTTTTTTTTTATATTTTAAAATAACAATTTTAAAAGTAATGAAAATTTAAGGTGCTTTCTGATTCCTTCATGTTATATCTTAATAGTAACATTAAAATCAAGATGTCAAACAACATTCTTGTGTTAATTCTGGACTGTTAGGAGTCAAGGTGGCATAAAAGGAAGGACACTAGAGTGCACATCAGATAAGATGATTAAAAACTTTGCTGAGTCACTAACTAGTTGTTTGGACAAGTCACTCTTAGAGCCTTAATTTTTGTGTCAATACAATGATCTCTAAGCTAGAGTGCATAAATAGGGGACATGTGCATTAAGGATAGAATCCACAATGAGGAACTATCCATACTTCAGAAATCAGAGGAATTTCTCTAGACATAGTTGGATGATACTGCATTTCAGGAAGACTGGGAGGGATCTTGGACAACCTAACTCATGAGATAGCTGTTTTCTGAGCAGTAAATTGAGGAAGCCCAAGCATGCCTCACTGACATGCCCTCACTCAACAAAGTAAGGAGGTGTGGGATGGTGATGGGGAGGAGAGTCTCTGGGGATGTTGAGACTTCCAACATGTCTCTCTCCCACATAGAATTTACAGGCATCCTGAGGGATCTAGGTGGGACCCATGAATATAGGAGAGAGTTCTGATCCTTGGACCATTTTTGGCATTGCACTTTCTGCTACATAATACTCCTGTTAGGAGCTCGTCATCCACTGTGGATCAGGCAGGGTTACAGGTAAGCTTAAGAATGGTCTTCACAGCTGTCCTCTTCCCTAATTGGAGGCTCAGTCCCAGGGACTCTCACTACCACTGTAAGCTTTAACACTTAGTGTCTAGCCTCCCAGGTATCTTGTATCCATCTCTTCATTTGAGATACTATGAGCTTGGACCAAAATGGAATTTCTCCGCAACACTGAGAAATACTTAGTGAAATAATGTGATTTTTTTGTATGACTACTTTGGAATCAATTTATACTTTATATATATATTTTCCAAATTTTCTATATTGGAAAATGAATATTAAACTATGGGAATAATTCATATAGTCAAATATTCATATGGTCAAATTTACCATGAGCTGCATCATCTCTGGGTTGACAAAGTTCTTTGATACTTTATTTAGTATAATATTTGTTGGGAACCTACTCAGTGCAAGACAATCTAATTGCCTTTTGATATCTTATAATTATCTAATTGGTTTATAGTATCAAAAATAGAAAAAATAGAAATTATGGAAGTACAGAATTTGCTTTCCTACAAAGAATAAGTGAACCACAGAATACTGTGACATCTACAAGTTCAGTAGTTATGTTTTATTAGTCAGTACCTAGAGGAATACTTAAACCCATGTAAGTTGGTTGCATTTTTATTTGGCAGCATAACGACAGATCAAGTTGTCCCTTTAGTCCTTTGAGTTCAAGAGGCAGAATGTGATTTTTAAAAAATATTTAATTAATTAATTTATTTGGCTGCACCGGGTCTTAGTTGCGGCATGTGGGATCTAGTTCTCTGACCAGGGATTGAACCTGGGCCCCCTGCATTGGGAGTGTGGAGTCTTAGCCACTGGACCACCAGGGAAATCACAGCAGAATGTGATGTTAACTGTCACTTATTAATCCAGGCTTGGAAAAATTGCTTTTAAAAGTCATTTATTCATCTGCTAAATTAAACTTGCAACATCAGTGATAATATTTGATACTTATACAGTACTTTATAGATTTTCAAAGTATTGCAACATTCATGATTTCATTTAATCTTCACAACAATTTTGCAAAGAAGACAAGATAGTAACTAACTCCATGTTATAGATAAGAAAAATGGTGTCTTGAAATGTGAAGTGACTTGTGTAATATAGTCTGGCTAGTCAGTGGTAGAAGGGAACTAATTTCTAAGTTTTTTGATTTCTAGGTGCGATTATAAGGTATTATGGACTACATACAGACAGAGGGAACATATTAGAGCACACTGCTATTTTTTTTGTAGAATAAAACAGTACAATTTCAGAGATGGCATGGATCCTGTCCAGGCTGGCATTAATAGGCAAGGATTCAGTCTGACTGGGTAAGCTCTGGTAAAAATAGCCTTAATTATAATACTTTTAGTCAAATGTCAGGATCTTTGTTCTTGGGGGTAGGGTTGGACCACAGACAGATCTACAGTGAAGAAGTGGGGAAGGGTCACAAGGACTTAAGCATAATATCAGGGCCCCCAGAAGCCATATTGTCTAGGATTTTTTGCCAGGTTCCAGTCTTAGCTGCAGAATTAGAACACAAGTCAGGACTGGCATAGCTGCTCAGATCTAAAAGATTGGGGAAACATAGTGAGAATTGGGCATGATGTTTGGGGAGGAGACTGCTGCTACTTAATAGGCTGGGGAATGTCACCCCAGAAGTGAAACAGAAGGAAAATAGGCTAATTGTAGATGCTTTGACATATTCCAGGTATTCTCATTAGCAGGGATCAATCTGCTGGTCAGATGTCTTTAGTCCTCTCTGCTGGACAGAGCTCAAGTGGGCAGGGGCAAGAAACAGTGCTCTTTGGCACCTGAACACATGGTTCAATTTATAAAGCATGTGCTTTACCTGACAGTTAAGTGAGATGCTCTGCTCACATAAGTCCACAGATTTACACCTGTGAAGTTTCCATGTAAAATGGGTGCTACTGTCTTTTATAATAAGTCCCATGTGTATTTTCATGGAATGTTGACAGGTGAGCATATATTGCTTTATCAGTGCTTCTGGGATTATCTGAAAAATAGCACAGGTATTCTCATGACAGGTTTATGTTAATAAGTTTGGTTAGCATAGGACTTCCCTGGTGGCATAGTGGTTGAGAATCTGCCTGCCAGTGCAGGGGACACGGGTTCAATCCCTGGTCCGGAAAGATCCCACATGCCGCGGAGCAACTAAGCCTGTGTGCCACAACTACTGAGCCTGCACTCTAGAGCCCGAGAGCCCACAACTACTGAAGCCTGCGCGCATAGACCCCGTGCTCTGCAATAAGAGAAGCCACTGCAATGAGAAGCCCGCGCACCCCAACGAAGAGTAGCTCCCGCTCACTGCAACTAGAGAAAGCCCGCGCGCAGCAACGAAGACCCATCACAACCAAAAAATAAATAAATTTTAAAAAAAAGTTTGGTTAGCAGAAAGCAAAAATTAATTCAATGACTCACATGTAAAGTTAATAAACTCTTCTTTCTCCATGTCACTAATTTCCTAGTCTTGTGAAGGTCTGTACATTTCTATGGCTGAACAAATATGTGGAAAGTTTCTATTTGGGTTCCCAGGATGCTACATTAAGTCGGGTGTCATCAGTGTGACGCTTTGCTATTCAAAGTGTGATCCAAGGACAAGAAGCATTGGTGTCTCTTGGGAGCTTGTTAGAAAAGCAGACTCTCAGGCCTAATGCTAGGCCTACTAAATCAGAGTGCATTTTATCAAGATCTCCAGGTGATTTGTAAGCACATTCAAGTTTAAGAAGCACTAGTTATACCTTTGTGGCTCAAGGTCATGCCTTCCTAAACCTCTATTTTTAGGCACACTCTACTTCCTACTCTTCTGGAATCTGTAGGCTATCAGTTAGCCAATTCATTTGGATGTTTTTAAAATTCTAAACCTGTGACATTGCGTGCCCTATGCTGTCTCTTCCTTGTTTTGTCAGATAAGGGACTTTTTCTTTTGCATTCCCCATATTTTTCACCTCTTTTCACTTGATGATTTTTGTTTTTGGAGACAAACCATCACTTCTAGCTTCCAGGGGACATATTCTCTCTCTGATCAACTTGAAGACTTTCTCCCACGGCATCTCTCTCAATAACATTGAGGTAATGAGGTTCTGTTTACTGCCGAATTCAATCATAAATGTGAGTTGCCGCTAATATCAATATTGCATATTTTAAAGCAGCTTTAGAGTAAAATAAAATAAAACCACAAAAAGGACTACTTGGTAGCTTTCTCTGCTGTGTTCAACTTTTTGTTTTGTTTAACTTTTCATATTACAGAAATCTTGGACCTCAGAAATTTCATGTGTCTTGGCAGTAGCTATACTTTCAGTGTCTTAGTGATAAACATTCTGTTATTTTATTCTAGAACTCTAAACCAATTAAAGAAAATCTTTATTGGACATTTTCTGTTCTCTGTTTTCTTAGCTTTGTTTTGTTTTTTTTCCCCATCTTTGTTATAAAAGGAAAAACCCCTCATGGAATATGTTGTCATTATGAAATTTAGGTATTTATATGTATATTATTTTTGTGTATGTATCAGAAATCACAATTAGAAATATTCTCTGTAAGTTACACTTAAACATTTTTAGTCGATAAGTGCCAACAACATTATGGTTTGTTTCATAAAACCTCTCTTCACTTTGCAACCATATCCTCTGTTTCTTCCTTTTCTTTAAAAACCACACAGGATGTTGAAGAAATAAAGTGAGAGAAGTCTGCTGAAATATATTTACAACAAGCTATTGTAAATGTCATTTGTTGAATAAGGTATAAAATTTCATGGCACAAAGGGCAGGCTTGTCTGAAAGTAACCCGGAGAGCTCACTCTTGGTTACCGAAGCAGTGGGCTATCTGGAACCAGGAATCACCCTTCAACCAGTGCGAGAAGCCACACTTGAACTCAGCTTCCTATTAGACTGGTGGTGTTATTTTACCCTCTTGCAGGAACTACAGCTTTCTATGGTCTCCGCTGTCCTCAGGTGCTGGGCAGCTAGCTTTCACAGTTACTCCCTTTAAATAAATTGCATGCAATCCAGACTGCCTAACATTTATGTTGTGTGCTTATCTCTTCTGATTAAGGTTGCTATCATGCTTGCCCTGTAAGAAAGGGGAGCAGCAGTGAGGTGGGGGATCTGCCCTAGAACACTGGACCAAGTGTCCATCAGATGGCCAGGGGCCCTGTGTACTTCCTCATGGGAAAAATGGGAAAATCAAAGGACCTGTGACTTTTCTTGTTGCTGACTCCTTGAGTTTCCTCAATAAAGCATATTCTTTAATATGATATTGTAAAATTCACCCAGAGCTCTGGTGAACCTCAGGGGACCCATCTTGCACAGCACATTTATTGATGATAATCAAGGCTTTGTTCTGCATACCCTGCTTTGGGAGAGTTCATATCTCAGTTTGTATACTTATAGCATAGATTGAAGTCACTGCCATATTCCCATTTTGCCTTGGATAAAATGTCCTCCTATTGATGACTGTTAACTCATGCATTTTCTTCTCATCCATATGTCTCCCTTATTCACATCTCTCTTTGTCCAGCAAGATTCCATGATGTACTGTTCAATAATACTGTTGCTAATAGCTTAAACTTCCTTCCCCTTCTGTCTTCTTTGTGGCATCTGCCAAGGGCTGCAACCGTAGATAAACCAACTGTCTGCTTTCTCTGCATCTGTGCCTAAGCAGCCAAGCACTGCTGGAGAGAGTTACACAATAGAGCCTATTGATATTACAAAAAATTAATTAAAACAACTTCAAACTGTACAGCAATCCTGTAATGATTCTCAGTCAAGCTCTCTCCCACTTTCCATAATGATTATTTCAGGCTTCTTCAAACCTTCTTCCTCTCATCACCCATGATTCTCAGAATATGATATTGATTTTTATTTTATAGAGAAAATAGAAGCCCTTAAATGAGAACTGCATCACCTGTCCTATTATCTGTCCATACTATTCTAGTTTCCTTCTGTTACAGTATGGGTGTAATTAGTTTTGCTAAGGCTAAACCCTCCTCTGGTACTTTTATTTTACTCCCTCCCACCTTCTAAGGTACCTGAAATTATGGATTATCGTTTGTCTGAATATTCAAACTCTCTTCAATTGGAGCTTTTAAAAACAGGATCAAGTACCTCCCAATTAAGAGAAAGAGAGGAAAGGAAAGAGAGAGAGAGAAATTTTCTCTAGATTTCTTCATTCCCTTCTAGTTACTGCCCTATTTCCTCTGTTCAAATTTTTGAAAAACGGTTTCTATGTACTGTTTCTATTTCTTTCCGCCTAGCCACTTCTAAGCCTTTTCCAATCTAACATCTGCCTACATTGCTCCATCTCAGGATTTCTTAACCTTGGCACTATTGGCATTTTAGGCCAATGTTTTATATTTGCGACACTGTCCTGCACATTTTAGGATGTTTAGCAGCATCCCTGGTCTTTATTCACTAGATACCTGTAGCAGCTCTCTCCCTGCAGCTGTGACAACCAAAAATGTTTTCAGACATTACCAAATGACTCCTGCAAGGCAAAATTGCCTCTGGTTGAGAATTGTTGCCCTATTCCCATGGCTCCTGTTAGGTTACCAATGACTTTCACGATGCTAAATCTCGTTTCTTATCTGACTTGGTAGCTCAGTAGTATCTGAAATTGTTAACCTCTCCTGCCTTGTAACATTTTTCTCTTGCCTCTATTGACAACACTCTTTTGATTTTCCTTTTACCTCTCAGATTGTTCTTTTTTCTTCCTTCCTCCTTGTTTTCCTTCCTTCTTTCCTTCCTTTCTCTCTTTCATTCTTTCCTTCTCTCTCCTCTCCCCCAAACCCTTTCTTTTTCTCTTTCTTTAAATCTTTTTAGGCTCATCCTCTGCCAATTGACAATTAAATTTTGGCACTGTCTTCTACTCCGCTCTTTTTCTGGGGACTCTCATCCCCATGCAGAACTTTAATATTCACCTTTATACTTGTGCGTCAAGCTTTGATGAACTAGCTTCAGTATGGTGAACAGGTCAACCCTCCCACCAGCAGCAACAACAAAAAGCTGGATACAATAGTTTATCCATAGCTTGTGAGTCTTTATCTCTATGTGACAGCCTTCTCTTTTAGAGGAAACAAAAAATCTGCTTCTAGCTTTACCTTTTGAAGTAGAAAATTAGCTCTTAATCAGAATAACATAGATAAAGATGAGTGAAATTCTTTACATTGGCCTAGATGGGCCTAAATGATCTGCCTCCACCCTTACCTCTCATAGCTCTCTACCCTCCCCAATCTCATCCTCCATCATCATCCCTCCTGTGTTCCTGCTTGAGGCAACTAGCTGTGGTTCAATCCTTTGTTCATGCTCTACCACAGGGCTATTTTATTTGTTGCTCTCTCTGCCAGGAAGACTCCTCTCACCCATCTCTGCTACTTAACCTATTCTTCCAATCTCAACTCAAGCAGACTTCCTCAGGGAGCCTCCCTTGTTCTTCCTGACCAGCTCCCACTCCCCATTATGGAGCCCTTTAATGGCATCTCTTTCTTACTGCCTAGTACAGTAGCAATTTTGCATTTACTTGTGTGATTAGTGAGGTGAGTACAGTTGAGCAAGGGTTTTCAAACCAAGACTGCTTGGCTTGGAATCTTGGGTCTTAAATTCTTGGTGCCTCAGTTTCCTTATTTTTAACATGGGGATACTAATAGAACCTATTTTAAGGGTTGTTGTGAGTCTTAAATGATTTAGTGTATATACAATGCTTAGAACAGGGCCTGGAACATAGTAAGCACTATGTAAATATTGGTTGTAATTTTAAAAATTTAATTATCATCTGTCTCTTCCACTTTTTTTTTTCCCCCATTTTGTGAAAGTTTATTTGCAGGATAAATTCCTAAAAGTCAAATTACTCATAGAATTAGACACACACATATTATCACAGTTGTCACATCTACCAAAAAGTTATTCCAGTTTCTAATCCCATTAATGGTTATGTAGAAATATCAATGCTCTTATAATTTTATTTATTTTTGAGGAATTTAAGAAAGATTAGCATAACCTTTTTTTAAAAAACATCTTTCTTGGAGTATAATTGCTTTATAATGGTGTGTTAGTTTCTGCTTTATAACAAAGTGAATCAACTATACATATACATATATCCCCATATCTCCTCCCTCTTGTGTCTCCCTCCCACCCTCCCTATCCCACCCCTCTAAGTGGTCACAAATCTTCTACTTTTTTGCTCATTTTTTTTTCTCGGTGCCAACACAGTTCATGACACATTGCAGGCATGCAGTAACTGTCAGAGTAATGTATAAATTAAAGAGTTTGGGAAAAAGAAATGCCATACAAATACAAAGCACATTTGTATAGATGAAAAAGTAGAGATTCTGCGTTGTGTTTTTAAAAATAATTCTACTATAGTTATTCACTGTTTTTACTTGCACAACCTATGCTAGAAGGGAAATAGGTGCTTTTTTAATTCTAGGAGAATTCAAACAATATTTTATTCTGGGTGAATTCATTCTAACAGAATCAGCGAAATCAGAGCCTTTGAGTTAAAAATATTACTCAAATATTTTATATTTGAAGAATATATTCAAATTCAAATTCCTATATTAAATACATAAGAAGTAGACAATTTTTCATAACAAACCTTGAAAACAAACATCTTAGTATTGGAGGTTAAGGATTATGTAACAAAGAATCATTTTAGTTTTTAAAATATTGCATAAAATCTTGTAAACAAACTTTTAAGGACTCAAGTTTTTGATGACAAGATACCAAATAAATATAAATCTGACAAGTAAACCTGGTTCTGCAAGCATGCATATGAGATTATTTATTTGGTATGGAGGTTGCTGGGCTCTTTGAATCATTATTAATTATTAGACATTAATAACTAAGAAAAACCATGCCACATGAGCAATGATAATTCAATAGAAAAAAATCTAAACCCAAGAAGAGATATTGATAAAGTAGTATGTTGTCATTTGTGTTAGTCAGCTCAGGCTGTCATGACAAAATACCACAGACTGGGTGGCTTAAACAACAGAAATGTATTTCTCACAGTTCTGGAGGCTGGGAAGTCTAAGATCAAGGTGCCGACTGATTTTATTCCTGGTGAGAGCTCTTTCCTTTGTTTGCAGACAGCTATCTTCTCACTGTGTCTTCACATGGTGGAGAGAGAGAGCTCTGGGGTTTCTTCCTCATAAGGGTACCAGCCCTGTCAGATTAGGGCCCTACCCTTATGATCTCATTTAACCTTTATCACTTCCTCACAGGTTCTGTCTCTAAATAGTCACATTGGCGTTTGGGCTTCAACATTTGAATTTCTGAGAAAACACAAACATTCAGTCCATAACATCATTCAAAAGAAGGAGAGAATATTTTTATTGGGGTGAATATGCCAAAAACTTTGAGAAGAGGCTTTTAAGATTGACTTTAAAGGGTTTGAACTTGCAGAGTGTGAAGGGAAATTATACCATGATCTCAATATTATATGTGGAAAGCAGAAGGGATGTAGGATCTGTGTAAGGTTAGTGAGGATTTCCGTTTGATTGATTTCCTAGTATGTGAGGAGAAAATGAGTGAATTTCAGGTCATTGAGAAATTTGAATGATGGGTTATGAAGTTTGTACTTTATTCCGTGAGCAATAGGAACCCACTGTTTTAAAAAGGAGTAATATGATCAGAAATGTTCTCGAAGAATATTAATCTGACAGAAACTTCAAGGGGCTGAAATTGGCAGTTTAGTACTGGTCTGGTTAGGAGGCTATATTAATAGTCAGGAAAGAGGTAATCAGAGCCTGAGCTATAATAGTGGTAGCAGGTATTCACCCATGGGTCAAACATTGACCTTTCTCAATAGGCCAGCATTCTAATGGAAAAACATGCAAATAAACCAGTAATTAATATAATGGGATAAATGCTAGAATAAGATTCAATTCACCAGAAACGTATAACGATATTAAACTTGTGTATACCTAATAAAACATACTCAATATTTACAAAGCAAAAGTGGATAGAACTACAGGGAGAAACTGATAAATCTACAATTACAATAGACTATTTCAACATATATCGCAAAATTAATGGTAGATTAAGCAGATAAAATATTAGAAAAGATACAGAAGGTTTGAATAATGGGAGTAACAGTATCGATGTTGGCTCAAATCAGAGAACAGTATAGCCTTGGAGAATAATCTATCCAGCAACCAGAGAATATATGTTAATGCTGTTTCTCCTTTTCCCTTGCCCAAATTCTCTTTTACAGTTACCATTTCCCAACTTTTCAAAAGAAATACCTCTTATCCACACAAATCTTCCATGATGCATCACCCTGGGGTGCAAAATCTTCAGAGGAACAATCAACATATTGGTATTGGAGAAGCCTCTTATAATCATAAGCCTTTCATAGACCATTGTCTTTTCCTGCCTAATATGAATGTCTAGTAAGTGTGAGGCATGGCATTAGTAAAGGAGTAGTTTGACCCTTTGGGGGTTGTTCCAGATTCAATAGCGTGGGACAGTTGGTGCAATGACAATTGTTGTTTTTGTTGTTTGACTAACTTACCTCTTTCATATTCTCACTATTATCAAATAATGAGTTACTCTTGAGGGAGTCTTATCAGAGCAGCACTCTCGCGTGGCAGGTGAGAAAGGGGGTCAAGGAGACCTGGCAGAGCTGTCCCCAGGGCTGTGGCCCCCATGCCAGAGCTTTAGCCTGGCCAGTCAAAGGGCTGGAGTGTCTAAGGGCTTGCCCTGGCAAGAAGCACCTCCTGAGAAAGAAACTGGGAGGAAATGGTGGATGTGGCTTAACCAGTAACTTCCACTAACAATGAAGCAGAAAGTAGCTTTTCTAAACTATCAATAATAAAATGTACCAACTATGTTGAAGAAAAATCTCGATTATCTTTTTCCCATAGAAAATGGTATAAAAAGGCATTGTCATTTGAAGAGATGATTAAAAGTATTGAGCCAGAAAGTGTAGAAAAATTGTTATAGAGATATTAATTAATATTGTTATTGATATTGTTATACTTTTCTAGGTTATATGATGTTTGTGGAATTTATCATCCTTTTAAAGTGTATAATTTGTCATGATTATATTCTCATGTTACATAAATATTTACTTTTCCACTTAATTTTTAAAATTTATAATGTTGTCTTCTTTTTTAAAAGAGGTCTGCACCTCATATTATATAGGCTTCAGGCTAACAAAACCTGAATCCATCCCTGGACCTGATACTTCTTCTATTTCTCTTCCTCTTTGTCTTTCTGTTTTTCTCATCATTCCTTTCCATGCTCTTAAAAAAGTAGGACCTATACTAATATATAAGGACTGTAGAACAAAATATTAAAAAAAAATCACCTGTGATATAGTACCCTAAACTTCAGAAAACCAGCTTTATTAAATCAAGTTCTCCTTCTCTGATGTCAATATATTGTTCTAATTATCAAATGCAAAATATATGCTTAATATATTTAAAATTTTACTAACAAAACTTTCATTCTCATCTACTTATGTATAAAAATAAGATTTTTTAGTGCTATAAATATAAGTGGAAAACAGGAATAGCTAAATCCTGACTCATTCTAGTAATAAGGTAATATTAACCCAAGGATAAATAAACTTTTAAACATATTAAAAAATATTAGATGGTCAACTTAAAAAATTCGTGAAGGATACATTGTTTTTCAAATTTCTTTTACATGCATACAAGCAAAAACATTTGGAGACAAATGATCTAGACAAATAAATATGGAAGGCTATATAAATCAATAATGCAACTCCTTTCAGGGAACTGCCATCTATTTTTAACTGCCCTGTTGGCACATTTCAGCAGACAGCTGCATCAAATGGATGGAGGCTGCCTGAGGGTGTGAAGAACATTGCATTGGCTCACTTAATTTCAGTTGTGAAATCTTCTTTACAAACCCTAATATTTAAAAAAAGTAATTGAGGCTAACGGTTTTATAATTTGGGATGGAAATAGCTCCCATTAGTGATATAGAACAGAACATGGGGGCTCTACAGGCCTATATTGGCAGCAGTTCTGGTCCGTTTCCCTCAAGGCCCTCCTTTTATTTGTCCAGAAATCCTTGTGTACTTATTATCAGTACTTAGGAGCAAGTGAGAGTGAGGTTGGGATTGATCCAGACCACCTTGATGCTGTCTTGTTGACGTCTGCCCTGGAGGTACCTGTCTTCAGTTCAGAAGTTTTCCCTGCATAACTGGGGCTAAATCCCTTGCTTTAGGGCTGCCTAGGAGCTGGAGCACCAGCAGGAGCTGATTTATGAGGAGAGGCAATCTCACTTCCCTCATGCTATTCTTATAGAAAAGGAGTCTATTCAAACTGACCATGACTCCAGAATCATTGTTCTTTTCATTTCTTCCCCCAACCATTTTCCCAAGGGTTGAATCTATCAGATCTATCCAAGAGAGCATTAAGACAGTTGATTGAAAAGATCGTTAAGCCTGCAAGAAGCAGGAGAGGGGCATTTATTTCTCAGTTGGATGCTTGCTGAGTCACAGAACATGTAGGTCTCCCCTGGAGCTGTCATGGAAGTATGGTGATGAAATTATTAGGAGAACTTGGCTTGTACCCTTTGGAATTTGGGGCAAACATGAATATAGAGACTGGTGCCTATTTCTAGTCTAGAGATTTCTGAGGGAGTCTCTCTGGATTAGCCCAGACTTGTGGGGCTTGAGGAGACTGTGGCAGAATATACATAAAGAAAGAAGGAGAGAATCCCTTATCACATCCGTTTGAAGAGGACCCGGAAGTCCTTGAGTCTTCTCAGAAAGAAGCATTAGACAAAAAGGAAAACCTGGGTTGCCATATAGGAAGATAAATTTGCTCTTCTGTACCTCACTGGCTTATAATTACCTAGAATTTCCTGGCATCTACTGCCACCGTGTGGGTATTTACATTTATTGAATTCAAATGAGTATTTTCCCTTAAAGGCTTGTCCTAAGCCAAAATACAAAGAATTTTAAGTGTGTTTTAGTGCTCTTCAACCTCAGATTGTCTCCTAAGTCCCCTCTAGGTTCCCTGTGTTTTCAGACTCACAATGAGGTTCCATCATTAAATACTCTTCTCTTTTGTAGCACTGTGTTAAAGCAGTACTAAAGTCATGCTGCTGATACCTCAATGACTTTGAGTTTTTGATAAATCAGTTTGAGGCAGAGAAACTCTAAAATGGTCCCCAATTATCTGTTTCCTGGTATTGATGCCCTGTGTAACCATTTTACCTTTACTGTGGGTGGGATCTTTGTCTAGCTTCTAGCCAACAGACTATGGCAGAGGTGATGGGGTGTCACTTTCATACTTACATTACATAGCACTTAAACTTCCATGTTGCTAGGAGACTCCCCTGACTGCCTTCTGGGCTTGCATGCATGAAGCAAGGGTCCACGTATGGGAGGCCCAGTGAAAAGGAACTGAGGGCAGCTACTGGCTGTCAGCAGGCAAGAAACGGAGGTCCCCAGCCCAACAGGACATGGATCATTGAATCCTGCTAACAAGCGTGTGAAATTGGGAGCAGATCCCTCTCCAGTTGAGCTTTCAGATGAGATGCCAGAAACCTTGATTGCAGCATCATGAGAGACCCTGAAACAGAGGACCTGGTTAAACTATGCCCAGATTCTGTGAGATGATACATGTGTGTTGTTTTTAGCCACTAAATGTGTGCTAATTGTTATCTGACAATAGATAATGAGTACACAGTTCTTTGATTTTGCTTACATTACTCCCCCCTTCACAGGACTGAAATATAAGTCCTTGGAGATTGTTCTTGGCAGTAAATATAATTGACAATCACCACTCTGTGCTCAGAATTGTCCTTCTCCTCCCACCAAAGCTCTGTTACCGAATCAGCTTGCTTTGCCTGATTCCTTTGGGAAAATTTCTCTCTCAGGTGATACCTCAGCTCCTCACACAAAGAGAGCTCTGTGGGTTCTGCCTATGTCATTCCCCAAACAAGCTTGGACAGGCTTAAATCCAGCAGTGGCACAACTTGGCCTAAAGCTGAGAGCTCACAGCTTGTCAGATAATTTGTCAACTTCAAGATGCATTACACTATTGTGGCTATAGTTATTAGATTGATATTAAACTTTATTCTTAATTTAAAAAATGTTTCATACCCCATGAAACACTTGACTATGGGTAGGAAAGTGGTGCTAAAAGGCAAGGGTAGGGACAGGGAATGACTCCCTGTCATTATAGACTATTAACTTGATCCCAAAATACAACCACAAGTTTTTTTATAACTACACTAAATTCCATATATATTATTGTAGAGCCAATTATGCTATGTCAAAGGCATGCCTCTGATAAACCAAGCTGATAGATATAAAAGAAGTTAACCTGTAGTAATCAGGTATTTATTAATCTAAGCTGCCCCTAGTGATTAGCATTTGGTCTCATAAAACATCTTTTAGTTTATCCATTCTAAATTTTTCTAGAGGCTTGTCATCTAGCTCTGCAGTTTCTAGAATTTAATTTATATCTCTTTTTGAAAACCAGTATTTATTTAGCTCTGGTATAGAGGCTTACATAAACTTAAACTCAAAAAGTACTATATTATCTTTTCAGCATAATTGAAACAAGCTTGGCTGTGGGGCACTGCAAAGAGTTTTCAATGGTGAGTACAAAGAGTGTGTCTAAGTAGCAGATTATGCCAGAGAGGTAAGCAGAAATCATATTCTAAAGGGCTTTGAGTGTTATGCTATAGAGTTTGGACTTGATAGTGAAAGCAGAAGATTTTCAATATGGAAAATATTTTAAACAGGAAAAGATTTTAATCAAGGAAATGGTATAATGATTTATACTTTAGAAAAATACATACAAACCAGTGCAGTGGATGGATTTAGAGGGGTACAAGACTGGAGGCAGGGGGACCAGCTAGGAGGCAAGAAGCAATGAGGGCCTGAATTAAGATAGAGGGGATAGAAAAACATGGAAGCATATGAACAATATTTTGAAGGTAGGATAGTATTGATTTGATGATCAATAAAATGTAGAGGATAAGTGAAAGGAGGCCATGATGAGCACCAGGTTTCTAGCTTGGAGAATGGGTATTTGGAAAAATAGATTTGTTAGGGGAACCACTGACTGAAACTGCCCACCCTGGCCAGGTACGATAGTAACCACTTGCATGAGTTATCTTACAGCAGGAGGTCCTGGTAAGGAATGTGGAACTAACAAGCTATCACCAACCAGAAGAATTCAGGAAGGGTCAAAAGGAGAGAGAGGAGACACCAGTCTGTATGTCCTACCAACTTCTCAGAATCCTTCTCACTGGCATCCATCTTGGCTAAGCGATGCACACACCACCGGGAAGGACCCTGAGTCAGAATGATTGGCCAGAGACAACCTGGAAACTAACCCCATCACCATAAAAACCCAACTGCGAGCCACGTGGCAGAGAAGTTTTCCTGGGCTCCCTTACACTCCTGCTCTCCGCCCGGGCGCCCCTTTCCCAATAAATTCTCTTGCTTTGTCAGCATGTGTATCTCCTCAGACAAAATCTGCCCTGGAACAGATTTGTTTCCTGCAACAGATTTGTGTGCGGAAGTCTGAGGAAGCTTAATATTTAAGTCCTAAACTTTGAGTATTGATAGAAGTCCATGTAGGAGGCTGAGTTCAGGATGCCAGGGCCATCAGAGGAAAACTAGGAGAAGATGGAGTCACAGTAGCTAAGAAAATATCTAGAGAACTGGAGTGACCCATAGTATTCAACGCCACATGGAAATCACGTAAGATGAAAGTTATCTTTTGAGGTGGAGAAGGCTGTGAATAGAGCATGTCTGAAGGTGGGAGATAGTAAGAGTTCAATTTTGGACATGCTGAGGTTGAGATGTCTATTAGAGATCATAGAACATATGAACTGAGAGTTCAGTAGAGAGGTTAGAGCTAAAGATGTAACTTTAAGAATTGTGGACATAGAGATGTGTTTATAGTCATGAGATGGAATAGAATCTCCAATGGAAAGACTGTAAGGTGAGGAGATGTCCAAGAACTGAAACCTATGGTATCCCAACATTAAGAGGTCATGGGCACACAGCAGATGAGGAGCAAGGCAAAAACCCACCAGACCTAACAAATGAAGAGGAAATAGGCAGTCTACCTGAAAAAGAATTCAGAATAATGATAGTAAAGATGATCCAAAATCTTGGAAATAGAATGGAGAAAATACAAGAAACGTTTAACAAGGACCTAGAAGAACTAAAGAGCAAAAAAACACTGATGAACAACACAATAAATGAAATTAAAAATTCTCTAGAAGGGATCAATAGCAGAATAACTGAGGCAGAAAAACGGGTAAGTGACCTGGAAGATAAAATAGTGGAAATAACTATTGCAGAGCAGAATAAAGAAAAATGAATGAAAATAATTGAGGACAGTCTCAGAGGCCTCTGGGACAACACTAAACGCACCAACATTTGAACTATAGGGGTCCCAGAAGAAGAAGAGAAAAAGAAAGGGACTGAGAAAATATTTGAAGAGATTATAGTTGAAAACTTCCCTAATATGGGAAAGGAAATAGTTAATCAAGTCCAGGAAACACAGAGAGTCCCATACAGCATAAATCCAAGGAGAAACATGCCAAGACACATATTAATCAAATTATCAAAAATTAAATACAAAGAAAAAATATTAAAAGCAGCAAGGGAAAAACAACAAATAACATAAAAGGGAATCCCCATAAGGTTAACAGCTGATCTTTCAGCAGAAACTCTGCAAGCCAGAAGGGAGTGGCAGGACATATTTAAGTGATGAAGGGGAAAAACCTACAACCAGGATTACTCTACCCAGCAAGGATCTCATTCAGATTTGATGGAGAAATTAAAACCTTTACAGACAAGCAAAAGCTAAAAGAATTCAGCACCACCAAACCAGCTTTACAACAAATGATAAAGGAACTTCTCTAGGCAGGAAATACAAGAGAAGGAGAAGACCGACAATAACAAACCCAAAACAATTAAGAAAATGGTAATAGGAACATACATATCGATAATTACCTTAAATGTAAATGGATTAAATGCTCCAACCAAAAGACATAGACTGGCTGAATGTTTACAAAAACAAGACCCGTATATATGCTGTCTACAAGAGACCCACTTCAGACTTAGGGACACATACAGACTGAAAGTGAGGGGATGGAAAAAGATATTCCATGCAAATGGAAATGAAAAGAAAGCTGGAGTAGCAATTCTCATATCAGACAAAATAAACTTTAAAACAAAGACTATTACAAGAGACAAAGAAGGACACTACATAACGATCAAGGGATCAATCCAAGAAGAAGATATAACAATTATAAATATTTATGCACCCAACATAGGAGCAACTCAATACATAAGGCAAATGCTAACAGCCATTAAAGGGGAAATTGACAGTAACTCAATCATAGTAGGGGACTTTAACACCCCACTTTCACCAATGGACAGATCATCCAAAATGAAAATAAATAAGGAAACACAAGCTTTCAATGATGCATTAAACAAGATGGACTTAACTGATATTTATAGGACATTCCATCCCAAAACAACAGAATACACATTCTTCTCAAGTGTTCATGGAACATTCTCCAGGATAGATCATATCTTGGGTCACAAATCAAGCCTTGGTAAATTTAAGAAAATTGAAATTGTATCAAGTATCTTTTCCAACCACAACGCTATGAGACTAGATATCAATTACAGGAAAAAAATCTGTCAAAAATACAAACACATGGAGGCTAAACAATACACTACTTAATAACCAAGAGATCACTGAAGAAATCAAAGAGGAAATCAAAAAATACCTAGAAGCAAATGACAATGAAAACACAACAACCCAAAACCTATGAGATGCAGCAAAAGCAGTTCTAAGAGGGAAGTTTATAGCAATACAATCCTACCTTAAGAAACAAGAAACATCTCAAATAAACAACCTAACCTTATACCTAAAGCAATTAGAGAAAGAAGAACAAAAAAACCCCAAAGTTAGCAGAAGGAAAGAAATCATAAAGATCAGATCAGAAATAAATGAAAAAGAAATGAAGGAAATGATAGCAAAGATCAATAAAACTAAAAGCTGGTTGTTTGAGAAGATAAACAAAATTGATAAACCATTAGCCAGACTCATCAAGAAAAAAAGGGAAAAGGCTCAAATCAATAGAATTAGAATTGAAAAAGGAGAAGTAACAACTGACACTGCAGAAATACAAAGGATCATGAGAGATTACTACAAGCAACTCTATGCCAATAAAATGGACAACCTGGAAGAAATGGACAAATTCTTAGAAATACACACCCTTCCAAGACTGAACCAGGAAGAAATAGAAAATAAGAACAATCCAATCACAAGCACTGAAATTGAAACTGTGATTAAAAATCTTCCAACAAACAAAAGCCCAGGACCAGATGGCTTCACAGGCGAATTCTATCAAACATTTAGAGAAGAGCTAACACCTATCTTCTCAAACTCTTCCAAAATATAGCAGGGGGAGGAACACTCCCAAACTCATTCTACGAGGCCCCCTTCACCCTGATACCAAAACCAGACAAAGATGTCACAAAGAAAGAAAACTACAGGCCAATATCACTGATGAACATAGATGCAAAAATCCTCAACAAAATACTGGCAAACAGAATCCAACAGCACATTAAAAGGATCATACACCATGATCAACTGGGCCTTATCCCAGGAATGCAAGGATTCTTCAATATACGCAAATCAATCAATGTGATACACCATATTAACAAATTGAAGGAGAAAAACCATATGATCTTCTCAATCGATGAAGAGAAAGCTTTCGACAAAATTCAACACCCATTTATGATAAAAACCCTGCAGAAAGTAGGCATAGAGGGAACTTTCCTCAACATAATAAAGGCCATATATGACAAACCCACAGCCAACATCGTCCTCAATGGTGAAAAACTGAAACCATTTCCACTAAGATCAGGAACAAGACAAGGTTGCCCACTCTCACCACTATTATTCAACATAGTTTTGGAAGTTTTTGCCACAGCAATCAGAGAAGAAAAAGAAATAAAAGGAATCCAAATCGGGAAAGAAGAAGTAAAGCTGTCACTGTTTGCAGATGACGTGATGCTATAGATAGAGAATCCTAAAGATGCTACCAGAAAACTACTAGAGCTAATCAATGAATTTGGTAAAGTAGCAGAATACAAAATTAATGCACAGAAATCTCTTGCATTCCTATACACTAATGATAAAAAATCTGAAAGTGAAATTAAGATAACACTCCCACTTACCATTGCAACAAAAAGAATAAAATATCTAGGAATAAACCTACCTAAGGAGACAAAAGACCTGTATGCAGAAAATTATAAGACACTGATGAAAGAAATTAAAGATGATACAAAGAGATGGAGAGATATACCATGTTCTTGGATTGGAAGAATCAACATTGTGAAAATGACTATACTACCCAAAGCAATCTACAGATTCAATGCAATCCCTCTGAAACTACCACTGGCATTTTTCACAGAACTAGAACAAAAAATTTCACAATTTGTATGGAAACACAAAAGACCCCGAATAGCCAAAGCAATCTTGAGAAAGAAAAACGGAGGTGGAGGAATCAATCACCCTGACTTCAGACTATACTACAAAGCTACAGTAATCAAGACAGTATGGTACTGGCACAAAAACAGCAATATAGATCAATGGAACAGGATAGAAAGCTCAGAGATAAACCCATGCACATATGGTCACCTTATCTTTGATAAAGGAGGCAAGAATATACAGTGGAGAAAAGACAGCCTCTTCAATAAATGGTGCTGGGAAAACTGGACAGCTACATGTAAATGAATGAAATTAGAATGCTCCCTATCACCATACACAAAAATGAAGTCAAAATGGATTAAAGACCTAAATGTAAGGTCAGACATTATCAAACTCTTTTAGAGGAAAACATAGGCAGAACACTCTATGACATAAATCACAGCAAGATCCTTTTTGACCCAACTCCTAGAGAAATGGAAATAAAAACACAAATAAACAAATGGGACCTAATGAAACTTAAAAGCTTTTGCACAGCAAAGAAAAACATAAACAAGACCAAAAGACAACCCTCAGAATGGGAGAAAACATTTGTAAATGAAGCAACTGACAAAGGATTAATCTCCAAGATTTACAAGCAGCTCATGCAGCTCAATAACAAAAAAACAAACAACCCAATCCAAAAATGGGCAGAAGACCTAAATAGACATTTCTCCAAAGAAGATATACAGATTGCCACATGAAAGAATGCTCAACATCATTAATCATTAGAGAAATGCAAATCAAAACTACAATGAGATATCATCTCACACCAGTCAGAATGGCCATCATGAAAAAATCTACAAACAATAAATGCTGGAGAGGGTGTGGAGAAAAGGGGACCCTCTTGCACTGTTGGTGGGAATGTAAATTGATACAGCCACTATGGAGAACAGTATGGAGGTGCCTTAAAAAACTAAAAATAGAACTGCCATATGACCCAGCAATCCCACTACTGGGCATATACCCTGAGAAAACCATAATTCAAAAAGAGTCATGTACAACAATGTTCATTGCAGCTCTATTTACAATAGCCAGGACATGGAAGCAACCTAAGTGTCCATCAACAGACAAATGGATAAAGAAGATGTGGCACATATATACAATGGAGTATTACTCAGCCATAAAAAGAAACGAAATTGAGTTAGTTGTAGTGAGGTGGATGGACCTAGAGTCTGTCATACAGAGTGAAGTAAGTCAGAAAGAGAAAAACAAATACCGTATGCTAACACATATATATGGAATTAAAAAAAAAAAAGGTCATGAAGAACCTAGGGGCAAGACTGGAATAAAGATGCAGACCTACTAGAGAATTTACTTGAGGATACAGGGAGGGGGAAGGGTAAGCTGGGACAAAGTTAGAGAGTGGCATGGACATATATACACTACCAAACGTAAAATAGATAGCTAGTGGGAAGCAGCCGCATAGCACAGGGAGATCAGCTCGGTGCTTTGTGACCACCTAGAGGGGTGGGATAGGGAGGGTGGGAGGGAGGGAGACGCAAGAAGGAAGAGATATGAGGATATATGTATATGTATAACTGGTTCACTTTGTTATAAAGCAGAAACTAACACACCATTTTAAAGCAATTATACTCCAATAAAGATGTTAAAAAAAAAAAAAAAGACGTCATGGAAAATGGAGAAACCAGCAAAGGAGGCTTAGAAAGATGAGCCAGTGTGGTAAAGAAAATCACAGAGAGCGTGGTGTCCTGGGAGTCAAATGGAATATATCAAGGAAGAGGGGTGGTTACCATGTCAAATCCTTCTAATATTTCAAACTAGATGAGGAAGATGGACTTTTAGCAGAGCAGAGGACACTGTGACCTTGACAAAAGTAGTTTCCATGAAGTGCTGAGGACAGAAGCCTGTTGGGGTCGGCTTAACTGAGAATGGGAAGAGAAGAGCTGGAGTCAGGGAGTGTGATGGTTTGTGTTATGTGTTAACTTGACTGAACCACAGGGCGCTTAGATATTTGGTTAAACATTATTCTGTGTGTGTCTATGAGGGTGTTTCTGGATGAGATTAACATTTGAATTGGTAGACTGAGAAAAGCAGATTGCCTTCTTCAAAGTGGGCCTCATCCAATGCATTGAAGGCCTGAATAGAATAAAAGGCTGAGTAAGAGAAGAGTCTCTCTTTGCCTGACTGTCGTTGGGCTAGAATATCAGTGTTCTCCTGCCTTCAAACTTGAACTCAGACTGGAATGGTGTCATTGACTCTCTTAGTTCTCCAGCTTGCTGACTGCCCAACTTGGGACTTCTCAGCCTCCATAATTGTGTGATTCAATTCTTTATAATAAATCTCTTCATATACATAAAATTTTAAAAATATACAAAATTTTAAAATTAAATATAAAAATAAAGGAAATATAAAGAGTTTTATTATAAGGAATTGAGTCACTATATATATATTAATATATACAGCCTATTGGTTCTGTTTCTCTGCAGAGACTGATACAGATTTTTGTGCTGAGAAGCGAGGAGCTGCTGTAAGAAACAAACATGTGGAAGTGACTTTGGAATTGGGTAATGAGTAAAAGCTGGAAGAATTTTGAGGTTCATGCTAGAAATACAAATATTAAAGATGATTCTGGTGAGGTCTCAGATAGAACTGAAGAACATATTATTGGAAACTGGAGGTAAGGTGATCCTTAGCATAAAGTGGTAAAGAAGTTGATGAATTGTGTTCCCGTTTTAGTGCTCTGTGGAAGGTAGAACTTTAAAAAAAATTTTTTTTATTGATATATAGTTGATTTACAATGTTGTGTTAATTTCTGCTGTGCAGCAAAGTGATTCAGTTATACATATATATATTCTTTTTCATATTCTTTTCCATTATGGTTTATCACAGGATATTGAATATAGTTCCCTGTCTATACAGTAGGACCGTGTTGTTTATCCATTCTATATACACTAGTTTGCATCTGCTAATCCTAACCCCCCAATCCTTCCCTACCCCACTCCCCCTGCCCCTTGGCAACCACAAGTCTATTCTCTATGTCTGTGAGCCTGTTTCTGTTTTGTAGATATGTTCATTTGTGTTGTATTTTAGATTTGTGAAAGGTAGACCTTTTGAGCAATGAAACTGGACGTTTAACTGCTGACCAAAAATTAATCAGTTGATGTAAGAAGGAATTGGAAAATTTTATTCAAGCCAAATTTGAGGATTATAACCCAGGAAGACCATTTTAGGATGCTCTGAGAACCTTTCCACCCTTTAGAAGTCAAGACACAGTTTATATAAGTTTTTTGAGACAGAGGGCTGTATGTTAAATGACATATTATTGACAGCTTACATAATCCAGTTTTAAGTGCCATCGTGGTGGGTCATGTGACCCTTTACAAGATCAAGAAGGAATGTTATCTTTTAAGGAGTTGTCTTTTTTTTTTTTTTTTAAATCTATTTATTTATTTATTTGGTTGCACCAGGTCTTAGTTATGGCAGGTGGGCTCCTTAGTTGCAGCTCCAGGGCTCCTTAGTTGCTGCCCGTGGGCTCCTCAGTTGTGGCATGTGAACTCTTGTTGCAGCATGCATGTGGGATCTAGTTCCCTGACCAGGGACTGAACCCAGGACCTCTGCATTGGAAGCATGGAGTCCTATCCACTGCGCCACCAGGGAAGTCCCAAGGAGTTGTCTTGATGCTAGGAGATTGTTGCTATTTATGGTTGAGCAGGTATTCCTGCTGATGGGGGAGGTTTGGTCAATGCATAATGAGGATACACAATGCACAGTGCAAGGAGAGGGGAGGCCAAAGGGCAGAGAAGAATTTTTATGTTAAAATTTTTCTTGTCTTGCCATAAATATGAATTTTATTTCACAAATTAAGGAGATTTCTAGGCAAAGTGTTGAAGGAATGCCTTGGTTTCTCCTGACAGCTTATAGTAAAATGTGGGAGGAGATATATGAATTGAAGAAGGGATTGTTAAGTAAAAAGGAATCAGAACTTAAAGATTTGGAAAATTCTTGGCCTATCCATATTGCAAAAAATGAGAAAGTGTGTTCTGAAGAGAATACCAAGGATGTGGCTGGACTATCACTTGATAAAGAGTTTATGGGATTACATAAATAGAAATACTACCAGTATGAGCTGAATGGGATGGAAATGGGATGAAATGAAGGAAGGCTTTTGGACTTCCTGGATTTGATGGGACAGGACAATAGAGCTGTTTGGCTGTGAATGCGTGCTGCTCTTCAAGAAGAGGGAAAAGTGACCCTGAAGGTGATTCAGAGATCACCAGGGCCTCCACCTCAGTCTCAATAGGCCAGACAGCCTCTGACCTCCAAATAAAACCCTGGGACTAGGAGTCCCCTCTGGAGCCTTGGGGCTGGGACCAACTGCAGAGCCTTGTGGGCATGACAACCCCCATCCCCTGCCACTGCCAGCAAAGCCACAGAAGTAAGACAGTGTCAAACCAAAGAGGATTATTCTAGAGACTTAAGATCTGATGGAATTTACCTTGCTAGGTTTTGAACTTGCTTGGGACCCATCACCTTTCCCTTTTTATTATTTCCCCCTTTTGGAATGGGAATGTCTTTCCTATGCCTGGCCCAGCGTTGTGTTTAGGAAGCACATACCTTGCTTCACAGCTGGAGAGGAATTATGCCTCAGGATGTATCATACCAGGAGGCTCACACTTACCTGATTTAGACGTTATTTAGATGAGACTTTGGACTTAGACTTTAGAGCTTATGAGGGAGTGAATTAAGACTTTGGGGCTGTTGGAATGGAATGAGTGTATTTTGCATATGAGAAAGACATGGATTCAAGGGGACCAGGGGTAGAATGTTATGGATTTAATGTTTGTATCTCCCCAAATTCATATGTTGAAGCCCTAACTCTCAGTGTGATGGTATTTGGAGATGGGGGCTTTGGGAGGTAATTGGGATTAAATTAGATCATGAGATTGGAGCCCTTAGAATAGGTTTAGTGGCTTTATAAGAAGGGGAAGAAAGAGAGATTGCTCTCTCCATGTGCACACATGGAGGTAAGGCCAGGTGAGGACATAGAAAGAAGGCAGCAGTCTGCAAACCAGGAAGAAGGCTCTCACTGGGAACCAAATCAGCTGACACCTTGATCTTAGACTTCTCAGCTTCCAGAACTGTGAGAAATACAGTTCTGTTGTTTAAGCCACCCAGTTTGTGGTATTTCGCTATGGCACCCAGAGCAGACCAATACAGAGAGTATAGGCAACTCTTGCATTATGTTGTAACAGGGAGACAAAAAAAAAAAAAAAAAATTGGGATGGTTTTGGGCAGGGGGAATGGAGTCATGGAAATTTTTTGTTAAGCCGGGAGAAACAGCAACATGTCTGTGTGCCAGAAACAAGCTTGAAGAGAGTCAATCAAGCAACCCTCTCAGTGGGTGTACCAATCACTATTCTAGGCACAGTGGAAAACAAGACTGACAATGTCTCTGTTTACATTTTAATTGACGCATGATATGTGTGTGTGTGTGTGTGTGTGTGTGTGTAAAGAAGACAATGAACAAATAAACAGACAAAAAATACCAAATGAATTCATATCCGAGTAATTCTCACAAATCAGGCCATTTGTTCCACACCTTTCGAGGCCTTGCCCTCCACCCCCAAGGGCATATTTCCACTAGTCTTTTTAAGGCACCTCTGAGTCTGGCGTTTGACACCTGCTCTCTGATTTATAAACTTGGGAGAACCAAAGCTTCAGGTAGAAGACATCAGTGGCTGGAAGTAATTTGGGCCCAAGATGCAGAAGCTGCACTTCATCATCTCTCTCTCTTGTTCATTTTATTCTCTCTGATCATGTTTGCTGTAATCTTTCCACTTTCAAGATTATTCTCTTTGATTGAGAAAAAAGTAAAATAGGCATTGATAGTTCTATTTTCCACTGCCATTTTTTAATTTACTATCTGGCTCTCTTAGTGAGATTCTATCTTCCTCAATCTTGTACTTTAAGTGTTCCTTAGCAGGTAAGCCCTTATTAATCTTCTTAGCATATTAAAATACTTCAGTTGACTCTGGGCTTTAGTCTCTCTGTCATAAGTCTTTGGCTTTGGTGACATTTCTATATAGTCATTGGTTTCAAACTTGATATTGTTGGGGAGCTCCTTCAGTAGTCAAATTATGTTGTTTGAATACAGTATTGGCTAAGGGATAAGCACACTTGCTGTACCAGAAAGCACAAAATATGAGATAATTTTATTTTTCTTTTACACAATAGTAGACAGGCAAGCCAAGGCCTATTGTTGGTTTTATTCCTCAAGATCATCCAGTGGCTTGGTTTCTTCTGTCACCTCCACTCCCATTCCACTGGAGAGAATTTAATTATGTAACCTAAATGCAGGGGAGGCTGGGAAGTGTATTTCCTTGATGAGTGGCCATATGCCCCACTGAAAAGAGGAAGAGTATCTGTTACTAAAAGGAGAAGGGAAGAATAAACACTGAGGAAAAATGAGTGTTGTGTGCCACAGATGCTGCTTCTTCCTCTTCACTGAGATACATTTGATTATGTTTTCAGAGTTCAGCATTTGGGAGACTTTCAACTTCTATTTATGTGCTAGGCACTGTTATTGGAGCCGAGGTTAAGGGGGTGAACACAAAAATATAGCCTAAGAGAAGAAGATGTAGCTCCTGCACCACAGGGGCAGCTCTGAGTCCTGGTAGCCTCCTGCCCCCTCAACTCATCTCTCTGAGGGTCCTGCTCATGACTCTCCGCTCCTAGCATTGAATGGGTAGCCGCTCTGGGTCTGTGGTGGCAATGGCAGCAGCTCTTTAAGCCTGTCTGTCTCTAGGACTCTGCTGCCACTTGGGGCTTGTACAGAGCTTCTGCTTACATTCTTCAGCCTGGTCTAGTGGTTCCACTGGAAGTTTCTTTACATCTGCTTTGTGCCTTCAGTAATGTTCAAAGTTCACCTACAGCTACATATTTAGATCTATTGATTAACTTTTTGGTATTTGGGAGCCAGTAGGATGTCTGGGCTGATTCTCCAATAGGTCACCCACCCCAAAACAGAAACGATCTAACCGTAAGCCCTGTCCTCTTACAAAAGGCGTGAGACAATAGAGACAATGAACATTGGCCTCTGCCTCCAGGTCCTGGCACAGAGCTCCTAATATCCTTGTAATTTTCTAAGCAGTCATTTGTTCCAATATCTGGTGTTTGACCTGGGTTGTGGACACTGAGATCCCTTAGATTTCTGTGAATGTGTTTTATTCTAATGAGCTGACATGTGATGGGCTCCTGGAGGGGGCGTGGTCACCAGAAAGACCAAGCTGTGATTAGAAGCTTGGAACTTTCAGCCCTCTACCCCCATTCTCTAGAGAGAGGACAGGGGCTGAAAATTGAGTTCACGGTTGATTTGCCTACATGATGGAGCCTCCACAAACATCCCCAAAAGTGCAGGGTTCAGGGAACTTCTGGGCTGGTGAACACGTGGTAGTCCTGGGAGAGGGGCTGGCCTGGAGAGGGCCTGGAAGCTCCCTGCCCCTTCCTACACACCTTGCCCTGTGCATTTCTTCCATCTGGCTCTTCCTGAGTTATGTCCTTTCATAATAAACTGGTAATCTTAGAAGTAGACTGTTTTCCTGAGTTCTGGGAACCATTCCGGTAAATTGATTGAACCCAAGGAGGGGGTTATGGGAACCTTCAGTTCAGTCAGTCAGAAACCTAGGTAACAACCTGGACTTGTGATTGGCATCTGAAGTGGGAGGGTGGGGGGAAGTCTTGTAGAACTGAGCCCTTAACCTGCGGGATCTGATGCTATCTCCAGGTAGATAGTGTCAGAATTCAGTTAAATTGTAGGACACCTAGATGGTGTCTCAGAGAATTGCTTGGTGTGAGGAAAAATGCATACACATCTGGTGTGAGAAGTGAGTGTGGCAGTAGTGTGAGAGTGAGAGACACACACCGGAGGAAGAGTGAGGTTGTTCCTGTTGAGGCCTCGTCAGACTTTCCACTGCCACATTCTTAAATTGAAATAAGCAGCTGAACCTCCTGTCATTTGCAGTAAGCCTACAATATAAAAAAGAGGAACTAAAATAATGAAAGAAAAAACCTGATTCTCGGGGAAATAGATAATTCAGAGAACAGAAGCTATTTGAAAACAAAATAAAGCCCTTCAATACTCAGAAAAATTTAGGAAACTACTGAATCCATTAAAAAAAAAAGGTAAGAACTTTAGGACATGGCAAAGAGCATACAAAGCATTTTTTTTAGAAAGGAAAAACAATTAAAATCTTCAAAAAAAAAAACTATACAAGAGACTCATAGTCTAAAATCCAATCGAAAATAGGAAATCTATAGACTTAAAGGAAAATGGAATGGATATGGATTCTAAGCAACAAATGGAATGAATAAGAAACTGGATGATATTAAAGATATTGGGTGGAATGCATTTACTTCTTTATCCTACAAGAAAAAAAAAAAAAGATTCTAAGAAACCCCAAGGCAAAACAAAGAAACATTAAACAGTATGGGTATGGGAAAGTCAATGTTCTAAATGTGAAGCAACACAAAGTATAGTCTGATTTCTAACAATGGTTGGGAAGTAAGAAAAGAGAATCCATTTTGTACATTGTCATATTGAGTGGCACTTGGATCAAGACTTGGAGACATAAATTAGGAAATCCATCTTGACTCTTCAGTGAACAATACTAAAATAATCAATAATCATAATGTAGATATCTTTATAGTTTTCAATTTTGAAATCAATTTACAGGCAAAACAGGGAAGACCTAATTAGGGTTACAGAATAGACTGTAAATATGTTATTCACCTTGACCAAGTTATTGACAGAAGATGGGAGGGGATGAGGAAAGGAATATAAATAGAATGCTAGAGGTCCTATTATCCTCATCTACTATAGGAGAAATTCAATGGATAATGTCTATATTTGAGACAATTAGACAGAAGTTTGGGTATTATATTAAGTCACAAAAGTAGCCAGTTAGAGGAGCTAAAAATAGTGATAGGGACATATAGAGAGTAGAAGTGAACAGAGGAGAGTGGCAGGAAATTAATAAAGAATGTCTCAAGTTATTGTATCAAGAAATAGTAGGAAGAGTATATTATTAACAAAAATGGTAATAACCAAAAGAACCAAAGCAGATATATGTAAAAGATTTTGCCTCTAGGTTAGGGAACCGATGGTAGGGGACAGAGGAACACAGAATGATTGCTTTTCATTATATGGCTTCTGCACTACTTGGTTTTTAAAAACTTATTTGCATGTTTTATTTTGATAAAATTTTTAAGAACTAAATATGTATAAACAACTTGTTGCAATTAGAAGAATCCCTCTCTCTCTCTCTCTCTCTCTCAGAATAGGCTACTTACAAAGATTACAATAGGGTTCTAGTAATCTGTGTTTTAAGGAATCCATCAGGTGATTCTGATGCATATGAAAGCTTGAGAACCATGGGTCTAGAGAAATGACTGATATCATTCCAATGACAAAAACTCTAATACAGCAACTCTTGGGTATGTGAGAATTACCCTGTGCTTGTTTAAGTGCACAGTTCTGAGTGCCTTCCTTGGGGTGGAGTGGTGTAGGCAGATAACCTCTGAGTTAAAACTATACCCCTTGCTTCCATCATTTCTGCAATACTGAATTAATATCCTTAAGTATTACCAAATGATGTCACAAAATACAATTTTATTTATTATTTAAATCCTCACATATCATTGGTTGGAATGAAAAAAAAGGAGCAGTCACTTTGGAAAACAATTTGGTAGTTTCTTATAAAGTTAAACATACACTTACCATATGATCTAGCAATCCCACATCTAGGTATTTACTCAAGAGGAATGAAAACATTTGTGCACACAAAAACCAGTATGTGAGTGTTTATAGTGACTTATACACTTATAAGTCACTATGCTTATAATTGCTGCAAACTGGAAACAACTCAAATGTCCTTCATCTGGTGAATGGATAAACAAACTGGTACATACATACAATGGAATATTACTCAGCAATAACAAGGAATGAACTTCTGATATATGCAACATGGATGAATCTCAAATGCACTATGCTAAGTGAAAGACACCAGATGCAAAAGGCCATAGAAGCTATGATTTCATTCATATGATATTCTGGAAAAGGCAAATCTATAAGGAGAGAAAACAGATCAATGGTGCTATGGGTTGAATTGTGTTGCCCCAAAATTCATATGTTGAAGTCCTAACTCCAGTATCTCAGAATGTGACCTTATTAGAATAGTGTCTTTACAGAGGTAATCAAGTTAAAAATGAAGCCTTTAGGATGGGCCTTAATTCAACATCACTGGTGACCTTATAAAAAAGGAAAATGTGGACACAGAGCCATATAGAGGGAAGATGATGTAAAGAGACATAGGAAGAAGTCAGTCATTTATAAACCAAGGGGAGAGGCCTGGAACAGATCCTTCTCCCATTGCCCTCAGAAAGAACCAACCCTGCTGACAACTTGATTTCGGACTTTGAGACGTAGATTTTCTATTTTTTAAACAATTGAGTTTGTGGTACTTTATTACAGGAGTCCTAGCAAACTAATACAAATGGTTTCTAGGGTGGGGGTGAGGCAAGTGTTGACTATAAAGGGTCACAACGGGACATTTTGAGGTGATATGAATGCTCTGTTTCTTGACTGTGGTGGTTACATGACTGCATGTTTGTCAGAAATCACAGAACTCTACACTAAAAAGGGAAAATTTCACTCTTTGTAGAATTATACTTCTATAAACATGACTTGAAAAAAATTAACCAAAAAATGACATTTAAAAAAGATTACTTTTAAAAGTTAAATATTGAAGAAGTGACCCAGGATGTACGTATATACAAGAATATTTACATTAATGTTGTTCATAATAATAAAACAGCAGAATGAAACACAATGTCCAAAATAGGAGATTATCTGAACAAACAGTAGTTAAAAGCAAAGCCAAAAGATAAAATTCTTTCCCTGACAGAACTTATATTCCAGCAGATGAGCTAGCCAATACATAAATAAAGAAATAAATATGTAAACATAATGTCAGGTAGTGATAAGTTCTGTGAAGAAGATAAAGTAAGGTAAGGTAGAGAGCTAAAAGGAGCACTAGTTTAGATACAGTAGTGTGATGCCAACAGCTTTGCTCGGTGATAATCCCCAGTTATTCCATCAAATGCTAATCTAGATGTTGCTGTGAAGGTATTTTGTAGATGTGATTCAAGTCCATAATCAGTTGACTTTCAGGAAGGGAGATTGTCCTAGATATCGGGGTGAGCGTGGTGCAATGATGAGCATGTTAAAAGGCCTTAAGAGCAGAGACTTCCCTGAAGAAGGAGAAACTCCAGCTATGGTAAGAGAGAGAAAACTTGAGAGAAATTTATTATCTCTAAGACCATGTTATCTTAGAGTTTTATTAGCCAGGGAAGGGGGCTACATTTTGAATCACACATATTCTTACTCTGTTTTTAAAGGACCTTTTTATAAAAAATTGGTACAGTGGTTCTCAAATTGTAGCCATAGACTAACAGCGTAAGCATTGCCAGGAATCTTGTTAGAAATGCAGTTTTTCAGGTTTACCCCAGTCTTCCTGAATCAGAAACTCTGGAGGTGGGTTCTAGTAATCTGTGTTTTAAGGAATCCATCAGGTGATTCTGATACATATAAAAGCCTGAGAACCATGGATCTAGAGAAATGACTGATATCATTCCAATGACAAAAACTCTAATACAGCAACTCTTGGGTATGTGAGAATAACCCTGTGCTTGTTTAAGTGCACAGTTCTGATTGCCTTCCTACAAAGTCTGTCCAGTAGGTCTGAGGTGGGCCCAGAAATCTCATTTTAATAAGTAGGTAATTGTGATGCAGGAGGTCCACAGGTGACTCTGAGAACCATGCTCATTTGTCAATTGTTAGTCTCCAGTATATTCAAGCTCTCAGCGACATTGGACATGATGGACCTCATCCACCTTCGGTACCACTTTCTACGTTTTGGGACTCACCACTCTCTCAGTTATCTTCCTACTTTACTGGCCAATCAATCACAATTTCCTTTACTGAGCTTGCCTGTTCTTCCCAACCTCTAAACATTAGTGCACTTGAGGCTTATTCTTTCTTTAGGCCTCTTCTTTTTTCCATCCATGCTCACACCATAGTGCAAATGACTCAAATGTGTATCGTCATACATGTATATCAACAGATATCTCCACTTGGATATTTTAATGGCATCTAAAACCTAATATGTCCAACACTCAACTCTTGGTTTCTACCCTTCAAACCTGCTCCTCCCCTGTTTCCCACCAATCTTCCCATCCAAATAGATGCCACCACTTCCAATTTCTTCCTGTTTCCCTCAAGTTTTCTATCTTTGGATTCATCAAAATTTCTCTGTTGATCAGAATTGACTCAAGAGATAAAATTCTGGTTGTTGCTTCCTTTGCTCTCAGAGAGGTAAAGTTATTAGTAATTCAGGTCAAGAATTTATTCAGTGTTCTGAACTTAGAGTCTTATTTTTAACATCTTAAAAGAAAATATCCCATTTTAGGCTAGAGAAGAGCAAACGTGACCTACTGGGGTCAGCAGAGAACAGTGTGTCAAAGGTTTAGACCCAGAGAAGGCACTGGGAGTGATTAGTTACTAAGCAACTCTCCTAAGCACTTAGATCACTGATGTGATCAGTACTCAGCTCTGCTGTTGGCTGATGGGAAGTAAGAGACCGGAGGAGAGTATCAGACGAGTGCAGAAGTGCCTCTCAGAGTTGGGACCAATGGACAGACATGGCAGCCATCATGAAGAGACAGCTGCTCCTGTTTGCTCCATAGGGATTATCAAAGTTTCCTGGAGAATCCATAAACTACTGAAATTATTATCTTTGTTGACTCCAGCCAGCCTGCTCAATGGCATACCATCCAGACTGGACTCTTAGTTAGCTATCAGTGAATTAGCTTATGCTAAAAATGGACAAAAAGATTCACTATTTCCAGGCTGCCTACAGTGTTTTTTTTTTTTCCTATCCCCTTTCTCTTACACATTCTGTTTTTGCCTTTGGCCCTCGATAGTCTGTGGGAAGAAGGCTTACATATAAGTATTGTAGGGGAGCAAAATTTGCCAGCCCTAAATGTGTCTCTTTGGCATGAGGATTAATTTAGGCTGAGTATATTTAAGAAACAGAAGACGCAGGAAGTCTCTCTTCTACATTCTCCTTGGCTGCCTAAATAATTTAGATAAAGGGCCTGTTCCCAGAATAGAGCTATCACCAGAGATATGAGTTAAGTGTGGTCGGGGGAGGGAGAGGGATGGGGACTCAGCTGGACCTAGAGATCAGAGTCCACTCTGTGTCCCATAGTCTCTGCATGGCCCAGCAAACATTTATTTACCAAACATTTGCTTTTCCATCTCTATGTCAATTACCTTCCTCCTCTTTAAATTGCCCAAACTACTACCCCCAACATCCTCTTTTGTCTCTAGCTGAAGATGGTACTTAAGGTGAGGATTTAGGCCATTTTGGCAAGTTACTCAGTTTTCCTGGATCTCTCCCAGGTGTTCATGTTATTAAACTTTTGTTTGATTTTCTCTTGTTATTCTGTTTCATGTCAATTTAATTCTTAGACCATCCAGAAGAACCTAGAAGGGTAGAGGAAAATTTCTTCATTCCCAACAATATTGAGAAAGAAGGAACTGATAATTGACTTGGGGAAATTAAAAGCAGTTGGTTTCAACATTTTGGGCTGTAGCCCACAGTAAGAAATACATTTTATCTCACAAACCAGGTTATATGTACTCATAATCAGAAAAGCTCATGAAATAGCATTCATTTACCCTTATCATATAACTGTATTTTCTCTGCTGTTTTTTTCTATTTTATTTCATTAGCAGTTTTCTGATTGTGACCACTAAAGATTTTACAGTCCACTGACAAATGGGTTGTGGCTCTGAGTTGAAAAACTCTAAGCTATAAAATATGAAAAAGACAAAAAAGTTAAAAGTCCTCCAGGTTTAGTTTGAGTGGTGAGGAAAATGGGTACCACTAATTGATAAAAATAAAGAAGAAATTGGAAAGGAGAGTTGATAAGTTTCCTGTGGCTACTGTAACAAATGTGAAAGGAAAATAAAAATGGAGTTGGTGTTGCTAAGAGAGCTCTCTAAAACGAGCCAGGAGGTCATTGAGGAGGTGTGACTTGTGTGCATCTTGGCCTGGATGAAATCTGGTCTTTTGATTCTTGTCCTACTCAGGATCCTTGTTGGACCGTTACTCTAGGGTGGCTCCTGGCAGCCTATCTGCTTGTTTGGGCCCTTGCCCTAGAGCAGCTCATGATTCCTGGAGGACAGATGTTTCCTGACTTGCGTCAGGGGCGGTCACGGTTCTTTGGCAGCTGTGTGGCTTTAGTCTTTGTGGGCCCTTGACTCTTTCTCTTCCCTAGAACACTCTTTCGGTTTTCCCTGAATCTGTGTCTCCCAAATTGCAATTCCTAAGACCCCAAATAAAGCTCTTTTTTCTTTGCAGCCTCAATACTGATTATTGTTTGACACAAATTACCATAAACTTGGGATCTAAAACAACAAAAATTTATTCTTTCACAGTTCTGGAGGTCAAAAGTCCAAAATCAATATCACTGGGCCAAAGTCAAGATGTTGGCAGAAGCACACACCCTCCACAGGCTCTAGGTGAGTATCTGTTCCTTGTCTCTACAGCTTCTGGAGACTGCATGTGTGTAGGCACATGGGTTTACCAGGTAATTGTGCCTCTCCCTCCCTCCCTCCCTCTCTCTCTCTTTCTTTCTTTCTTTTTCTTTCTTTCTTCCTTTTCTTTCTCATCCACCTAAGAAATCACAATATATTAGAGTAGATGTAGAACCACTTTGTACAAATATAGATTAGTGCCTAGCACAATATCTGCCATGTTGTAGGTACTTGACAAAATATTTGTTGGATGATTGTGATAATTCTTTTTTTTTTTAAAGTGACCTTTCACCTAAAAATCTAGTATTTTTCTGGTCCATTATGTGTCTCCTCTTGGCCATCAGAAACCTGCATTCAGAATTTGGCATGCAACTTTAGAGGATATATGGTTCCGGTTGTAATCCCTCATTTTTACCCTTTTTCTTTTCTTAATTTTTTAAAAAAATTAACTAATTTATTTTTGGCTGCGTTTGGGTCTTCGTTGCTGCGCGTGGGCTTTCTCTAGTTGCGGCGAGCAGGGGCTACGCTTCGTTGTGGTGCACGGGTTTCTCATTGCGGTGGCTTCTCTTGTTGCGGAGCACAGGCTCTAGGCATGCAGGCTTCAGTAGTTGTGGCACATGGGCTCTTAGTTGTGGCTCGTGGGCTCTAGAGCGCAGGCTCAGTAGTTGTGGCGCACGGGCTTAGTTGCTCCGCGGCATGTGGGATCTTCCTGGACCAGGGCTCTAACCTGTGTCCCCTGCATTGGGAGGTGGATTCTTAACCACTGCACCACCAGGGAAGTCTCATTTTTACTCTTGAGGTAAGAAAAACAGAGAAGATAAGTGATTTGTCTAGAATGATCTAGTGCTCTTTTCACTACACTCCTTTGCCTTTTCACATTCGTTTTAAGCCAAGCTTCTTTTGAGTTCACCTGTCAACCTAAATAAGCAGTACTATTACTAAAATGTGGTAATACTCTAGTTCTTTCCCCTGTTGGTATTTATTTTCTTCAAAAGCAAAATGCTTCATTCCACTGGGACCCAGAGTGACTCGTCTAATCACAGCTTTACACAGTGGATCCACTCTCATACCTTATACCTGCTTCCTGCTGCAACTTTGGAAATGTGTAGTGGCATTTTTTGGATTATCACTATTAATGGGTAGAGCAGGGCTTCTGTATTTAATAGCTGGAGTAATGGAATGCTTAGACATTCTACAATGAGTAGGACAGTGTGTCACAACAAGGAAATATCTCAATTGAAAATAGTTACTAGAAGGCAATGTCCTATGCCACAAAGAGTTATCCTCTATGTATTTACATTAGAGTAGACTTTTATGACTTCAGATCATCTCCATTTTTTTTTTATGGTAAAAATAATTATGGTGAAAGTAAAGATTTTTTCAAGAGATTAATTTTATCCAGAGAAGTCAAAACTGGGTCTCAGTAATAACGTTAGTTATCTTTTGAAGACACAGATAATTTTAGCCAGGGTTTGGGTGAAGTGGCAGATATTCTTCAGGATCATTCATCGTAGAGAAGTCACATTATGTTGAGTAATTTAAGGAGTAGGCTGTGTTTAGAGGAGAATAATGTGAAGTGACCTGGAACTGGTAGAAAGAAAATTATGAAGAAGAATGTTGCTACTACTAATCTAATGCTGAGAATGGCTTTGTGTTGTCAGAGAACATGTGAAATATGGATTTAGTGAACAGAGTTTGGTTAGAAGTTCATGGGTAATTTTGGAACAATTTCTTATTGTGAAGCACTGGGAAGATGGGGCATCTCATTCACAAATCAAAAAAAATTTTTTTTTCTTTTAAGTATGATTTATTAAATACTTCTGTGTCAGGCACTGTGATTTACAGATATTATTTCATTTGACCATCTGTCTATGGAATCTGGACTTTCATTCATTCAGTAATAAGTAGTAAGTGAAGGTTTTTTGAGCAGAAGAATTACATGATGTGAGTTATACTTTAGAAAGATTAATATGATAGCATGTGGGATGGCTTATTAGGTTGATGAGAAACTGGAGGCACTTAGTAGATAATGACCACAGTCCAGTGGAGAAGTAATGAGGACCTAAGCCAGAGTGATGGCAGTGGAGATAGAGAAGAGGGGATGAATTTGGATGAGATGGCCATAATTAAAGGCTGAGTGAGAATGAGTCCATTTTAGACAGTGGGTTTGGTTTTATTGAGTTGAGGCAGGGTCTAATCAATTGGAGATGTTTTACTTCAATGTAATTTTTAATGAAATGCTGACTATAATAGGAAGGTTTTTAAGTTTGGTCCATCAGCCCTCATTCACACTTGACAGTGTAGAGAGTTAGTAGCTCTGGCTTAGAAACCGGTCTGTCACTTTTCTCTGCCTGACCTTGGGCTATTTACTTAGCCAGGCACATCCTTAGCCTTCTCAGCTGCAGAATGTCCATAACAAATACCTTTTACCTAGAGTCCTTGTGAGACTTGGATATGATAATTCATGTGCTTTGGTCAAAACAGAAGCTCAACAGATCGTTATTATTGTTCTTGCTCTACTTTATTTGCCTTATTCATTCTCATTCTCTTATGAGTATGCAGTGGATTTTTCCAGTGGCTGCATGATGTGCTTATATGATATTGCAACAGACTGAATACAGAAGAAGACATGAGAATTCAGCTGTCTTCTATTAATCCAGGCACAAAAGAGATTTGTAAAAATTTAAACAATACTACTCTTCTCACTAAATTCTTATTTTTGAAAAACACTTATAAAAGCAAGAGTAAAAAATATCATGTCAACATGTAGAGTTCATTATTGTCATTTGTCCATAAATAAATTTGTGGAATTTGTGAATAAGTATTTAAATATTTCTCACTTTATTGTTTTAATACAATAGATATTGACAGATATCACCCCCATAACCAAACATCTCTTAGAGGCTGCAATAATTTTTAGGAGTTGCAAAGGGGTCCTGAAACCCAAAAAATTTGAGAACTACTAATTTAGAGACATGAGAGTGGGTTCCAATAGGCTAGTATCTACTTCTCAGAGTCCAAGGTCCATTGAAGACTTTAATAAATTGGGTTTCCTTTCTGGCAGCTGACAAGTAGCTGATGAAGGAACCCCGTTGAGGTGAACTTCTGGGAAGGAATGATAAGGGGAATTATAACTGGGGACTTTCAGGGAAATGATAGGCCTGGAAAGGGTGGTTTTAGATAGTGCTAAGCCTCTCCATTCAGTTTTTTCTACTGTACTTTAGGATTAAAGATTATGATAGTATATTCTAAGAATTATTTGTTTTATAGACTTTTTGTCATGCTTTTGGCATGTAAAGCGTCCACTGGGGACTATTCCTGGAAAGAATCTAACTAAAACTAGAGAAAGTTATGTCACCACTTGACGCTTTATATGGAAGGACTGAAGATCAACTGACTTTTAGTTTAAATTCTTTCACGTTCCAAGCAGCTTTAGGATAGAAAACCAGAGCTGCATCTTCTTTATTTAAAGCTTCTCTCTAAAATCCTGTAAAGGGGGCTTTTGTTACTTGTGACAAGTTCCTAAAGAGAAAGATTAAAGTGATGACGTTCTTTCCCTACTTTTCTCCCCTTTTGAAATGGTTCTAGAGAATTTACTAGTGTGGTTGCCAACCAGTGATCACAGGTCACGGCGTGTGTGACAAAGTCTATTTTCCAGTCTGAACATGTTAGTCATGGTCTGAAGTGTTTAATATTTTCAGAACATTATCTTTTCCTAGCCCTGAATTTTTTTTTTTTTTGCAAAAAGAATCTTGGAAAAACAATGATTAAAGGCTTAAAAAGAAACAAAAACAAACAAAACTCCTAAATTCCAAGGTAAATTTTGCGTAATAAAAGAATTCTTTTGCATTATGTCATTTACACTTTCAAAGGCTTCATTTCTATGCAGTCTGATTCTATTACACCTTTTGTAGTTAATCGAAATAGTTTGCTAATTACTGTTATTCTCTAGATAGGGTTGCCAGATAAAATAGAAAGTAAATTTGAATTTCAGGAAAACAATGAATCACTTTTTAATATAAGTATATCCCCAATATTGCATAGGACAGTACTTATGTTAATGAATGATTTGTTGTTTATCTGAAATTCTAATTTAACATCCTATACTTTAATTTGCTAAATTTGGCAACCCTAAACTAAGCACAAACAGGTTCTTTGGTTTGTCTTTACTTAGCGTTATATAGAACAGGTTGTATTTTCAAATGGTTTTATAGTTAAAGACAAAAACTTAAATTTTCTCAGTGAAACAATTATTAGTTGGCAAAAAGTGTTCCTTTGTGTAAAACAGAATGGTTAATTCTCAGAAACTGAGTCCTAAGACTAGCACTGGTCTTGCAAATCCAGTTTTGCGGTTCAGTTTGGGAAACGTTCTCTTCTCTTTATGGTTAAACTGGCTCCACCCAGCTGCTGAAATGAGATATAAGTTGTAAAAAAACCGGAAGTTGGATAGGCTGCCTTTGCTTCTGGAGGTAAGTGTCTCCTGTTTTCTTTATGTCCGAGCTCTTCGCAGAGCGCTTAAAAATTGAATCCAGCTCGGTGACAGTACTGAGAGAGCAGGCGTCTGTGCTGACCCGAGCGGTCGGCGACGCAGGATGGATGCTTTAGTAACAAACTGTGTTCTGGAGCTTGCGAGCTTGTGTTGAGCTAATGAGTGCTCACGAACGAGTTAGATTAATGATAAATCACGTGACTTTGACTACGGCGCTTTAATCCCATGAAAAGTGTGATTGTAAGTAGAGACATGTCTGGGATCATGAAAAGCATTGACTTTATTCATGCGTCAGTGTTTTTATGTTTTTGTTTTTTGTTTTTAATTTTAAGCAATGGAAACTCCCTTTTTATCTAAAGCTAATGGCGTAATTACCTATATGGAGGTTACTTAGAACCCTATTTGGCTTTTAAAGTGTCTTTTAATTTAGAAATCTTAGCTCCCCTCACCCCCACCTCTGGTGTGCCTTTGGAATTTCAGAGACGCTCTGGGGTGACTAGGTGTTACCTCTGCCCTTAATTTTTTTACGTCTTGTGCTGCCCTAAGGGCAAAGGGGAGTTTTCCGTTTGTAAATGTATTATTAGAAGTATTTCTTTATAAAGCTAAACTTCTTAGTTCAGATATTTTCTTTTTTCTCTGAATTAAAGAAAAAGTAGAAAGATTTTGCATGTTTACTTGGATAGTGGAGAAGTGGGAGGCTAAAATTTGGTCTATTGATTTACTGAAAACAACGAGCTAGACTTTTTAAAGGATGGTTTTATTTAAAGGGATGAGTTCTACTAAGTCTTTTAATAAGCCAGTATGTGGATTCCTTTTGCTGGCTGTACCTTCTGTTTCACACCTGTCCATTTAGGTAATGTCAGATTCCCTGGAAATCACATTGTAGTGCATTGTGTTGAGTGCTGTTTTCAAGGTTGCCTGCTAGTCATTGTGAAAGGAGATCAAGGAGTAGGATGCCTTTGCTGCCTTCAGAAATTTGCCTTAAGACAAGTCAACCAGTTGTGGCCGAAAAATGTGATAACATTTTTTATTAGCAAAAAAACCAAAGCTTTTGGAGCTTCGCAGAAGAGACTGGTTAAAGTTGGCAGAATTAGGCAAAATTCCAAGGAAGAAAGGATTTTAATGGAAGACCTGGTTTATGGTGGGCACTGTGCTAAATGTTTCGTAGACGTTATTTCATTTAATCTTCACATAAAGCCCTTGATATTGGTAGCATTGTCTCTAACAAAATGAGAAATTTTAGGCTCAGTGAGATTAAATAATTTGCCCAAGGTCAGTCATTAAGGTGGTACCTGCTGGATTCAAACCTAGGTCTATGTGATTTCAAAGTCCTTACCACACACTGTCTCATAGGACAGAGTAGTTGATAGCATTTTAAATGGACCTTGAATGACAATTACAGTAAAAGTAATATAGAATGTTTGAAAATAGAGAAAAGAAAAAAATCTGAACACCTTACAATTAATTTAATGTGTTTCTTTACAGTCTTCAAATATGCATGTCTTGTAGTGTTTTTTAAATTACAAAGCACTACATGCTTTAAAAAATATGCAAAATGCAAAGAGGATTAAAAAGAAGTCCATTTCTTTTCCCATATTGAAAACACTTTCCTAGGGGCTAACCACTGTTGAGAACGGTTAAAGCATGGTGTTTTTTCTTTTCCCTTTTCTTTTATATGCACTTGGTACATTACGTATCATTTTGTAGTTTGCTTGTTTTCATTCCTCATTGTGGCAGGAGCATGTTTCCACCTGAGTACATGCAGATTCATGTCTTAAGCTTTTCTGAACAGAGTTAACACTCGCAAAGAACTTAAAAGAATGCCTAGCTCTTAGAAAGCAGTCAGTAATTATTAGCTGTTATTTCGGTCATTGTCTACTCTATTTCATTCTTTTAAATGGGTACACGGTATTTTATTAAAAAATTTTTTTATTAAAGTATAGTTGATTTACAATGATGTGTTAATTTCAGGTGTAGAGCAAAGTGATTCAGATACACACACACACACACACACACACACACACACACACACACACTTACACACACACATATTTATATCTCTATTCTTTTTCAGCTTCTTTTCCCTTATAGGTTATTACAAAATATTGAATATAGTTCTCTGTGCTATATATAGATCCTTGTTGGTTATCTGTAGTAGTGGGTACACAGTATTTTAGGGTTTGGGTATAGCATAGTATATTTTTGTAACCACCTAAATTGTCTTAAATTTTTGCTATTACAAATAATCCTTGCATAATTGTGGGGGGTTTCTTTTTCTTTCTTTCTTTTTTTTTTTTAAATTGAAGTATTGTTGACTCACAATATTATATTAGTTTCAGGTGTACAACATAGTAATTCAAATTTTTATAGAATATACTCCATACAAAGTTATTATAAAATGTTGACTGTATGCCCTGTGCTGTTTGTTGTGTGGGGGTTTTTATAGGATAAATTCCTAGAAGTGAAATTCCTCAGTCAAAGATTAAACGTATTTTAGTTTAGTAGGAAATTGTCAAATTTCCTCCAAAAATATTGCAGCAATTTACACTCTTCAGTGTATGAGCACACTTATTTCTCCACATGCTTGCTTATATTGGATATTTTCAGTCTTTTGCATTTTACATGAAATGATAGGCAATGTACCTTTATTTTTAACATAGTTTAAGCACAGTGTTCAGATATTTTCCATATCTATTTTTTTTCCCATTTAACATATATCTGTTTTTACATGGGTAGGAATTTGATGGATGGCATAATGGAGGTCCCAGTTAGAAGACAGAACATGGGGAGAAAAAAAGTGAGGTACTTGTTCCAGAAATAAGTACAAATGGTACATTGTTGCTAGAACATGGATTGGGCTGAATACACATTAAATGCCTAATGCTTTTGTCTTTAATTGAATAATTCCAGGGAAGCTGTTGAAGGTTTTTGGTGAGCAGAGTGATACGATGAGAATTGTGCCTTAGGAAAATGATCTTGTGGTGTTGTGTAGGGTTTGAATGGAGATACAGAAACAGGGAGGCCAATTGAGAGTATTTCATGAATCTGGGTGACAGATAATGAAGGCTTTGCGCTTGAAGGTGGTGTCGGAATGGAAAACTGCAGACAGATGTAATAGAGGGAATGGAAGGTAGAAGAGAGAAACAGAAGGGATAGGTAGGTGTCCGGAAGGGTGGAGGTCGAATCTGCTTAGCTTATTTGGAAAGTGGGGTCCCAAAGAGTGTTTGGAGTCAAATCTTGAGAATTTGGGGTTTCAAATATTTTTTTTTTTTAATTAATTATTTAATTAACTTTTGGCTGCATTGGGTCTGCGCTGCTGCACACGGGCTCCCTCTAGCTGCAGCGAGCGGGGGCTACTCTTTCTTATGGTGCACGGGCTTCTTACCGTGGTGGCCTCTCCCATTGCAGAGCATGGGCTCTAGGTGCACGGGCCTCAGTAGTTGAGGCACGTGGGCTCAGTAGTTGTGGCTCGTGGGCTCCGGAGTGCAGGCTTAGTAGTTGTGGTGCACTGGCCTAGTTGCTCTGCGGCATGTGGGATCTTCCCGGACCAGGGATCGAACCTGTGTCCCCTGCATTGGCAGGCAGACTCCCAACCACTGTGCCACCAGGGAAGTCCCAGGGTTTCAAGTCTTGTTGACTAGAAATGTGTTGATAGGCCACCGTCAAAATAGGAAAGTCAGATTCAAGAACTAGTTTGGAGGAAAAAATAATGAATTTCATTTCAGAAAAATTGAGCTTAATGTCATCCAAACAGAAATCTATGTATAGTTGGAAATTTGAGTCGAAGCATTGTGGGATGCGGGATGGGGGCAATTGAAAGATTTGGGAAATATTATTCAGGGGTGATAATTGAGGCTATGGAAGGGATAGCCTGTAGAGAAATGTGGGGGGTCAAGGAAAACAGTCTTGGGGATGAATATCTTCATGTAAGGGTCATGAAGAGGGACCAGATTTATAGTATTTTTTATAACGACTGTTTCTAACATTTGACCTTGGACCTAGTTAGACTATTCTTCACTGCCCTCCAAAGTCCATTCTCACTTTGCTCTTTCTATCTCTACTTCTTTTATTGCTCCCCAATTGTGCTCATTCTGAATCCCTTTTCCTGTGGGATTACTGTGTCAGCTTTTAGTGCCTGATTTGAAGCTGTGGATGACTTAGTGGTTAAAACCTCACAGACTAGACTGGAGATCATACTTTTCACCACTCATTTGCTGTGACTTTGGCAAGAATCTTAATCAGTGCCCTGCTTTGCACACTGGGGACAATAATACCCCTCACACCTTCCTGGGTTGTTTTGAGGAATGTGTGCTAAGTCCTTGACATGATGCCTGATATGTTGTGAGCCCTTAGCGCTTCTATCATATCCTCCTTTACCTCTCAATCGCCATAATAAAATGCAGTTTTTTCCCGCCCTGTCCCTATGTGATCTTAGGCAGTAGGTTTTTTTTTTTAAAATAACCTCTGTGAGCTTCAATTTCCATGCAACAAAAAAATGTTTTTGTTTTTTCCAGGGATTAGAGTTCATACGTGTGAAGCACCTACTATGTTGACTAGAATAGAACAGGCATTCAATAAATAGTAACATCATTTAAATGATAGATTAATGGTATTTGCTCTTGTTTCATCTATTAGCTTTGTGTCTTTAGAGAAGGGACCATTCCACTTAGCATCTAATATTGTTTTTAGGACAGGACTATTGTGAGGGCCATGTGGAATGATCCAGATGAAAGCTCTGTGTGTGATAAGATATTTGCTTCCAATCATTTTTCCAGAGAATGAATAAAGAAAGTGGAAAAGTTGCTTTCTTATGATGCTGTGATTAGAGGAATCAGAATTATATCAGAGAGCTCCCAATTCCTTTTTCTTCAGTGGTTTCCTCTACCTTTCCTTTTACTTAAACTCTAAATTCTTTTCAGAATTCTTTTCAACCATTTTAGGTCGTCAGACCTGACAGATCTCATTGTGCCATTTTTTATGCTCTATGTTTTTTAGAATCTTTACTGAAAATGTCATAACTCCAATTGTTAATTTAAAAAATCATTTTTCTCTGTACTTCCTGCTGTGAAAATGGAGTCTGAAACATTTTTATCTGGGGAAGTGGAAATACTTGACCTGTTTTTCAATTTCCCTATAATTTGAGATTCAGCTATCAAAGTCAATTTAACTCTTGATGTGGAAATTTTCTATGAATGTAAAGTTAAATTGCTGGGAAGAAGGGGAGCAAATTTTCTGAAATATTTCAGAAGGCTTGAACAAGTTAAATGCAGATGAAAGAAATATATGGAAACCTCAGTTGTTTAACCACAATAGTGTTCAGAAGAAATTAGCACATACTGGTGATGCAGAAAGTTGCTAGTGATTATAAATAATGGCAATTACCATTTATTGGCAACTTAGTGTTTTTAGGCATTGTACTACTTGTTTTTATATCCATTCTTTCAGGAGCTTTAGTTCTATGAATGAAGTCTCTACCTTCCTTCTCAGACTCATAGAGTGTACCTGACTGACGTAGGCTAATTTAGATTTCACGTTTGTCCCAGCATGCCCCCACTCACATTGTTCGCTGTGAAATTTAGATCCTTGCTGTACCTGTTTACTTTCCACATCCTTCTGTCTCCAAGGAGGGAGCAATGATGTGGAGTGAAGAGAATGAGAATGTTGGAGTTAGATTTAGGTTCTAGTCCTAAAAGTGTACACGGTTTCAGGTACACTCCCTGGTATCAGTTTCTTCATCTCTAAAATGATGATAATATCTGCTTGTTGTAAGGATTACATTAGATGTACTATCTACCAGTTTCTCACCAAATGTCTGTTTCTTTTTCTTCTTATTCACACTGTGGCCCCTTTCTCTCTCCCCCCCCCCCCCCACCGTAGTAAAACTGTAATCCTTTCCTTTCTTATTGTTATAGAAATTTCATTGCTCTCTGTATATCTCTTGTGCTTAGTCTTAACTTTTCTGATTTTATCAACCTCCTTATCCTTCTCTGGTTCTACCTACTTTTCTAAAACTTTCTGCCTAATTCTGCCACTGTACAAGTGAACACCTATTTGTACCTCTAACCTCACTCCCTCTAGGTTTTGGTCACAGGCCTACCAGGTTTGCCCCAGATCCTAGATGAAATGCTGAAATTACACATGTGCTGTGTCCCAAAATAAACTTTTAATTCAGCTTGGAATTTCAATTCTATTTTTTAATGGAAGCAATATTATAAACGGTGGTTCTGTCTCTAGGCCAAAAGCCCAGAAACAAAAGCATGTTTAACTCATAAGTTAATTGAAAATTTTATACTTATAACAAAGTAAAAGAATATAATGCCATTGCAATTTTAGTAATAAAATAAAATAAAAACAATATTGAATAAGAAGTAGTTATTTACTTTATACATTGTAGTATGTACTTGATGGAAATTTTGAATGGAGCATTCAAGTGCTTTAGGGATTGCAGTGTTTGTATATTATGGTTATGATGAAATAAATATTCACATTTTAAGGCAAGACAAGAAAAATTTAAACATAATGTTTTTTTCTCTGCCCCTTTGGCCACCTCCCTCCCCTCTAGTGTGCACTATGCATCTGTATTATGGGTTAACCAGACTTCCCCAAAGGCGGAAATACCTGCTCAACCATAAAGATCGATTTTTTCTTCTGGCACCAGTCATGTAACTCCTTGAAAAATAACATTCCTTTCTCAATCCAGTAAGGGGTTGATTACCCAACACTCACCTTGTACATGCAGACATCTTTGGTGAACTTTATGTATGATGCCAATATATTATTTCCCTTAAAGATAGTGATTGGTGTAAAACAAACTGGTCAGATGACCTGGGGAGATACTGGGCTACACCTAATGGAAGTTCTTAGCTTAAATACTTACTTATGACCTTATTAGTGTTACTAGCTGTATTATTTGTATTCTGCCTATTTTACACGATTATTGTTTCTTGCATTACCAACGTGTGGCTGAACCTCAGATAAATTTAGTGATGATTAGGAAACCTGAAACGATTGAGCAAATATATAGTACTATAAGATCAATGATTGTAATAGTGTAACTCTAGTTGTGGGAAGAAGCAACAAGAGGGAACCATTTCCTGGACCATAACAGACTAGTAAGACAGGTGGTATGGAGACTTTTGGCTACTGTTAACTGGGCCTAGTTCAGTAATGGCATATTGAGTGGCCTATCAACAAAATCCTTGCTGACCTGGGAATGAGCATTCTTACTGCCATGGGACAAATTGGTCCCAAAATGCCTACCAAACCTTGGTTGAAATTAAGACTGAAAGGGAAGGGATTGTAAAGAATGTTACCCAACATTCACTTTTACAAGAATCAAGTCATCAGCCACTGCAGTCGCTGACCTACGGTACACCCTCAAAGGAGTTCACGGTGAAGATCAGGGTGAGGCACTCTGTGCTTTGGGAAAACTGGCAGAACAGGCCTTCAGATAATTAGATAATTTCAGGAGAAAATTTTATGAACCCAGTTTCTTGCATCTTCCCATACTTAGAAAAGCACTAAAACCATTCACTAAGATATCTCCTCCTTGTGAATAGTAGTAACCTTCTACCAAGATGTGTACTTGATTGCACGTACCCCCCTCTCTAAAATCACATAATACTGGCCTTCCCCTTTACCCCTTTGGAACAGTTCTCAGAGCGCTCTGAGAGACTTGTCTTCTGGATTGTAATCCTCAGCTTGGCTCAAAAAATTTTTGCATTTCTTTCTCAGATTGACTATTGATTAATTTTTTTTAATATAAAAGGTCACTGTGAGAAAGCTAATTTGTTTGCCATTTTTACAGTTTTTGTTCAGGTTCGCAAATGAAATAATATAGAATAAGACATTTTCCATAAGTCCATCTCCATCTCTAAAATCCTCCTTGTGGCTTGGTTTATTTGTTTCTTCTATAGTTCTGAGAACTCTCCTTTTTTTACTGAAATCCCTGATACTCCTAAATTAGAACTTGATTCATGACTGAACTTTAATGGTCTGTATATGCCATAAAGTTATGTTTTCAAACTGCAGGTTAAGATTCATTGGTAGGTTATGAAATAACAATTCAGTAGGATGTAACCAGCATTAAAAAAAAGACAAGAATAGAAAATATATGAGTTTATCATATGCGGTAAAGGTAAATAGTATCTCTTGAAATGTTTGTAGGGTCATAATGTAAAAACATTTCTTACTTTGGGTATGGTAAAAAAATTAAAAAACCCCACAGCATATAGCAAAAAATATCCTTTTCCAAATTATTTAGATATTTTTTAGTAAACTCTTTTGGTTTAGTTTTTGCTTTTTTGTGGCTTTTTGTAATTGAAAGAACCTTGTTACCTCACACCTGTGCATTAATTAAGACTCTCGGTGCTTACACTCATTTCTTGGATGATGTAGAGTGGGTGTTACTGGCGAGTTCCCATAATTTTTTGTGTGTATGTTAACTTTTGAACTCCTTTGATGCCTTCATTTAAAACAAATGACTGGGGCTTCCCTGGTGGCGCAATGGTTGAGAGTCTGCCTGCCGATGCAGGGGACACGGATTCGAACCCTGGTCTGCGAGGATCCCGCGTGCTGCGGAGCGACTGGGCCCGTGAGCCACAATTACTGAGCCTGCGCGTCTGGAGCCTGTGCTCCGCAACAAGAGAGGCCGCAACAGTGAGAGGCCCGCGCACCACGATGAAGAGTGGCACCCGCTTGCCACAGCTGGGGAGAGCCCTCGCACAGAAGCGAAGACCCAACACAGCCATAAATAAAAAATTAAAAAACAAACAAACAAATGACTGGTAATAAAAGCTAGAGCTTGAATGCAGTATAACTAGACTCGATTAGTTATTTGCTAGCTTAATCATCTGACATGGTTTTAAAAGATGTGCTTTCCTCCATATTTCTTTTTTCTTACATGTCCTTGGAGTCGTACAATAAAAAGACATTTAATGACCAATTTATTTAAAAAATCCTTAATTAACACATAATCCTTTTTCTTACATCTAAATATTTTTCAATTGGATTCTTCTAATTTTATCTGAATTTTACTTTGTTGTAATAAATATATTGTCCTGTTAATGTCTGTAGTTCACAATGACAATAATAACTACATATTCATCCAAGTACGAGAATTTGGTATTCAGATAATAAAGAATACACTCGTTTTGAAGTTTTATCTTCATGTGAGATGTATGTAGAGCATGGTAAAGGCAGTCGTTATACCTTTTTACTAAGTGCCTGTCTTTCAGGCAAGAAAGAAAACTGTATAAATCTCATGAGGTTTGGTAATATTTCAGTTAGAGAATCAGGATAACCTCTCTTTTAAACTTTTAAACTAATAGGTCTATCTTTGTCCTAGGATGACAAAATGCAAGTTATGATATCTTTTCTTTTATTTCTCTATATTATACTCATGGTAGAATGTGAATATTAAAAACCTGTAAAAATCATACAAAATTGGTGGGAGTTTTTCCAGTGCTTGAAGAATGATCTCATAATATAATAGCTCATTATCCACATTCCATAATTTTAGCTTAAATGTTTCCACGTATAACTCTTTATTCCTTTTCATAACTATGCAATCTGTTGGCATAGATTGCCTAATGAATTAATGTATTCATTTGAAAAAGGTTCCTTAAATCATTAACCGGGAAACCATCATTGGCCATTGTTATGAAAATAGAACTTTACCTTGAGTGGTCGGTATCTGACTAAGGATAAAGAAATTGCTGTTGTCTACTTCTCTCGCTGACCTTGTTTGTTATATTTTCCTAATGAATGACAGGTAGTGGTGTCTTTTTCACTTCCCTTTCCCATCTTATACTTCATGCTCTAATAATTCCCAGTATGCTTTTCCACTTTGCTTTATCCTAAAATCATAAAGTTAGTGTTGCCCTGATTTTATTCCAGTTCATCTGTTATATTTTGCAAATGAAGAAACTGAGACAGAGATTAAGTGACCTGATTGATTGATGTTATTCAGCTACTTAACGCATAGCAGAGACTAGAAATAAAGTCTTGTTTCCACTTTCACCTGGCAGGAAGTCAGTGCCAAATAAATATTTGTTAAACCAAACTAACTCTTCCCACTGTACCATTCTTTAAGTGAGGCACATTTCTGCATTTAATTTTCATAATAACTTGGCCAAGATCACATGGTTAAAATAATGACCTTGATCCTCTCCAGTAAACCTTGTATGGTCCTAAAATCAGGTCTGGCCCTAATGAAAGGACCTGATAGCCATGTTCGAACAGAAGATTTTCTATTGCTCCATTCTTTAGCAGTTATTTTCTTAAATATTGTTTCCTATAGTAATTAACTATTTTTAGGGTTATGCTTTTCCTTTGAGTCTACAGAGAAATCTTGTGCTGCTCTTATGATATAGAATTTTTCAGAAGCTCTTGATTGGTTCATTTGTTCCTTTCGCTTATCTTTAAATGAGAAGAATTCTATCTAGCATCAATGTTTGATAAAAGATAGGGGTATAGAGTTGGACCCAAAGCTATCTACTTGGTAGCTACTGGTGTAATGTGCAGGGCTGGTTAAAGAGTATAGCTCCAGCACAATTGCTGGTGTCTAGCAGGAGTTTCTATAGTTTAGCTCTGGTCCAATGTGGGGTTTATAATTTACATGACTATAAAAGGATAATTTGTTCTAGTGATTCTAAGGGTGCTTTTATTTTTGTCTATGACCATGTATAGAAAACTCCCATTTCTGTGGAGAATGAACTGCATCTTGAGCTCTTCCCATCTGCAGCCTGTCCACCGTGTGGACTTTACTGCCATATAACATGTCCCTGCCCATCTACCTCTAGCCTTGTTAAATACTATGATTTGCAGGTTCTGCATATATGCACAAAGTGAGCTAGACAAGGGTGGGACTGGTTTTCTGTTAGGCAGATGGTAAGAGGCAGATAAACTGGATGAGAGAAGAAAATTGCCTGGGTTAACAATCATGTTTCTTAATTCAGAAGTATTTGGGCTATAAGTAATAGAAATACTGTCTCTTGCAATTGGTTGTTAGCCTCAGTTTTCAGTGTTGCAAATTAAATTGTCACCATGACTAGTTTAATGGGAAGTTGGGAGAAATCATATCAGAGATTTATTCAGGTGATGATATTTAAATCCAGAAGAAACATTTCTTATTTGTTCTTTAAGCTTTCTAGGATGAAGTGGAGCAAAACCTTTTGCTTTTATTGGATTATTTTATTATTTCCCAATCATGCTAATGAAAGCTAACATTTATTATCTTCCTTGTCAGACTTTTGGCTGTATCTAAATTTTATTAAAACAGTTTTGAAAGGAGGGTTTTTGTTTCCTTATTTTTCAGGTAAGGAATGAGACTTAAGTGACTTGCTTAAAGTTTCACAGTTGGTAATTGGTAGAGCTGAGATTCAAATCCAGGGCAAACTTCACATATCACATTCTTTTTTTTTAAAAAAATTATTTGCTTTATTTATTTATTTTTTTAAATTTTATTTATTTATTTATTTTTTTAAATTTTATTTATTTATGGCTGTGTTGGGTCTTCATTTCTGTGCGAGGGCTTTCTCCAGTTGCGGCGAGCGGGGGCCACTCTTCATCGCGGTGCGCGGGCCTCTCACTGTTGCGGCCTCTCTTGTTGCGGAGCACAGGCTCCAGACGCGCAGGCTCAGCAATTGTGGCTCACGGGCCTAGTCGCTCCGCGGCATGTGGGATCTTCCCAGACCAGGGCTCGAACCCGTGTCCCCTGCATTAGCGGGCAGATTCTCAACCACTGCGCCACCAGGGAAGCCCCCACATATCACATTCTTTATAGTACATACTTTTGAGAATGTGGTTAACTGACTATTGAAAGTAAATAGTTGTCTAGAACTTACTATCCTGTGATGTGAAAGCATTTATATTTTAATTACTTTTGAAAATAATGTGCTTTTAATCTTCTTTTTGAGATGGCAGTTCCTGGATTTACCCTTGGTGCCTTCATACTTCTGTTGCTCGTTAGTTCTGTGGCTAATTATCCCAATGGAAAGGTAACGAAGTCATGCCGTGGAATGATTCCTAAACATGGTCAAACTCCACGGTCTGATCCCGCTTGCCACATCTTAGTGAGTCAGATGACATTCAGGCCAGGAGATCAGATCAAAGGTACTGTGCTGGTATTAACTATTTACATTTTGAATTTCACTTTTTTTACTATACATTGAATCTTTATTACTGTTGGATTTATACAGTTTCATTTAATCTGTTCATCTACTTTTATAAGATACCATGATCTTATACTTCTCGTTTTTGTGTTTAACTACTACAGATGACTATATTACTTAAGTAGTATATTTACTACCCATTCAGAATAGGTGTTTTTTTTTTTTTGGACACACCACACGGCCTGCGGGGTCTTAGTTCCCTGACCAGCGATGAACCCGGCCCTGGCAGTGAAAGCACCAAGTCTAACCACTGGACTGCCAGGGAATTCCCCAGAATAGGTTTTAAAATATGTTTTTGTCATTATTTAATATATCTTCATTAACAGTACTATTTACTCAATAGAAATACATAAAATAAAGCTTATTTTATCTGGCTTAAGATGTTAAACCCTTATACTTCTTGACATTGTATAATCTCTTGTGTTTCCCTAATTCTGGCAGAAGGTGGGCTGAAACTTAATAGTCTATTAAGGATGTATCTATAACAGCATTTTACAAATTCTATTTTCTGCAACTTTAGAAATGCAGAATATTAATAGATACGCTCTAGCAAAAAGGATATATGGAAAAATAAATTTGGAACACTCTGTTATATATATTTCTTAGAGTTTCATACTGCACAGAAGAATGTTAAACGGCCTGAGATGTTTGCAGTAAAGACAGAAGTATTTACTTTCAACCAGCATTTTTTTTTTTTAAACATCTTTATTGGAGTATAATTGCTTTACAATGGTGTGTTAGTTTCTGCTTTATAACAAAGTGAATCAGTTATACTTATACATATGTTCCCACATCGCTTCCCTCTTCCATCTCCCTCCCTCCCTCCCTCCCTATCCCACCCCTCTAGGTGGTCACAAAGCACCGAGCTGATCTCCCTGTGCTATGCGGCTGCTTCCCACTAGCTATCTATTTTACATTTGGTAGTATATATATGTCCATGCCACTCTCTCACCCTGTCACATCTTACCCCTCCCCCTCCCCATATCCTCAAGTCCATTCTCTAGTAGGTCTGTGTCTTTATTCCCGTCTTGCCACTGGGTTCTTCATGACTTTTTTTTTTTTTCCTTAGATTCCATATATATGTGTTAGCATACTGTATTTGTTTTTCTCTTTCTGACTTACTTCACTCTGTATGACAGACTCTAACTCCATCCACCTCACTACAAATACCTCCATTTCATTTCTTTTTATGGTTGAGTAATATTCCATTGTATATATGTGCCACATCTTCTTTATCCATTCATCCGATGATGGACACTTAGGTTGCTTCCATGTCCTGGCTATTGTAAATAGAGGTGCAATGAACATTTTGGTACATGACTCTTTTTGAATTATGGTTTTCTCAGGGTATATGCCCAGTAGTGGGATTGCTGGGTCGTATGGTAGTTCTATTTTTAGTTTTTTAAGGAACCTCCATACTGTTCTCCATAGTGGCTGTATCAATTTACATTCCCACCAACAGTGCAAGAGTGTTCCCTTTTCTCACACCCTCTCCAGCATTTATTGTTTCTAGATTTTTTGATGATGGCCATTCTGACCGGTGTGAGATGATATCTCATTGTAGTTTTGATTTGCATTTCTCTAATGATTAATGATGTTGAGCATTCTTTCATGTGTTTGTTGGCCATCTGTATATCTTCTTCAGAGAAATGTCTATTTAGGTCTTCTGCCCATTTTTGGATTGGGTTGTTTGTTTTTTTGTTATTGAGCTGCATGAGCTGCTTGTAAATCTTGGAGATTAATCCTTTGTCAGTTGCTTCATTTGCAAATATTTTCTCCCATTCTGAGGGTTGTCTTTTGGTCTTGTTTATGGTTTCCTTTTCTGTGCAAAAGCTTTTAAGTTTCATTAGGTCCCATTTGTTTATTTGTGTTTTTGTTTCCATTTCTCTAGGAGGTGGGTCAAAAAGGATCTTGCTGTGATTTATGTCATAGAGTGTTCTGCCTATGTTTTCCTCTAAGAGTTTGATAGTGTCTGGCCTTACACTTAGGTCTTTAATCCATTTTGAGTTTATTTTTGTGTATGGTGTCAGGGAGTGTTCTAATTTCATACTTTTACATGTACCTGTCCAGTTTTCCCAGCACCACTTATTGAAGAGGCTGTCTTTTCTCCACTGTATATGCTTGCCTCCTTTATCAAAGATAAGGTGACCATATGTGCATGGTCAACCAGCATTTTTCAAACTACTTTGGCCCCAAGGACCACACTCTGACCATAACCTACCTTTTCTTCCCTGTGGAATGGCTATTACATCTCATGGAATAATGTCCTGTGGAACACGATTTAGAATTTCTTTGACTATAGGATGATTTCTACTGTTTTCTCTCCTGGAGTAGTTTTCTATATATACACCCAATTTGGTGACGTGCCTCCTTTAAACAGTTTTTTTGGGCGGATGTTGCTAAACTCTTAACTTATCTTTTTGTTTGTTTCTCAGTTACTTTGTCAGGGCCAACATTTAAAGGCTTTCTCTTAGAAGCACGTGATGCTGAGAATTTGAGTGGCCCTCCTATTGGCTCCTTCACACTGATTGACAGTCAAGTATCACAGCTTCTGACCTGTGAAGATATACAGGTTTGTGTTTAGTTTGAAACTGATTTCTGTCAGTTTCCATGGGTCTTTTCACTACAAGATGGTGTTTGCAAGATGAACAATGACATTACCCATGCATTGCAGACATCTGAGTACATTCAGGTTGATCAAACTTTCCCCCTAATTTTTCTACTGGCAACATATTTTTATACAACATCCTAGAAAAGGTAGGGTTGTAGCTTGAAGAGTTTATGGCTTTTGATATTTTATATAGTATTGACTCTTAGTATATTGAATTTCGAAGGATGTTAATATTGAAGATAGAATTCTAGAGTGGAACAGAGGTCTAATTTTTATAATTAATTAATTTAATGAACATTTATTATACCAGGAACTTTCCTGCATGGGATATGGTGATGAACAGGACTTGTTCTTTGAAGAGCTCATAGCCTTACACATAAGTAAAGCATGTGGACATATGCTATATGGCACATAAGTAGAATGTATGACTATAGGACAGACACATAAGTGGAATAGTATGATGACTTAGATTAGAACCCTACACAGGGTGGGTGAGAAGCATAGTAGAGGTGCCACACACAGGCTGGAGGGAATTGAGAGAGAGGAGATGATCTCAGCTAGACCTCAAAGAATGAGTAGGAATTTGCCAGGTGAATGAATGTGGGAAACAAGATTGTTCAAGAGAAAGGAATTACTAAAATATAATATTGCTTATTTGGAGGCAGGAATTATTTTCTTTTGATGAATTTTCTGCATTCTGTTTGCATCTATTAATAAAAAAAGAAACTTACAGTATAAATGAATTAATGAGCAGGCTTTATATAGCATCAACACACCCAGTATTCATAACTCTCTTCAGTTCTTAAATTTCTGCTGACTCTAGTTTATTCATAGAGCCGGCTGCTAATTTGGTGTCAATCAATCAACCTGTATTTATTGAGCACCTGAGTCCCTGTTCTAAATAAAATAGTCTTTACCACAATGCCAAGGTCATGCAATGATAAATTACTTTGCAAAATGGCTGTAGTTCCAGCTATGTTGAGCTACTGAGTGTCTGAATGGTAGTTCTTTTCCATTTTATTTCAGGGATCAGCTGTGAGTCACACAAGTCCATCCAAAAAAACAGAAATTAAAGTCTATTGGAATGCTCCAAGCAGTGCCCCAAATCACATAAAGTTTCTGTGAGTAGAAGAGTTTACAGCTCTGTAACTAGTATAATTGAAATAATGATAGTCTGTATCTTTTTTTATACCTATTGGACATTCACCTGTATGGCAGAGGTGTGGTGTAGTAATGACACCACCTTACTGATGTAAGTGACTGTTTTGCTTTTTTGTTTGTTTTTTTTTTCAGCATATATACTGAGCACTTAGCACAGGACCAAGGACCTAATAGACACTTAATAGACATTTGTTGAGTGAATGGAGTGTTGTAGTGTCTTCACACTAATAAGAGCCATCAATTAATACTTGAGTCTATATGGTGTATGGACAAATACTTTTTTTTAGATTTGTTCCTGTACTAGTATGAGAATATGAAAAAAAGCAGTCCTGAAATTTGGATGACTTTTTTTTTGCAGTGTCACAGCTTGCAGATTAGATTGTCAAAAGAGTAAGATCATGTGTGCTCCTCAGAATTATGAAATTCAGTAGAATTAGAATAGTACTTCTCTCTTAATCTTACATGCAAGGGGGAAATGGAATGTCATAAAGCCATATAATGATTCCTGAGTGGTGTTATAGACATATATTTTAAAGGGAGAATTGCTCTCCTGGCCTGTCTCTATTTTCTGCTTCACTTTGTACACAGGTCACCAGCACACAGTAATGCAGCTTTGCACCTGTGTGTTGAGTGGAATGTGGGAAAGGGGATATGACCCCAGTAAGAACTGATAGTTGCTTATGCAGCCTCTATATAGCTTTTTGCTGTAGCTGCCTGTTACACATGGCTTTTGGAATAATTTGAATGACCACTATGAAAAGTGTGGTAGTAGTATGTTCTGTAATGTCAGGAGTAGAAATCTGTGCACTTTAGTCCTGGGGTCTGACATTCCTGGTTGCTGTGAATATGCCCAAAGAACAGACAAGTAAGAGAAGAGAGAGAGAGAGAGTAACTAAAATTCATTTGGTGATGAAGTGGAAGAGAGTCATTAGAGATTTGCCTCACACGAAATTCTGTCAGGTATTACAGGCATCCTTGTTTTATTGTACTTTGCTTTATTTGGCTTCACAGGTATTGTGTCTTTTTACAAATTGATTTGTGGCAACCCTGCACTGAGTGGGTCTATGGGCACCATTTTTCCAACAGCTTTTGCTCACCTTGTGTCTCTGTGCCACAGTTTGGTAATTGTTGTAATATTTCAAACTTTTTCATCATTATTATATTTGTTATGGTGATCTGTGATCAGTGATCTTTGATGTTACTACTATAATTTGCTGAAGGCTCAGATGATGGTTAGTATTTTTTAGCAATAAGATATTTTAAAATTAAGGTATATTCATTGTTTTTTTTTTTTTTAGATATAGTGCTATTGCACACTTAGTAGAATACAGTATAGTGTAAACATAACTTTTATATGCACTGGGAAACCCCCAAGTTCTGTTACTCACTTTATTGTGATATTCGCTTTATTGTGGTGGTCTGGAACTGAACCTGCAGTATCTCCAAGGTATACCTGTATTAAGTGGTATGTCCCTAGTTCATTACTTTTTTTTTTCGATTTGATTATGATGGGCCACAATCATGGTTCTGTCTAATCTCACTCTCGCTGGTACTGCATTTCAGAGCCACGGTTGTTGAGAAGTACAAAATCTACTGGGTGAAGATTCCTGGTCCTATAATTTCACAACCAAACGTCCTTCCTTTTACAACACCTAAAGCTACAATAGCACCTATGCCAACATTACCTCCAGTCTCCCATTTAACCAAATCAGTAAGTAACATTTTTATGGTTTCACCAAATGCAATCTAAAGGAACATCTTCCTTAGAAATTGTGGTTCTGTGCTTAGGAACGTGTGTAGAGAAGTAGCTGTCCTGGGTTGTGGTAGCAAGTTTTTGAATTCCCTTCAGGAAATCAGGAGGAAGTCTTCATTGTAACATTATGATTTATAGGTTAGAATAAGAGGAGTGTAAGACCCTGCATGTTCAAAGTGTGGTTATGACATTCACATGTAGTCCATACTAGCGGTGGATATGTTTTCACTTGAAAGTAAATCTGAAGCAGCAGCTTTCTTCCATTCTTTTTTTTTTTTTTTTAAAAAAAAGACACAGCCAAATATCACACATGGAGAGGGAACTTAAAGCTTAAGCTAAGTTTAGACAAGATTTGGAGGAGAATCTTGACATGGTGATATAACTCTTCGATCTTATTTCATTAAGGCCAATGAGTACTGGGGAGTTCTGTGTGTTGAACCACAGAAACTCTTTTGCAAGCTCATCAGCTAGAATTCCATTTAAGCCCTCTGATTCAAAAGAATTACCATTAAAAAACATATCTTAGAAAGGGTGATGCATATTAGAAACATTAGAAAGGTTTTACTGAAAACAATTCTGATAAATTGTACTTATCAATTCAGAAGTAAATATAATGAAAAATGTCTTAAAGTAGGTTATTACAGTTGCAAGAACAAATTTGGGCCTGAATCCTGATTTGTCTAATTTCTGTTTGACTTTGGAAAAATTACTTAATTCCTAAAGTCTCAGTTTCTTCACCTGTAAAATGAGAAATAATATCTAGCTCTTACATAGTATTACTATAAGAACTAAACATTGGAATGAATATAAGGTTTCTAAGGGCTTTGTACTTAATAGATATTCAGTAAATATTAGTTCATTTTTTTCTCTTCCTTCCCTTTCTTGTCTTTTTATAACTCTTTTTTTCCTCATACTAAATAAAGCTCTTGTACTCCTATACAGTGTCTCATTTTGTTTTCCTTCTTTTCTACATTATGCAATATATGATGAGCCATTTGATTACATTATTATGAACTTTTGTTTGACCAAACAATTCGATCTATTATTTGCGCTAGTTCTCAGTTTATTTAGTGTTAATGTTTATTTATTTAAAAGCTGCTTTAGGGGAGTCCACAGTCAGTTTGGACCTTAGCTTCCCAGTAGGAATCTGTTGACAGGATTATTATCTTTCCATAAATTCATATAAAAGGCTTTAGCGCTTGTTGGAGCTTTTGATTGTATCTCTGCACCAAGTTTATAATCTCTAATTATAGAGAGGTTCATTCAGAGTCACAGGATGATGGCATTTGTAGAGAACTAGGAGAGACCTCAGGGTCACTGCTGCATAGTTAGGTAAAGAGACCCTGTGAGAATAAGTTCTTTAGCAAACGTGATGGAGTAAAGGGGAGAGCAGAGATCAAAACCCATGGTTCCTAGCTCCTCGTGGCTTGTTCTCTCCACTCTACTAGGATTTCTCTTTAAGTTCCTGTGAAATAATAAGGAAAAAAATAAAACAGCCTCTGCCTGGTTTCTGTTAATATTTGACCTTGACCCCAGTTCCTGATACAGAGCTGCTAAATCCCTTGGAATTTCCTGGATGATGGGAGCATCTTTTGTTCTAATGAGGTGACTCTTGGTGGGCTCCTGTATGGGGGCTGGTCACCAAAAAGACCAAGCCATGATTAGAAGCTTGTAGCTTTCAGGCCCCCTCCCCCCATTCTCCAGAAAAGGGAGAGAGGCTGATTGAGCTAAAAATCCATCATGCCCACATGATGGAGCCTCCATAAAGATTTCAGAAATATGGGTTTCAGAGAGCTCCTGGGTCCTGACCACGTGGAGGCGCTGGGAAGGTGGTGACTCAGAAGTTCTGTGCCCCTTCCTACATACCTTGCTTTACGCATCTCTTCCATCTGGCTGTTCCTGGGTTACTGTCTTTTTATCAACATAATTAACTGGTAATCTACTAAGTAAACTATTTTCCTGAGTTCTGTGAGCCATCTTAGTAAATTATCCAACTTGAGGATTAGGTGCTGGAAACCTCCAATATATGGCCGACCATTCGGAAGTACAGGTGACAACCTGGGGCTTGTGATTGGCATCTGTGATTGGTATCTGAAGTGGGTGCAGTCTTGTGGGACTGAGCCCTTCACTTGTGGGATCTGACACTAACTTCAGGTAGACAGTGTCAGAACAGAATTGAATTGTAGGACACACAGCTGGATGTCTCCAAAGAATTGCAGAATTGCTTAGTGTGGGAAATAGCCGCACCAACTTGGTGGCCAGAAGTATTGGTAGAGTAGAAGAAGAAATGAGAGTTTTTCTGTACAGTTCCCATTAAATCTAGTTACTTAAAGTAATGTTTAGCTCTCTTCTGAAATGTCGTGTCACAGCTCATTCTAACACAAGATAACTGCCTGTTTGCCCTGTCAGATTGTAGAGCTGACATTTTTCAATACTCTTTCTTATTTGCCACACCAAGAAGCTCTGAATTAAATCATTGTAGATTATTTTTGTTTCTCCCCCACTAAATTGTTCTTACTATTATTTGGAGTGGTGGTATATATAGGAGTAACCATTTTTTCTTACATTATCTTAATGTCAAATTTGAACCTGAATTCTAGAAGCGGAGTCCAGGATCTAAATATAAAACTTGCTAAGGGCTTGTTTGTTTGCTTTTAAAAATTCCATCTCTGAAAACTAGAGGATACCCTTTAGGCAAGAATGTCAATGTGGACTTAAATATTCCCTAAGAAATTCTCAAAATTTACCAGAAACTTTGCTCCAGAACATAATTAACATGAAGTATTTTGTGTATTAAAGGGATTTTAATACTCATGCATAATTACAATCCAATTAATGTTGTGTCTTCTAAAGTTTAATTAAAATTAATTAAGTTTAAAAGTTCACAACCTAACTACTGCTTTGATAATTTCTAATTTGGGATGTGTCTTTGTTCCCTTGTTTGAATCCTTATTATGAAAACGTATTCTTATTAAAACCCATACTTCAAAGTAGTAGCTCTTCTGTCATTGGAAATGAACTGCCTGTTTGATAACTGACTTTTTTCCCCCTGTCATTTTTCTAGTTCAATGCTTCAGATTGTGGGAACAAGAAGTTTTGTATTAGGAGTCCTTTGAACTGTGACCCGGAGAAGGAGCTTGCCTGTGTCTTCTTATCCTTCACACGAGATGCCAAGTCAGTGATGGTTGAAATGAGCGGTCCCAGTAAAGGCTATTTATCCTTTGCATTTTCTCACGACCGATGGATGGTTTGTACCTCTCACTTACATAAGTGGTGATGAAAGGAGAGTCACTGGGGTGAGCTCTCATCAGTAGCAGTTTAGCTGTTTGTTCCAGAGTCAAATTATCATACTTAAGGGAGGAATGGGAAGGGAGGGCAGAGAAACTAACTTAGATTCTAAGTTAAGCAGCTTTGAGTTGGGCAATTACATATCTCTAAGAACAAGGCTGTCCTGAGGAAAGTTAGGACATTAGGAAAGTTAGTTGTATTTCCAGTGGATTTGCCACTTTATCTGTCTACCTCTGTCTGTCTACCTCCGTGATATACAGGAAGTGCAGTTAAGAAAAAGTTGCTCTGCGTAAAATCTCATGTTGTTTGTGATGCTTTTCAACTCCTAGTTTTCTCAAGTGGCCAGCAACTATAGCATGGGTTGCTGCTCTTCTTGCCCCCCGTCATCGGCACATTTCCCAAACAGAAAATTAAACCTGGCATGTCCAGGCATAAATGGATTCTTTACCAGGTCTACAGAAGGCAGCATTTATTTTCACCTGATTCTCCCTCTCCTTGGGTAGTGCTGAATGGATTAAAAGATTCTGTAGGTGACAGCCTTGTGGTGTGGTGTGGAAGAGCAGAGTTCTGCATTAGCATTCTGATTTCCCAGGGAGAGGGAAGAAGGGTATAAAGGCCAGGACATGTGTCAGTCCTTTTCCAGCAGAGCTGGCTGTAGAGGGGGATGGCTACAAATGGAGAAGGCTTTTTACTTCCACATTAACAAATGCAAGGCGTCTTTTCTTGAGAGTTTTCTTCCTGTCAGGTTTTAAACTTAACATCACTTTTTAAGGAAATCATTATTTCAAAAAAAGAGAAAAGGAACTCTGAGAATCTATGATAGAAGAACAAATATTTTCCTTCAAAGTGCACTCTAATCACAGTGATCCTTGTTACGCTGGCTGCAAATATTACAGGAAGCCAGGTGTAACTTTTTTAGGGGGATGTCATTGCAATGTACGCTATGACCTGTATATTTTACTATATAGTTCCAGAATGCACTCATTATCTTTTTTCATTCAACAAAGGGTATACCTTAAACCTATGAGATAGAAGACATGTCATCAGCTTCTAAAAATAACATATAAATTATGACTCTTTCCTTTTTAAAGTTGCTTTTATGGGAAATTTTATACTTGTTCAAATGATGTTGCAATTGTTCAAAACATTTTGCCCATTTCCCTTTTGTAATTACCATTAGACCTACAGCATATCCTTTTGGGTATTCTCAATTCTGGCAAAAATGAACCTTATGCCTAAGGTGCATAAGGGGGCTGGGTTAAAAATAAAATGTGACTGTAAAGCAATAAGGAAAGTTGGTGGCTTGTTGTTGTGTGAATGGAACTGGCTCTGAAGGAAACTCTGAAGATGAATCCAACAGGGGTTAACGATGGTAGCCTTGTTGGAATAAGTGTGTAGCTTCATTAAGGTGCATGTCTAAGGTAGGGTACACATTTAGATATGTGTTCTAGTCACTTCATTAAAAATATTCTAGTCACTTTGTAGCCAAACTTCATGCAAAACTATACTAACACATTTCCTTTCCTGGTCACATAAAATCCGTCAGCCAGAGGGAAAGACAGTATTGTTGCAGTGAGTGTTGTGATGAGGAGCCTACAAGTAGACCAGTTATTTCTAAGTTGTAGGCATAGATGACACAAAAACCTTTATGTCTAATTCAAGATATATTTATCTTACTTAGAAATCTTATGTTTCTAGTATCGTACTCATCAACAATGTTTATAAAAAAGACTTAATTATGCAGGTGCAGTTGATTTACAGAGAAATCCTGTTTGATGATTAAAATCATCTGTACACCTGTTTGCCTAAATTGGGGGGAAAATAAATCATCATCAAAAATATTTTTTAAGTGGTTGTTTCTATTTTTGATTATTTTAAAATTTTTTGGATATTTTTATGACCTGCTATTTCTTATCAGTATGTAATGTAAATTTAAATACTGAAGGTATCTGATGTTCTGAATACTGACTAGATAACCTAAATTATACCTTTTTCAATTTGGTTTATAAATTAATGATAGCAGTTGTTTTGGTATTAGACCTCATCACTAAAATTGGTGAAAGTACAACTATCCATATTTTTGCTAACAGTGACTTGCTAATATCTGAATTTTAACTGAAATTCAAAGTATACACCTCTTCCTCATCTCAGATATTTTGCTATATGAGATAGAGTATTCAAGTATATACACTATATTAGCTTCCATTCTCTGCCTTCCCCTGCCCAGTGTTGTCTTATTCTGTACATAATTTCTCAACGCTCAAATTCCAGAACGTTCCCAGTCCTGACCTCTCTTGTGTGTGTCCAGATTGGAATTTCCAGCTGCTGGGTGGTCTCTTCCAGCTGAGTGCTCTGGACAACACAGACCATCATCTGTAAAACTGAATTTATTATCTACCCTCCTGCTGTCCTTTTGTGTTTCCCATTCTTGATGATCAACAACAATAGTAAAAAAGCAACTACTATTATCGATTTCTTGCTTCTTTTCAGATACTGTCTGGGGCTATTTATGGACTGTCTCATTCATTGCTGCCACCATCTTCTCTGGTGTTCAAGGAAACTTCATTTGTGATTTAGATTCTTCTTTTTTATTTACCTTTCAGGTGCTTCTTTCTCTCACCCACCCCAACTTTTTGTTCTGAAAAGCTTTAAACATTCATGAAAGTTGAGAGACTAGTACAATGAACACCAGTAAGCCCTTCACCTACATTTGTTGTTTTTTCTCTCTCTCTCTCCCTCTCTCTCTCTCCGTGTGTGTATGTGTAGATTGACTTATTCACTGTATATTAACACACATTTTTTTCCCCTGAACTATTTGAAAATTAAGTTGCAGATATCATGACATTTTAAGTCTAGTTTGCAGCATGTGTTTCCTAAGAAGGATATTCTCCTACAATTATCTATAAGATCACTATCACAATATATAATATAATAATTTTATGCAATAGAGCCTATATTCAAATTTCCCCAATTATCCCAGTAAAGTCATATGTATATGTATATTTTTAAAATTTCTGATACAGACTAATCAGTTACCACTCAATGCATTTTATTATCTCTTTAATCTCCTTTACTTTAGAACGGTTACCCTACCTTTTTTCTTTTAGGCCAGTTGTTTTGTAGAATGTCCTACAATTTTTACAATAGACTCAGGTTAATGTGGTTTTTGACCACATTTGAGGTAATCTCAATCCTAGCCCCAAAAGCCTTTAGTAGTTAAGGTGAACCTTTAGTAGTTATAGGAAAATGTTTTTTTCTTTAGCATAGTTTCAAAACTCTTCAAAGTCCATTTCTGGCCTTACCCTGTATATGTTTTAGCTCACAAAGCTACCTGTTTCCTAAAGTTTCCCTATATTTTTTATATTTCTGTATGTTTGGTTCTAGAAGTTCCTCAGTTTGAAAAACGTTTCCCTTAATCGCAGCTCTACCTTATCCACATATATTTTTTATTCTCTAAGGCCTAGTTAATGCTATCTTTTCTGATAAGCCTTTTCAATCTTTTGACCCTACCTAATTTGTCTTTCCATAGCACTGTGTTTAAATCTGTTTTATCATAATTCATGTACTATTTTAACCGTCTCCTCTCTTAAAACATAGTCTTTGATTGTAAGAACTATGTTGTCATCTTTATTTCCTCCACATGATATTTTCTCATAGAGTGCATTCTAAATGCTGGAATGAGAGGAACAAACGAGGGTAAGAGGTTCTGTCCAATTCAGGGATTTGGTTGAAGCTCCTCATGTGTGTCCTTCCATGCTCCAAATCTGGGGTTTCTACAGCTGCCTGGAGCCTAAGGTTGTCGTAGCACCTTCTCTTACCCTCATTGTAGAGTAGTGAGAATGGAGAGTTACCTCTTCTCCATCCCCGTCATCCTCTCCAGTATTTGGGAGGTCTGCCTTAATGACTCAGTTGACTTCTCATCATCAGTTTGCCTCAAAATCAACCATTCTATTAAATTTTGTTTTAAATAACAAGAAAATTCCTATACCTCATTGATGATAAACATTCTAGAAAACACACATTGTTTGTTTAAATCAGAGATCAGCCAACTTTTTCTGCAGAGGTCCAGATAGCAACCACTTCGGAATTTGTGGGCCATATGGTCTCTGTTGCAGCTACTCAGTTCTGGTGTGATAGCGCTAAAGCAGCTGTAGATTATCCATAAGTTGGTGGCTGTATTCCAATAAAACTTTATTTATAAACACTGAAATTTGAATTTAATATATTTTTACTTGTCATGAAATATTATTCTCTTAATTTAAAAAAAAACATTTAGATGTGTAAGCACCATCCTCAGCCTGTGGCCTGTACTAAAACAGGCATCAGGCTGAAGTTGGTCTGTGAGCTGTAGTGTGTAGTAGTTTAAATTATGACGACTACAAGTTTCTTATCTTGAGTTGCACTAATTCTGATTTGAATATAAGATGTGTAACAAGGAATAATTTCTTTGCTAAGGTTATGTACTTGAGAGTTAAAACTGGAATTTTTAAAAATAAATTTAAAATGTGTTAGAATATCATATTGGTATTCATAGCAAAATTTAAATCATAACTGGTTAGTCTTGGATCTTGTTTAAGGAGTTTAGTGACTAAAGCACATAAAAGACCTTGTTAGATAGTTTATGAAGAGCAATTTAGAATAGATGAAAGAACCAAAACTATACACAAAAATTTAAAATCCAGATTATTCTTTTGTATTGTGACTTAAATGTGCTTTAAAGATGCAGTCTACTCTCTGATAGTCACTTTAAATAAGATTTAATTTTTAGAGCTAAGGAATGTTGGGGATTAAAGGATAGATAAGAATTAGACTGACAAAGAATGCCCCCTTGAGCTCAGATATTGTGGTCTCAATATGCAATAGTAAATCTATTAAGTGTGTACAATATTAGCAATATTTGATTATAGTATCTTACATCTTAAAAGTTACCCCCCAGAATCCAATATAATGCAGTGCACTTACAGTTATGAAAATTGTAGGACACACTTACTTACAAATAAATATCCAGAGCAATGTTTATGAAAAGTTCAGTGAATAACAAAACTTTATATTTTCCCATTTGGGGAGAAAAGTAGGTTATAAATACAAATAGGTTTGGATGAATATATACAAAAGCATTAACAGTGGTGTTCAATTGGTGATGGGTTATGGGCATATAACCATGTTATATGTCTATTTTAATACACTGAAATTGTATTGCTTTTGCATGATAACAATCATTTTTAATTAATTTATCAGACAGCCAATTCTTTAGAATTTGCGGTATCATTTTAAGATTGAGTCAGTAAATTATGTTTTAAAAGCATCAAATACTATTTGATAACATTACGGACTTTTTTTTTTTTTTTGGATGCGTTGGGTCCTCGTTGTGGCTCGAAGACTTCTCTCTCTAGTTGCAGCGTGTGGGCTTCTCTCTAGTTATGGCATGAGGGTTTTCTTTCTCTAGTTGTGGCGCGCGGGCTCCAGAGCACGTGGGCTCTGGCATGCGGGCTCTCTTGTTGAGGCGCACAAGTTCAGTAGTTGTGGCGCGCGGGCTTAGTTGCCCTGTGGCATGTGAGATCTTAGTTCCCTGATGAGGGATTGAACCCGCATCCCCTGCATTGGAAGCCGGATTCTTTACCGCTGGACCACCAGGGAAGCCCCAGGGACTTTTTTTTTTTAAAGAAACTAAATTCACTTGAACTTTTTCTCATTTGCAATTGTTTTTCAGGGTGATGATGATGCTTATGTGTGTATTCTTGAAGATCAGACTGTGAACATACAACCTTCCCATCTGACAGGGCGAAGTCAACCTGTAATGGACTCAAGGGTAGGTGTGAAAATTCTGAGAATCTCCATCTGGCCGGTCCACCTTCTGGCTATGTGGCTGACAGTGACATGGCTATGCTGCAAGATAGCTTCCAAACCTGCAGTTAGCAGCAGAGACCAAGCAGGGGCCTGGCAGCAGGGTTCCTCTCTTATTATAATCTGGGAGAAGCCTTTCTGCGTTTTATTTTTAACATATATATATATGTAAATTGTATATATTTAAGGTGTACAACATGATGTTTTGATATCCTTCTACATAGTGAAATGGTTACTAGAGTCAAGAAAAAGTAACTATGTGAGGCAATGGATAATAAATGTATCCATTGCCTCACATAGTTACTTTTTCTTTGTGATAAGAGCACCTGAAATCTACTCTCTTAGCAAATTTCCAGTATATAGTACAGTATTAACTACAGATACTGTACCCCTTTTCTATGCTTTAGAAAGCATAAGAAAAGTTTCTCTTTGAGGAAAAGATGAATTCTTGCTTGTGTTACTTAAATCCTTTTTTTTAATGCATCTTACAAAAAATATTTTATGGTTTATTAAGAGGGTCAAAGCATCAGCCCCTTTTCAAAACTTACAGACAGATTTTTAGAGGCTTATGTAAGTGACACAGAATTTCTTGATTGGTGAGAAAGAGGCGCACATATGGAAGGTACTGGTTCAGTGCCTTGGGCAATTGTCTAAAGTGCCCGTTGTTGGCACCTGTGCCAAAGATGGCCTATTTCTGGTAGAGAAGTGTCATTTTTCACATGGCAACTGACAAGCAAATGAGCTCTGATGGAGCAGTAGCTATCATCTAATGACATGTTATGTTCTCTGCATAGCTTTCTTGTGGGGTTGGAACTTCTCCCCAGTTGCATGTTGCATTTTGGCCACTAGAGTATTACTTGCTAAGTGTTTCTTCAGTGTTGTTGATTGTATATTAGTGGCCAGTTGAAGTTAGTACATCTGCCAAAGTTTCTAGCCTAGGTAGTAAAAATACTATCTTTGCCAAGTGGGATAAAGACAAATAAACTGGGAGAATATGTTTCTTGTACTCTTCAAAGAGGAAGTGGGAAAACAATGACACTGCAGACAAAACATGCACAGGGGAACTTAGGGAAAGGAAATGGAACAGGTCAGGATTTTGATCATATCTTATTTTCAGCAAATCTTTGGAAAGTGCTGAGAAGACCCATTGTATGTGTTTGCAGGATCCTCTTGAGGATATGGCTTGGAGGTTGGCGGATGGTGTTATGCAGTGTTCTTTCAGAAGAAACATTACCCTTCCTGGGGTTAAGAATAGATTTGATCTAAATGCAAGCTACTACATATTTCTAGCAGATGGTGCAGCTGATGATGGTAAGTATATTGATTAAAAAACTACCTTTTTAAGTTTTTTTTTGCTCACTTTATTCCTTTCCCTCCTTATTTGGAGAGACTATGGTAATTGCTCTTTTTTAAGATATACGTTTGTGGGTAAAGAGTTATTAAACCCTTTTCCATTTTTTGCCTGACAATTTGACTTTGGTTGACCTCCTAGCTTTGTTCCCCTGGAAACTAGGTAAAGGTAGTGTTAATTGGGTTATAAGGCAACCTGCTTATGATAAAAGTGATTTCTGGCTGGTAGACTGCATTTGGACCAGGAGTAACTGTAAATACCCAGTAAGAAGGCATGTCTTTGGGCTTCCCTGAGTGCAGTGACATTGGCAGATCCTTTGCAGGGATACTAGAAGCAGGACTTTGGGGTTATTGTAGGAGATATTGGCTCCTGTGGATGCCCTATCCAATACGAATCTCATCGCCTTGGACCTGAGCTTTCTTCAGGGAGGTGGAGAGGGGTAAAGAAAATAGCTCCTGGACAGCTGAGTAAGCTTCCACAGGACCTCCCTTTGAAAAAGAATGCCTCATGGTGTCCTGCAGGTGTGCTGTGTTTCCTGTCCCACATCCTTCTCAGTCAGTCTGATGCCAAGCGTAGCCTAAGGGAGTTTTATGAGTTTGAATGTTTAGTTTATACTTAAGACTGCCCTGGTAGGTACTGCAACACATATTAATAAGAATAATTAGATTTTGTTTAAGGTCTTGGCTAATGATATTCTGAAGAACTGCAGGAAATGCCAAGGTAGTGTAATATTTAGTGACTCATCTCCCTGGAGATAATACTACTCCCAAACTTTGAGCATATGGCCTACTTTGAAAATGGTGAAAAGCTGAGTATATAGAATGGAAGGATGGGGGTGAGGTAAAGGAGGAGGAGGAACAGAAATGTGGTACAGGCAGAATTGTGAAAAGCCTTGCGTATTCTATCATGTGGTTTATTTTTAATAGAAGTATAGTTGATTTACAATGTTGTGTTAGTTTCTGGTGTATACCAAAGTGATTCAGATATATATATAGATATATATATATACTTTTTCAGATTCTTTTCCATTATAGTTTGTTACAAGATATTGAATATAGTTCCCTGTGCTATGCTGTAGGACCTTGTTGTTTATCTATTTTATATATAGCAGTTTATATTCTATCATGTGGTTTAGATTTTATACTATAAGTAAAGTAGGGATTCAAAAGGTTTTAAAGCAGGACAAAATATCAACTCAGTGTTAGAGAAAATTTAGGAATATTTGCAGCTTTAGTTGTGGATGATATGTTTGGTTATCTTAGTCAAATCATGTATTCTTACTTGCACCAGCAACAGCAAATGTAGCTGGAAATAATTTCCTGGTTAAATGATAACAATGAACAAAAATTACTTAGTACTTAATGAGTGCCAGTTGCTGGCTCAGCGCTATCATTAAGGTTTTCATTTTTATCTTCATAGAAACCTACATAAGATATGTACTATTATTAACCTTATTTTATCCGGCAGGAAACAGGCTTAGAGAGGTTAAGTCATTTGCCCAGACCAGTAAATGGTAGAGTTGGAATTTGAACCTAAACTCTTTGACCTCAGAGCCCAAGTGTTTCACTTTCTAACATGGGAAATGTAGGAAATGAATTTTTAAGCAGAAGAAGGTCAAATATTTGCATTTTTAAACAAATATTACTAAAGCGCAGGTTATTGTCTTATTGTTATTATTGCAGCTATCACTTATTGTACATTACATATATCTCATTTATTTCTCACAGAGGCTTTGTAAATAGATATTATGTTGCCCATTGTAGAGACAAGAGAACTGGAGCCTAGAGCGGTGAAGTAACTTGTTCAAAATCAAACAGGTAGCAGAGTCAGGAATTAAACCCAACTCTGTTGCAGTTATAAGAGTTGTGTCCTTTTCATCATATCAAACTGCTTCCTTTTGTGCCCAGCATTTTCTAGGTGCTCCATAAATGATTACTGACTTGAATGGATGACTTAAATTGCTAGGAGATTTTAACAGTTTGCATCTGTACTTTAAAAAGTTTATACTTAAAAAGTTTATACTTTAAAAGAAAAGCAGTGTCATTTAAATGGGTGAATTCTGTTGTACAATAAATTATATGTGTTTTGGGGTGTATGGTGATGCCAAAAATTTCTTCTTAGGCCAGCATTGTAGAACTTGGAATGCATTTTCTGATAGAAACAATATTTTCAGTAATAGTTCTAATATTTTCCTGGAAAAACCTAGTTCGTGGACGATTCATGTGCAGAATAGAGCACTGTTTTATCTCCCTTTCCTGCTGGTGTTGCTGTGCTCGTGGCATGGTAGGGAGAATCTCTACCTTGTCTTTTGTGGTGTTTGCCAAAGCATGGGGCTCAAATAACCTGCTTCAGAACCACCTGGAATGACTGCTCAAAAGGCAGGTTCCCGAGCTCCATCCCACACTCACTGAATCTCTGTTGTTTGTGCTTGGAATCTGCATTTTAACAAGCATTTCAGGCAATTGTTCTGTATACTGTGGTTCGATAACTTACTGCTCTAGGACAATGTTCTTCCAACGAAGGGGTACATATTGTAAGGTAGTCCAGGGGATACAGAAAACAATACTAGAACTTTTTTCTTAGATTTATTTTATCTCACTAAAAAATTTCTAATTTAATAGTGTTCATAATATGTTAAAACAATAGTACATAAATATGTTTATTAACAAAAATATACATATGTCACAGACTCATTTTTGTTTTTTAAAAATTTTAAAAAATGTATTTATTTTATTTTTTTTGTCAGCGTTGGGTCTTTGTTGCTGCACGTGGGCTTTCTCTAGTTGCGGCGAGTGGGGGCTACTCTTCCTTGCGGTGCGCGGGCTTCTCATTGTCGTGGCTTCTCTTGCTGTGGAGCACGGGCTCTAGGCACTCGGGCTTCAGTAGTTGTGGCACACGGGCTCAGTAGTTGTGGCTCGTGGACTCTAGAGCACAGGCTCAGTAGCTGTGGCGCTCGGGCTTAGCTGCTGTGGCGCTCGGGCTTAGCTGCTCCGCTGCATGTGGGATCTTCCCGGACCAGGGATCGAACCTGTGTCCCCTGAGTTGGCAGGCAGATTCTTAACCACTGCGCCACGAGGGAAGCCCCCATTTTTTTTTTTTTTAATCTAGTGGAGTGCAAAGCAACAAAACAAAACCTCAAAAAAACAAATCTAAACGTTACCGCTTCAGGGAATTCACTTTCTAGTTCCCTTGTATTGGGGAACAAGGTACAGTTACCACATATATCAGTTGTCGCTTCTGTTATCTAGTCATATGTATGTGGATAATTTATATGCTGCGCACTGCTTAAAAGCAGTGAGACTTTGTGAGGTTGAAACCATTTTTCAAAGCAATCATATAATCTCTGTAACCCATGCTAATGTAGAATGAGGTCGTCCTGGGCAAACCTGACGCTCAGGAGGCGTTGTTTACTGGCAGACTGAAGGTCAGAGGGAACACCATGGTGAGTCAGACGCTTCAGATGATTCTTAAGGACGATGCCAAGCTCTGAAGGATGCTACATTATTAGTAAAAATAGAAAAATTAACTACTTTCTTCATCCAAATATGCAAAAGTGATTCGGCAAAAGTGATCAAAACTAAGATACAGGGGAAATTGCTTAACATTTTCAGAATTCAGATAACTTTTCAGGTTTTCATTTTCTACTCATTTTTCATGTTATCCTTATTTTTGCTGTAAGCTAGCACATAATTATCTTTCTGTTCTTCTTCTAACTGCTGAGTTTTTTTTTCACCCTTTCACAGGTAATTTTATTCTCTTCTCTGGATGTCAGCAATGCTCATAGATTGGAATTTGAAACATTCAGAAAGTAGATACCTGAATATTGTCACATTTCTTTACATCACAATTTAATAACTATTAAACATTCATGTCTTACTAAATGCAGCAAACAAAATAGTATAAAGTTTTACCCGATTCCCTTGTAAACAAGGCTGGTGAAATCCATTGGTGACAAATGGAATTAATGCATTACACAAAGTGAGGAAAAAAACCTTCTCTGTGAGTAAATTATTCTGTTTATAAATAAACTCTGAGTTTTTTTCAGCACACATTTACAGACCTGATCAATGAAAATAAACAAGATACGTATTTTCCTTTAAAAAGAAAATGTTGAGAAATGGCCCACAATGGGAGAAGTCACCTAGGAAGAGGGGTCAGAAGCAAACTAAAGATAATTGAGAGTTGAAAGTACTGTCATATTTAGTAAAACCAATTTAAAACCTTTTTCTAACTGCTGTTTTGCCCCCAGAAAGCTGATTTTGTCCTATCATGAAATAAGCAGTCATGTGAAATGCTGAGTGTTTGAACTGAAAGATAGAACTCACTTGGGCGAATAAGTAATTCCCAATTTGGAAATCTACCAATTTAAATAATTAATGAAGTAAAGACCCTGTTATCACATGACCTGTTATTTCGACAATTTAGGAATAATACTGTAGAGCCGTGTACTACACATGAACCCAACGTTCCTTAGAGCATAACGCCTAAATTATAATGGAGCCATACAATGGAACTTCAAAATTATGATGGACTTCTGCTTTAATGAACGTTAAGTTCATCTCAGCCCATGGCTCCACGGTGAATCAGAGTTTAAAAACACTTTTCTTCCGACTTGACTCTCAGGCTGTTAGGAATGTGGTCTGGTTTTCATCACTACCACTCTACTAATACAGTAATTTTAGATTCTTCAGTGCATTTCTTGTCACTTTCAATAGTTTTTTTCATTCTTTTCTTTTTGACATTTTTGTAGCTTCTGATAGTTATTGTCTCTTTCTTCTTGACACAGGTCTCTAGGTGTTCACGATATAAAACTCTTCTTGTTTTCTGCTTTATCTCAGATCTTCTCTGTCATAACAAGCCATGATATAATAGTTCACCAAATGAATAACCTGGTGTCCAAACACCAGTTTTTGAATAGTTCATTTTATCGCTATGGTTTCAAAAGCCTTTTTATCATACACTAAAAATATGTCAGTGAATCAAATTGTACAGTTTATTCTTCCAGTGATCTGTTTGTCTATTACTGCACTGGTTGAAATTACTATAGCTTAGTAATAGGTTGTGAATTTTGATAAAGCATGATACCCCTCCTAGCTTTCTTTTTCAGGAATTCAGGAATTCTTGCCTCTTCCTTGTGTATTGGTTCTTCTAGATAAAATTCAGAAATGATTTATCAAATTTCATTAAAAATCCTATTGGAGTTATGACTGGAATTGAAATGAAATTTTGGATTAATTTGTGGAATAATCAACTTCCTTGAGTCTTCCTATCCAGGAATATATTGGGATATTCCATTTAGTCAGATCCTGTGGTTTTCTTCATATCTTCCTGTAGGGCTTATTTATTTTTGTTACTTTGTTCGTACGTATTTTATAGATTTCTAATACAAACTATTGTGAATGGGATTATTTTTTCTTACATTCTCTAAATTTGTTGGTGTACAGGAAAGTTATTGATTTTTGAATGCTTATCTTGAATGTAGCCACCTAGTTTTCCAGTTGATGGTCTTGGATTTTCTAGATGAAACACCATATCTTGTGCAAATAATGACAGGCATAGTAGCCCTCATTTTCTTTCTTTCCTTGTCTCACTGCATTGCTTACTTCTCCCAGAAAAATGTGGAATGGCAGTGGTGATATGGCAAGTATTCTTATCTTATCCCTGATTTTGATGGGAATGCTTCTGATATTCAGTGTTGTGTCGTATTTGTTGTATTTTTCTGGTGGATATATTTTATTGTGTTTAGGAAATATTCTGTTCCTAATGTTACAAAGAGTTCATGTCATGGATGTGTGAAGTTTATCATTACTTTTGTAGATTTCTGAATGGTGAACAATCCTCACTTTCCTGAGATCAAAGTCATGTCTTATTATTCTTATTACTGCATAATTGATCTGATTCACCAATATTTTATTTAAGCTTTTCACGTCTATATTCATAAATGATTTTGGTGTATGGTCATAGAATTCTGTGCGTTTGTGTGCGTGTGCATGTCGGCCTCATTTTGGTTTCAGTGTTATGATAATCTCATAGAAAGAACTCAAGAAGAGTTTAAATAAATATGAATTTTTAAAGTTAAAAAATTTTTTAAATGGTATGATAGAACTCAACCACATAACAGCCTGAGACTTTAGAAATGGAAATATTTGACTAATAAAATAAATTTTTATTGCTATTATTCTCCAGAGTTACTACTACTTTGATCAATTTTTGTAATTCTAGATTTCCTCAGAAATTCATCCATTTTACATAGATTTTGAAATATTTTTGGCTGACTTAAAGTTGTATATAGCATTTTTACATAATTTTAAAGAATATGTTCTATATCAGCAGCTATGTCACTGTTTTCATTTCTAATATTGTTTGTGATATTTGTTTTTTATCTTGTGGTCAGATTGTCAAAAACTTAATCGATTTTATTGGCCTTTTACAGAATTGATTTTTCTCATTTTTAGACTTACTAGTTTGTTAATTTCTACCTTTATTTTTAATCAATCCTCCTTTCTGGTTTCCTGTGTTATATTTTGTTTTAAACACATCTTGAATTAAATGATTATTTCAATACTTTAAAGTCTTTTTATATTTTTTTAAGGAAATGCTTTTAAGATGATTAAAAACTTCTTTTGAATAGTACCTTAATTACATCACATGTGTTTTGATATGAAGTGCCTTCATTGTTATTCGTTTTAAGAAGACTTGTGATTTTAGTTTTGATTTCCTATTTAACCCAAGGGTTATTTAGAAGAGGAGATTTTTAAATATCTAGCTGGACCATTTTTTCCTAGCTTTCTGTTGTTAATTTGTTTCATTTTAGATAGATAATATAACCTATATAAATGTTTCTTTTTGGAAATCATTGAGGTGTAGTCTGTGGTCTAATACTTATTTGTTTGAAACAAAGATTCATATATATCTCATATCAAATTTCTTAATTATTTTTATTCTTTTTGACGCTTGCATTGTATTCTAAAAATAATGTATTTTCCATAATTTATTTACTCAATCTCCTAATGATGCACATTTAGCTTGTTTAAATTTTTTTTACCCAGTGTAAAAAGAGTATCTATTAACATGCTTATAGATATACCTTTGGTTAAAAAGTAAATATTTCTGTAAGATAGATCCCCAGAATGAACACACACCCATACATACCCATATACACAGACTAATTGGAATAATTCTACACATGCACAGATTTAATTTTATACATAATGAATATTATTATATTATATATTAATACTACATATATTTATATTATATTAATACATGTGTATTAATATAATATCAGTATATAATAGTATATATATATCATCTCTATTGAAATTTATTTATTTTTTATTACCTTAAGAAATTTTGTTTCTATGCCATGCCATTGTCTCTCCATTCCTTCTCTCCTGAGAAAGTAATTTGTCTTCTTCTTCTTCTTTTTTTTTTGTTTTTAAATTTCAGGTCAGATTCATAAGCATTCTCAGCAACCTTTGATTACATATGAAAAATACAATGTGACAGGCTATCCAGAGAACATAGGAGGATCCCATTCTTTACTCCTTCTGAAGGTTCATGGTAAGTTACATGTGTAATATTATTACTACTTTGTGGACTATACTTAACTTTGTGGAATAAATTTAGTGCTGGCTAGATTGAGAATGGTAGCAGGCATAATTTAGCAAACGTTCATAAATCAATAACATTTGCAGGTAGCATTATCTATTTTAATGTTTGCTAATTTTTATTAAAAATGGAGAGTAGGGGTAATTCAGTGGTTTTAACCCTGACTGCACATTAAAATCACCAGAGGAGCTTTTAAGACATCTGTAATTTAAAAAAAGTACGATAGTCATCTCTAATTGCATCCAGAATTGAGTATCATTGGGTTAATTAATTTAACTTTTATGAGACATTAATTATACCATTTATTAAAAAATGCTAATGAAAGAGTGGTTTGTGATTGTTTAATTATAATAGTAGTTTGGTTTCAAAAATACTATTTTTTTGTTGAAGAACTGATCAATGTACAAGTATTTGAGGATATACAAAGTACTCAGTGCTATACTTAGGTATTATATACTTAAAGTGATGAAGGGAACCAAGTTGGAAGAGCAGTAGCCTAGAAATAAGGCTCTGATGTACTCTGGTTCTACAAGTGAAAGTTGATTCCATTTGAAAAGTAGTCCAGTTGATTATTGAAAAATGGGATTGAAAAATAGGGAAATAGTGTAAGTGTAGACTATACTATACTATTGTAATGTATTAGTATTGGTGGGAACTTTCCTTAGTTGGTATATTTCCTTTATATTCTCCAGAGTTATCCATTCTAGTAAGAGTTTCAATAAAGCTTGAAACTATCTTTATTGTTGCTATTTTGTTTCTACCAGTAGCTCTAGTTGAACAGTAATTGTATTCAGAAATAACGTGCCTATTTGTTTTCCATTATTTTTTGGAGTGAAATATGAGAAGATTCTGAGATAACTTCAGAAAGGCTGTATAACTTCAGACAGTATAATGATTAAGAGCACAATTATTCAAACCAGCCTGGGTTCAAATTCCAACTTAGTAACCTTGGGCAAGTTACTTAACTTCTCTGTGCTTTCCTTCTCCATACAGCAAAACTGGAATAATAATTATACCTTATAGGAATTGTTGTAAAGATCAATTAGATCAATACACATAAAGCACCTAGAGACAGTGCCTGGCACGAAATAAGAGCTTTGGAAGTGTTAGCTATTAGAAGTAGTAGTGGTGGTGGTAAAAGCGTTGATATTTAGGTTATGTTTATGTCAGCTGAATGTATTTTTGTTGGCTATTTACATTTTCTACGCATTTGGCTTGGTCATTTAAGAGACAGCTTAATTAGACTGTGCTGTCAACCGTTGCATTTTCTCACCTGTAGGCGCCTTAATGTTTGTGGCATGGATGACTACTGTTAGCGTAGGTGTACTGATTGCCCGGTTCTTCAAACCTGTTTGGTCAAAGGCTTTATTTGGTGATGCAGCTTGGTTTCAGGTAGGTGGAGGAAAAGTTTAATGCAATTTCCATATTATTTGAACATTGCAACATGAAAACACATGAAGTAAGTGGATTTTTTTGGTGTATGTATGGTTATAGTTGTAATTTTGGAATCCTCATAATTTCTTTTTGCTCTTTGGTTTCCTAACCAACTGAGAATAGACACAAGGTACTTGATGGAAATAAAAATAAAGACAGCTCTACGAAGGGCCAGGCTGGATTGGAGAATGTATCAGCGCCATGTGCGTTTCTTTGGAACATGGATTTTGGGACCCAAATGATCTTGAGTTACATGTCTAGTTGCAGAAGAAGAGACTCGAAGAGCATTTACCCACTGCACTGAGTACAGATGGGTTGAGGAAGGCAGCAGAGAAGAAGAAAGAAATAGTGGGTGCTTACTATGTTGCAAAGCAGTGGTCTGTCCTCTGGTTGATGGGCCAGTGAATGTTAGGCCATCCCTAGCTCACCAGTCAAGATCATGTATCTCCTGTGTGGGTGGGAATAGAAACTAAAAGTGTCCTTTTTAATGCTGCCTCTTCCCATGGGATGAGGAGGCAGTCTTTTAATAGAAACATGAGCAAGAGTCAATAAATACCTCTCAAAACAAAACGAAACAAACCTATATCTTTCATTTGTCATGGAGTATAGATATTTGCACATATAGTGGAAGATCAATGACTGTGTTGAGATAGAATGTACGTGTCTGCTTATAGAAAAAAATACTGCTTATTGGAACAGTTTTGACTTTATAAGAGGTATTCTTGAAACTTCATATAAATTTGTAGCTTTTAAGATTTACCTTATCTAAAATTGTTTCTCACATTTGGCTGGCAGTGTTAATCTGTTTTATTTGTTCTCAGTAATGACTGCTACATGCCTTGCTCCTGTCTCTGCCTTTGATTGCTCTCTCTCTCTCTCTCTCTCCCCTCTTCTCATGTGGATATTCCCAACTGCAAAACAGTTTATGTCTGTTTTGTTTCTTTATGTCTCCTCTTTACCAATTCAAATCCTCCACTGTCTTTAAAACTATGGTGTCTATATATATATAGGGTGACTATATGTTCTACTTTCTGGTGATGTGTGTGTATATATATATAGATAGATATATATGCACACACACACCCATATGTATCTGTGTGTGTGTGTGTGTGTGTGTGTGTGTGTGTATGTGTGTATATATCTATCTATCTATATATATATCTGTGATATAGTGATTACATGTCCTACATTCTCTGGGATAGTTTTGGTTTGCATCAGTTATCCTCACATAATCAATTAACAGTGCCCATTTTCACTCTCAGCATTCTCCTCATTTGGATAATGAATTACACATTTCAAATATGTTTCTCTTATCTGCTCAATTAAATCCCAGACTCCCCAGGAAACAGTACTTTCTGTTTGCTTGCGTTTCATTGTATCCAAGCACTGTGCTTGATGGTGGAACTTAATAAATGTGTTTGGAAGAAAATGATGGACTTGGCAAGTAAGTGCTCTCTGTGTGTGAAATATCCATTCCTGCTGTTCTGTGCAGGTGAAGTCTTGGCAGATGCTTTAGAATGATGAGGTTGGCAGCTTAGGCTTTTCTTTAAAGTTCAGTGGAATAGTAAGATTTTTGTTTTTAACTGACCACAAATTGTGGTGGTGTCAATTGAATGCATGCCTTCTGTGAATCTCATCCCATGATCTTCATAGTGACGTCAACTCCTTTCTCTTATGTAGTTAACTCTCTTCTCATTTGTCATTTCACCCTTGCAGGTACATCGAATGCTCATGCTTACTACTTCTGCCCTCACTTTTACTGCTTTTCTTCTGCCTTTTATTTACAGAGGAGGCTGGAATTGGGTAAGTAGATCTTAAACAGGATGTTTTTATTCTATTTATATGTTTAAAATTCATTTTGGTGCCAAAGTAGATTGCTGTTTTATTCTCAAATGATGGGTAAAAAGATATTTCTGCAGGTATCCCTCTTTCTTTCCTTTTTGAATCATCTGATGACTATTTCACATGGTTGGTGGTCAGGGATGAAGTGAGAATGTAAGTGCAGATTACTTGGTAATGAAATATATTTTTAGACTGCCTCAAATTTTAAATTTACACTATATGGCTTTAATAAATTTTCTTGCTATAGAATGGTGAAAATTGAAAGCATGATATCTGAGGAACATGAACACTGTAAAGTGGTTTTCTCTAACTAATACTATGACTATCACTAAGCTAACATTAGTTGCATTCCTACTGAGCAACTGTGCTAAGTGCTTTACATGTGTTATCAAATTTAAACCTCAAATGAAGTTGTTATTGATAATAATCCCATGTCACAAATGAAGAAACTGAGGCCTATTCTCAAATGTGTATCTCCAGCTTAGACCTCTGCACTGACTGAGACTCACACAAACAGCTGTCTACTCAGGAACTCAACTTGCATGTCCAAGACATCTCTACTGAATTCCTGATCTCTCCTCCCAGTCTTGCTCCGTGGGCTGCCATCCCCATATTAGTGGTTTGCAGTCCCCTTCTTAGGCCAAAACATTGGAATTATTCTTAACTCTGCTCTCACACCCCATATCAAATCCATCAGGAAATCCCATTGGCTTTGCATGTCAAATACAACACTTTCCACCATCACTGGTACTACTATGTGGGTTCGAGCCACCATCATCTTTTGCCTGGACTTTTGCAGTAGGCACCTAATTGGTCTCTCTACTTCAACGCTTGCCCGTGTACAATCTGTTTTCAACCAAGAAGCAGAGTGATTTTTAAAAAAATGTAAATCAGATGATGTCATTCCTGTGCCCCAAACTGGTTTCTCTAATGCCTCTCAGTTTTACTCAAGGTTAAAGCCAAAGTCCTCCATGACTGGCTCCCAGTTACTCTCTGAATTGATCTACTCTTTTCCTCATCCAAAAGCTCATGTCATTTCACACTGGGCTAATGCTAGGTATGCTCCTGCTTTATAGTCTTTTTTTTTCTTTTTTTAAAAAATTTATTTATTTACTTATTTATTCTGCTTTATAGTCTTTGCAAAGATTCTTCCTTCTGCCTTAGTCATGCTTCCTCTACTCCCTCACCTTCTTCAAGTCTTTGCTCAAATAATAGCTTCTCAAAGAGCCCTGCTCTGCTTCATTTTTTCCTGAAGCATTCTTTACCTTATGTCGTTTCAGATAATTTACTTAAATATCTTATCTTTTCTTTGTCTGTCTTCTCACACTAGTATGTGAACTCCATGAGAAGACAGGATATTTACTGGTATGTTTGCTAATGTATCTCTAACACCCAGAACAGATTCTGGTACATGAGATATTCAGTAAATATTTATGGAATGAATGAATGAGGCTTATTGAGAATTGGAGATGTAACTAAGGTCAGAGCCTGTGCTTCCATTATACTCTTCTAGTTTAACAGCCAGTCAGAATTTGATATTAAAATTTAATATTTCAGTTTGGGCTGTTGCTACAAGGGCTAAGATTGAAGACTCTTGGGTCACAATATTATTAGGAAACCTCCTTTCTGCTTTTTAGGTAGTTTATAGATTGGTCAACCTATTTTTTTTTTTAAATTTTTATTGGGGTATAGTTGGTTTATAATGTTGTGTTAGTTTCAGGTGTACAGCAAATTGAATCTGTTACACATATACATATATCCACTCTTTTTTAGATTCTTTTCCCATATAGGCCATTACAGAGTACTGAGTAGAGTTCCCTGTGCTATACAGTAGGTCCTTATTAGTTATTTATTTTATATATAGTAGTGTGTATATGTCAATCCCAATCTTCCAGTTTATCCCTCCTCCCCCACTCCCTGGTAACCATAAGTTTATTTTCTACATCTGTAACTCTATTTCTGTTTTGTAGATAAGTTCATCTGTACCCTTTTTTTAGATTCCGCATATAAGCAATATCATATGATATTTGTCTTTCTCTGACTTATATCACTTAGTATGACAATCTCTAGGTCCATCCATGTTGCTGCAAATGGTATTATTTCGTTCTTTTTTATGGCTGAGTAATATTCCATTGTATATATGTACCACATCTTCTTTATCCATTCCTCTGTTGATGGACATTTAGATTGCTTCCATGTCCTGGCTATTGTAAATAGTGCTGCTATGAACACTGGGGTGTATGTATCTTTTCAAATTATGGTTTTCTCTGGATATATGCCCAGGAATGAGATTACTGGATGGTATGGTAGCTCTATTTTCAGTTTTTTAAGGAACTTCCATGGTCAACCTATTTTTTTTTAAAGGAAATTATGAAGATTTTCTGATATGACTCAAGATATTGAAACTTTATTTTATCCAGGTACTTGGACAAGTGTAATACTTATTTTGTAAACTTTGTAGTTTGTAGTCTTTGCAGTTTATGACTATGGTAGTAAAAAGGTTAAGAGCACAGTTGTACAGGCAGATTGCTTGGATTCAAATCCTCATGTCATCATTTATTACTTGGGACACCCTGGGCAAGTTGCTTCTCTGTCCCTCGGTTTACTCAAGTGGGGATAGTAGAGTATCTATCTTATAGGCTTTCTGAGGGTTGAGAGTTAATTAACTGAAAGCACTTAGGATAGTCCCAGCACATTCTAAGTATGTAAGAATTTTGTTGCTGCTCTTACTGTTTTTTATTAGAGAGAGGCACTTTCCATCTCCAGGGTCCAGGTTATAACTTATCTGTATATAACTGAGTCCATGGTTTGAAAGTTTTGTAGTGCTCTTCTGTCAACTTTTAGTTCCTCATTTGCAAAAGCTTCCTATCTTGGCTTGGAAACCACTATGTCCTTGTTCTAGATCACAGGTTTTAGAGCCTTCCCAAGCATGGGAGTCAGTAACACCAGACTGTGATATCCCTCTATTTAAACGTGTAACGTATTAGAGCATCTTCTTAATTTTTCTCTTAAATTTTTAAACGAAATAATTGTGCAAAGTGGTCTAATCCAACTGTCTGCTGTTTTCAGCAAGCACACATCACTGAGGGAGGAGTGTAGCCGAAACTGTTGAGGTATTGTGTTGATGATTTTTCTTGGCTTAGACCTTCGTTCTGAACAGAGGAGATGAGATTTTAATACAGTGGTTGTGCAGGTTATTCTCTTGATCAGCAAACATTTATTGAGTGACTAAGGCTCTGTTAAGCATATGGGTTACAAGGAATCAAGTAGAACCTTCAGCTCTGGGAAACATAGAGGTCTGAACAAGTAATTAAAATACACTGGGTTGATTGTTCCTGACATGCAGGTACTAACTAGTCCTAGGTGGGCTTCAGATGGCTGTGCTGGTGTTGGTGGTCATCTAACATCCTGGTGGGAAGAGGCAGCATTCTGTGCATGGATTCCACCACGACCATTTACACACTGTGTGGCCTTGGATGCATTACTTGATATCTCTGAGCCTCAGTTCCCCCATTTGTAGAAGTGGGATATTGATAACTAACTGTCAAGCATCATAGTGAACATTAGTGATAATGTGTATAAAGTATGTGCCTGGTATAGACACTCAGTGAATGGTGCCTGTTATTATAACTATCATTATTAAATGTTTAAAGCTACAGAAAAACGCTAAGAATACATCTGTGTGTATTATTTTTAACTTGGGGGTTTAATCGATGGGCAAGATTGAGACCATTAAAATGTTATAACTTTGTTCAGCATGCAGGTTATCACCCATACCTTGGTTGTATAGTGATGATTTTAGCAGTTCTTCAGCTTCTTTCGGCAGCCTTCAGACCACCTTTACATGACCCAAGGTACTTAGGTCTTTATTTATAAATGCTTTTAATGTAGATGTCATTAGTTGGGAAACCAATTCCTTTTTTGCATTTTATAAAATTCAGTGATAAATTATATTTACTCTAAAAGATTTTAAAATGTATTTCAGATATCTAATTCCTAGGCAATAGGGAAATTACATGCTTTTTATTCTCTTGGGAATTAATTGTAGTTCCATCACTTTTAAGAATACTGACTGGTTCTTTATTTGGTAGAAGGCAAATGTTTAACTGGACTCATTGGAGTATGGGAACAGCTGCTAGAATAATAGCAGGTAAGTAATTGTGATGCTACTTATTCATATATAATTGCAGGTTGTTTATATTGCAAGTTGTAATTTGGCTTAAATGATTTTTAGATGCATTAGTAATTGGAGTAATTGGCTGTTGAGGAGAAATCAGTCAAACATTGAAATCCAGAAAGTAATTTCTAGAGGTAACTATTTAAGCCATTATTTCAGTTTCAAGGTTTTTAAAATGACTTTAAAACTCTCCTTTTGAGACTTTTTTTTAGCATTTGCCTTTGCCAGCAGAATAAGCTATGCTGATGACCGACCAAACATTTAAGCAGCTCAACTTGAGGGTCAGTTGTGGGTTGGGCTGAAGTGGGCTCCGAGGTCCCAGCCCTCTGTCTCCAGGTTTTCACCATGGGGATGGTACCTTCTAGGGAAAGGTGTTTTTCAAAAGTCAAGTATGATTATCCAGTGTATTTTGATGCTTTATGTAATAAATACCTAAGTTGACACTTCCTACCCTCACATTTCTACAGTCTATAGAAATTCGTAGAAGGGGAGGTATAATCAGAAATGGTTTCCATACGTTTCTCCCTTCCTACATTGCAGACTTAAAACATTTTGAAAAATTTGGGTACCTCTTTTTTAACAATTGGTAGATTATAATTATAATTTCCCATCTTAGCCTTTCTGGTGTTAAAATAAAAAAAGACTAAATTAACTATTTGGTCTTAAATATGAATCTAATTGATATCATAAACTCTTCTAGTATATTTTACTTGATATAATTCACACACATGTATACATGCATACACAGTTACCTCTTGAATTGCATTTGAGTATATGTATTTCTTCCTTATGAATGTAGTGGCAGCAATGTTCCTGGGAATGGATTTACCAGGATTGAATCTTCCTGGGCCATGGAAAACCAATGCAATGATTGGATTTGTAGCCTGGCATGTTGGGACAGAGATTGTTCTGGAGGTACACACTTACCGACTCTCTAGAAAAGGTAACCTGTTCAAAGAGCAGTGTTATGTAGAATCACTTTTATACAAACTGTTGGAATATAATTAGTTTCTTGACACTAATGGTTGACTCTTATACGGTAGCTTACTAAAAGTTTCTGATTTGATTACTCAGTCTGTGGTAAAAATAGTGGAAAATTTCTGTGTTTGTTTTTTATATTCATTAGTATTAGAATCAGTGAGTAAAATGCAAGGGAAAGAGGTTTTAGGGAAGAGGCCTTCTTTGTAGGTACTTTTTACTTTGCATGCTGGTCTGACTTGGGGCTAGAATGCACTGAGAGCCCTGAATGCCTGGAGCTGAGAGACCCCTGAGATGGAGGAAGAAGAGATGCCCATGGTCAACACAGGGCAAAGCTGCAGACGAATTTTACCTATTTGACAAACTTCCTTTGTGCTGTCACTTAGGTTGCCCTATACATCGTATGTAGCTAGCTAACCAGCGCGCTAGATAGGAAGGATTTATTTTGCCGGCGCTCTCTAGTGGCAAGGTCTGTTTTGGTCTCACCTCTAGGCAGGGTAAGATACCTGTAGCCATTAGAAGAGATTAGTAGAGAATCAGTGACATTTTAGCTTGATTTCTAGTCTGACTGTCTTTTGTGTCCTATCTAGTTCTCAGCCCCTCAAATAAGTAAAAGTGGCCTTCTAAAAACAAAACCTGTTTGTTGTCTAGTGTCTGTGTTGTGAATCTAGGAGCCTGGGCAGCTTTTAGGAACTGAGTACTAAATATCTGTCCTACCATTTTTTGGTTCTTGATAGGGTCACATACATAGGGTTTGAGTCTTTTTTTGTTGTTTTTAATTGAAGTATAGTTGATTTACAATACTGTATGGGGTTTGAGTCTTAAAGGACTTTTGATCGCTAGATTATGGCTTGCTATTTAAAATACATATGTACTTAAAACTTGGATTGTTAGGAGTTTGGTATGGTGTTTATTGACTAGGAGAAAGTCTTTTAACAAATGTATGCTGTAGCCAGCTTGACCTAATTTGTGAGAGCCTTAAGTATTCAAGAAGTTTGTAACATTTGGTCACTTGAAATGGGAGAATGAACATCCTGGAAATCAGCAAACGCTACAAATCAGGTTTTTTTTTTTTTTTTTGAGAATTAGTTTATCTGCATACCCACTGGCCTTACAAACTTATGTTCTTATTCTTGACAGTTGAAATATTGGATGATGATAGAATTCAGATCCTCCAGTCATTTACTGCAGCTGAAGCAGAAGTAAGTCTTTTTTTCTTCTTTATTGACACAAACCTTAATGATAGTTATTCTTTTTTCTCATATCTCAATTTTTTTCTTTCAGGGTTATGCTTTTAAAAAGGCAGTGTTAGCAATTTATGTCTGTGGGAATTTGACTTTTCTCACTATGTTCTTATCTGCAATCAACCATCTATGAGCGAGCGAAGACCTTGGCTTTTGCAGACCAGGTGATAATTATCATCAAGCCAAAAAACCTGATGCCTGTACCGACTGCCTGGAGCGTATTCATGACTTCTAATTAGGAAGACCAGGCCATGTCTATAGAGAAATTCCGACGTCTGGTCTTTAGAGATCAACATTCACTAGGGTCCTATGGGCTATAAACTGATGTCAAGCTTTTATGTATTATTCTGAGTCTTAAAGGGAAGATTGTACTTGAGGAGAAATGACTCAAATATTTTTTATGCTGAAATTTTAAGAATGTTAGCATGTAAGAAAAGAACTGTTTGGAAAAACAAAAAAGGTGTCATAGGATAAAATGCAGATAGTATTAAGGTAAATATATTTTGGACTATAAAGGTGCTGTGGTACTTTAAAGAAAACATTTATTTTTACTAGTTTATCTGAATGGTCTTTCTTAGGATGTTTTTCCCCTTCCCCCTTTTCTTAAAAATTTTTTAGAAACATGTTTTTCGGTCCAGTGTTTTGGACATATCCTTTGTTTCATGTATTTTGTTACTTCCCTGGTAAAGGTGAAAGTAGGGCTAACACCATTTCATTAACATTTAAATATATTATTAATATTATAATTTATTTCTTAGCAGTGAAATGCAAGTGTGCATCTTCTGATTAAGAGTGTCTTTATATATTCAGCTACAGAGCTAAAATGGCATTTTATATGCTAATTGTTTTAACTCTGAGGTTGTCTTAGCCTTTGGAGATTGTAGACTTGCATTTCAAAATTAATAAAATTCACTCTTGTGAACGTATTTAAGAGTTATTCTTTGTCCTTGTGGTAATAAAATAATATGGGTGGTTCTGTTTTGTTAGAAGATCCTGATGCTGTAATGAATTAGAATTATCAATGTTATTTCCCTTCCGGTTCCAATAATTTCTATTTTATGACTGGGTCTCATGTTTGCTATGAGGACTTCTAGCCAGTGGGTGGCGCCATAATACTACTGCTATGTTACTGTTCACTTGTGCTGATTCATTTTTAGTACTTAGATAATATCTTGGGATGGCATTTCTCTTAAAATTCACCAACTCTTAATATTTATTTGAAAAATTTCTCTCTCTTTTTTTTTTTGCCTAACAGTTATAGGTTGCAAACTGAAATTAGGGACCAGTGTTGTTATTTTCTGGTTTCGATTCTATTTGTTTTCTAACCATGATTGTAACCGTTGTTTGATACTTCCCTTTACATTCCTGTGACCCTGTAACAAATGAACATAACTATCTTAGGCAGAGGAAACCAGCAAAACTCTACATTCTTAAAATAAAAAGTTTAGGGAGGCATATTTTACTTTTTTAGGTGTTCTTTCTGATTGGTCCAAGGACCTAAATTCTATCTGGTATAAATAATAGCCTCAGCGATGTATGTTACATCTTTCACTGGGTAAAATGATATGTTTTTGTTCTTTATATAGGTGTTTATCATAGTAGCTTAGGGTTTGAGATGTGAACTTTCCGTGTTTATGTTCTATAAGTGCCAGGCTATTTACAGTCTAAACTTTCCTTTTGAATGTCTTTATTTAAAAACATTTTGTTTAGTATAGAAAGTTAAATGTATACTAAAATATTTTCCGCTAATTTTCAATTATTAGGGAACTAAAGGTTAATAAAATTCTCTTAATAAATTATATTATACATTTGACAAGGAAAGATTTGTTGAAGGAGAAGATGAACCTTGGTGGGTTTCGTTTTCAAATACGTGAGCTTGCTGGATTTCCAGTGCTGAGGCTAACCTATTTTAACTTTTCTTTTTCATTGATTCATCTGTTGGCACTATTTTGATATATCATCAATTGATATACAGATTTGTCCAAAGAAGTCTTTGTCATCTAAACTTAGTACACCAACAAACCTTTTCATTAATATCAAATGATGATTCTTCTGCTTATGAATGGTTGACATCTACAAATTGAAAATGCCTATTCGTTGCTCCTCTCAGTTTTCCTTCTTGTTTTTGTAATAAACAATCTGTTATTTTAAAGATATCTTTTGATAGGAGTAATTGTTAAACTAAATGCCTTTATATCTTCAGCAATGTTGCCCCAAATAGCAAAATCATGAGTTTTCTTCTTAAAGATGGGTTCTTCTATAAAATAAAAATAACTATTTATTTTTGAAAAAAAAGTGAAACAAATTCTAGAAAGTTGTGGTTGGGGTAGCATTCATAACTGAGGCTATTTTTGTTTTTATTATTTTCTTATCTTTGGAAATCAATCTTAAGGACGCAGGTAGCCTATGGCATAAGTTATCGAATAACACTTTAGTGCCTACTTGGTTATCAGGATTTTGGCTCTAATGTGTGTTAAGTGATATTCATCCCTCCACATCTTGCCCCAGTCCAGGTTGTGGTGGGAAAAGACAGATGCAGCAGATGCCAACCAGGAAGCCCTAGGGGGGACCTGTAACTCTTGGCTGAAATTCCATTTGTCTGTGTATTCTGGTGAAGCAAGGAAAAAACAAAGAACAAAGGTCCTTGTTTAAGATAATCCACTGTAGATGGGAATGAAAGAAAGGATTCTTCTAAGCTCTTTTCAAATCAGATTAGGTTACACACTGTCACTGTGCACACCCTGCTTCTTTCCTTCTTGCCCAATACCCACCGGGCTCATCTCTGCACCCAGGTCACTGATGGTCACCTGCCTGGAATGCCCTTTCTGTTCCCTTCTTTCTAGCAAAAACTAGTTTATTAAGTTCTGGCTCAAAAATCCTTCTCGTTTTTGGAGGCTTCCCTGACTGTTCCTTCTGCATAGGTCTCTCCTGACCAAACTTATAAATGGTATGCTGGGAGGCAGATAACCCTGTACATAAAAAAGACTGGGAGTCTGGGAGCGGAGCTGGAAGACCTGAGCATGCATGTCTGATTTATAAGACTCATGCCGTTGGGCAAATCGCTCATTTTCTCTGAGCCTCATTCCTTCATCTGTAAAGCCCATCTCACAGGGCAGTTATGAGGAAGGAAGGAAGTGGTACCAGCAAAAGGTGCTTTGTACATGTTGTTGATGATGTCACTGCTTTTGATTACAGTGTTAAACTTTAGTAGTTTTTACCTATGGAATGTGTAGTTTTTATTTGATAAAAAATTTGATATTCACCTTGAAAACATTGTGCTAAGTGAAATAGCCAGACAAGAAAGGACAGCTATTATATGATTTATTTACTTGGAGTACCTAGACTAGTCAAATTCATAGAAAGTAGAAGGGTGATTACCCAGGACTGGGGGAGAGGGAGGAATGGGGAGCTGTTACTTAATGGGTACAGAATTTCTGTTTGGGATGATGAAATTGTTCTGGAGATTGATAGTGGTGATGCTTACATAACACTGTGTATGTACTTAATGCACTGAATTGTACCCTTGAAAGTAGTTACAGTGGAAAATTTTGTCTTATGTATATTGTACCACAATAAAAAAAATTAAAAATTTGATGTTTCTAGGAACACTATTCACAATAGCCAAATGATGGAAACAGCCCACATGTCCATCAACAGATAAATGAATAAACAAGTTGTGGTACATACATACAATGAAATATTACTCAGCCATAAAAAGATATGAAGTACTGATGCATGCTGTCACATAGATGAACCTTCCGAACATTATGCTTCTCCATGGCTACCAGAGACATCAAAGGACTGGAATACGAAGAGGAACAGCAAACAAACAAATAAACAAACAAAAAAACTATTATGCTGGGCTTCCCTGGTGGCGCAGTGGTTGAGAGTCTGCCTGCCAGTGCAGGGGACACGGGTTTGAGCCCTTGTCTGGGAAGATCCCACATGCCGCGGAGCAACTGGGCCCGTGAGCCACAACTACTGAGCCTGCGCATCTGGAGCCTGTGCTCCACAACAAGAGAGGCCGCGACAGTGAGAGGCCCACGCACCGTGATGAAAAGTGGCCCCTGCTCGCCGCAACTAGAGAAAGCCCTCGCACAGAAACGAAGACCCAACACAGCCAAATAACAATAATAATAATAATAATAATAATAATAATAATAATAATAATAATAAAACTATTATGCTAAGTGAATCAGACGCAGAATGTCACATATTATGATTATATGAAATATCCAGAATAGGTAAATGCATAGCGACAGCAGAGTGGTGGTTGCCAGGGCCTTGAGGAGAGGGAGTGGAGGAGGGAATGGGGAGTAATTGCATAATGGGCATAAGATTTTATTTTGGGATGCTGACAATATTTTGTTGATAGATAGAGGTGGTGGTTGTACAACATTGTGAATATAAGAAATGCCATTTTAAAAGGATTATTTTATGTGAATTTCACCTCAGTAAAACAAGTATTTATCTGATTACTACTCTTGGATTATACCTTTGGGTGGAAAGATCTGGGAGGTTTGCTTGCCCTAAAATTGGTATCAGCTTAATTTCTTATTTCGTTATCAAATAAGTTAATGTCATTTTATATAATGCCTGGTCATATAACTCTGGTTTAGAGGAGAGACAGTTCCTAGAACATATCTTTATTTTTTTCTTTCTTTATTTTTTTCCAGTGGTTTTTCATGGATTTTATTAATTTTTAAAATTTATTTATTTTAATTTATTTTATTTTTTACCAAAAACCTTAAGTAGTGATTTTTTTCCCCAATTTTTATTTTATTTTTTTAAATAGATCTTTATTGGAGTATAATTGCTTCACAATACTGTGTTAGTTTCTGTTGTACAACAAAGTGAATCAGCCATATGCATACATATATCCCCATATCCCCTCCCTCTTGAGCCTCCCTCCCATCCTCCCTATCTTGTCCCTCTAGGTCGTTGCAAAGCACCAAGCTGATCTCCCTGTGATATCTTTAGAAGTACATCTTCTTCATATATCTTATAAACACATAAAAGAAATTGTATTGTACTCTGGGTTTCTTGTAAGAACATAAACAATTTTTGGTTCCCAATCAGGTACTCAGACATGGTAATCAAGCTCTGCGGATAAGAATTTCCTGAACCCATACATTCTAAATATGTGAGTTCCACTGCTAGTAATGGCTAAGATCCTGCCAAATAGACTCTCCTTCAGAAAACTAGAGTAAACTTCAAAAAGCAGCTATCTGAAAGCCCCAGAGAGTGACGAGAAGCAGGAAGATTTGGATAAGGTGTCCACACTCAGAGGAGGAAAATTGTTTGGAGTTCCCTGTTTTCATTGATTTTAGTTTCAGGACAGTTGAAGTCAACTGTGTATGTGGTGTTGGGTGGCAGGGGAACTGCAGTGTTTGTGGCATAGAAATCCAGAGGACTGATGGCTGGTCAACTGCAGCTATGAGAGAGTGGGGTGAAGGGAGGGGAGTTCCTTTCTTGGAAAGGAAAACACTAGAGAGGGCATCCCAAATCCTGTTTGCCCATAGCTCTGATTGATCCCTGAATATGTTCACATGCATAACGCAGGTGCAAAGCAGCTAGACCAAACAAAAAAGGTTGACTTGAGATTGGAGCTGGAACACAAGAAACAGAGTTTGCAGTCCAACCCAGTTATTTGCCTGCTAAAACAAAAGAGGCCATATTCATTGGTGAAAAATAAGAGAATCCAGTATTTTATTTTATGATGTACCGACAACAATCCAAAATTACCTGACATAAAAAGAACCAAGAAACTCTGGCCCAATCTCCAAAGCAAGGGTTAGCTAACTTTTCCTTTAAGGGGACTGATAGAAAATATTTCAGGTTTTGTGGACCACATATGGTCTCTGTAGCATAAGCATTTTTTAAAACAGACCTTCAAAAAATGTGAGAAATCATTTTTAGCTTGTGGGCCATACAAAAACAAGATGTGGGATGACTTTGGCCTCTGGGCCATAGTTTGTTAACCCTTGCTCTAAAGAAAGAACAATCAATGGAGACCAACCTTTGAGATTTCTCACCTGATTAGATTGAGGAGATAAGAATTTTAAAGCATGTATTATTATTATTCTCAACTATATAAAAAGAAATTTACTTGCTATAAATAAAAATACATAGAAATAGAAACAATACAAAAGGACCATATGGAAATTGGAAAGCTGCAAAAATACAGTATTTGAAAGAGTTCAGGAGAGAATTAATATCAGATTGGAGATGACAGGAAAAAGAGCCAATGAACTTGGAGATAAATCAATTATCTAATGTTTGAACAGAATAAGGAAAAAATTTTGGGAAAGAATTGAACAGAATCTCAAGACCTGTTAAATGGTAGCATCTTTAGGTATTATCTCAGAAAGAGAGGAGAACTTGAGTTAATAATGACTGGAAACTCCCCAAATTTGCTAAAAGACCTAACTTTACTGATTCATGATGCAGGAAAACAATTCAAGCAAGAAAATATGAACAATCATGCTTATACAAATCATTGTCAAAGTCTTGAAAGCAAAAAATACAGAGCAAATCTTGAAAGGAGAAGGAGAAAAATTAAGCATTCCAAACAGGGGAATGATGATTTTGTTAACATTTTACTTCCCATAAGAATCTATGGAGGCCAGACAGGGTGAAATAACGTCCGAAAGAGGAAAAAAAGTCAATAAGAATTATACTTGTGGAAAAAATGTCCTTCAAGAATGAGGACAAAAATGAAGACAATCTGCATCGAAGGACATCTAAGAGACTTTGTTGCACTACAAGAGGCAAAAGGAAGTTCTTCAGGCTGAAGAGAAATGATAGTTGGATCCCAGGGAAAGAATGAAGAACACTCAAAATGGTAAATAATTGGTAAATAAAAAAACCTCTTTGGTTTTTTACAACTTAAATTCTTTATAATAAATATGTCTGTTCAAAGCAAAAAAGAGTCTACATTGTTTTGTGGGGTTTGTAATGTATGCAGATGTAATACATATAACAAGTTAGCATAAAGGATGTCAAGAGATTATAGACTTGCATAGTTGAAAGACATCTGCATTTTATATAACCTTATACAATGTTAGTTCTAAGTGAAAAGTTCTAATGTGAAGAATTAAAAATGTATATTGTAATTCCTACAGAAAATAAAAAACAAGATATATATATATAAAGCCAGTAGAAAAAATAACATGAAATCTTAAAATTATTTAAGTAATTTAATTAAAAAGGCAAGAAAAGGAAAATAAAGGAGCAAGAAAACAAAGGGGATAAAGAGAGAACAAATAATAAAATAGGCCAAAACTCAGCCATATTAACGATTATATTAAACATTGGTAGACTAAATACTCCAATTAAAAGGCAGAGAATGTCAGATGGATAAAAAAGTAAAACCCGTGACATGATTTAAATGTAAAGGGGCAAGGACTTCCCTGGTGGCGCAGTGGTTAAGAATCTGCCTGCCAATGCAGGGAACACGGGTTTGATCCCTGGTCTGGGATGATCCCACATGCCGCGGAGCAACTAAGCCCGTGCGCCACAACTACTGAGCCTGCACTCTAGAGCCCTTAAGTCACAACTACTGAAGCCCGCGCGCCTAGGGCCCGTGCTCTGCAACAGGAGAAGCCACCGCAATAAGAATCCTGTGCACTGCAACGGAGAGTAGCCCTCGCTTGCCGCAACTAGAGAAAGCCCATGCGCAGCAACAAAGACCCAACGCAGCCAAAAATAAATAAATTAATTTAACAAAAGAGAATACATTGCAATGATAAATATGAATGTGCCTAATAACAGACTCCAAAAGACATGAAGAAAAAGTTGACAGAATTAAAGAGAGGCACCCATTCATGGTAAAAATACTCAACAAATGTGGAAAAGAAGGGGATTTCCTCAACCTGATAAAGACATGTAGGAAAAGCTGATAGCTATCATCATATTTAATGGTAAATGAGTGAACACTTTCACCTTAAGATCGGAAACAAGAGTGTCATCACCACTTTGCATCAACATTGTATTAGAGGTTTTAGCAAGGGCAGTTAAGCAAGAAAAAGAAATAAAAGACAACCAGATTGTAAAGGAAGAAATAAAATCATCACTTTTCATAGATGACATAATCTTATACATAGAAAACCCTAAGGAATCCAGTAAACAACTACTAGAAGAAATAAACAAGTTCAGCAAGTTTATAGGATACAAAATCAATATACAAAAAAATCAATTGCATTTCTAAACACTAGCAAAAACAATCTGAAAGTGAAGTTAAGAAAACAATTCCATTCACAACCATCAACCAGAATAAAAGAGGAATAAACTTAAGGAGATGTAAGACTTGTACAATGAAAAATACAACGCATTATTGAAAGAAACTAAAGAAGATCTGATGAAATGGAAAGTCATCTCATGTTCAAAACATTTATGGGCGTATGTCAAAGGTGCATAGGAACAAACTGAAAGTGCTTGCAGTGGCCAAAGCTGGAGCTATTTGAGCAACAAATTGTGTTGGATTATAACTCAAGTGTAGTGTAAACACCCATGAGTCTACACTGATTTAAATTAATGATTGAATAAATAAACAAATGGGGAAGAATAGACAAATCTCCTGTGCAGAAGAATTTGAAATAATTGATATAGATACTCTATCCTCAAGGAGAGTGAGACTAACTCCCTACTCCTTAAGTATGGGCTGTGCATAGTGAGTTCCTGCCAAAGCATACAGCAAAAAAGAATAATTTTACAGTGAAGTAATCTGACTAAACTATATCAGCCAGGTTATCAAGGTCAACATTAACAGTACGTACTTTCATGTTGAAAGTATGTACCCTTGATATGATGTGATGAAAATGGCAATTTACCTCTTTTGTCTTCCTTTCCCAAACTTATGACCTGAGTCTAATCATGAAAGAAACACCAGACAATTTGCAATAGAGGGACATCTTACACAATACCTGGCCAGTAATTTTCAAAACTGTCAAGCTTGTCAAAAACAAGGAAAGTCTGAAAAGCAGTCACAGCCAAGTGGAGCCTAAGAAGACATGACAACTAAAAGTAATGTGGTTTTCTGTATGAGATCCTAGAACTGAAAAAAAGACATTAGGTAAAAACTAAGGAAATCTGAATAAATTATAAGACCTTAATTCATAATAATGTATCACTATTGGTTCATTAATTATAACAAATGTACCATACTAATGTAAGATGTTAATAATAGGGGAAACTGGGTGTGGAGTATAGGGGAACTTTGTATTATCTTTTGGATTTTTCTCTCAATCTAAAACTGTTCTTTAATGTTGAATATAGTTAGCTGTGGGTAGCATAACTCAGGAGTGTGTGTCTCCTCATTTGGGGGAGAAGGTGAGATCTTTTTTAAAGGATAGCTGCATCTTATTAGATGGAAACAGTTGTTTTTTAGTTGCTTGAATGGTCAACATTATGTAGAAAGATAAACACGGAAGTTGGGTAGAAAAACGAGTGGACAGTGCCAGTTTAATGCTTCATCTTTATCTTCATGATTTAATGCTTCATCTCCAAATCCACCCTTCTTTGCCCTGCTTTGTGATGTAAACATTTCTTCTTTGCCAGGTGAAGCAATGTTAGCCTTTGCCAGTAGAGGGTACTGGAGGGATGCTGCATGGCAATAGCAGCAAGAAGGCACCTCACTTCCGTTTTCCAGCTTTCCTTCCTTTTTACTGAGCACAGGAGCCAGTGGATTGGTGTGTGGATGGTCCAGACTCACCTCAGCAGCCCTGACTGAACGGCTCCAGCTTTGCACTCAGACCCCATTCTGCCCACCTGGCAGCCAATTCTGCAGCAGCGCCCGCTTTACCCCCAGGCAAAAGACCAGTTCCCACTTCCCACACCTTCTGGCCATGCTGGGCCACTTCTGCATACAAGCCCTGGTCCATGCCTCATGATCTGCCAGACAGATTCAGGCTTATGTTGCTTGAACCCAACTGGTGTTGCACAGCTTCCCCTTGCAGACTACATCTTTCCCCTTCTGAACCACTTATTCATTCATTTGCTTATTGATCACTTACTAGGTGCCAGGCAGTGTTCTAATAAACTTTTGTGTACAAAAACCAAAACCCAAACCCAGTGATTTAATCACAAGGATGGCAGAGCTACAAAAGAATGTGCAGATTTGACAAGTCACTTATGCTAAAGTCAGAAGCATGAAAAGGAAGGAATGGGACCCTTGGACCTGGGATAGGGGTGTTTGTATTAAAGTGCTTCTGAAATTTGACCTTCCAGATTTCCCGGAACATTCCAGGCCAGCAGAGGAGCTCTTTCCTCCTAGAGAACAACTGCCCCTTGCAGACAACTCATCTGAGGCTGATGCTCTCCAGGTAATGCTTGCCCTCATCAGGATCCGCTTCTTTTACTTCTCATTGCCTCCACACTAGTAGCTAAGATAATTTCATCATGGTCTCACCAGGGCAATTCAGTGTTTTCCCAAGAGAAAACAGACCATTCACTGAAAGACTTGGCAGGACCTGGGTAATTAGCACTGGCACGATCCAGGGGAAGATATATTTGAGTGGATTTTGAGGGTGTTGGATGGAGGGCAGTATAACAAGGTAAGGCAGGAAATAATTGGTATGGGAGTATTCTCCTTCAAATCATGATTTAACATCCTGGCAAGAATACTTAGGAATGAAATGTTGTACACTTTCTTATTATGTTTTAATATTAGGATTCTAACTTGTTTACAAGAATTGGTCAAACATTAGATCAGATTTGTGTTGAGAATTTGGGAAGTCCTCCATCCAACAGTCTTGGGTCATAATCAGTCATTGTACCCTGGAGTTCACATTGAACTGAATGAAAGAAAAGATGATATTTAAAGAAAACTGAACATATTGGTTATCAACTGTAAAGTCATGTATGCTATCAAGATAATCCAAATCCAGTCCCCAAATATGAGGATAATTATTGCATGCACCTTTAAAATGTATGCAAAGAGTTTTAAGTCTCAATTGAATTGGTCCTTAGCAGGAGGATATAGTTGTCTTAGAGCCTTGTTGACTTGGGATGGCATGTTTACTTCTCAGAGTTGAAGATGAATATTTCTGTGATGAGGTGCAGTGGCTTCCTATGATCTTTCAATCTTTGTGTCAGCAAAATTACAAGGTCAGTTAATAAAATATAGTCGGGCTATTTTAAATAACTTTATTCTTAAATTTAACAAGCTCTTATTAGAAATGCTTTGGTATCAATACAATAAAAATATGTTGGTTTTCCCCCCCACTGAATCATGTCAAGTAACTGGAAAAGTTAAGAGTTTGTTCTCCCCAGCTTTTTTGGAATTTGTTTCAAATAATGACTACTGCTTATTCACATGGCTTAATATGGGTATAATTATAATTTTTTGTATCTCAGGAAAAAGAAACAAAATATCCAGAAGAGAAATTTGCAAATGTTTCTTAGTTTCTTCTTCAAAGGGTGTTTACGTAGATGGTACACCTCTCAGATAACTTTTTTCCCCAGCTTTGCCATTCTCATCCTTAAGGCTGCAAAATAAAGAAAAAATAGAGAGAGAGTTATGGAAAAAAAAGCTTTACTTTTCACTCTAAATGACCATTACATAGATTACAGGAAAGTTTGAAACATACCTCAGATGATTTTATCCAACAATGTGAGCATTGTTTTAGTAGCATAAAAAGATAGTAGAAATAATAAGCTATGGTTAACTTAGGGAAGAAGCAGGTTCAGAACTAGAAGGAACCTATTTCTATAAAAATTAAAAGAGCAAACACAGCATAAATTGAGTAAATACAGGATTAGTGCAGAGTATCACTATTAGCCATAGATAAACAGCTATGGGTCAATGACTATTTTGTGCATATTTCTGAGCTATGTACTACTAAAGAGAAAAAAGCATTGACATAAACCCTAATTCATGATGGTTGGGTTATCTTTTAACTCATCAAACTTGGTTATCCCAAGGGGCTTCATCCTTAGATATAGAATGGCAAGAACAAATTTTTTAAATAATGAAACAATACGAACCAGTATTTAGGAGTTGAAGTCATGATAAAATGTCTTTGTCAAGATATGTTATAAGTACTTTCAAAGGGCAAACTTATCTTTTTGAGAATATTTCACTGCTAATGGTATATTGGATGTAGAAACCATTTAAAAAATGTAGATTTAAAATTCATAACATTCCTCTGATGTTCTGGTATCATGCCATTAATATTTAAGAACAGAGTATAGTTGTCTCAGTCATGTTCCAAAAGTTGAGAGATGCTTTCAAGGCACTGATCATTACAATCATGTGTAATATGGCCCAAGAACCAGCTATTTAACTGTTTGCAAAATTTTGTTTAATTAAAAAAAATCAAAAAGGGAAATCATGTTTTCTTATTTCACAGCCATATATTAGTTGTCTGTCAACAAATGAAATGACCCTATTTCTAAGAAGCTCTTTTTCACAAATACGAGAAGGTTGGGGATCTAATATTGTAAGAAGGCCATGGTCATTTTTATTTTCACTCTACTTATATGAAATGTTTTCATTTAAATGAAGTCAAGGAGCTTTATTTCCCTTGGAATTTTAAGGGAAATGATTATTTCCAGTGGCAGGATCAAGAATATTCCCTTGAACTTAGGACCAGCTGAGAGAATTTCCTTTGCTCTGTAGCCAGGAGGATGGTGTCGATTGCTGGGAGATGTCGGATGGTGAAACTGAAGGACAGGACTGTGCTTCCACAGCAAGAAGGCAGAAGGCAGAAGGCAAGTCTTTATAGGTTTTACTTTGAGATTTTTGGACCTCTATCTTGCCCATACCAAAAATGAAAGCAGAGGAAAAGTTCATCTTAAGGGACTTTTGAAGGTCTCTTTTAAGGCTGGGGCAAAATCCTCCTCCCTACAGTTACTCATCAACTTAGATTCAGTAAATCAGGCATAGCCAGCGTGCTGTGCATTTTCAATGAAGTTCTTAAAGGACATCCTGGATGTCTGCATCCTCAGGAGTGGGGTAATCCAGTAACTCACTGTCCCGTTTCTTAAGGGGGAAAAAAGAATTCTAGATTGTTAGAGTCTGCTATTCCTTTCTTTAGGCCTACGGTAAGTAGATGGTGTGAGTTCCAAGTAGATGTGTGGGGACACAGCTTTTGACAATGGGAAGGCCCCTTGGTGTAGCAGCTAAAAGACCTGAGTCATCAGCCCTCCTTTTTACTTCTCCTTTCTGTTCTTCTCCGTTCTCTATCTCCTCTCCCCATAGCAATTCAGACGCATAGTTTTGGCTGGTTTTAACTTGAGGGAAGAGAGCTTGCCTCCTTACTCTCAGTATCCCTTGGCTCCTAATGGTTGCCACAGGTTGGCAATTTTGGCACCAATAGCTTTTGAATCCTCCGGAGCTGAGTTTCCCTACCTCTTCATCCTGAAATGCCATTGACATCTGTAAGAGGGGAGAACAGAGCTAAAAGAAGTACAAAAGTAGGTTGGTGAGGATTACCAAAGGGAGTCAACTGTCTGGCTGGTGGGGATAGTAGGGGAGTCCCAGTAAAAGCTTACAGGGGCCACTCGTTGGATGCAGCTGGCATTGAGCCAGATGCTTTGAACATGATCCTGTTATATTTATTGATACATAAATAAATGGACATAACTTTGCCTAAATTTTCTTGTTGTGTCTTATCCTTTTCAAAGTTTTGACTAAAAAATCTGATCTTTAGGGTCTCCAGGCTCCACCTTTTTCCATCTTTATTCCTCCTTCATGTTCTTTTCCAAGTTAAAAATTGCTCTTAGGTCAGGCTTTGATAACAGCATTTACACTAAGAGAAAAGAGACTTACACTTATTAACTATTATGCCTACTAGGAATATTTATATTTAGTAGGGCACCTATACCATAAATAAAGGAATGGACTGAAATGGTGGATTTTCAAGTATCAATATGTATTTTTTGGGGGGGAGGCGTTTAGAGGGAGAAGCTCAACCTAGTTGGTGCTAGTGAAATTGAAGTGCATAGGTGGCTATATATTCTATGAATATGGACATACCCTGAGGGCATATGTCAATATGATATACTTATTTTAAAAAACCCATTAAAAATATCAGTTCTGTAATCCACGTGGTGAATTGGAAAATGGGAATGTAAAATGATATCATAACAGAAGGCAAGGAATTTGGAGCATTCTGTTTATAAGATGATTTGATTGATAGTACAACATTTGTATTGTTACTTTGTCTGGAAAAGGTCTTCCTGTTTTCACTATTTTAGTTCAGTGGCATGATTAGTGTTGTCTGGAAACATTAGTCACTTCCTGTCTTTTTCTCTGGGATATATGTGTTGACATGGGTAGGGGAGAAGGAATAAGGGTGTTCGGGAGGAGCTGGCTAACATCCAAGTTAAAAAATAGGTTTTATAGTGCGTAACGTCACTGCTCTGGACCGTAAACAGCATGCTCCTCTTTTCTAAGTCTTCTGTGTTGTTGTTTAAAAAGTGAATTTAAGCTGCAAAGTTTGATCATTCTCATAACAGAAAGGAGCTTTTAGTTTTATCAGGTTTCCGTTGTGGGGACACACCATTCAACTCTGATTTAGGAAGATAATATAAGTGCTCACTTACCAAGAGCTTAGAAATTCTTCAGATAATTAAATTTACAATATGTCTAAATTTACAAAAGGTATGTCTTTTAGACATACAAAAGTTATGTCTAATTTAACTACTTAAAAAATGGAAGAGGTCCATTTTATTGTATTATTGGCAACCTAAGACTGGGTTTCTCAGTTGCAGAGGAAGAATCCTTCCTGAATGGTGCGGGTACTACCAACAGTTCTGTAGAATTATCAGGTTTTTTGATTGCTGGATTAGCTGGGACTCAATAGTTATTGCTTTTTAATGAAAATTCTTCTATTAGAACATTTAAAATTACTGTTCCTTTCACAGATCTAGTACGTATGTCTGGGTAATTTGATTTATGTCTTTAGCTATTATAATTAATTTTATCAGCTATTATAATTAATTTTATCATATTCTTATTTATTGTTTATAAATAAGTAGAATACAATATTCAAGTGATAATAAAGAATCTAAAATTGATGAGCTATCAGTTTTGTAGAAAAGTGTTATTTTCTATTCAATGCTAAAAAAGCTAGATTGCTCTAAAACTTTACAGAGAATGAGAATATGTGGAATGCAAATATTTAGAAAATAAAAAAATAAAATTTCTAAGTTAGGGAAGATTATGTGACATTAAATGTTATAGATAATGTAGAATAAACTGATATTCTTTTTTAAAATGTAGAAAAGTTAAGGAAATAAAATTAATAAAATTATAAAAGTATAGAGAAACAAGATATAACAAAGTAATAAAATATCACATTGAAAATAAAATTTGTTTCTTGTTTTCTCTTGCAAAATTAAGGCAATTTGTTAACTTATGTAGGAAGTTTAAATCACAGAGACACAAAAAAAGAGCTGGCTTCGATTCTCATGGGAAAAGATCTAATATTGATGATCCAACATGATAGTAATTCAAATACATTCACATCCATACCATGCCAGAAGATGAATTTCAAGTTACTAAGGTCAATCAATGCAGTACCCAAATAAGGCAACAAATTTTTGTTTCACTTTCTTTATCTTTTGAAGTGACTTAATCACTTTGCTTATGATGATAACAGTTCATATCAGCATTAATAAAAAAATCTTAGCATGTATTAGTTTATGAAGTGGTCAAAAAAAGCTGAAAGCACGAGGGTTTGGTAACAACACAAAGAGGAGATTATCACAGGACTAGACAGCAGTGACAAGCCTTGTCATTTTTGTTACCTGTTAAGGAGGGATCCTCAGTCCCATCTCCTGCTATCTGAACGTCAAGTGGAGAATGGTGGACAGGGCTGCCTAAGCTTTCTTCTTGCTCCTTCAGGGATATGGAATTTTTGTGGGGAGATTTATGGTTTGTGTTTTCATGGGGATTAACTTCTGATCTCTTTCTTGGAAGTGGTGTTGGTTTGGCAGGCTGGAAAACCTGACTGTAGGGAGCTATGGGATGGTAGGATAGTTTCTCAGCTTCTCCTTCAGCCTCCTCCTCCTCATCATCAATCACAACCAGCTCAGCATGGATGACCCCATCATATCCCGTCAGAAGATTCTTTTCTTCCTCATTGTCTTCTGCCTGCTGATAACCCATGAAAATCATCGTCACGGGTTCTTTCTCATCCATGTCAGAAGGCAGGGAATGAACTATATTATATCTAATGTCTACCTCATCCTCCTGGCAAGTAGGTGAAGAACCCTGGCGTTCTGACTTCCCAACTAGTGCTTCGCTGGGACTCAGTCCCGCCTTTGGAGAGGAAGCATACCTGTCCTGCATTACATCTGATTCTTCCCAAGGAGTCATCAGCCTCTTCTGCTGGGTGTGGGGTGTCTTCTCTGCTTGTTGAGTCATTGACCGGGGTTGAGGTATTGGCCGAACGGGACTGATGTGATTGAAGCTGTTGCCGCTCTCCTCTGAAAGTCCATTGTCCATGTTGCGTGTGGATCTAGTCACATCATTACTCAGTCCATTAGCTTTAATCTTTATCCTTTCTTGAAAGTTTGGTCCAGGAGTTACCTTCTCTCTCTGTGGAGTTGTAGGTCTGCAAAATGGATTGGCATATACAGGCTCATGATACTCTGTTGGGGATTTGGAATTTCTCTCTGAAGCTTGTCTTAAAAGTTCCTCTACTTCAACTGGTGCCAGGCCGTCGGTGCCGTTGTATGCTGCACTGTGATTAGAGCTTACTGCATACACTGACTTTTGCCCGTCGTCATAAACTTTTATCCCCGTACCTTTAAAGTCATCTGATGGGAGAGGTATTGAAGACAGGACTGTACTTTCTCCGGTCTTCAAGTCTTTTTCAACTTTGATTTCCATGGCATACAAAGCTGTTGAGAGACAAATTTGATCCCTGATTTAGTTAACTTTTTCTCTTGTAAACTAGCTAGCTTTCACAGTGTTTATTTTTATGTTAAGTATACTCTTTGTGTTCTTTTATGAGATGTCTTTTTAAAATTTCTGATTTTATTCATTAATTATATAATGACTAATAGTTTAATGACATGGGTTTTTATGTAAGGATGTGTGAAATTACTGAAAAAATGGAAAGGATTGAAGAAGAGAAGCTGATTGGAGAAGAGAAACTGATGTTTCCTAACGGTAAGGCTTTACACTGGGGAACCAGAAGATATCCCCTTTCTAATGAATAAATCCAACACAACAGATTTACATTCTTTACATTGCTCAGGAATCAGATCTTTTTTTTAGTGAGGAAGAATAAGTCACTCTGTGCATTACTGTAGATAAAAAGCCAAGCACTGTATATTTTATTGTTACAGCCTTGTTGCACAGGCCAGCAGCCTGTTGAAATTAGAGAGGAGTGTTCTAAAATTTTCCCAACTGGGAGGTTGTTAAATGTAGAACTGGTATAGAAGAGGGAGGGAGTAGGCTAGAATCACATGCTTCTCATTTTGCCTTATGTTTCTTTTCATTTTCACTCCCATTTTTAAGAAGGGCTAAAAATAGAGCAATATCAGCTATACTAAAACAACTGAACTGGGGAGAACTGGTTGATTTTGGGGAAGTTGAAATCTGCTTCATGTCCCTGGCAAGATCCTGAGGGCTGTGATTTTAACTGACAGAGTAAAGCTAATGGGATCCTGGGCAAAATGACAACGTTGTACTGCCTGCTTTATTTTGTGCTCCCGCCTTCCTCTTTGAATGCATCTTGCATGTCATCTCTCCTCCGTAGCCCAGTGGTTCTTGGTCTTCCCTGGCTACCCAAATAAAACTGCAGCACCTTCACCCACACTTGCCCTATCCCCCTTCTCTGTTTTATTCTTCTCTTTAGCATTTTCACTTCCTAATGTATTTTATTTGTTTACCTAATTTTTAATCTATTTCCTCCCTTAGAATGTCAGCTCTATGAGGGCAGAGATTTTTTGTGTTTTATTCATTACTGTATTCTTAGTGTGAGAATTGAGCTTGGCATAGAGTAGGGGGTTCACTGAATATTTGTTGAATGAATGAATGAATGGATGAATGAATGACTACTTCCTGCAGATAGAATGTAGCTTCTCTTTTCACTCTAAAATTCAAAGGTTCCCTCTCTGCCCCAATACAAGCCTTCATTTTCCCTGGGGCTTTGAAGTATTAGTGTCATGCAAATCATTCCCACATGGGGGTAAATAATGCCAAGCCTTCTCAAGGGGAATATTTTCACTTCATTCATTTCATTTTATTTTATTCTAGTGTCTACTACATGGAATATGTTGTGAGAGATATTTTTGAGCAGGGGAGCTTTGCTTTAAGAGCTTTTGTCTCCCTCAGGCCTTTATCTTCCCTGTTCTTACCTAGTTTGCTGGGGAATGAAATGCGTGGAATAAATATTGTAACCCCATTGTCCCTACTTTTGTAAGTGACTCACATACCTCATGGAACTTTGTAAAATGGACCATTGCTTAACCTGGAAGGATAGAATGTCACAGCAAGTTGCTAATATTTGATGTTGTAAAATCTGAATTTGAGAACCTACCATTGAAGACAGATTTTTCGCATACCTTTTCTATTTTGTTCATCATCGTCTATTCCTTCATTTCTTTCCTTCCTTAATCTGGAAGGTACGTAGGATTTTGGAAGGTCAGGGATATTAGCATAGATGTCTTCAATTGACTCTGTAAAATTAATATTAATTTAAAATATATTTAGAATATATTTACAATAAAGGGAAAAATTTCAGTGGGCTTATCAAAAAATATTTTAGTTAGACATAGCATAGGCTGCTCAAAAACATACCTCCTGATGTTTCTTCCTTTTCCACCTTCACAGACTATAAGAAAAAAGAATTCTCCATGATTAATACAGTTTAAAAAATAAATTCTAAATGTGGATATACTTTGAAGAATTATATACTGTTTGTGGAATCACTTTGGGAGGGATTCAGTTTTAAAATTAGCTAATGCCTACCCGTATTATGTCTTCTGTTGTCCTCTCAACTGATTTTAGTTTCTTTAAAATTGCCTCTTCATTGGTTGAGATTTGCAGTTCAGCTTTTTCAAGATCTTGGATCTCTTTCTCAAGCCTGAACAAAAAGATATACTTTATATTACTTAAGACAGTACAAATACAGAGCTCTCAAATATATATTCCCCATATACAAACTTTACTTGGAATATTGAATGAAAGTATCCAGATACCTTCTAAGAACTTAGCATCACACCAAACATCACATTAAGTACATAGAAGATACCCAATACCTGACTTCGGCTTAACAATTTTCAATTAAAGTTTTTTATTTTTTATTTTTGACAAAGGGGATTCTTAGGTAAAATATTTGACCCTTGGTCCCATTTTCTTCATTGCAACTACTAATGTTACTTCCACATGAAACAGAGATTCCTTTTACAAAGAGACTTAAGTTTAAAGTTGGACCAAAAGGAATGGTCCATCTGTCATTATCCTGTAGATTGCTAATTTTCCTTACACAAGTTTTCATATAAATTGTTTGGAGAAAACATTATAATTTTATTTTCTAGCCAAGCAACACTTTGTAACATTATAATTATTAAATTTGATTTAAAGTCATAGCTATTTAACACTTAAAAACCCTGCATATCCTAACATTGAAAATGACACTTCATTTTAATTTCACAGTTCTCTAAAAGTTGTACCATATTATAGTGAGTAGAGTGAAGAGGTGAGAAATGGACAAAATCTAGTACAGTGGCCTCAGCTGCTGCTGTTTATAGAGACTACGTTTCCTAGAAAAAAAAAATGTTATCACATGGCCTGACAAAGTATAAGGGAACTTGTAGGGACAGAAACAGACATTTGAAATTAGATTGTTGCTTTCTGAGCTGGTATCTAGACTAGTTTAGAGATGCATGTCAGATTCAAGTTAATTCCAGGGTGTGGCATCGTGACCTCTATCCTGGATAAAAACACACAACCACCAGCATTCACAAAGTTAGTAAAGCTGGCCCTGGGCAGCCATGAAACACATGTAGTTTCTCAGCCAAATACTCTGAGCTCTCAAATCAGCTGCCTCAAAGGATGGCTGCTTAGATATAGCAGCTAGTTCAGGAGATGACAGCTGTGGGTATTAGTGTCAGCTAAGATAATTGTCAGTTTTTTTGACTTCCTTCTTTAAGATGGTCATGCATCTGGCAGCTCAAAATTCCTGTGCTACTGTCACACCAATAAAAGTCCAAACTATGGTCAAGCAGATCATTCTCCTACTTATTGCTTTCGTTTCAAAATTCTGACTTCCCTGCTGCCTCTAGCTGTTGGTAGTTGGCTGTTTATAGCTGAGGAGGTTTTCTTGCATATCACAGAACTCCAAGTAAAATGCAGTACCTCCGGTTTCTTAGAAGTTACTGAGATGTGACGCCATTCTATTAAATTCCCTCCATGTCCATGGAGCACATTTGCCCATCAGTAGAGTTGTGGGGATATATGTTGGTTGGTACAGTAGAAAGTTCTATACTGAAAGTGATCTATCTGGATTATTCTGTTTCTGCTACTCACTACTTGTGAGAGCCAATTCTTTTAATTTGCCTGAAACTCAGTTTTGTAACATGTACAATGAGAATATAGCACCTGCCTTACTTTATACAGAAACACGGTAAAGCTAAGAAGCAGTGATGTATTTGAAAGCACATTACATATAATTGATATCAGATGTAAATGTTATTATGGTATAATTATCAAAGGTTTTCTGCAATACACCATGTCTACTCCATGTCCTGTTCTGCAGGGTCCTTTACCTGACAGCATGTTAGAGACAGTCTAATGAGGGGCTTTTGGGTAGAAAACAAGAAGCTTCAAGTCATTGCTGTATAAAGCTCTGGGACCTCAGGATCCAGCTGTGGAACCAGGAGGACCTGGGTTTGAATTCTGGTTCATCTGTCAAGTTCCTGGGTGACCCTAGACAAGTCACCAGACCTTGCTAAGTCTCATTGTCTTCATTCATTCATTCAAAATGTTTGTTTAGCATCTACTTTATACCAGGCACTATTCTATTTGCTGGGTTATAACAGTGAACAAAACAGAGTTCCTGCCCTCAAGGAGTTTACATTCTAGTGGACAACACAGTAACACAGGGCTCGGAAAATAGTAAATACTGTAGGCTTTGCAGGCCACATTTGGTTTCTGTTGCATATTCATCTTTCATATTTTCCCTTTTATAACCTTTTAATAATATAAAAACCATTTCTAGCTCATGGCTATATAAAAAGTAGGCCAGGGCTAGATTTGCCAACTCCTGTAAATGTTGTGTGTGTGTGACCCAGGATCAAATCTAGCCCTGGACTTTATATATATACATATACGTATATATACATATATATATACATATACACATATACACATATACATATATACATATATACATATATGTATATATACATATACACATCTCATATATATACTTATAAACACACATATATGCAAATATATATACATAATAAACAAATATGTGTATATGCACACATATATACATTTATTTATGAAGAAAAATGTTTCCATGAAAAAAGTAGCATAAGGACTATAAACAGAAGAATAAGGGAGATGGAGAGTGCCTGGGGAGGGGGCTCTATTTTACAGAGTGTGGTGATGGGGAGTCTTTCTGACAAAGTGTCATTTGAGTAGAGATTGAAGGAAATGAGGGAGGGACACACAAGGGTGTCGGGGGAGTGTGCTTCATAGAGAGGGAAGAGTAATTTCAAAACTTGAAATGAGAGGCAAGGGAATAAGGAGGTGAGTGGTGAGAAATAAAGTCAGAGAGGGGGTAGCTGCCAGATCATAGAGTGCCTTCTGCATGGTAAGGCCTTTGGGGAGCCTTTGGGAATTCTGAGCAGAGGAGAAACATGCCAAGACATGACATTTAAACAATTACATTGGCCGCGGTGTTGAAAATAGACTGGAGGGGGGCAAACATGGAGGTCTTAGTTGTTGAAATTATTCAGACGAAGATGGCTTAATCCAGGGTCCTTGCTGGTAGAAGAGTGAGAAGTGATTGGATTCTGGAAATATTTCAAAGGAAGAGCTGCCAGGCTATGTCGATAGATTACATATGAGAAGTGAGAGAAAGAGAGATGTCAAGGGTGATTCCAATGTTTGTAATCTGAATAATTGAAAAAATGTGAATGCAATTGACCAAACTAACCTGGGAAGGAGAAGGAAGGAGCTTGGTGAGGACATGTTAAATGTGAGACAGTCAAATGGTGATATGGAGAGGACAGATATAAAAGTTGGGAGCTCAGTGAAGTCTGGGTTTGAAGATATAAATTTGGGAGTTGGTTTTTATAGCCATAGGAGTGGATAAGATTTCCTAGAAAATTAGGGATTCCAAGGACTGAATCCTGGGGCAATTAAGCATTTAGAGGTCTGGGCAATGTTATCTACTTCGTAGGGTTTAATAAGGAATAAAATAAAAGAAATAGCGAGCACTTGGCAAATGCTAGTTTCCTCCTGTCTCTGCCCTTTTCTATTCCTGGGGCACAGAGATAGAACTCTTGGTCTGCCTGGGCAATTACATCTCAGGGAAGTATGAAATGCACTGGTATTGGTAGTTGTTTTCCTCTGTAGAGAGGCCCATGCCTAACATAATGTCATGTAGTTCTCATGAATATCTTTAGACTAACGTGGTAAGAATATGAGGTTGAAAGCCTGCTAACCTCGTCAGAGTATCTGCTAATGAATGTTTTCGAAGGTTTTCAAGTCCTCAGTGAAAGCTGAATTAATATGAGGTTGTCGTCAAATGACACATCATGATATGTTTGTGAAAACAAAATAGAAACAAACACAGCCCCTTTTCTCTTCTTTATAACTTAGTTACAACCAACTCTTCATTAAATAGGTTAATAAGGAAGTATCTTGGTCCTAATTACTTAGAATTGCAAAATTCTGCCAGGAGATGCTTACTGATATAGAGCATTTCTTAAAATTCTCACTTCAGTATGCTATTTTTTATGTTGATTTGATACTTCTGTATATTATTTGTGGATAACATAAATATTATTAAGAGAAAAATGTTAGACTTTTTTGTCTGACAAAGCTTTCTAAAAGATTAGAATGTCAGTGGAAGTAATGGGAGACCTAGGGAATAGTAATTGAAGATAAGGAACCGGCTTCTCTCTAGTCTACCCCCTCAAAAGACCAGAACTCAGAGGGGCAGGCACTGTGGTAGCCCAGCAGTAGAAGAAGACGTCTCACAACCTCTACACCAGATGATGTACCAAGTTCTTGAGGAATGAGGATTCTTAAGGAACATAAAACAAAAATTACAACTGGTAGGTAGGTGCTATCTTTGTATAGTTAGTACAGTGGGTCTCAACTGATGGCAGTCTCCTCTCTGAGGTCATTTGGCAATGTCTGGACACATTTTTGGTTGTCACAGCTTGAGAAGTGCTACTGGCATCTAGTGGGTAGAGGCTGGGGATGCTGCTAAACGTTCTAAATGCATGGCACAGTCCCCCACAACAAAGACTTATCTGGTTCAAATAGTCAATAGTGCTGAAGTGGAGAAACGCTGGGCACCTAATACAGTGCCTGGTGTAGTATAGGTGCTTGATACATGCTTTACAAGGGATTTTGAAATATCTACCTCTGGTATATTTTTACTTTTTCCTCATTATTTCTCTCTTCCATTTAGCTGTAATATAGAATCCAAACTTATTATTTTTTGAATAGAATTTGATCATCCTATTTTTATTTAAAATTATCGTTTGGGTTCACTTGATTTTCAAATCTCTCTCTCTCTATATGTAAATATATATTTATTTCCTGGCTCAGTGACCATTCATAATTGAGAGTATACTTAACCCTGATTTGAAGCTCCAAAAATGCAGGGAATTCCCTGGCGGTCCAGTGGTTAAGACTCCATGCTCTCACTGCTGAGGGCCCAGGTTCAATACCTGGTTGGGGAACTAAGATCCCACAAGCCGTGTGGTGCAGCCCAAAACAAAACAAAACCAAAAACATGCAGGGCTTAAATTAGGGCCTCATATCCAATCCTTTTCCAAAGGTTTTGAGTGGAGAGAAAATTTAGCAAGTATAAGTGAAGAACTGGGGAAATATATATCTATATATCTGTATGTGTGTATAGGTACATTCATGTATACACATATATGTATATATGTATGTCTGTATTTTTGTGTGTGCATATATAACATTTTAGTTTTACATATAAAAATATAAATTTATGTGTATATACATGCATATATAAAACTAAATTTTTTTTACTTGGAAAGTTTTGGGTAGGTCGCTAGGGGATAACTCTCTAACTTTCACCTGCTTATCTCTCAGCTGATGGGTTAGAATTTCCATAAGTGCTACCACCCCCATCTCTAGAAGGTATTACCTTCCCAAATGGGAATTAAGCTCCTAGAAATGCTGATTCAGTTTGGCGAGAAACAGGCAGCAGAGAAAGAGAAATATCCTTCCTGGTGCCTCCTGGGCTGTTAGGCGGGGTCTGATGGATGAGTTAGTACCTCTCTCAGTTTCTGAGAGATGGTGAGCAGGCATCATGTGCCAATTTAGATAAGCAAAGTACATGAAAAAGGATTTGTAATGCTATCCATTATTGGAATCTTTCTTCTCCTTGCTTATTTGCTGGAGAAAAAGAGGGTCATTTTCAAGAGCTCCCTAGGTGAAAGCAGGTAGCTTTCATTTCATGCACTGTTCTAGTAATAATTTTCCTTAATCATCATGAGATAATATCCCCAATCCAATTCCAACACGCAAGTTATTGTCTTAGAAAAAGGACAGCACATTAACGCTGCATGCGCCAAGAAAGTGTTATTTCAGAAGGCAATTTTTCTGCTGCTAAGGGTCCATTTATCTCTTTCAGTTTTTGGTGGTGTTAACAAGGACTAACAACCTGACGGAGTTTGCTATTAGGCGCCAAACAAACGAGAAATTAAGAGAAAAAAATTCAAAAGTTTATGCCCTACCTTACAGTATTTCACTTGTTAGCAATTATAACAACATTTAATATGTACTGCGTATTTACACCGTACCAGGCACTGGCCTAATTAGTCCTCACAACAACCCCCATGAGTACTGTTATTAGTTCCTTTCAACAGGTGAGCAAACTGGGCACCTAGAAAGACAACTGGTCTAGAGGCTTACAGGTAGCCTGTGACAGGATGGAATTTGAAATCAAGTCTCCGCCAATAGAGCCTGAGCTCTGAACTCCTTGCTGATTAGCCACCATGGGAACAAAACTTTAAAAAATGGATTCTTATGAACTTACAAACAGCATTCATTTGCTCAACAGTATAAAAGGATTTTTTAAAATTTCTATGATAATAAAGTGAAGATTGAAATGCTAGCTGGGGTCTATCACAATGTAATGGTGCTGACTCATTACCTGTAAAGCTAATATTTCTCTCCTGATCTTCATTAGAGTGATTTTGTTGTGCAGAGAATTTCTCTGCTTAGTGGTCTAGTCAGTATGACCAGGATTAAAGTCCAGGCTTTGTCATTTTTCTCTTTGGCTGCTTGAGTTTGGTTTTTGGTAGGAGTTCTTAGAATAGTCTTTTTCAAGAGTCTGAGGTTTTCTAACCTAGTGCTACTTTATAGAGAGATTTTCTTTGCTTGGACACAAGATTATTGTTCAAAATAATGGAAGCTTTAGGTCTTAAATATAAAGCTGGTTATACAATTTGATTACAACTTCACAATTTGAATGTAATCACCAATGCTATGTTTGAAATTAAATTTATGACTGGCTTTAGATACATACTTTGAAAGTACTGATGAATTAATACTTATGTCTCGGTAACTCAAGCTCTCTTATTAAAAGCCAGGACTACATAAAGAGAGTGCCAAATGGCCACTTCTCTGGGATGGCCTGAGTCAGCAGGTCTTAGACCCAGGCTGTGCCACTATTGATGTACCTCTGAACCCAGTCGATGGAAGTGCTAGGACCACCTCTCCAACCCCACCCCAGGCTAGACAAAGAAGGACCCAGTTTCTTTTTGGGACTTAAAAGCTCTCAGATATGTTTGCCTCCAACAGGGTGTTGAATTCAACATAGAGTTGTAAGTAGTTGTAATCCCTGACTCTTCCCTTGGACCAGAGATTCTTTCTTTCCTTCCGCACTGAATCTTGGGAGAACAGGATGTGGCTGGTGGTTTACCTATGTTTTGTGAGGTTTTTTTTGGTGGGAGGAGGTCCACTTTTTTCCCCCAGCTCTACCCATGGAAACAGAAAGTAAGCTCATATCAAAGCTAACTCACTTGGCATAATTATTGACCCCCTCCAAGCTTCAGTTTTCTCATTTGAGGAATAATATTCACAAAGGGTTGTTTTAAGGAGGAAAATGAGATAATGTTTGTAAGTCTCTAGCACAGGGCTTGACATAGAGGAATTCCTAAATAATGATTAGTTACTCCTTTCTCTTCCTCAGTTTTCTAGGGAGAGGAGGGCCCTCTCTGACAACTCCAGTGAAAGAGAAAACCTACCAGGTCCATTTTTGGATTTGATCTTCAACCTTGATATCAATGATTTTAGAGCAAGCATGGTGTTAATATAGCATCAGAAACACACCTGTCACCTAGAGGGGTGGGATGGGGAGGATGGGAGGGAGACTCAGGAGGGAGGAGATGTGGGGATATATGTGTATGTATGGCTGATTCACTTTGTTATAAAGCAGAAACTGGCACACCATTGTGGAGCAATTATACTCCAATAAGAGGTTAAAAAAAAAAGATAATAAACATGTATAACAGCCCCCCAAAAAATAAAATAAAATAAAATAAAATAAATGTGCTCCACTCCAAAAAAAAACAAAAAACAAAAAACCTGTCCTTGAAAATACTGTTCTAGACAGAACACAAAAAGCAGTGCTCCAGCATTATTAGAATTTTCATAACATTTATGGGGATAGTGTCTATTTAATAAATGCAGTTTAGTAAACAATGTCTATTTAATTAAAGAAAGAACATGCTAGTTTGCTTTGACAACCCACTGATTTCTCCCCAAATCCATTCCTCCTGTTCTTTTTAGTAATAGAACTCCCTGAGTTCTATGTGTCTCCCTGCTGCCCTGCTACAGACTACGTTTCCCAGTCTTATTTGCATTGAAATGATGTCATGTGACTAAATTCTGGCCAATAGGATATTAGCAAGCGTGACCTATGCAATTTTCAGGTCATAGCCTTAAACCAGAGCTGTTTGCCCTCCATTTATCTTCCCCTTCCTAAGCTGAAATGCAGATGTGGTGATGGTCAGCTGCCTTTAACCTTACAACCAAGGGCATCCCTTAGCGGGTAGCAAAGCAATAACACAGAAAGAAACAGGGTCTCTTGATCATCTCATGTAATGTCGCTGCTTCCCTCCCGTGAATTTCTCCCAGCTAGGATTGTTATGTGTAGGAGGAAAATGAAATGAACCTTTCTAATCTTGTTTAAGCCACTGTTCTTCTGGAGGCTTTTAAAGAAAAAAACCAGTATGTTAATTATTGCATAACCTTATGGAGGATGAATCTTGGTGTGACAAATTTTATGAAATATTTTCATAATTTTTTTTGTTGATTTGCAGAATTAATCATTAGTATCTTGCATTTCAGGCAGTTCACCAGTAACAATAGAATAATAAATCAGTGTTTGCTCCTAGTGGTTAAAGAATTTACATGTTTCTAAATGATATATCAAATCTGACATGGTTTGTGTTGACATTAGCTAGTTAATATTGAATGGCTAAGGTTTGCAATGAAAAAAGGGAGTCATTTTATTTTTTAATCATAACTCATCTAAAAAATTTGCTCTGAAATCGCAATGGATACTATTGAATACACATAGTTGATGACTTTAATCAGGTATCCTTGACTGTTGTGTGTTGATCACATGTAATGGGCAGATACATTATTACTAATGGGTCAGAGGTTATAGATATTTTATCTTTACAGATAATGTGGCCAATGGGAATGTCAAACTATATTTTACAAATAAAATTGGGAGTATGTAATCAGGTAGTAGGTAGGCTGTTTTGTTTTATTTTTAAAGTTGGGGTCCAATAACTTTCATCAAACATTTAACAAACTTTTATTAAGCACCTACTACATGTCAGGCACATTTTTTCACCAAACTGAAAAAAAAGTATATCAAAAAAGATGAAGAATGCTCCTATGAGTGGACATAGGACAAGAATTGCCTTTCAATCGGCCCTTGCCGAAGAGCATGTATAATAAGAAAGCTCTAACCCACCAGTGCAAACAATCACATGCCATGGGTAAGCCTGCCAGAGAATTAAAGGGCATTTGGCATACAGCAAACACTAAGTTTGCCCCGAGTCAGATCTACTGCCTCTAACCCTGAGCACTGAAGAACAGGACAAGCAATACAGCACAGTAGCTTCAAGATAACTAGAAGCAGAGAGCTGGCCCAACAGTGACATTGAAACAAGTGTCAGTTTGCTCTGATAATTTGGAACAGAGCAGATGTTTAGAAAAGCTGAATAATTTATAGTTACATGTGAGCAGATTTTACAGGGGTGAATCTCATCTCCTAATATAACTGTAAATATTAACAATTATCTTATGGGCAGACAATACTATCATGATTTGAAACTGCCTGGTAGGCATTCAAGAGATTGATTTAGTAGAAAACCAAACCCTCTCATTCAGAATAATATTTTGTAAATTAAGGTATGCATTTGTCATGAAAAACAAGAATCCAAACCGGTTTTCAGAGAATAAGCTATTTTTATGTGCAAGTTACAAATGTAATTTTCAAATGAACACAAATAAACGTACACCCGGGAGGTTGGTGTGATATGGCAAATTGGTTAGTTATGGGCTTCTCAGATGTTCTGCCAGTGACCTTCAAATACTGTCATAGCCAGGTCATGGAAAGTTAACTGCAGATATGCTTATCCATGATTTTGGAACGCTTTTTTTTCTTAAAAGAAAATAAGTTGTAGGGGAAAACTATTTTTAGTGAATATACTACTTGTAACCATATTATGAAATGACAAAACATATTCAGTGATGTATACAGCCAGTGACTCTCTCCATTCAGAAATAATTACTGGCTTAGTGTCTTGTAACCGTTAACATTTATCTCTAACAGTATTATAGAGCAGCCACTATATTTTCTGCTTTCTAGCCACTTCATTTTGACTTTGCGCCTAGTGTTAATTGTTCATATTTGATGCCAAGAACAGGACTCTTATTATTTGAACACCAAAAATATAAATTCCTACCTCAGTATAACACAGAATAACCAACAAAGACCAGTTAGCCTGGGGTGGTCTAAATGAACTAAGTGACAGTTGCTTTATGTCAGACAAAAGATGCATTGCAAGGGGGTGGTGTAGAAGTTTTCTGAGCTATAAATTTAGTCTCTGGGGACTCTCCTGGGGAATGGGGAAGCCTAGGCCCTATGGCAGCACAGACTCTTTCTCTAACACAATGAGTCTCTGCTTTTGAACATGACCGCCACCTGGAAGATGGATCACTGAAACGAACTCTCCTCCCACTTTCTGGATTGTTCAGTTGTTCCTTTTTTCCTTCTTTACTCATGCCAATACAGCCAAAGATCTATGACATCCCTGTTAACGGCCTTAAACTTGTGTTTCAAGTTACCGAATATTGTTTTGAATGAGATATTTAATGTAAAAGTACATTGAAAAGTTAAAGGATGTAAAGAGAGGTAAACAAATAAAAATTTGCTTTGAGGAGTTTATGATTCTTAAATCTCCTCTAGAAGAACAAAGACTTATATGTGGCGGGTTCTTAATAAATGTTCATTGAAATGAATCAAGAATAAGCAGGGTGAAGCATGATGGAAAGGGTCTGGAGTCAGAAAGATCTGTGTGTGACTTATAGGTCAGTTGTTAAAGGGTTCATAGCTTTCTGTGCTTTAGTGTCTGTATGTGTAAAACAAGGCTAATTAGACTCCGCTCAGAGAACTGTCATTCTCAAAATAATGCTTAGTACATAATATGTACTCTGTAAAGGATAGCTGTTGTTACTGAATTGCAGTCGGGTGAGGAGAGGACTCTCAGAGGTTATTCTAATCTACCTTTCAGCTTACCATTGTGGTGGGGGAGTGTTTATTCCAGGTAACCATTTAATCCTTATTTCTACTGACATATAAACAAGATTGGCAGGTATGAGCAAGAGAGAATGCTGGAAGGCAGGGATAAGGAAATAAAAAGAGCATATGAAGAAGGGGGAAAGTGAGAAAGTAAAATGATGAGATGGTAAAACATGCTATCAACAATTGCCTCAAAAACCAGGGGCACTATAGCCATGTAACTTTGCCCTTGACTCAGTAGTTGGGTGTTTATTTTTTATTTTTTAAAAAATTTCAAGACATTCCTTTGTAGTTTATTAACATTCAAATCACTGTCTAATCTTCATCTGGTCTCCTTAAATATGTGGTATTTTCAAGTCCATTCATCCATCCATCCATCCATCCATCATTCATTCATTTATTAAGCTATGTAGTCATAGATACTCCTACTATGTGCTAGGAATTGTATTTTTTTGTGGAGGGAGATAGATTTTTTCCCCCTTTTTTTATGCTGAAAATTTGGTTAACTTAGCTCTTTTTGTTAAATTTAAAAAGCTCCTGAATTAAAAATAATCAGAATATCTGGGAAATTAAAAATAACCACAGGTGAACTATTACAAATCTGGTAAACGAGTTAGTCAAATATGGGCAGTGAAAAACATGCTTGGAATGATTTTGACTGAGATAATTGCCTCAGAATAATTTCTTGTGTGTTTCTAGGCAACAGCAAATTTAAGAAGAAACAAATGGTGGGGTTTTTTTCTCCCTTTTTGCCTTTTTTCCCTTTATCTTCTCTTATGTTGTCACAGAAGAGCAGCTTGTCTATCTCCATGCAGTGTGATGTTAGATGTGGCTGGTTGGGTCAGAGCAGGAAGACAGAAACATTTAGCCTTTGATATTTTCCATGCAGCATGTGCCACTGTGTTTGATGAGACATTATTTTCACTAAGGTACAATTGGCTTGTACAGGTAGATAAGAACATTAGGTAGCGGTTAAACTTGGATAGAAATATTAATGAGCTAAACTTTGGTAAACCATAACCAGCAACAAAGTCATTTAAGCTTTATATTTCTACATCAGTACTTCGGGTTCCTTCTTGAAATTGAATCTTGCCTGCTATCTTTTGAGTTAACTGAGTAGTTTATTGCTCTACACGCTGTTGAGCAGAGTGTATTTTCTAGTTGTCCATCTCCATTTGTGGAGGGATTTCCCTTAAGTGATGTGAGTTCGCTATAGCTGCTATAACAGCCCACTATCTAGCTTTTCTCATGACATACAATCACATAGAAATCCAAGCTTCACATGCACCTTCCCATGAGTACGATATGTGGAAGGCAGTTTCTGCCTATTTGGAGACGAATGAAAGTGCATTAAAGAAAGGCAAAAAAAAAAAAAAAAAAAAAAAAAAAAAAAAAGAAAGGCAGAAGGTCAGAAGGGTACTTTGGAATATTAAAAAAAAATTCTTACTAGGGAACATTTAATCAGAAGTAGATAATCCTTCTCAAAGGGAATGCAGTGTATTTGCATCATTCTCCTTGGCAGTTAACCTTTTGCATTTTATGCTTATGACATTTCTTTCAGGCACTCTGTGTGCTCCAATTGAAGTCAGAGGTCTTTGGACACAGTACAAAAAGTAGCAAGTATCTGGAAGGGAGCTTGATGCAAGGCAGTTTGGCAGAGGGAGTCATGGAGAACTGCAGGGTAGCTAGACAGCAAAGAGGAACCTAGCAAGTGAATGACATAGCTCCCTTGGACACTTCTTAGGGTGCTTGGGGTGTCTTTTGGGTGTAGGTATTGGATGGAGGAAAGCAGCAGAAGTGATAGAACAGGATTTCTAATTCAGCCTATAAATCTGTGCACATGGATATTTGGATTGAGAAGTCAGTGCTGGATTTGCACCTGCGCCTACAATCAGGAAGTAAAGGGTTCAGTGGTCACACTAAGAGCAAGGCTCATTTGGGAGGCAAATTGAAACTCTAATTTGAGCAAAATGATTCAGAAGATGTTCAATACAGTTTTCCTCCTGGGAACGTTTTCTCCTAAGGTATTAATCAGGGCACAAGTCAAAGTGCTCACTAATATTGTTCCAGAGCTAACGTGTGACTCAGAAACAAGAACTATGGAAACCCACTTAGTTTCTGAAATGTTGCCTCTCTTTGAAAGGAAAAATGAGAGGATAAATATGAAGGCATACTTTACTTAAAGGTTATGTGTGAGTCAGGGAACCTCTGAGTGTTTTTAATATGATAAAGAGTCATATGAACGTCTCTATAAAATGATGCATATAAGAGTGAAACGATAGCATGGATTGGAAATTAAAAATGCTGTAGACGATAGCTTTTATAGGATTTAACTTTTGTAAAATTTTGCTATGGGTCCAAGACACAATTTATTTTTATGATTAGGACTTTTAATTCGATTTTAAATTCTGGCTCTTAATTTTTTAGCTGTATGACATGGGGCAAATTAGCCTCTATAAATGTCAGTTTTCTCACCTGTTAAATGTTATCTCCCTCATAAGATGGTTGTGAGAATTCACAAAATAATATATATGAAGTGCTTAGTACAGTGCCTGGTCTACCACAAATGCTCTGTAAAAATTAACTGATATTATTAACATTTTAGTCTTCAAACCATAAAGAAAATCCATCAATTATTTTCCCTATGGAAAGAATCTTAGTTGGGGGATAACCTCAGATTACTCAAAGAAAAAGATTCTTTGTACTAGCATAAAGGAATGAGAGATCTTAGCCAAAAGATGAAAATCTCCAGATAAAGCTCTAGGCAGTGTCCTTCTTTTAATTATTTTTGATTCCTTATAAGAAATAGTATCTAATGTTTTTTGAACACCTACCATGTGTCAGGCACTCGTGAAGTTGTTTCACTCATCCCAGTCCCGTGAAGTGGCTTATGATGGTCCACTATTACAGACAAGGAAATTGAGGCCCAAAGAGATGAAAGAACATGGCCAGGCTTATGAACTATGGTCGGCAGAACAGGAATTTGAATGCCAAAGACCACGCTCTCTCAGTTCATCGCGTGAAACCGTGGAAGTAAAAGGAATGCAAACTTCATGGGCAGTCTGGCCTTGCTACAGACTCTGAGGTAATAGCAACATTTCTATTTTGATGTGCCTATTAAAATCTTATCCTGTAGCTGAGAGGCCTGGCAGATGGCAAATGTTACCCTTGAGCAGGCACCGAAGTCGGGTGATAAATCACATTCAGGGATTGGGATACTCTCTCTGCTTAGGGAAGGAGGATGGCTCTGCCTACTTCAACCTCATCAGTTGGCTTGGTTGCCATTCAGAGCTTACAGGAAAATGCACTGTATTTAGCTGGTAATAAAAGCCTCTTAAGCACTGTGGGTAGTTGTTTCTGAAAAAGAATGAATTTAAAAACATGTACCTGATTATTTAGCAGCTTTAGAAATACCTGAGGAAAAAATGTTCAGTTATCAGGTAAAGCTGCTTTGGCAACGTGATTTCTATAATGCTAGGCAGCAGTGGAGGCTGCTGAATACTGACAATGCACAGTTATTTTTTGTCTCCGTAGGTTGCTTTAGAATGTTCTGTTCCCTGCACATTTTTAAGGAGATAAACATGCCTTCATGGGTCGTGATGGTGCAAATTCTTTACTAGCTCTTTGCAAATACATCTTTTTAGGACTACTCCTTAAACAATGCAGTTTGCTGTTAGGTGTCAGGTATTTTACTACTTCCAGAGCATTTACACCTATAGCTCTCTATTAATTTTACAGCTGGAGAGCACTGAATTTGACTCACTTTGAGACCCAAATCTATCCTTTACTGGCTCTGTGATCTTAATGAAGTCCCTTATCCTCTTTGAGCGTATTTTTTCATCTATGAAATGGAGGTGTTGATGCTTTCTTTCTAGGATTGCTGTGAGTAATAAATGACTTAATGGAAGTGCAAGTGCTTTGTAAATTGCACAAGGCCATTTAAAAATGAACCATTACTGTTATTATTATTTATATTTGGGGATTAAAATCGTTTGGTGTTAATAAAGGAGCACTGATGGGTTAATGACATCCTAAAGATCTAAACTAAAGTCGCAGTGAGATGCCAGATATTGGGTAATGAATAGACATTTAATTGGTAGTTTAACAAAGACATTAATTGGACGTGGAAGAAGATCCTGATTGTGGTAAAGGCTGTTTGGAGAAAGCAGAACCAAGGGACAGAACATGCTTCAAAGACTTCTTACAAGATAATGACTTTTCAGTCCACAGAGGTTGCTGTGTGCCATTATTTTATAGGCAGCATTGGATAGTCAAATTAAGTAGTCTCTGATCTGCCACTTCCTAACAGTGTGAATTCTTTAATCTCTGCAAAAAGTGAAGATCATAACACCTGCCTTATAGGGTTATGAAGATTAAATGGGATGATATATGCAAAGCGCCTGGTACATAATATGGCTCAGCAAATAGGTTTCCTCCTCTTCCTCCTACTTCTCCTCTTCTTTCTCTCCCTTGTTTTTGTTCTTCTTTCTTCCTCCCTTTGTCCCTTCCTTCCTTCCTCCCTCCCTTCCTTCCTTCCTCCCTCCCTTCCTTCCTCCCTCCCTCCCTCTTTTTCTCTCTCTTTCGTCACATAGGAGCTCTAACTAGGCAAGCCACTACCAAAACTACTAGAAGCTTATGTGATTCTCAGAGCATTCAGGCAAGGCCTGAAAGCAATCAGTAGAGTCCTAGTAAATTCTCTTGGATTACTCAGAAAGCAGCCCAGACTCGTTAATGGACTTTGAGTATATGTAGCTACTTCATTTATCATCAGATGCAGAGAAAGTCGTAGGTGTTCAGTATGTGGAAAGACTCCAAAGAAGGTGCTCTGAGGGGAAGAAAGGAGGTGTCTGTGCAGGGCAAGGGTTTACAGGGATTAAATTCAGAGCTCCTTGAGAGATAAGGATTGTGTGTGGAAGGGTGAGGAAAGCAATCATCAACTAAACCAGACTTTGTTAGGAAGCTTTTGCTAAGGGATGCCTTACAAATAATCAAGTTTTCCAAACTGTAGAGTTGATTTATTGAGTTATTTTAAAAGTATTTACTATCTGCCATTCAGCAGCAGTTCACATCTTTGAACAAACAACTGAGGAGTTTATAAATATAAACATTTCAATTATAAAATATAACTTTAAAAGAACTGTTAATTTAAAAACATCTAAATAAGAATGAGCAGTCAATGATTTTAGCTATTAAATATACAAGTGTATGAAATTAAGCTAGTAAAATAAAAATCAGTTGAAAAAAGAAAGTTTGGTTTTTTTTTTCCGTGTTGTCAATTTAAGGCCTAATGCAATCTGTTTACATAGTGTGGTGAGTATGGACAAAATGTGGTCATAGCACAGCTACTGGATATTTTTATCTTCCCGGTCTTTCCTATGGTCCTCACAAAAGATAACAAATTTGCAGTGAGTGAGGCTTTGAAAGTTACCTAAGTTTCAAAGATGTGTAGGCTTTAAATTATTGTCATTATTATACCACAAAAAATTCCATCTTTTTTCCATGTGTGGGCTAGAAAATGATTCTGACATTTCTCACATCTTTTTCTTCTGTGCTATCTATACTTTGTGATAATATTAATAATCCCATCTTATATTTGAGCTTTCCAATTTTTTTTCAGGTCCAACACCTCATTTTAAGCCAAGGCAATTAAAAAACTTTACTTGCTATATCCGAAGTTGCTGAGTCTGTACTAATTGTGTATGACAGTCAGGAAAGGACACTGAGAAGTGAAGTCAACCCCTGTGACCAATCAGAGAAGTAGAAGAGAGAAAATGTTAGTGAAGTAGTCCTATAGTGTCTTCTCTTCCAAAATATCATGGCTGAGGCTAGGGAGGGCCTGGGAAGAGGTGTGATAGGGGGAGAGTCCGCACACACCCTTATAACTGTCACCTGTCCTAAGATGAGAGAGTGGGTTGAGGCAGTGAAGAACTACTTTTGATCTCTTGCCAAATGCCATGTAGGTGCTAGTAGTTTAGCACATGGATTTATTAATCTGTTCAACAACTCTGAAAGATAGATAATGTTACTACCATTTTGTAGATGAGGAAATGGGCTCAGAGAGCTATGGGTAAGTCACCCATACGTATTTTAAAAATGAGTCTCGTGTTGTTATGTTTTGGGGACCTTTACAGCAAAATTTCTGTTGTTGCTTTCTGGTGTGTTTTCTTAGTCTTAGAAATCCAAATGGAAGATCTGATTGTGCCCCTAAAAAGGAGAATGGCTTTTATACACTCAACATGGGACAAAGTCAAAATAAAGGTAGTTGTGGAGTATCTCAGAGAGGGCCATACCTGAGGATACTTTGTTCTAGAACCTGGATCTGGTGCTGGTCTTGTTGATTTTGTTTCTTCATCTCTTCCTGTTCTTTTCCACTGCTGATTCCATCTAGAAGCCATTTCTCCCTCAAGGCCTTTTTCTGATATCAGGAAACATAAATATATGTTCTTATAGCAATCGAAAATTCCAAAATCTGAATGTTTTCAAATCTTATTAATTTCAATAGTGGAAATATTAAAGAGAAATTGTTTTCTCTCACTGTCTTGCCTGAATAAATGTGATAGTTTCCCACTTTGCACCCTTCTTGACCCCCTTCTAAAGCCAGGGTTTATGTATCTGAATCCTATGTATATCCTAAGGTCTAGTTCAGGTCCTCCTTCTCTATGAAGATCTCTGTCGTACCTCTGCATCTTCCCCCACCCCCCTCAGCCTCACTTCACCCCCAGGGAACTCTCCTTCTTCAGAATCACACAGCAGTGTATGTTTACCTATACTGTATGTTTACTGTATTTTTAACAGTCATGTAGGGACCTCATCATGATGATGTCTTACTATGATTTGTTGGGTTGATGGGTGTATATCTTGTGTCAAAGTAGCAAGCTCCTTGAAGCCATTTGCTATTCATCCCAGTGACAGTACGTAGTGACCCCTCCAAAAAAAAAAAATCTTTTGTGGGATTAATTGGAATGGTGGGCAAAACAAGAGATTGCTCTTGTATCTTAAAGTAATTCAATGACAGTCTTAGGCTCTGTGGTTGACATTTATTGTTTTGCCTACCCAGTACCCCTTCTTTCTTCTGAGAGCCTCCTTGGTTCTAGATATCCTTTACATTCAGCTCCCTACTCGTCCCAATCATATGATAAAATTCACCGATCTGTCTAAATATTTGTGAGTTGAATTTTTGTCAACTTTAATAAAACAAAAAAGATTTATGTTTCATCAGGTGGAAAAAAAATCCCCTCGAATTTGCATGAAAGAATTACATTCCTGGACTTGAGCCTAAGAAGACAAAGCAAATGAAGAAGACCTGTAAATTTCAGGGGGCTTTAGCTAGCATCCTCTCTGTATCTCAAGGGAAAACTGTTAGATATTATTTTCAAAGTGTTTGAGTTTCTTCTTTTCTTCCTGAAGAAAAGTACTGTCACTATATATCTATCTACCTTTGTAAATTATTTGTTCAATAATTATTCCCTGGGAACTTACTGTTTCTAAAATGGTGAGGAGAGAAGAATGGGAATTTTCCTGATTTTTTTGACACTTCTCTCTCAAACACCATGATTAGAATGAAAGCAAGTAAGAGGAATATTTGTCTTTTTTTAAAAACATGCTTTTTTTTAAAAAAACAGAATTAATACAACTGGAATGTAAATACCTCTGAATTTAAAATAAATTTAAATAAGGTTGATTGGGGTAGATAATTACCAAAGGAAGTTTATTTTAACTAAGGCAATTTTTCTTCAAATCATTAAAAATATTACACTAATTCCAAATAAATGTTATTTGGAATTACAACTTGTAGAATAGATGAAATGTGGCCTGCTCTCGTTGAAGCAATGAGGGGGCCTGGAAGCCTACAGATGCACAGGACACAGTTTGAAAACCGCTAGATTAAGTCAGTAATTATCTCAACCCAGATCATCATATTTGTGTTGGTTTTTTTCAGAGTTTCAAGAAATTGCATGTGGACAACACACCCCATAAAAGCAGTTTGTATTATTCCAGTTTGTAGCCAGATTCCTTCCCACAATGTTATCTTTTCCCTTAATTATAGCTGTTTAGTTGTTTGTAAAAATGTGTTCCCACAGACACAGTAAATATTAATAATAAAGGTCACGATTTATTTCCTGATAATATGCCAAGAAAATCTCAATATATCAGCATTTAAGAATTTACCTTGATTTTAGTTTATTTTTATTTGATGGAATATGATGATATCTAATGCACAGTAAAGAATATAGATGACATCCATCAAAGTAAATTACAGTTCTTACAAACCACCTACAAGGATAGTTTCAGTCAATTACATCCATATCACTGTAAGAAACACTCAGATGGGATGGTCTTATGATGCTGAGTTGTAGAGGGTGGAGAATGGCTCCTGTGACATAATTAAGTTATGTTGGGGCTTCATTCTTGGTTCTTAGTCTGGTTAGGACTAAGAATAATTTTAATTTTAGCCTTATAAGCTTTGTTCATAGTTCAGGAATTGTCATTTAACTCTGGCAGAGAACTTTTTGCCTCTAAATATAAAATATATAATTTGGATGTGCAATCAGAATGATACGGTATAATCACATATTGTGGTAACCACAAAGTTATTTTGCCTTTATGTCACAGTTTAGACTTATGCTTTAGTCTATGAGATTGAGGAATAGAATAAAATCTATTTCACAACAATGACATTCAGAATCAAAAACCATAGTAACTAAATAAAAATATAAGTGACATGCAGGTAGTAGATCTTTTGGCAGTTTTTTAGGGGAAGGTTTTCCTGAAGCACTTCTATATTCTGCACAGCAGTTACAGGAGACGTTAAGAATAAATTAGTTTTTCATACCATGATTTAAATGGACTTCCAGAAATGTTTTCTAGGTTGAATACTAGGCAAGAAGATCAAGAGTGGACAAGTCTCAGAATGTTTGAATGTGAGAATGCTGTTAATGGCCGTGGAAACTCCCTTTCCAGGATGTCATTGGTATGAATGTCAGGTTCCAGAGCTAAAGGATATTAGAGTGAGTTACCACAACTATTTTGAAGTGTGTGTACTGCTCATACAGAAGGAGCACTTTGTAAATATTTACGTTTGTGTTGTTTAAAGTGAGTCATTGACATGTAATGAAATAATTTGCAATCGGGAAAGTGGTGAGGATAGTCACTGGAATGGAGACAAATGGATGAAGAAGAAAATAAAAAGAAAGGCTGGTAATTGCAGAAGCCAACAGAGATTTTTTGACTTGGTGAAGATATTTTGGAATCAATTTTTAGAACACTTCTGCACATTTTTGAACCCTATTTTGGAATTGTGCCTAGTTGCTGTTGGAATAGCCAACCATTTTCTGCAGAACTTGGAAGAATGTACTTACTGAAACAGCCATTCTCTCCTCTATGTTCCCTTTGCAGTTGATGCCTTGAATACAGTGTTCATCACAGTATAAATGTCATTATAAGTTTATGTGTCAGTTACCATTTAAGGGCACAGATCAAACTTATTTTATATTCTTAATGTCCAGCTTAGTACCTTGCACGTAATAGGTGCTTAATAAATGTTTATTGACTGAAGGCTTTCTACTTATCAGTTAAGACTCAGGTTAAATCCCACACCTTTAACAGAACCTTTTTTGACCACCCCAGATTAAAGAATTATTAATGCTTACACTTATGCTTAAATTTAAAAAAATCATCCTTTAACTTGTACTAATTATTTACTTAACCTTGAATTTCCCACTAGGTTGCAAGCAGAAGGGCTACAACTCTCAAGGCCACTGCTAGTCTCTAAGGCATTAATACGCAAATTAGGAAAAGGTACAGTTCCCCACTCCTACTCCTTCAGGTCAGTGCACAGCTTGGGAAGGTGGACAGCACTTTTGTGCAGAGAGAAAGAAACTTTGTCCTCCAGACAGAAGCAGCCCTGTGCCAGAGTGCACGGTTCCAAGGGAGTATGGGCAGGATTTCAGCACCCCGCTCTCTCAGGTAACTTTACACAGTAAACCATCTGCACAACTGTGTGCTGCAGTCCAAAGCATGATACATGCTTTGATTGGATTGGATTAGAAGAGGTCTTCTGGGTTCCAGAAAGCAAACCTCTAGGGAACAGTATATATTACTTTTCGGACTGTTTTTGTTGAGTACTGAAATGAGGTGTCACCTCAGAAATGGACCTCTCAGTGTGTTAGAATTTTCCTGTGTGAAACTTACTTCCTAGAATGAACAGAGAGGATATATAAAACTTTTCTCCTACTGTGAACTCTAATGTTGTTTGGCTACTCATTCTGCAAGGATAGCAATTACTCAGAAGCAGTAATTAGTTCACTGTGAGATCCAAATTGCGTGTGTGTGTGTGTATGTTTGTGTGTGAAAGAGAGAGAGAGAATGATTTTGGAGTTAGAAATTGCCTATCTCAAAAATTGCTGTAGACTTGCTTTTGACTTCATTTGACTTGTATCAGAATGACTTGGGAAAATTTGTTATTTCATTGATTATTCTGGGAGTACACACTGCATTTCTTGGCTATGTCTCCTACTCATGTAAATTCAATGTGACAAACTGTAAGGATAGCAGACTGACTACACGTCGAAATTATTCATCAAACATTGGAAATGTCAATTTGTATAGGAGCAAAGAAGTAAGCAGAATCCAGAGAACTGAGGCTAATTGGAATCCTAAACTGTGTCTTTTTTCTCTCAAGAGGTGGTTACTTGATCCAACAGAAAGATGGATTTAGCTGAATTCCGCAAGTTTACCAAAAGATTGTAGACCCCACGAGTGTGCGGCATTGTTTCACTGAGGGATTTATTACATCTATGGATAGAAGCCCTGCCAGGTAAGTAGTTTCCTGCTTGGGCCTGTTCACAAGGAGCTCCTGTTTGTCATTTGGTTGCACCCTATGACTAAGCTACATAATAAAATGTGAGACTCAATGTGCTTAAATTACAAAATGACCACACCCATGAAAGATGTAAAGTCTGATTTTAAAAATGGAGGTTTATTTTTGGTTATGATCTCATGTTCTGTCAAAACAAAATAAAACAGAACCTTGAACCACACTCAAACAGCATTGAATTCATTGCACTGAGCTTTTAAATACGAGCATCCTTGAGCAGGCCAGACACTGTCTGCTTTGCACGCCCTGGGTAAGGGCTGGCTTTTCATTGATTTCAAAAGGGACTTCCCAGCTGGATCCACTCCCGAGGGATGTTAAGCAAGACTGTATTCAGGGCCAAACTATCGAGACTGAATTCTCAAGGTTACCCAAGAAAGTGAGGAAATTCAGTAATAAAGGGTAAAAGTAATAAAACCATGTTTTCAATTTTCCACATGTTTGCCAGGAGGTATTAGTCTCATATGCAAATATTACTAGCTTATTGGCTTCCCTTATGGTTATTAGGGTGTTAGTATAACTGTTGGAATTTTTTTCCTTCCTAAAGCATCTTTACTACTGAAATTTGAGTGCAATTCGAATATTTGAATGCAAAATCATTGAAATGAAATTAAAGTCATAAGTTACCTTCAAATGCTGGTGCTTTAGTTTTTCTTCCTCTATTTTCAAACGCTTCTGTGAGATTTCTTCCTGTATTTTTCTTTTATCCTGAAATAAAAAGTGTTCCAACATAATCTATTTTTTTTCAATTTGCTTAAGTATGTTTCCTTGGGGATGCTGTCATTATCGAATGGCTGGCCAGTGGTATGCTCTTGGCATTGGTATGAAGCTGCTTTGGAAACTCCTATTTCAAGGCAAAGGAGAGCAAAGTGAGACATTCAAAGCATTTTACTGATGGAAAATGATATAAGGTGCTTTTTCAAAGAGAATTTAAAAATATTTTAATGTCTTTCCTTCCCCCCTCATCTTTTCTATCTTCCCCATTAAGTCTAACAAGATTGAGCTACTTAGAGATGCAATGGAAAATGTGAATTTTGAAATAGGAGGGAGTTTTGAAATAGGCATGAGGGAACATTGTGAGGAGAGAGACTGTTCCTGGCATAAGGCTGAAGAAACTACTGGGTAAAAGATCTGCTTATGTGGGAAAACAGGATAGCCTACAGAGCATTAGAACGCGAGGAAACTAGAAAGTGAGACTGTTTCCTTCTGTAAACCTTGCTATGGGAAGAGAGAGAGAGAAAAAAAAAAAGGGATCAGATAATGCATGTTAACACTAAGAGGACTTCTAGCAGAGGTTAAAAAAATTCATGGAGAGGTATAGTATCTTTCACCAAGTTTAAATTGCAATACCTTAAAATCCCAGATAGCATAACTATTGATACACAGAAGCTGTACTTTTTAGAAAATAGAGCCTGTATACTATATAGAAAGCCTGGTTTCAATTTCTGGCTCTGCCATTAACTAGCTGTGTGTCCTGGGACCAAATCCTTAACTTGGTGCCTCATTACCTCATCTGTAAAATGGAAGTAATAAGGGTATCTACCTCATAAGATGAGCATTAAATTAGCTAATATATGCAAAGGCTCCTAGAACAGTGCTTGATGCATAGTGCTCTACAAGTATTTGTTTAATACAATTAAGTAAATAAACACATAATCTGTTAATCACACAGAAAGCAACACACTAATTCTGATAATGGTTCCATTGGTCTGAAATGTTTTAGAGATTCCCTGTCTGGAGTTGTTTGAGACGTTTTGCAAGCCATGCAAAAAGGCCCTTATTTCCTTATTTTTTGACCAGAGGTGACATTGTCCTCCATCTTATTTATGAGTTGTTTTTAAATCTGCTTTCAAAATTGAAAACTCCCAAAGGTAAACATTTGTTTCCAATGAAGACATCTAAAAGAATTTGAAGCAGGCTCAGGAGGTAATTTAGAAGGGGGAATTCCAAAAATATTTGGCAGCATTATTGAAACAAGTGCATGGCTTCCTGATGTGACTCCTTTGAAGGTAAATCTCCTTTTTGATGTATAAGTTCAGGTATATTTGTTGAATGTAACAGCATTCATTTGAACATACATTGTTGTCCAAATTTATGTCATGTTTCTCTTTGTGTGTAAGAAGTGTATATGACCTCATCTGTATTGTTTTTTAAATTTCATAAACAGCTCTTTTGAAAAAAAAAGAGCTAGGCAACAAGCATGGATATTCAGATTCACTTGTTTGTTTGGATGAAATCTGGTCATTAGGAATAAAAACTATGAAGACCTCTGTGAGTCAGTTCTCCATTATATCTCAAAACTGTTACCAAGCAAATATTGGTAATATTTTAACTTATTGTGCCAAACATTTTGGTAAGTATTTTTCAGGCACTATTTAACTTAATAGTCATAATAACACAGATATAATAATATTACACTTAATAGTCATGATAACAAAGAGATATTGTAGTATTTTCATTTTATAGAAGAGGAAATGGAAGTTTCCGGAGATTAACTAACCAATCCAGGTTCTCACAACTAGTAAGTGGCAGAGCCAGGATTTGAAGCCAGGCAATCTGAGTTCAGCCTCTTAGCCAATTCACTCTACCATTTCCCTGAGTGGGAAATTAGTCCAGCTTCTCACATCTTCCCCATTGCCCTGTCTATCGGGAAGTACTGAGGTCTGGAGGCCAGCACAACCAGCGCCGGAGGAGGGCCCCTCATTAGAAAGGAGCACATTTTTAGTTCCCTGCGTGCTGGTGTGCAAACCGCCCACCTCTCTCCGTGGACAGCCCATAGAAAAGAGCACGTTATGTACGTGTGACCGTGACTGCTGAACCCAGCAACGCTTCCCCACCACTGCCGGTAATCAGTTTGGGTTGTTTGTTTCATCCTGAGGTTAGTAATAAGTTAATGAAAGCTGTGGGTAGAGGCAGGGCGTCTAAGTGTTTTGGCAACACGATGCTTATCGAAGGGTTGCTAAGGAATACCAATGTTTTGTCACTCAGAGGTAATGTGATGCCTCTCTCATATCAGTCTAGGTAGTTAAGAAGGTAATTTTATAATGTTATGGGCATGACTCTATTTTAAGATAGGAGTACTTTTCCTCATAAGATATTCATCAGCAGCAAGTTATTATCCTTTTGCCAAATTTCATAAAGATCTATAAGCATTACTGAAAAATATATGGCAACAATTTAGTTTCGTTATGGCAGAATAAATTATGTTTAACATGTAGTTCTATTGCTAGTATACCGAAAGTTATCATAGCCAGCTACTTCCTTCCCAATTATCATGGAATAAATGGATGTGAAATGCCATCTGCTTCCCAGAATTTCCCCAGAAGCTTGAGCATCTCTATATACACCTGTCATAATCCAGCACATCAGATATTTATTAATGTTAACCATTATGAATAACATATATTTCTTTTTTTAAAACATCTTTATTGGAGTATAATTGCTCTACAGTGGTGTGTTAGTTTCTGCTTTATAACAAAGTGAATCAGCCATACATATACATATATCCCCATATCTCCTCCCTCTTGTGTCTCCCTCCCACCCTCCCTATCCCACCCCTCTAGGTGGTCACAAAGCACCGAGCTGATCTCCCTGTGCTATGTGGCTGCTTCCCACTAGCTATCTATTTTACATTTGGTAGTGTATATATGTCCATGCCACTCTCTCAGTTCGTAATAACATATTTCTGTATACATTTTTTAAAAAATAAATTTATTTATTTTTGACTGCATTGGGTCTTCATCGCTGTGCGCAGGCTTTCTCTACTTGCGACGAGCAGGGGCTACTCTTGGTTGTGGTGCGCGGGCTTCTCTTGTTGCGGAGCACAGGCTCTAGGCGCGCGGGCTTCAGTAGTTGTGGCTCGCAGGCTCTAGAGTGCAGGCTCAGTAGTTGTGGCGCACGGGCTTAGTTGCTCCGCGGCATGTGGGATCTTCCCCGACCAGGGCTCAAGCCCGTGTCCCCTGCATTGGCAGGCGGATTCTTAACCACTGCGCCATCAGAGAAGTCCTGTTTACTTCTTCAGTGTTCAACTAGTAAAGACGTTTTGTTCAATGAGCAATTGCCTAGATTTTCAGCTGTCTGACTTGGAATATTTTAGCAGCGGACACCCACAAATTCCAATTCTGTAAAAGCCTAGCTCTTAATTGTTTTGAAAATTAATTTAGTAACCTTGTACAACTATAAAGCTATTGTGACCATCTATGATTCATTGATATTACTACAATCACATACTTGATAAAAGTAAGCACAGTACTTAGGAGTGTGAGTATTTTAGAGATATTATTGATTAATGATTAGCTAATATTCTAAAATGCTTGACTCTATCAAGAAGGCAGGATTGATCCTGAGTTATTTAATTTTTAATTTATTCAGCACTTAGGGACTTCTGTATAAATGCTATGCTAAGGTGATGTTAAGAGTTGTGCTATGTTTGAAAATTATTCAGAAGTAGATACTTTCACCAAGGAGGTTACATTGTCTCTAAGACGGAAAATCAGGGGCTTCCCTGGTGGCGCAGTGGTTGAGAAGCTGCCTGCCAATGCAGGGGACACAGGTGCGAGCCCTGGTCTGGGAAGATCCCACATGCCGCGGAGCAACTGGGCCCGTGAGCCACAACTACTGAGGCTGCGCGTCTGGAGCCTGTGCTCTGCAACAAGAGAGGCCGCGATAGTGAGAGGCCCGCGCATCGTGATGAAGAGTGCCCCCACTTGCCGCATCTAGAGAAAGCCCTCGCACAGAAACGAAGACCCAACACAGTGAAAAATAAATAATAAAAATAAATAATAAATAAAAATTAAAAAAAAAAGAAGGAAAATCATTTGTGCAAGGAACTATAGTCTAAGAAATAAAGTGATAAATGTCATTACTAAGGCACAAGTGAGGTCTTGTGAGAGTTGAGGGGCAAAAGGGAGTGGTTGTTTCTAGATGATCTGGTTAGGAGAGGCTTTCAAGTAGCATCCAAATAGAGTATGTTGGGTAGTTGCTGGAGGGCTGGGGGTGGGGAGGAAGGGCATTCAACTCTAGAGCTCATTGTGAGCAAAGGCCTGTTTTAGAAAATTGGGACATTATTTGGAATAGCAAGTCTGGAATCCAAGTTGTCGTACAGAGAGTAGTGGGAAATGAAATAAGAAAATGAGATGAGGATAAATCCTTAATAAAGAATACTAAAAGGCAGGGAAAGGAGTTTAGAATTTATTTACATATTGAGATAGGGAGCAATGAAAGGTTTTCAGAGGGAGAGGAATAATAGAGTTAAAACCGTGTTTTAAGAAGTTTAAAATAGCCTGATTTATAGATACTGAAGGAGGACAACTTGAAGGGGGTAATCAGTTAGGCTACAACTCATACATAAGATCAAGAGAGCTTGAACAAGAGGTAACAGAGGGTGTGGATGTCAGAGATACCAAGGAGTTAAAATTAGCAGGACTTGGCAACTGATGACATATGGATGCAGGAGAGGAAGAGGTCAAATGGGGTATAAGGCTTTTATATCCAGGTAAACTGAGAGGAGAACAGAATCACTAATAGAAATAGGAAATTCAGGAGAAGAAAGAGAGTTTGGGAGGGAAGATGGTGATTCACACCAAGGTTGAGGTGTCTTTGGGACAACCTGGTGGAGTAATCTGGCAGGTAGTTGAAATGTTGGATGGAGCTAGATCAGAAGGGAAGTCAGAGCTAGAGATAAAGATGTCAGAGTTTTGGAAGGGATAGCTGAGGCCAGGAGACTACATCAGAGCATGACAGGAGACATATTTATGTAAAGGAGAGCTAAAGACAGAGCCTTCGTGAAACACCTACATTTAAGAGGTATTGGAGGAAGGGAACCCATATGGAAATTTATTTTGGGATTAATTAGACATTATTGATAATAGAACTTGGTGAATTCAATTAGGCAAATGGTTTCAGATTCATTCTGATAGAAGTATCTTGTAACTTCTTGACTACCTCTGCTGATATTTTCACCGTTTAAGGGCTCAAAAGAACAATAATAGAAGCTACTATTTGGACTTAAATACTACCAACAACGCAAAACTTCCTGGTGAAATGCAATCCTAGAATTGAATCCTGAGCATAGTTAGAGGTTTACTACATTTCAATGAAAGTAGATTTTTTAAATTCTTGAAAAAAATTCTTGAAAAATTATTTTAAAAATTTCTTGAAAAGAGGCAAACATTTTAAGATGGAAGATAGATCATGAAGTATGGGCAATTTACGAATGGAAATATTGATACACAATTAAAAGATTATCTCAAGTAAAAAGAAGAGAGAACTAAACAAAACCAAACTAAACAGCTTAATATCACTGGGAGCTTCCCCAAAGCTCGTGAAACCAAGAATACAGATAAACAGGTGGTACCCATTTGTAATAGGTACAAATATGTACAAATATGTAAATAAGGTACAAATTCAGGGTGACAAGACGTGAAGCATGTGAAGAACACTGAGGACACAAAAAGCATGTGTGTATAAGTAAATATATATATATATATATATATATTCAATATTTAAGTTACGTTGAGAGCAAAAAGACTACTGCTGAGATGCAGAGTGTAATATCAACATGTCAGAGATAAACTAGAACTACTACACTCCTATTTTACTTCCATTTTTTTTGATTAAGGAGAATAATCTTGATCCTGGAAAGGGTAGAACAAATATGCTTAAAGGGAAATCAAAGCCCAAGAGGATATAAAGCACTGAAGACAGAACTGCTCAGACTCTGATGGGTTTCGTATCAGGGAGCAGAAAAATTTATAGGCATGACAGGAAAATATTATCAAGTAGTCTTGGAATCTTGGGTGAAGTGAAGAGGCATCAGAAGGCTGCAAGTGGCAAATGACCCAGTTTTTTGAAGAGAGAAAAAGGTGAATTATGAATATTTAATGACTGGTGAATGTATTGGTTAATACCTGGCAAAGTTGTAGAATGAATTACAAATAGTCTTGTATTTAGACAAGGAATGTCTAAGAGATAGCATTCAGTTATTAAAAACAAAGCATTTCAGACTATTTCTTTTGCTTAATTTTTTAAGATCTGCTGCTGATGACGATTATGATGGTTGTAACAATAGCTAACATTTATTGAGAGCTATTTATGTGTCAGGAACTACTTAGAGCACTTAAATGTATCAATTTATTTAATTTTCCCCAAGTCTCTAGGAAGTAGGGACCACGTTTATCCCCCTTATGCAGGTAAAGAAACTGAGGAGCACAGGAACCTAGATCATGGGAATTCAGTATATCTTGGTTTTAGTATGACTTTTGACAAAATTTCTTATTTTTTTTCTTCTGGAAATTTGTGTAAATGTGAACAGAGAGGAATATTTATTTGAAAGTGATTGTCTTAACATTTTTTTAAAAAAACCAATGCCCTATAAGGGATAGAAAAATAAAACTAAGCCCGTACCAGAAGGCAGACAGCAGAAGAAAGAAGAACTACAATCCTGCAGCCTGTGGAACAAAAGCCACATTCACAGAAAGATAGACAAGATGAAAGGGCAGAGGGCTATGTACCAGATGAAGGAACAAAAAAAACCCAGAAAAACAACTAAATGAAGGGGAGATAGGCAACCTTTCAGAAAAAGAATTCAGAATAATGATAGTGAAGATGATCCAGGACCTCGGAAAAAGAATGGAGGCAAAGATCGAGAAGATGCAAGAAATGTTTAACAAAAACCTAGAAGAATTAAAGAAAAAACAAACAGAGATGAACAATACAATTAACTGAAATGAAAACTACACTAGAAGGAATCAATAGCAGAATAACTGAGGCAGAAGAACGGATAAGTGACCTGGAAGACAGAATGGTGGAATTCACTGCTGTGGAACAGAATAAAGAAAAAAGAATGAAAAGAAATGAAGACAGCCTAAGAGACCTCTGGGACAACATTAAATGCAACAACATTCGCATTATAGGGGTCCCAGAAGGAGAAGAGAGTGAGAAAGTACCAGAGAAAATATTTGAAGAAATTATAGTCAAAAGCTTCCCTAACATGGGAAAGGAAATAGCCACCCAAGTCCAGGAAGCGCAGAGAGTCCAATACAGGATAAACCCAAGGAGAAACACACTGAGACATATAGTAATCAAATTGGCAAAAATTAAAGACAAAGAAAAATTATTGAAAGCAGCAAGGGGAAAATGACAAATAACATACAAGGGAACTCCCATAAGGTTAACAGCTGATTTCTCAGCAGAAACTCTACAAGCCAGAAGGGAGTGGCATGATATACTTAAAGTGATGAAAGGGAAGAAGCTACAACCAAGATTACTCTACCTGACAAGGATCTCATTCATTCGATGGAGAAATCAAAAGATTTACAGACAAGCAAAAGCTAAGAGAATTCAGCACCACCAAACCACCTCTACAACAAATGCTAAAGGAACTTCTCTAAGTGGAAAACAAAAGAGAAGAAAAGGACCTACAAAAACAAACCCAAAACAATTAAGAAAACGGTAATAGGAACATACATATCGATAATTACCTTAAACATGAATAGATTAAAATAAACAACCTAACCTTACACCTAAAGCAATTAGAGAAAGAAGAACAACAAAACCCCAAAGTTAGCAGACGGAAAGAAATCATGAAGTTCAGATCAGAAATAAATGAAAAAGAAATGAAGGAAACGATAGCAAAGATCAATAAAACTTAAAGCTGGTTTTTTGAGAAGATAAACAAAATTGATAAACCATTAACCAGACTCATCAAGAAAAAGAGGGAGAGGACTCAAATCAATAAAATTAGAAATGAAAAAGGAGAAGTTACAACAGACACTGCAGAATACAAAGCATCCTAAGAGACTACTACAAGCAACTCTATGCCAATAAAATGGACAACCTGGAAAAAATGGACAAATTCTTAGAAAGGTGTAACCTTCCAAAACTGAACCAGGAAGAAATAGAAAATATGAACAGACCAATCACAAGTAATGAAATTGAAACTGTGATTATAAATCTTCCAACAAACAAAATGATGGCTTCACAGGTGAATTCTATCAAACATTTAGAGAAGAGCTAACACCCATCCTTCTCAAACTCTTTCAAAAAATTGCAGAGGAAGGAACACTCCCAAACTCATTCTATGAGGCCACCATCACCCTGATACCAAAACCAGACAAAGATACTACAAAAAAAGAAAATTACAGACCAATATCACTGATGAATATAGATGCAAAAATCCTCAACAAAATATTAGCAAACAGAATTCAACAACACAATAAAAGGATCATACACCATGATCAAGTGGGATTTATCCCAGGGATGCAAGGATTCTTCAATATACGCAAATCAATCAATGTGATATGCCATATTAACAAATTGAAGAATAAAAACCATATGATCATCTCAATAGATGCAGAAAAAGCTTTTGACAAAATTCAACACCCATTTATGATAAAAACTCTCCAGAAAGTTGGCATAGAGGGAACCTACCTCAACATAATAAAGGCCATATACGACAAACCCACAGCAAACATCATTCTCAATGGTGGAAAAACTGAAAGCATCTCCTCTAAGATCAGGAACAAGACAAGGATGTCCACTCTCACCACTATTATTCAACATAGTTTTGGAAGTCCTAGCCACGGCAATCAGAGAAGAAAGAGAAATAAAAGGAATACAAATTGGAAAAGAAGAAGTAAAACTGTCACTCTTTGCAGATGACATGATACTATACATAGAGAATCTTAAAAATGCCACCAGAAAACTACTAGAGCTAATCAATGAATTTGGTAAAGTTACAGGATACAAAATTAATGCACAGAAATCTCTTGCATTCCTATACACTAATGATGAAAAATCTGAAAGAGAAATTAAGGAAACACTCCCCTTTACCACTGCAACAAAAAGAATAAAATACCTAGGAATAAACCTACCTAGGGAGACAAAAGACCTGTATGCAGAAAACTATAAGACAGTGATGAAAGAAATTAAAGATGATACCAACAGATGGAGAGATATACCATGTTCTTGGATTGGAAGAATCAATATTGTGAAAATGACTATACTACCCAAAGCAATCTAAAGATTCAATGCAATCCCTATCAAATTACCAATGGCATTTTTTACAGAACTAGAACAAATCATCTTAAAATTTGTATGGAGACACAAAAGACCCCGAATAGCCAAAGCAGTCTTGAGGGAAAAAAAACGGAGCTGGAGGAATCAGACTCCCTGACTTCAGACTATACTACAAAGCTACAGTAATCAAGACAATATGGTACTGGCACAAAAACAGAATCATATATCAATGGAACAAGATAGAAAGCCCAGAGATAAACCCATGCACCTATGGTCAACTAATCTATGACAAAGGAGGCAAAGATATATAATGGAGAAAAGACAGTCTCTTCAATAAGTGGTGCTGGGAAAACTGGACAGGTACATGTAAAAGAATGAAATTAGAACACTCCCTAACACCATACACAAAAATAAACTCAGAATGGATTCGAGACCTAAATGTAAGACCAGACACTGTAAAACTCTTAGAGGAAAACATAGGAAGAACACTCTTTGACATAAATCACAGCAAGATCTTTTTTGATCCACGTCCTAGAGTACTGGAAATAAAAACAAAAATAAACAAATGGGACCTAATGAAATTTCAAAGCTTTTGCCCAGCAAAGGAAACCATAAACAAAACGAAGAGACAACCCTCAGAATGGGAGAAAATATTTGCAAACGAATCAACGGACAAAGGATTAATCTCCAAAATATATAAACAGCTCATGCAGCTCAATATGAAAGAAGCAAACAACCCAATCCAAAAATGGGCAGAAGACCTAAATAGACATTTTTCCAAAGAAAACATACAGATGGCCAAGAAGCACATGAAAAGCTGTTCAACATCACTAATTATTAGAGAAATGCAAATCAAAACTACAATGAGGTATCACCTCACACCAGTTAGAATGGGCATCATCAGAAATTCTACAAACAACAAATGCTGGAGAGGGTGTGGAGAAAAGGGAACCCTCTTGCACTGTTGGTGGGAATGTAAATTGATACAGCCACTATGGAGAACAGTATGGAGGTTCTTTAAAAAGCTAAAAATAGAATTACCATATGATCCAGCAATCCCACTGCTGGGCATATAGCCAGAGAAAACCATAATTCAAAAAGACACATGCACCCCAATATTCATTGCAGCACTTTTTACAATAGCCAGGTCATGGAAGCAACCTAAATGCCCATCGACAGATGAATGGATAAAGAAGATGTGGTACATATATACAATGGAATATTACTCAGCCATAAAAAGGAATGAAATTGAGTCATTTGTTGAGTCGTGGATGGATGTAGAGACTGTCATACAGAGTGAAGTAAGTCAGAAAGAGAAAAACAAATATCGTATATTAACACATGTATGTGGAACCCAGAAAAATGGTACAGATGAATCGGTTTGCAGGGCAGAATTTGACACACAGATGTAGAGAACAAACGTATGGACACCAAGGGGGGAAAACCGCGGGGGGTTGGGGTTGGTGGTGTGCTGAATTGAGCAATTGGGATTGACATGTATACACTGATGTGTATAAAATTGATGACTTATAAGAACCTGCTGTATAAAAACAAAAACAAAAACAAAAACTAAGCTCAATAAAAAAGTAAACATAAACATACTGAGCTAACTTTCTGAACCGGAATTTCAAGGGTGAAGTGGGTGTGCACTGGAAGACTTATTGCTAGAAGCTGCTCCAGGCAACTTTAATGAACAGCCAGGTTTGGGAACCAATGAAATAGAAGATGACCAAGCCAAGATTTCAAACATCTTGTCTGGTAGGAAAAATGGGCCCAAATTAATGATTAATTTTGTTATTAATAAATGTAAACTATGAAACTTATAGGATATGTTAATTGCAGAACAGTTGAAAAATCTAGACAACTTTAAAGAAAAATATAAAAATCTCCTATACTCCCACTACTTTAGAAATAACTACTATGTACATTTTGGTGCATTTTATTCCAATATTTTTTTCAGTATACCCAAAACACAGATATGCAAATTTATACAAACACACATGTGCAAACCACGCAAGGAGGCCCATACACATAGTTTTGTGTTCCACCTTTTGCACTTAATATTGTGTCGTGAGCATTTCTCATTTAATTGAATTTTATTAATAAAAATATTGAATTTTATTCAGAGTATTGTAATTTGCTTAATCAGTCTCCCTTTTTCTGCCTTTTAGGTTGTTTTGAATCTTTTGCTGTTATAAGTGGTTGTATGATGAAGTTTCTTGTTTGTAAAATTTTGACCACTTTTGTCTGATTATTTCCTCAGGATTGGTCCCTAGAATTTAGTTAGCTCGTCAAGGGGTAGGGATGTTTTAAAAATTCTTGATGCAGATTGGTAAAAGGACTTCAATGAAAAGTTATTTTAACTTATATTTCTGCAAAACAGTGTCCATTACCTCACTCTAATTAGGAATATTATAAGTAAAAGATCCTTTAGCAATATAAGTAGAGCAAAAATAGTGTCTTATTTTGATGTCTTAATCAGATTTCTGATATTAGTGTGGTCAAATATTTTTCATAATTTTCTTGGCTATTTGTATTATTTATTTTTTAAAATTGCCTGTTTGTGATGGCTACCTATTTTTGGGTAAAGCCTATTAATTAGTTGATCAACAATTTGTAAGAACTCTTTGAATTAGGAATAGTAACCTTTTGTTTGCCATACTAGTTGTAAATAATTTTTCCTATTTGCCTTTAAATTTTATTTATGGTGTTCCTAGAAGTACTGAAAGTTTTTTCCTATTGCTTTTATGTTTTTAATATCTTTTACTATCTGAGATACAGTAATTATTCATCCATATTTTCTTCCAGTTTCCTAAAGAATTTTTTAAAAACTCTTAAATCCAGCCTAATTAATTTTGATTTATGGTAAACGCTGAGGGTCTAATATTTTTTTCCCAAATTTTAAACTAAATCTGAATTTTTATCAAAGAATTCTTTCCTATTGGTTTACTTTTTTTGTTTACTAATTTTATCATTTACTAACTTTTATCATTTACACTAAAAAAAATGTACATTAGGGCCTGGCTCTAGGTTATCTGTATAGTGTCTTTAGTTATAGATTTTGGTACTATGTAGCACCAATGAGATAAATTAACATTTTATTGGGCAAGTTTTCCTTTGTTGCTTTTCTCTAAAATGCCTTGATTAGTAGCAGTAGTTTATTTTTCCAGTTGGACTTTGGAATCATTTTGTTACATTCCAATAGAAACTAAATTGAAAACTCAACCAATTCCTTATGCTTCATCACTCCCTACCAAACCAAAAAAAAAAAATCAACCAACCAATCAACCAAACAAGCAAACAAACAAAAAAACCACACACCCTGATGGAATTTAAAAGTTACTCCTAATAGTAATTATCTTTATCCAGAGATAATCAGAGATCGATACTGTTATATATGATTTACATCTGCATGATATATTATAGCTCATATAAAATTTGAATTGTTTGTTACACACTTAGTAATCTTATTTTTTTAATATATCATGAACATAATGATATACCATGTCATTAAATAGTTTTCTAAATTATTTTTAATGGATGCACATTATTCTATTTCACATACATGCATACATATACACACACATGTATATGTGCACTGTGTTTATTCAGCTAATCCCTATTTTTGGACGTTGAATTTGCTTCAACTTTTGTACTATATACTATAGAAATGATTCTGTTATGCTATGAACATCTTAGGAATCCATCTTGTATGCATCTCTTATTTTTCTTTAGTATAAATTTCCTTGTTAATGAAATTCTTGGTCAAAGGGTAAAACAGTTTTTGAGTTTTCTTTTACCAATTGCCAAATTATCCTGTTTTAGCAATTTCATGGTGCCATCAGAAGTGAACAAGAATGCCTCGTTAGAGATTTTGATTGCAACTGCATTAAACTTAAAATAAATTTGAAAATAAATGACAGCTTTTTTTGTATTCAAACATTACCTCAAGGAATGGTGTGCTTCTCTAGACATATATATTATATCACTTAGTAAAGTTTCACTATATATATCCTGCACAGTTCCTTAGTAGGTATAAAAACATAAAGGTTTCTTCATATAAATTCTGCACATTTTCTAAATAGGATTATTTTTAGGTTTCAACAGTTTTAAAAAAAAATGTAGCTATCAGGAATGGGATGTTTTCACATTACAATTTCTGACTAATTATTGTTTTTCAGAAAGCTATTGATTTTTGTATATTCATTGTGTATCTGAATACTGAGCTTTCAAGTTAATTCATTATTAATTTTAGAGACACTGAAGTGAGGACCAGAGAGTTTATCAGCTTTCCCAAGTCATAAAGTTGGTCTCGTGTTGGAATTGGTATTGAGCCTAATTTTCTATAATTCCAAAGATAATGCTCCTTATACCACTCCTTATCACTTCCCAAATATATCTGTAGAAATACGATTAGCCAAACAAGGGAAATTATAGCAGTAAGCTCTCTGTACTGGTCAGAGTGTTCTGTTCAACTCTCAGCACCAAATTTTAAGGGTGACACTGACATTTAAAAGAGTGTCTAGAATGAGCCTGTGATATGAGGAATGACTGAAATCAAGAAAATAAAGCTGTACAGCTTCAATGGCTAGAGTCATGATTGGGAAGCAGTTAAAAGACACTAGATTCTGGCACATTATGTCAGAACTCAACACACAGTGAGTTGTTCTCAAATGGAATAGGGTATTTTGGGAGGTATTAATCCACCTGATATTGGAAGTGCTCAAGGAGAGGCTGGGTGAGCATCTCTTGAGCATGGTGTAACGGGGATGGGAATGTGGATGAAGAAATCCCTAAGTTTTCTCCTGGTCCTTTGATTATTTCTGAATTTAGCTTTGAAAAACCCTAATTCTCATGTTAGCCATAGGAATTGGATGTAGTTAACACTACTACTTACGGGGTGAATTAAAAAGCACAAATTTTCTAAACCTTATTTTATTTAGTAAATTTAGTCTTCTTTCCCAGCTTTACAACAAATTCTGACAGATCTCTAAATAGAATCTGGTTTATGTTCTACTCTTTTATTCCTTTGTCTACCCTTTCCTGTTTGTTCTAATGAATTGTGACAAAACAAAACAAAACAAGGATAAACAACAAACACAAAACAAACTCCTGAATAATCAAAGGGTGATGATAAACTTGGCCATGTCTTCAGTAAAAAAAAAAACAACTGTTAGCTGGGCAGACAATCATTAGCTGTCTCCCTCCTTTCAGCTTGATGGTATTCACTCATTCACTTATTCATGATGGGTTTTTTGGGCTCCAGCTAGTGTGGAGCTCAGTGTTGGGGGGCTGTGAGAGATGCAACAATGTCTTTGCCTTAAGAAATCCTGGCTGGAAGGGAAGAGACTATGTAATGGAAGTGGGATGGGGAGAAGGTAACCGAGGCTTAGAATATGGGATGCTCCGAAAAATGATTCTGTCCCATTCCTGTTAAAGCCATAACAAATGCTTCTGCAATGGCATCACATTCTTTCCTTTCCCACTTTTACTCCTATCAGCCTGGGGAAGAGGAGAGGAGACCTCAGGGTGTGAAGGACTGGTTTGGGTTAAGAAAGGGGATTAGGTGAAGCAGAACCTCCATAGATTCTTCTCTTTGGTCCACTTCAAACTTTATTAAGAGTGAACAACAGAGGAAGTTCTGAACAAGGGTGAGGTTTATGGGTTTGAAGTTTACTAGAATTTATTGTGATGTCATGAGCAGAGACTCTGCCATTTTCTACTATTTAACTAATCCCTTAGCTTTCCTTGGTCTTAGGTTTTTCACCTATAAGATGGGGATGGCAACATCTGCTTTTGAAACTACTCATAGGACTGTTTGGACAAATGAGATAATGAATGTGAAAGTTTTTATTTTTATTTTTATAGTCTAAATGCTACCCAAGAATAGGTTAATTATTATTTTATTTTTTAATTGAAGTATAATTTACAATGTGTTCATTTCAAGTGTACAGCAAAGTGATTCAGTTATATATATATATATATATTCTTTTTCAGATTCTTTTCCATTATAGGTTATTACAAGATACTGAGGATAGTTCCCTGTGCTACACAGTAGGTCCTTGTTGGTTATCTATTTTATATATAGTAATGTATATATGTTAACCCCAAACTGTTATTATTTTTTCCATCTTTTTTTAAAAAATTGAAGTACAGTTGATTTATAATGTTGTGTTAATTTCTGCTGTACAGCAAAGTGATTCGGTTTATATATATATATTCTTTTTAATATTCTTTTCCATTATGGTTTATCTCAGGATGTTGAATATAGTTCCCTGTGCTATACAGTAGGACCTTGTTGTTTATCCATTCTATATGTAATAGTTTGCATCTACTAACTCCAAACTCCTAAAACTATAATTCAAAGAGATACATGCACCCCTATGTTCATAGCAGCACTATTCACAATAGCCAAGACATGGAAACAACCTAAATGTCCATCAACAGATGAATGGATAAAGAAGATGTGGTACATATATACCTCGGAGTATTACTCAGCCATAAAAAAGAATGAAATAATGCCATTTGCAGCAGCATGGATGGACCTAGAGATTATCATACTAAATGAAGTAAGTCAGAAAGAGAAAGACAAATACCATAGGATATCACTTATCTGCGGAATCTAAAATGTGACACAAATGAACTTATTTACAAAACAGAAACAGACTCATGGACATAGAGAACAGACTTATGGTTACCAAGGGAGAGGGGGGTGGGGGAGGGATGGACTGGGAGTTTGGTGTTATTATTATTTTTAATCGCAGAATTCTTGTGCTTAGGATATGTCTTTATATCTATATTTGTTAGCATAGATTGATTTTGAGTAGCTCTTGTAGCTCCTTTTAACATGTTGTATCACCCCATATCAATCATCGATGCAGTTACACATTGAAAACTTGATGCTTAAGACAGAAGCCAGAGGTTCAGAAAATAACCTGGCTCTATGTCTGAAATGGTTAGAGTGAATCCAGTCACTGGGGTTTTACATAAAAGCCATTAAGTTCAGATCTCACTCAAACTGCTCCTATGGTGTTTTAGAAAAATAGACATGTCACAGGGTTGCTGGTGAGGAAACTTCTTGAACTTCCCAGAATGACACCACTGCCATTTAAATAAATTAAATAAATTAATAAATTAAAATATTCTTATTTTATTTCAAGAGAAGCTAGGTAGTTTGAAACTTTAGATTAGGAAGTGGAAGCTCTGTTTTGGTTTTAGCCTGAACTATGCTGTACTTGTTTAGACTCTTGTTAGACTTACTCTCTGGTTTGTTTTAATAACAGTTTTCTAAAGAAGCAGCTTTTCCTTTTCACCATCTAGTAATGTTGAGAAAGTTCATGGGGATCCTTGTCAGTAGAGGGCTTTGCAAAGTAGCATTATCACTCTGTAGCACACTGGAAAAACCACTCCTGGTTATCAAAAGGCAGTTTCCTTAATAAGCTATCAAAATTATTATACCTCATCACATGGTCTCCTTTGTGGGTGGGCTATTATGTTTGGCAAAGAAATGTGGCATAGTACTTTTGTTTGAAGAAACCTTTCCCTCTCTGGAAGAAACATGTAATCTCAGTATAGCACTGTGGAAAATTGTGCGGAGGCTTTATTGTTTGAATATAGTGGCACAGGACATCTTTACTTAGGAGATTCCTGTATCTCCACATACCATCTTTATGTGAATGTCTTGGGATGCTCATGACAAATTGGGAACTCTTCCCGTAACTTTGTCTTAATGACGAGGTACAGTGGAACAATGGTTCATTATGCTTCCTTTTAGTCATTATTACTTTAAGGAGTCCTTAGAGCTCTAAATAACACAGCAATCCAAACACATGTTAAGGTCTAACTTCTGTCAAGATCCAGGCTGGCTTGCACTTGTTTTCACGCTCTCATTTGTACAGGAAGAATGAACAGGGAAAAAAATGTACCTGGCCAGCCTGGGCTTCTTGGACATGTGACCTGTGAAGTCATACGTGAGGGTACCATGCTCAGAGGGGTCCAGTGCTTAGTCTGAATGCTTTTAAACTTCTGCTGTTACCACCTTGAAATTCTGATCACTTTTTGAACAGGGATCCCCACATGTTCATTGTGTACGAGGCCTCACAAATTATGTAGCAGGTCCTGCTTTGAGGTCATTAACTGTTTTATTAACTGTTAGAAAATCCCAGATATTGAAAAAAAAGAGAACGAGATGAGGTGGGGTGTCTAGTGAGAGGAAACATGTGCTAAGGAAGTAACTATTAATAGAACCTGTGTGTATTTATGTTATTGTTTTAATAGTGGTCTCTGTATTGGGTAGATTTCTGTTGTATATAAAGAGCTTTCTACCTCCTACATTCCTATGTTTACAAGTCTAGAAAAAATTCCTTGGGAGTGGAACAAAATAGGGAGTGGATCCGGGGAAATGTGAGAGCTCTTGATAATTCTGCGTCATGAGCAGATTTGGCCGGCAAATCTGTTGCTCAGATTCCAGCATCAGGCCTTTAAATGGCTCATTACCAAATGGATCCTAGGCAGGTGCTTGTTCTTGTGATTATTGCTGTTGTCTCACTTTTGACCAAGCGCACCTCCTTCATCTATGATCAAATGTCACCCTCTCCATGAGGCCCTTCCTGACCATGCTACTGCAAATTGCAACCCATCCCATACCATTCCTGACACTCCTGATTCCCTTTTCTTCACTTATTTTAATGTGAATGCATGAGGTTTGGCACACAGTAAGTGCTCAATAACCATGAATTGAATAAAGGGAATGAGAGAATGAGTGGATAACATGCATTTCTAACATTAAAGGTTAAGCTTTGATAAGAGTAAAAATATCAGCTTTATTCTTATCCCATTTTCTCCTCAGCTGTTTTTTTCTCTGTACATTGATTCTAGTTTTCAGAATTCTGAGCTCACCCCCCCCACCCCAAACAGTACTGTTTTTGTGAATCTATGATCTCTAGCCAGTTTAAGATCTAGGAGTTTTCCAGTCTGAGTCTCCCCATGTTATTTAGTAACAGTATTTTCTAATGTCACCATCGGAGTGGAGATAAGAAAACGTGTTCCTTGTGGAGGAGGATGTGAGCAGTATAGGATATTGCTGGTCATAAGGGGATCTTGCTACTTCTGAGGGAAATTTACCTGCGCCTTTTCATCATTCTTTGGTGTGGACCATGTTTACTTCCAGAGAGGAGCTCTGTAGGGATAACTCTTTCAGTCCTTCATCTCACTCTTCCCGAGAACGCTGGAGACATTGGTATTGTCAGTTCCGGTGATACTCAAAGCGCGTTTCAAATCGCTAGCCTACTTCGGTAGCTCTCCTTTTGTATCAAAATCAGCTATTTGTTAAAACACTATGTACTAACTTAAGCCTCAAGAGACTTTTTAATCAATGTAATATTTAATTAGTTTGAAGTACCCTGTTTTCCACTTAGAGTTGAAAACTAAACTCTTTGGCTAAGATATACTTTGACCATTAATTTAGTAAGTGAAGAGTTGGTACAGGTGTACCTCATTTTATTGTGCTTCACTTTTATTTCGCTCCATAGATACTGCTTTTTTCTTTTTTTTTTTACAGTTTGAAGGTTTGTGACAACCGGGTGTGGAACAAGTCTATTGGCGCCGTTTTTTCAACAGCCTTTGATCACTTTTACATTTTGCTGATTGTTGCAATACTTCAAACTTTTTCATTATTATTATATTTGTTATGGTGATCTGTGATCAGTGATCTTTTGTTTTTTTTTTTCATTGTGATCAGTCTTTTTTTTTAATTGAAGTATAGTTGACTTACAATATTATATTAGTTTCAGGTGCACAACCTAGCAATTCAATATTTTTATAGATTGCATTCCATACAAATTTATTGTAAAATACTGACTGTATTCCCTGTGCTGTATATTACCTCCTTGTAACTTATTTATTTTATACCTAATAGTTTGTACCTTTAATCCCCTTTGCCTATTTTGCCCCTCCCCCCTCCCCCTACTCTGGTAACCACTAGTTTTTTCTCTGTGTCTGTGAGTCTGCTTCTGTTTTGTTATAATTGTTTGTTTGTTTTATTTTTTAGATTTCACATATAAGTGAAAACATACAGTATTTCTTTGTCTGTGATCAGTGATCTTAGATGTTACTATGGCAAAAAGATTACAACTCGCTGAAGACTCATGATGGTTAGCAGTTTTTAGCAATAAAGTCTTTTTAAATTAAGGTAGGTACGTTATTTTTTAGACATAATACTATTGCATTATGTTATACAGTCCAAACATAAGTTTTATCTCTACTGGGAAACCAAAAAATTTGTGTGACTCACTTTTTTGTGATATTTGCTTTATTGCAGTGGTCTAGAACCAAACCTGCAATATCTCCGAGGTACGCCTGTACATGGATAAAGTAATGAAGGAGAAACATGAGAGTAAGTGTGCAAAATATAACCCATGTTTGGTATACCCAAATGAGGTGCCTTCTTTTAAACAATCATTTCTGTGTACTTTCATAATTTTGTCTTTATTCTCTTTAAGTCTTTCTTTCTTTTTTTTTTTTTTTTGGCCTCGCCCTGTGGCTTGCGGGATCTTAGTTCCCCAGCCAGGGATCGAATCCACCCCCTCGGCAGTGAAAAGCAGAGTCCTAACCACTGGACCGCCAGGGAATTCCCCCTCTTAGTCTTTGAGAAGGACTTCTGACTAATCTAAAATTCAACTTACTGATATGAGAAATGAATGGCACCGTCACAGTAATTTAGTTTTCAGTTTGAGAGGCTGGTGGCACATTCCATCTACTTACTACGCTTAATCTGATTTTTTAAAAAGAGGAACAATAAGACTGGCACTTGATTCTGTCAAGTTATAGGCATATACATTTGTTTTTTAAATTCCTTGCAGTGGAAATAATGACTTTTTGGGCGCTCAAAATCATGTGGAATAAATATAACAGTGAAGATTATTTCATTTCACAGCCAGGAATTGGAGGGATAAAGTTTAGTATAAAAATCAAATAGATCTTTCTTAGACTGTCAAAAGTTTTTTTATTTTTTCTAACAAAGTGCCTATGAGTTGCTGTGTTGGGTTACTTTGGGCAATTGTCTTATGATTTTGTTCTTAAAGTATGTAAAAATTATTTCAGTGTAGGGAAATAAGAGGAAAACAGTTAAAATGAGGATATTGTCTCTGAGTTTTAGTCTAGGTCAGAGATTTTGAAGATTTTAAGTACTTCCAAAAGTGAAACAATCCCTGCAAACTCTCTGGACACTGTATGTTTTCATTTCCCCAGGGGGAAGGGGAATAGCTGAGGTGGCTTCCTGCGTAAGGCAAGGGTGGAGAAAGCTGGCATTTCCCAGGGTGTCCGGGAGGGAGATGAGTGGATGTGTTGTTTCCATGGACACACCACTGCTCCATTTTTTCCTTTTAGGTGGTGACCAATGTGACTGGACTTAGTCTGGTGAGGTGTACGCTACTGGAGATTTGCTCCCATAAACTCTTCTCAATTTTTTCTCTACAATCTTTATACAAGTATCTTACTTCCAAAATAGAATTACTTTGTGATTTTATTTTGGAGATTTGCTTAATTCTTTCTAATGGGATATGGTTAAGCTAATGAAATATTCCCAAAAGTCGTTGTTATTTTATTTTATTTTTTAAATGATCATAAAAGCGCACACCAGTATATTCAGGAACCTATTTATTCTCTTGTCTGCTTGTAAGGCATTTAAGGCATTATGACTTTTGTTCTAGCTCTATTTGCATTTGGAACCCTCAGTGAAAATTCCTAGTTTTCCTGAATAACTGTATGCAGTCATACCTTTAGAACACATGCTGCTTTAGTACGAGTTGTAAGGTGCACCGGGTGTAAAAAGGGTGGAAGCAAGGGTGGGCTGTGATTCAAAAAAGGAAAATGCGGAACAAGGGGATACTTGTGGATTTCATTGGATACATGATTCAATTTAGTTAATTAGGAGACAGAAGCATCAGGAAAAGCGGAGCTTGTGCCCACACAACTCACACAGTCTAATACAGTAACCTTTAGACAACAGCTGTAACCTAAAAGGCCCACGCCAAAAACAACAGAGCAGGGCCCAGTGCCTGTCCCTAAAAGCAGGACAGCTGAAATGGTGGCTGAGTTTAACAACAAAAAAGAACAAAGCAAAACAAACAATAATCCAAACCAAGGTTTTCTGAAAGCAAAATGTACTAATTAGAAGTTGGACATTTCGAGAGCACTGTCTTATGGAAAAGTGCCAATTTTATCTGTGGATTTTTGGTTCCTACCCACTGGCTGAGAAAATATTTCAAGTTATTGCATCTTTCTGGGTGGAACTGAAACATTGTATCCTTCTAATAAAAATTCTAAATTGGGCTTAGCATAGTAATAATTTATGCTATGGGACTTTGAAGAGCAAAGAGTAATATCTTTCTACCCACCCTGATTTTGCATCAGTTTTCTTTTCACAAGGCAATGAAGAGTTATTTTTATAGATAGTAATGTCCAATATACATTAAAATGAATAAATCCTCATCTGTGATATTATGCATCAGTTTTTAAAAAGTACTCCTGATGGTTAATTTCAGTGGCAGAAAATGCTGAAAAACTGGAATGTTGATTTCCAAAGTGTTTTTTCTTTAAAAAAATTATAAGTTGTAGCTAATGATAAGTGATTGTGCCAGAGATTTCCAGGTTACTGCCAAATAGAGGATTTTGGAAAATTAAAAAAAAAAAAAGCTGGATCATTTAAGGAAAGTAATTCATTTCACACTTTGACTCTTTCCCAGAACAAACATAAAAAATGCACTATTCTCCTTCTCGGTATTAACGAAATATTTTCCAAATCCATTGCTTTGCATGCATTGCATTCCTTTATCAGGATCTTATTCAGTTTGTGACTCTGCTGGAAACTGATATCTTAGAATTAATCTGATACATGCTTTTACCTACTTTTCTCTTGTTTAATGTTTAGCTTAAGTACGACGACATTCATTTTAATTTTGTTAGGCTTTCTGGGCACACTTCCACAACTACAAATAAAAAGTTTCAAGTCATTTGTTTTATTTCTTTTTCTCTCCTCCTTTTAAAAGATTTTAACTTTTTGGTGAATTAATTGTTTAAAAAAGTTTCCAAGTTAGGGATCTGTTTTTTGATCTATTGTTTGTTGAATATAAATTTAAGGAAAAATCTGCATTTTTTTAAGGTACATAGAAGGTTAATCAAACTGCCTTAAAAACTTCTGACTGCTATTTAAAACATAGGCACAGTTTTTGTGGAAATCAAGAACATTTGCCCTGTACTCAGGTTCGGAAAACCAAGAGTTACAGCGGGTCACCAGGGTTAAGAGAGTGGCAGAGACTTGTCGTCCATGAAAGGTGACAGTTCTGTTTTTCCACTTACGGGGCTCAGCGGCAGGGGCAGCTAGCAATGCGTCTGTCGTTCGTATAAGCACCCTCCTCCATGAGTTATAACTGCATGCAAGACTTACTGTGATGGCCTGGAGTCTCTCCTTCACCAGCTCAGCTTCTTCCATTCTAGAAGTCAAGGACAGGCAGCCAGTGAGGGAAGTCCAAAACTACCATCAAGCAGGAGCCTCCTGGGGGAGAGGAGTGGAGGTGACAGAGAAGCAGGGAGAAATCCGCTTTGGCAGCGGTGGAGAAAAGCAGAAATCCCCGACCCGGCAGGAGCGTCTCTGAGCAGATGTACAGATCAGGCCAGACACATGTAACGAGCGTATGCTGGGGAAGCAGCCGCTGAGGCTGCCGGCACGGGCTGACTGACAAGTTTGAACGGCAGCCGTACAAGCCCTTTTCCTTCAGGAGCTGCCAGCTCTTTGTTGTCATGTGCACAGTTAGCGAGGCACATTTTCTTATTAACTGTTCCTTACCCAATTCATTCTTTGCTAGGAGTAGCACTAGAAGCCCATGCACTGAGCGCTTGATCAGCCTCTGCTCTAGCCACGCACAACCAGATCTCTGCGTGTGTGGGTCTGTGTGTATTTGTACAAAGTTGTTTACCTGTACTGTCCTCCAGAGATGCAAAGACAAAGCCTTACCTTGACTGGGCCAAGTCACTTGCTTGCCTTTCTTCCTTTAATTGCATTTAGATAAGAATACAAAATTCTAGAGTAACTTTAGAATTTAATATAGTGGTAAATTTACATCAGGCTGCCCTTCCCCTCCTACTTCAGCAGTTTGTTTCAAATTTTGGAATCTATAGGTCATGGAGAAATCAAAGGCATTAACGTGACTCTGTTAAGAACTTGGTCCACCAGCTGTGTTCAGTGTGGTTTAAATGTCAGGTACCACCCTCCCTTATTTCTTGTCTTGGATTTCTACGGAATGCAGTTCTTTCTTGGATCCTATTCAGCAATGACACTCAGGAAGTTGCCCATCTTGACCTCACCAGTTATGCAAGAGAAAGGAGTGAGACTTTGAAAGTGTGATGAGACATTCTGTAACTCATGTAGTCCGACACCATGTGAGTATTCCCTGGCCCTTTAGAAAGGGGAAGTCAAGCCCAGCGAAACTCTTAGATCAAAGCAGAGGCTGGGAAGCTTTATGACTGACTTTGTTTTCTTTCCCCTACCATTTCTTTAATTAAATTTTGATGTAATAAATCCTAATTACCATCTACCTCATTGTTACATGTTTAGATGCTATCAAGCACCTTCATATCAACATTCAGCTGAAGAGGTTAAAAGGACACCCCACACATTGAACAGATGTTCTAATTTCCTTTGCATTATTGATATCAGTAATAATAATGGCTAACATTTGTTGAGTACTCGCTATAGGCAAATGCTTTACGTTGGATTTATCTTACAAAGTGCTGGCAGATATCAGCCCTATTTTAAAAATTAGGGAACTGAGGCTCAGAGAGGTAATTTGTCACACAGGTAATAAGTAGCAATGCCAGGATTGGAACCTGGATTTTCTAATAGCCATTCATCAGTTCTGCCCAAGAAACAGGGCAAGGTGAAACACAGGCTGAAGGTTACATCAGTCGTTATGAGAAAGAGTTGGGCCCCCAGCCTCCTCCTCCATCTAGCTCCCAGAACACTTAGAGCTGGGTATAAACCCCTTAGTTAGAACTCTGTAGGGATCTCCTCTGGGTAACCTTTGTGGCCCTAGTGAGAAAAGATTTCCCCATATTGTCATTTAAAGTCACCCTACCATAGAACCCTAAGGTGAACCCCGCCAGTTTCCACAGTCTGAAGTCATACATGAGTGTAGTTTGTCTTTACTCATACATCCTCAAGGGACATTTAGGGAGACTAGAGAATGGGAGAATTGACCAGGTGTGGGCCAAGCTTGATTGCTATTGGATGAATATTTAAGCTTAAAAGATCAAACCTTTAAAATTTTTGATTTTGTTTATCTGCAGATCCTGGCTGAAATTAAAGACAAGAGAGCGGTAGTGATAAATATCTCAGTCAGAATTGCATGTTTGCTGCTCAGAACAGATGGCAGCCATCCAATTATTAGTCTGGATCTTTTCCTAAAACCAATTTACCTCTTAAATCTCATTTCTGTAATGGGAGAACCCAAGTGTTTTCTAGTGTAAGGGGAGGACTAGATTAAATAAGAGAATCAGGGAATTTAGGAGGGAGCAAAACTGTAATAACTGATTGGGATCATCATGTGTTTATTCATTTATTTAGTTGATAATACTAATAATTGCTAATTTTCAGCATGTGTTATCCATTTATTCTGCACATATTTGTTGAGCACCTATGATGTGTCAGGTACTGTGCTCGATGTTTGAGATACATGGATAAACAAAATTCCTGCTCTGCTGGAACTTATATTCTAGTAGGCAGTAAAAGATAAATATAATAAACAAGCAAAATATAGGGGGTGAGAAGATGACTATGTTGGTCTGAGTCCTTTTGAAAAACAAATGCCAAGATGGGTTAAATGTGTTTGATTTTATTAGGAGAATGACAGTATGAGAGAAAATGGGGAGGTAAGCAGCAAAAGCTGGAGCTGGGAAGGTCTGGGAGAGTGGTCAGACCATGGTGCAAATTTGACCAGACTGAAGGCGAGAGGGAGAGAAAGTTGGGTGAAAACAGCCCAACCTGCAGTGCAGTGTAAGGAGGATCGGCAAGGCCATCAGAGAGTGCTGGAGCACTCCAGAGAGGTCCTGTGTCTCCGAGGAATGAGCCTGTTTTCGCATTCCTGCCAGACTCAATCAGTGGCTGGGAGTAACCCCTGAGAGGCACGGTCTTGATGCAAATACAGGGATGGATTTCAGAGTACAACAGCTGGGATCCCTGATCGATTATATTCCCATAGTTGGATGTCTGAGAGGCACATTCTCATGACAGCCACAGTGATAAACTCTGTGGAAAGAAAATAGAGCAAGGGAGGAGAATAAAGATCTCTAATGGGTGGCAAGTTGCAGTTTAGAATTGGGCTCTTAAGGTAGCCTCAATGAGAGAGGAGCATTTGAACAAGGCCTTGAAGGAGGGGTGGGACTTAGCCATGAGGATAGCAGTGGGAAGAGCCGATCAGGAAAAGCCTGTGCAAAGGGCCTTGGGTGGACTCTTATCTAGCATGTTTTAGGAGCAAGGCCAGTATGGTTAGACAGCTGGGACTGAAGGGAAGCATAACAGGAGATGTGATTGGAATTGTAACTAGTCTCGGTCCATGAACGGGTCTTGTTAGGCCATTGTAAGGACTTTGGCTTTTACTCTGTGTGGGGTAAGAAGCCATTGAGGTGTTCTGAGCAGAGAAGTAACATAACCTAGCATGTTTTGCAAGGATGGAAGCGGGGAGACTAGGTAGGATGCTACAGCAGTAATTCAGCTGAGAAATGATGGTAGCTTGAGCCAAGGTGGTACAATGAGGGTAGTGGGAACTGGTTGAACTGTGGATATATTTTAAAGTAGAACCCATAGTATTTCCTGAGACTGGATATGGGGTTTGAGAGAAAGAGAGGGTTCATGATAACTCTAAGATGCTTGGACTGAGCAAATGGAAGTTGCCATCAATTGAGATACAGAACTTGTGAAATAATTTTTTTTTTGAGGAAGAGGGTAGATACCAAGTGCTCAGTTTTGGACAAGTGGATTAGTTATCATGTGGAAATGTTGAATAGACAATTGGATATATGAGTTTAGAGTTCAGGAAAGACGGCTCATCTGGATTTATAAAATTTATTTTATCTCTGGTAATAAGTAGGATCACAAAATATCTAGAACTATGGTCCACAAAGCAGCATAATCTAGTGAACTAGTATTTATTCAATGTTAAATATATATTTATGACCAAATTCAGTCATTGTAAAATAGATACACAATAGAGCTCTATCTGCTCTCAATTATCTTATTAAAGTAATTTTACTAACTATTTTGTTGTTTGCCAACCAATGTAAGTGAGGATGGCAAGAGTTAAAAGTTACGGTCCATTACCTGAGCTTACATTAGGAGTTAAGAGACATAAGAGCTTCTGAGACAGTGCGTTTTCTTAAAATGAATTTGCTTTCTGGTTGGAGAGGTAAGACATAGGCTTGAAACAATTAGAGGACAAAAGAATAGTAAACAAACTGTCACTGTATTCTGATAAAACGTAGTGCTGACTATTGCACTAATTGAGACCAGGATAGTATAGCGTGGTTAGTAATAGTGGTGTATGGCACAAAAAGTAAGTGCAAAATAAGTTGAAGAAGATAAAAATTAATGTGAGTTGCAGGAAAGCTACTACAGGGAGAAAGCAGAACTTAAAAGCAGAGAAGTCATTTCTAAGTGTCAGAGGGAGGGAAATACAATGTATTCAAAGACCAGAAAAGAAATTGTCCTTACCTGGGGCAGAGAGGAGAATTAGATAGAAACACTGATAGAAATATATATCCATACATAGAATTTGATGTTCAGGGAAAGTGAATTAGGGGAGTGGGTGAAGAAAGATCAATTTCGTATTTCAGAAGAATAAAACTGTCAACTCTTTTCAGAACATATAGGAAGAGGGAAAGATTAGGTAGGAAGATCTTTTAGGAAGGTAGGAAGTATGAAATATGAGTGCTTGTGGATAGAGCCTAAAAAATTGCCAATGTTCTGTAAAAGGAAGGGTGCCCAGGCCTTTTTCTAACCTTCAGGTGTGAGCCTGGAGGCCAAGGAGTAAATGAATAAGTAGGACAAAGTAAGTGGAGTAGTACTTAAGGTGCTAATACAAATATTTAAAAACCCAAGGGTGATGGCAATGGGAATGATTTATAAGGGAGAAATCCAAAAGAAATTTCAGTAAGAGGGTTAAATTAGACAGAAGCATGAGAATTTTATAGGTTCCAAATTATGGGCAAAACAGAGCCTTAGATTAGAGATTTTGGATTGCAAACCACAGAGAAATAAAATCCAAATAAAATAATGGCAGGAAGAACATTGAAGGAAACCAAGGGTAGGAAGTAAATAATTCTAAGATGTATATGTGAAAAGATTTTCTAGAGCCTTTCTGAAGCCAGATCCCATTAGAAAAGTGGGTGCTCTCCCTCTGACCCTTCTCTCTCTTGTTCTCTCTTTCTTCCCTTCTTTCTTTATGACTTCTCAGACTTCTGGAGGTCAGAAATAGTGTCTGCCTAAGGAGAGAGTTTCCTTCTCATAGTCAGTAGATGTTTAACCAACGTGTGAAGTATGGATAGATGAATGAACAAATGATCAGAACTCAGGTACTCGGGCTCCCATGTAGTAGTGACACCCCTTTACAATTTCATATCCAGTTCCATAATTGTATCCCTATGATCACTACACTGTTCTTTGAAACCTCTGTATCTCTGAAAGAATCATTAAAAACATCCTGATTCTCAGATTTGTTATGTGATAACCAGTCTGTCTCTATTCTTGTTGCCCTTGACTCTTACTTTCACATCCTTTCCTTCTCTAGTATGGGATGGTATTTAATTGCTATAAGCAAGTAACAAACAGGTATGTAAATGGGGTGATCACATAAATTCCAAGAGATTCCTGATACTGGTTTATATTTATGCTGGGGTTCTCTATATAGCTGGGTTGACAATATGCCTATTTCTTTGTTAGGTAATTTGAGCTTTATGGTTTAGAGGCTAAATGAGGAAAATGCAATAGGCTTCAAGACCGTCTATGGTGCATGTGCTCATCTTACTTGAACTGTTCACAGCACTGGGCAGAGTTGATTCCTCTTTCCTTCTTTCTTCACTTGGCCGCCATGATATGCACTCTTGATTTTATTCCCACCTCACTAGTCTCTCCTTCTTAGCGTTCTTTGCTGATTCCTTCTCTTTTCCCCAACCTGACCACGAGGGTTCAGTTACTGGTGCCCATTTCTTCTCTATTATTCTCTACTCACTCCCTAGAGATCTCATTTCATCTCATTCTAATGCCATTTATATGCCAAGACTGCATTTATTTTTACCTACAGCTTAGACTCCCCTTCTGCCCTAGGATCTTAAGAACTCACTTACCCCAAATACCTGCATGGCTCATTCCCTCACCTTTTTTTGGTCTTTGCCAAGATGTCACCTTCTCAGTGAGGCCTCCCCCTGACCACACTATAGAAAACCACAGACCTCTCTGATTCTAGCAATCCCCCTCACCTGGATCTATTTTTTGCCATAACCCTTATCATCTTCTACAATACTATATAATGCACCCTTTTTGTTTGTTGGTTGCTTGGATTATTGTCTTTCTTCTTTCACTATGGGGGCAACTTCCACATAGTGAAGGGTTTTGTCTGTATTTGGAAATCAACGCTTGAAAAGATTCAGTAACCTATCAAGGGGTTACATATCCAGTAAGCAATGAGACCAGGATTTTAAATCTGGGATTGTCTTGTCCCAAAGCTCCGCCACAGTCCACTATATCATCCTACCTCTATTTTTCCTCAGTTGGAATGAGACACCATAGCACCAGGTTTAACTACATATATTATTACATGCCTAGAATAACACATTATGCATGAGGAGCCAACTTGGTCACTTTGGTAATTTGTGGAATTGATTTTTTAAGACTGCACACAATCTATAACCATTTTTCTTTAGGGATTTGTTTAAAAATTAAACTACAGCTTTTCTGTAAGTGAAGTATTCCAGAGGTATACCAGTACCAAAAAAAAAAAAAAAAAAAAAATTCTACTAGCAGATATTTAAAGTGTGTGTGTGGATAAGCATGCTGCTTTCTCTTTGAACAACTTACAGTTCTTTCAGGCTGAGTTTCCTAGAATTCAAACAACTGCTTAATTTAGTGGAAAAGAATATTTAACTAAACCAATTGTTGGACTTTTTGGAGATGAAGGAAGCAGCTGTTTTCTGAACTCAGCCTCAGTTATATAATAGCCTATCAAAAATAGCCACAGACAAAAAATTACCTATTAACAAATGAAACATACATAGCAAAAAAATCCCCCCAAACACCCATCAAACAAAATGCAAGTGTTCCATAATTTATTTCTTTTCTCATGTGCACATAAAATGAGAAGTTAATATTTAACATATTCAGGATCTTATATTTTAGTTTCCTCTGACTCAGTTTACAAATGGACATGAAGATAATCAGCATCGTAAAAATGTTAGCATTGATGTCAACATCACCAGGGATAAGTCATCTTGAGAGTACATACCCTTGATATGATGTGATGGGAATGGCACTTTACCTTTGTGATCTTCCTCACCAAAAACTCTGAAAAACTTCAGAGTCTAAAGAGTCTACAATTATCATTCTAGCAAGATCAAGGACTATAGGTGCCTCAGTACAATGAATTCTCCTCTATCAAATCACCACCCACACATCCAAACCTAGTGGCTTTCATACCCGTGTATAGTGTACACCATAGAGGGGATGAAAGTACCATCTAAGCTGAACTTTAAGTGTACTTTTTTTGAGTCAGAGCATTTGGTGAGGACCGTTTGCCTTATGCATTTTCCTGCCTTTGTTAGCAGTGTAAGGAAGCTGCCTTTCCCTTGGCATTGTTTTCGGGTTTGGGTGTTTTCAAAAATGCTGTTCCACTGTGATACCTTCACTTGATGCTTTCGTTTTCAGTCAGTCAATTCAATATTTAAAATATTTGGATCAAGAATGTTCCTGAAGTCAAAAGTATTTTGAATGGTGTCCACAATATGTGATACTACACGTACTCAACTGGATATTTAAATTGTCCAGTTTGCCTCTGTGTGTACTCAGCTGCTTTTTAAACTTGAAAAGTTTGAACTTTCTTTGTTTCTTGTTTTGAAAAATTATTTTGTATTTTTCTCCTCAAAGTTGTGATTTTAGTTGAAAGAGTAACTGTAAGTTTTAACATTTGAGTAGTTGGATTTTTTTGCCCTAGGTTTGCACAAAGAAATATTGAGTGGGGCCCCTTGTATTTACTAAAATTTTCACATTCCCTTTTTACTTTCTCCTTAAGTTTGAATCTCAGGTTTTGTTGGTATAGCAAAATAAATAACCTTCTATATGTATTGGGATCATATATGCAAATAGAGAAGTTGAAACCGATCATTGAGGAGCTATCCTCCCCATAAAGGAGTCATTGATTCCCTAATTCTGCTAGACTCTTGAATTTAGACTCGGGGATTCCTGGTTCTCATATTTAAATCTCAAACACCTGTATTCCCTGAGAAGTTTCAGAGAACAGTTTGGCCATCACAGGAATGCAATTATGGAATTGGGTGTGGAATTGTAAAGGGGTGTCAGTACTACATGGGAGCCCGAGTACCCTGAGTTCTGATCATTTGTTCACTCATCTGTCCATACTTCACACGTTGGTCAAACATCTGACTGTGCAACTGACATTGTGCTATGTGCTAGAGACAGAAATGAATAAGACAATGAGCTCTTTTCAGTGGAGGAGACAGGAGATAGAAGACAAGTAAACGCTGTGTGAAAAGTGCTGGTCACTAAAGTCAGACTCAGGGCAGAGGGAAAGCCAGAGTTCACCTAAGTCATCCTAGCAGAGATGACAGCTGAGCCGAGTGTCTGAATCTTTTAGATTTGGACAATTAGGAGTTAATTAATCAAGAGAATGAGTCAGGTTGGAGGGTGGGGAAGCAAAGGGGAAATAGCACAGCCACAGTCCTGATTTTCTAGATCATCCTAGAGAAACGGAATATTCTCCCTGGATACAGATCCCTTAGCAGATGATAGAATGACTGACTTACCAAGTTGTCCACATGCAGACTTATAAGTCCCGAGTTTATTATGTAAGGTATGTGGTATTCAAAGACTATTTGTGTGTATGACCCAGCAATCCCACTACTGGGCATATACCCTGGGAAAACCATCATTCAAAAAGAGTCATGTATCACAATGTTCATTGCAGCTCTACTTACAATAGCCAGGACATGGCAGCAACCTAAGTGTCCATCGACAGATGAATGGATAAAGAAGATGTGGCACATATGTGCAAAGGAATATTACTCAGCCATAAAAAGAAATGAAATTGAGTTATTTGTAGTGAGGTGGATGGACCTAGAGTCTGTCATACAGAGTGAAGTAAGTCAGAAAGAGAAAAACAAATAACGTATGCTAACACATATATATGGAATCTAAAAAAAAAAAAAAAAAAGGTTCTGGAGAACCTAGGAGCAGGACAGGAATAAAGACACAGACATAGAGAATGGACTTGAGGACATGGGGAGGGAGAAGGGTAAGCTGGGACAAAGTGAGAGAGTGGCATGGACATATATACACTACCAAATGTAAAATAGATAGCTAGTGGGAAGCAGCCACATAGCACAGGGAGATCAGCTCGGTACTTTGTGACCACCTAGGGGGGTGGGATGGGGGGGTGGGAGGGAGACACAAGAAAGAGGAGATACGGGGATATATGTATATGTACGGCTGATTCACTTTGTTATAAAGTAGAAACTAACACACCATTTTAAAGCAATTATACTCCAATAAAGATGTTAAAAAAACCCCCCAAAACCAAAGACTATACGTATGTATACATATATACACACATATAAATATGTTTGTCTACATATATATTTATTAATGTTCCTTAACTAATTCACATATATCAAAATCTTGATTTCTTAATTAGAAAGTTAATAAATATAGGTGGTTTTGAATCAGAGAGACATGGGCTTATTTTCCAACTTTTCCACTTACTAGGTGAGTGAACTTGGAAAAATCAGTCTCAGAGAGTCTGTTTCTTCAGGTGTAAACTGATAGTAATTATAGTTCTCATAAAAATTTTTGACCAAAGTCAAATGAATATTTAGGTAAAGGTGATAATGGAACATAATAGTTGCTTAATAAATGGCAACTGTTATTATTAGTTAACTTCTTATTGTACAAGTCAATTTCTTAGACAGGTCTATTAAATCTTGCAGGGACATTATTATTTTTTTCAGTGCTTTCACATTTGCTGAATGCATCTTTCTACACATATAACCTAATATTGTGATTGACTTGTTCAGGAGAAAGACCAGAGTCTCATCCTTCTGTGTGAACCAAGAAGCTATCAGATGGGTTCATTTCCAACATGGGGAAACTGAGGCTTAGATGGACTGATTGATTGGGGCAGGGAGCCAGTTCATTAAATGTTAGCATTCTCTGTCCAGCAGTCCTTCCATTTGACTGTCTGTGGAAATCTTGGAAGTCTTGGTCTGATTCTGTTATTATGGAAATATGCTAGAAGCTTATCCAATTAGATTGGCTCCTAGTAGAGCCATCACTCTGAAAGCTAGGGTGCAAGCCAGTTATGTTAAAGAAGATTTACATGGCAAAGCAAGAAATGAGCCAGCTGTCAGTGTGTCTACCCTTCAGTCCATTTTACTATTGAGAGTGAAGGCTCTGAGGTTTAGCCTACTGACGGATTGGATTCCAGACAATAGCAATTCTAGCCTGAAGATTTTTAGAAATAAGTGTTTTGAAAGATGCCAACTGAAAGTTTACTTCTAAAATATTTAATGGGTCTCCCTTTGGAGAGTTGGATGTTTTGTAAGGGCCAGTGATTATTGCATGCCTTAGGCCTTTAAAAAAGAACCTAAACAAAACAAAACCAAAAAAACCCCAAACATTTTCATTTAGAAGTTTTACTCTATTTTAGCATAGTATGAAAAATCATTATTTTGTGATTAGATCTGTCATCATTAGATCCTTTCCTCTCCTCCCCCCCCTCCCTTCTCTCCTCTCTCCTTTCCCCTCTTTTCTTCTCTCTGGTGAGATTCTAACTGTAGGAGTTAGATTGCTTAATGCCCGTCCAGGGCAAAGATCGAAAGAATTGCAGTATGCAGTTACGCAGTGGTGTGGGTGGGGTGAGAATTTAAGAGAACACTAAGTTCCAAGAAATATAGTTGCCACAAACAGATTTGTAAGACCTCCCTTAGAGCTGAAGGTTAATTAGAGTCCTTATTTCCTGTGAAATGTGAAGTTCTAGGGTATAGTCCAAATAGTGTCAAAGATAGCTGCCGCTTTATACCCACATCGGTTGTCCAACACCCACTGTTTAAAAAAAAAAATCTCAGCAACAAAAATATTCCTTTGTATACAGCTAATTTTATTTTAAAATTTATTTTATTGAAGTATGTTGATTTACAATGTATTTATATCTAATTTTAATCTTATAATATAAAAATATTTTTGGAAGAGAAATTTAACAATTTAGCTAAAAATTTCCTTCTAAGTGAAATTCCAAACAGCAGTCCACTCTGTTCCTGATAGACGTTGGAATTGTTAAAAATGAAATCCTAAGCTAATATGGTACCACAATAGTAACCAGCCCTCTAAAGCCAGCCCCTGAATAGGGAAAGAATAGTAATTCAGTTGGGAAAGAAAGGTCAAGCCAGATGACTATCTCTGGTTAGTTTTGTCTAAGGCTTTATTAACTTACTATGGTTTGCCCATTTGACATTTGATTTTTATCAAGCTGTATTCTTATCTCCCTCTTTTATTTACATATCCCTTTCGGAAATGGGTATGAATGAAATAAAAATCACATCATTTTGGGGTGTGGGCATATCCATTTTCCTTTGTTTGAATTTACCAAATCTGTGTGTGTGTGAAGAAGCCAGAAATGCAGTTTATGATGGCCTAATGAAGTAAGTATTATGTTTCCTGGAGCTATTGAAAGTAGTCAGCTCACTTCCAACAGTGCAATGTAAACACTTTCAATTTTGTGTCAAGCTTTGTGTGACTGCTGGGTCTTCTCCCTCTTTCCACAAATCTACCAAGTACAAATGCATATGCTGACAAATGGAATGCAAACAAATGGTATGCCATGGGTACACAATGGGTGAAATGTACAGAGAGGCTCTTATCCACCAGTACAAATGGTAGTCCCCAAATGCCACGTTATTTATAACGAGGAGAAGAGACTTCCTAACATAGGGCTCAAAATAAAGAGGGTTTGTCTACAAAAAGAATCTGATGATTCAGTTCTGTGCATTTGTTTATTGATGATCACTTTTTCCCCTTATGTCTTGACATTCCACCAAAGCAAACTGCATGATCTTCCCCTTGAGAACCAATCCAGAGCTTAGCTTTATTTACAAGTTTCATTATACTAAAGAGCAAAATGTTCTAACTGATTGAATAGATATCACATGGCAGCCCACTGACTGGGAGAAATATTTGACTCCTACAGAGAAGTCCTAAATGTTAGCTGATTCACGGTTAGTTTTGTTTTTGTTTTATATTTACCGTAGCCTGAACCACTGCCTATGGTTCCTTCCTCCCTCCCTCCCTCCCTTCGTTCTTTTTTTCATTATGGTGTTTCTCTACTTCAGGGATCCAAGGGGATGGGAAAGACCTAGACTTTTAGGAGTGGAGTGCCCTCATGGGCTGGGGTCTCCAGCATCAAAGATAATTGCAATGACTACTATATCCTTGATGGTATCCCTGGCTCTCTAGGATGGGTGTGGCCTGGGGAAGATCTTTTAGTACATAGTGGTTATTCCAATATCAAAATGTAAATTCAACACTCTACAGAAATAACATTTTTGAAAAGAGACTAGATTTTTCTAAAGTCACTTTGGTAAGGTATTAGAATAATAGTTGAGAGTCCTTGCTTCTCACAGCAATATTACTGCAGCTTTTATTCCTGTCTCTGCCAATAGCCCTTGGTTCTTTCCACCAAACCAATGAGTGCTAACACATTATTTGAAGCTTATAGCCAACATTGTGATTCAGGCAGCATGCGTAATTAATCCCATATCATGGCCAGTATTACTTTCTCTCTCTCATCCAAAAGTGCACAGAGCTCTTGATTATTACCTGTATCCTCACTACCTAAATAAAGTTCATCTGTCCCTTTCCCTTTCTCCTTCCTCCCTTTAACCTCCCTAAGAATTGTTATTCTTAGGTGGAACACGACCAAATGGGTCTAGGTATATTTATTAATTTACCACCCCTCAAAGTGTTTAGGTCAATCTGAATGATATATTTAGGGATGAAAACACTTCCCATAGTCTAAATGGAACGTAAGCTTGAGCATTAAAGTTTTACTGAGTGGTCAACTCGTGTACGAAAAGAAGTAACCCTTCACCTGAGGCACTGGCTTGAAATAAGTAAGACTTTTGTGGGAATTACAGTCTGCATATCACCTGTGTGTCAGCTGGTGTTGTGTTGGTGCCTCTGTGGTTGGTTGGAAAGATAAATCACTTGGAATGACAAAATCTTGGTTCAAACATGTTGATGGGAATCAAATGATTACTGAAGGTCTTTTGAGATTTAAAACTCTGTTCACGGTGTGAAACTTTTCAATGCTATACACCTTAGAGAGATGACTGTTGTGGCATGGTTGTATTCATGCACTCAGCCAGTATTCATTGTGTGTTTGCCATGACTTGGGCACCGTACATGAGGCTGGCGACAGGGTTCTGAGCAGATAGACACTGTCTCTGCTCTCTTGAGCCTTAGATTTCAGTGGTGAAAATAGACATGAGAAAAGCAAACACATAACCACAGTTTTACATAGTGTTAACTGCCATAGAGAAAACAAAGCAGGGATTTCAGTAAAGTTACTGGTTATGGGTAGTGGCAGTGGTAGGGCGTTTAGCTAATTTAGACTGAGCAGTCAAGGAAGGTCTCCCTGAGGAGATACTATTTAAATTGTTCCAAGTTGAAAACTTAGGGATCTTTTTGAATTAGATTCCTCTTTTCATAGTTCTGGATTTATGAGATTTAACTGAATACTTATTTGATTTTTATTTGCTCTTTCTCAGCTAGCCAAACCTTTTTGCTGTTGTCATAGAAACATTTAATAAGCTTGCAAATTGACTATAGGGGAGTTTGTTTCCTTTTAAGAATTACCGTAAATATCTCACAACTAGGGAAAAACGGCCTCCAGGTAACAGGTGATACTTGTTGAAAAAATAGCCTCATGACTTTAATAGCCAGACTTCAGCTATGAGCATATTTTTTTGAGCAATAATAGATTTTTTCCCCCAATGAAAAGCCACTTTTCTTTTAGTAATTCTATATAGTTAAACCCATCCCAACATTGTTGGCATGAGAGGTATGTCTTTTTGATGGCTTCTCAATCAAAGAAGTGACAAAAGACGTTACCTCAGTCCTTTCAGAATTTAGCTATGTGAAAAGAGAAGTAATTTAGTAATTCCAGCTATGGTAGAGCCACCAGCCTCAGAAAATGTAACCCACCCAATATCTTCATTGTCAAATCAGCTTGCTTGACCTTTGTTCTTTATGCATTTTAACTAGGTGCATCGGTAATTGGATCCTGGGGTGGATGTTTCAAGATGGATAGCTCCCAGTAGATAGATATTGAGATATTGAAGTACTGGTCAATTATGCTTTACCTTGCTGGTGGGTATCAGTCAATTGCTGTCCTCAAGGCCCCTCCTGTAATACTTCAGAAGACATCCATTAGGGATGAGAACTATGAGTTTCTTTCCACTAGAGGCTTGCCCTGGAGGTCACCCAGTCCTGGTCTTTCTCTCTTAAGGAATTAAGTAAAAATATAGGTCCAAAACAGAAAAACTTTAGAGACCCTTTAAAAAGTTTATGAAAGATAGTATTTGAATGAGACACAGGTGGTTAACTGTATGGCTCATTTATGACTCATTCATTCACAGATATTTAGAGAGGGAGCATGGCAGGGAGACTTCAGGCTGTGATGCAGGTCTGCCACCTGTGAAAGGAGAGCGGCAAGGAAAGAGGATTGTATAGAAGGAGCTTCAGAGCTCAGTGCAATTTTGAAAGCATCTTAGGTAGGCTGATGGGGGGTTCCTGGGTCAAGGTTGTTTGTTAGAGGAGTCCCACATCAAAACAGCCCAGCTCTAGTTCTCCTACTTCATTTAGTCATTCTGGGAACAGCCAAGAGGAAGCATTGCCTCAGAGTGAACTTTGAGACAGATCTGAAAGAGTGCCCTGTGAGACAGTTTTTCTTGAAGGGAGGTCTGAATGGTGCACCCATGGCCACCATAGACAACATCCAGAATTTTATCTTGAGTGACTCCTGGTGAGAGAGAATGAGTGAGAGAGAAACAGGTATGTTTTCGTTTTGTTTTGTGTATAAATTAAGAGTGTGGTTTTAAATTTGATAAATATGAAGTATCTAAGACATCCACATGGAGGTAGATACACCAGGATTTACTAGATAGGATCTCAGAGAAGAGGTTGGGCTGGAGAATCAGTTTTGAAGTCATCATATTTTATAGATAGTATTTAAAGCCATGGGAATAGATGAGATCATTTTGGGGAGAGATTGTAGAGAAAGGAGAAAATGTCCAAGACTGAGCTCTATGGAAATCCAATACGGAGAGGCCAGGATCAGGAGGAGAAGCAAGCAGGGGAGACTGAGTAGGAACAGCCCGAAAGGTAGGAGGAAAGGCAGGAAAGTGTGCAAGATGAGTGTTAAAGGGGGAGGAAGTGAGACAACTGCATGAAATGCTGCTTTTTGGGCTAAAGTAGAAGATGACACAGTTGGCAATATGGAAGTCTCCGGTAGCTTTCTTTCTTCTGAGTATCATGAGTTCAGAAGACAGTTCAGAATAGGCTAAAGAGAGAATGGAAAATGAGGAATTGGAGTAAATATGTATCTAAAACTCAAGAAATTTGGTGATTTACGGGAGCAGGGAAATAGGGCAGTGGCTGGAAGTGGGTATGGAGAGAAGAAAGTTCTTGTTTTTCATGACTGTAGATATTGGAAGATATTTGTAAGCCAATGGGAATGATCCTATGGAGGGTAAGCAATTAATTTTGTAAGAGAAAGAAAGGATAGCTGAAGAAGAAAAGTTGCTGGAAAGATGAGTCTGGGATCCCGAGTGCAGATAGAAGGCCTGGCCTTTGCTCGGAGGAGGGAGATGGCATATGTATGGGGTATCATTCTTCCCCAGGGGTCTGCAGTGCCTCTCCTCTCAACTTTCTGTTTGTCCAGGGAAGGCTGGAAGGCAGCCTTCATTCTGTTTGGCCATGTGCTCAGCTAGAGATACTATTACCACGGAAGAAAGAAAAATGGATACGGGAGGACAACTAGGAAAAATCTTTATTAGATTTATTCCTAGTATATTTTTCTTGCTATTGTAAAGGATGTATCTTTTTTTTTTAAGTTACATTCCACAGTTCTCTTTCAAAGCATAGATCTTATCATATCATACCACTTCCCTGGCCTCCTTTAACTACACAATAAAGTCCGAACCTCAGCCTGGCAGTCAAAGCCCTTTGCAGTCTGTCCTCATCTCCCTGCTCCCATACTTCCCATTTTACTTACTAGTCCCTGCATATGAAATGTACCTGTGAAGTCACTCTGTCCTTCCTTTCTTCCCCAGCTTTGAAACTTCTCACCCTTCCAAGGCCTGCTGAAAGGACTCTTCCTCTCTGAAGCCTACCTGGATTTGCAGAACTAATTATTCACTCACATGTGCCTCCATAGCCCATGATACCTGCTTTTATTATACCACTCAATATATTGCAGTTTCAAATGTATTTGGAAATCTGTCTGCCCATGAAAACATGAGATCTGCTAGTTCCAAAAGTGTTTTAATCATCTGGTAGTAAATTTTATTTAATTCTTTTCCTTCCTTCCTTCCTTCCTTCCTTCCTTTCTTTCTTTCATTCTTATTTTTTAAATTGAAGTATAGTTGATTTACAATGTTGTGTTAATTTTTGTTGTACAGCAAAGTGATTCAGTTATACATACATATATATATTCTTTTTTATATTTTTTTCCATTATGGTTTATCTCATAAACCATAATGGGAAAGAATATTATTTAATTCTTAATGTCAAGCTCATAAGATATATTTTTGGAGAATTTTTCTTACAGGCTTATGAAAGCCATTTGATGACATTGGGCCTGATTTTTTCATAAAAGGTGATGATAAAGCAATTCTTTTGCATTGGGCCTGAGTATTTGGGTGGAAATACAGCTGCCCCTGCAACAACATTACCATGTCTCCTTTTTTTTTTTTTTTTTTTTTTTTTACCATGTCTTCTTGTCAACAAGGACAGAGTTCACCCAGAGACAGGAATATATGCCAAAGGGGAAGTACTGGAAGGGGGAAAACATACTTCTCTTGGACACATGTCCATCCTTTCCAGTTTGCCTGGCCTGGAAGTGTGTAAATGCAGTGCTGGAGCACACACCTTCAAACCTGTTGGAATCTCTAGCCACCTCTCTTTATATTCCTTAAGTTTTAGAATTATTATGATTAAGCAGTCATTGTGTGCCAGCTACTTCAGTAAGTGCTATGCCGTTCTGATCGCATTGACTTCTTACGACGATGCTAGAAGAAAGGTAGTTTTATGATTTCCATTGGAAATTGAGACCAAGAGTGATGAGGAGACTTGCCCAAAGTCACACACACACAACCTGCAGCAGAATGAGGGTTTCAGTCCTTTTCTGCTTGAATTTAGAGACTGAACTTTAAACACTGTGCTCCGAAAACCCTCCTAGGTGTTTGGTCAGCCCATGTCTCTGCTGGGAAGGCCCAAGTTGGAGACAGAGCTGATTTAAGAGAGCCCCATGGTGTATGACAGTGCTCTAGGTCAAATCCCAGGAAAGATAAAGCTCCTTTTAATGTTTTCCAAATTCTTCTTCCCTGTAGTCTATTATAATGCTGTCCTCCAGCTGTCCAAAGCCCACCCAAACTCACTCGAAATTTCTTTTTTTTCAAACACAGCTTTATGGAGATATAATTCACATACCATATAATTTACCCATTAAAATGGATTTTTAGTATATTCAGTGTTGTTCATCCATCACCACAATCAATTTTAGAACATTTTTATTACTTCAAAAAGAAACCCATACCCCTTTGCCATCACCCCCAATCTTCTTGTACCCATAGCTCTAGGCAACCACTAATATACTTTCTGTCTCTATAGATTTGCCTTTTCTGAACATTTCCTATAAATGGAAATGTACAATATATGGCCTTTTGTTTCTGACTTTTATTTAGCAAAATGTTTTTAAGGTTCATTCATGTTGTAGCATATATCGGGACTTTTCTGTGGCCAAATAATATTCCATTGTCTGAACACACCATATCTTATTTATCTATTCATCAGTCGAAGGATATTTCAGTTGTTTTCACTTTTTGGCTATTAAACATAATGTTGATGTGAATATCATTCAAAGTTTCTAGTCCATCTTTTCATTTTTCTACTCAGAACTTCCACTTCCCCATATCTAAGTCCAGAGCTAGGAGAGCATTAGAACAGTCTAATGATCGTAATTCATACTGAGGGGTAGGTGACTGAGGTACTAAATGCATTTTAAAAGAGGAGCGTTATGACATGGAAGCAACCTAATTGTCCATCATCGGATGAATGGATAAAGAAGATGTGGTACATATATACAATGGAATATTACTCAGCCATAAAAAGAAACGAAATGGAGGTATTTGTAGTGAGGTGGATGGAGTTAGAGTCTGTCATACAGAGTGAAGTAAGTCAGAAAGAGAAAAGCAAATACAGTATGCTAACACATATATATGGAATCTAAGGGAAAAAAAAATGTCATGAAGAACCTAGTGGCAAGACGGGAATAAAGATACAGACCTACTAGAGAATGGACTTGAGGATATGGGGAGGGGGAGGGGTAAGATGTGACAGGGTGAGAGAGTGGCATGGACATATATACACTACCAAATGTAAAATAGATAGCTAGTGGGAAGCAGCCACATAGCACAGGGAGATCAGCTCGGTGCTTTGTGACCACCTAGAGGGGTGGGATAGGGAGGGTGGGAGGGAGGGAGACGCAAAAGGGAAGAGATATGGGAACATATGTATATGTATAACTGATTCACTTTGTTATAGAGCAGAAACTACCGCACCATTGTAGAGCAATTACACTCCAATAAAGATGTTTAAAAAAAAAAAAAAAAGAGGAGTGTTATGACTCAAGTAAGCCTCAAATTAGTGAGATGGTTGCAGATAGTTCTTTTTGAGAAATGAAGTCTTCCCGGTGCCTTTTTCTTATACTGGCTGCCACCTGTCACTTTTCTCTCCACACCCACAAAATTCCCAAAGAAGCAGTTTAGCAGTCATTTCTGAAAAGCTGCAGATCCTTTCAACAGTTCTGGGTTTAATCCTTTCTCATTTTCTTCCTGTCACATTCTATTTTTCTTCTCTATTATAATTTTTTTTCTGGGTAAAGATTATTATTCTGAATCTTGTCATTACCCATAATTGTAATATCTCCATAATCTCTTCCCACTCTATGACCATTACTTCCTATCTTCTAGCTCCCTCCTTCTAGAACCATGGCTCCAACAATCTGATTCCACTTAGATCTGCAACCCACTGATCTTACCACCTTTTCGCTGTCACCCTCTCGATGTCCTCTCTTCACTCCTGACCAAGCTTGAATTCCATTTGCAATCAGTATAGTCACTCTCGTGCATATACCCTCAATTCCCTTGCCTGTTGTGGCTTCAGTGTTCTTCCTCGCAAAAGCCACTAAATCCATCTGTCTGTCTACTACACGCCTACACCAATCCATCAGAACATGACAAGAGAAACACAAAAAACCTTGCCTCACTATATAATTTGCACAGATTTAACCCACTGTAAATTGATGACTGTCTACTTCAGGTGGGCCTCTGTCACTTTATACTTCATCCTTAATGCTGCCTGGAGATGGTTTCCCTAGTCTGTTGGCTTTCCTAGTTTTCTAGCTAATTTTTTTCACATCTCTCCTCAAACCTCAAATACCTCCTCCATCATCCTCAATCACAACTGGAAGAAAATTCTCGAGCCTCCAACCCCCATTTTTACCCGTCTGCAGCATCTGCTTCCTTTAGCTCCACCCTCTGCACTTGTTTCCATTGTTTCTCCTTAGAGTGAAAGCTAATCTTTCTACTTGTGTGCTAGATCCTGCCTTTTACCAGCCAAAGATCATTGCCCCAACAATTCTCCCCTCTCTCTCCTGCCTCCTCAATTTTTCACTTTCTTGGAACATTATTACCAAAATACAAATATGTTATTTATTATATTTTCTATCTTGAAACAAATAATGAAAACCAAAGCTTTCTACTGACTCCACTATCCTTGCCAGTTACCACTCTACTTCTTTGCTTTCCTTTGCAGCAAAACTCTTTGAAATAGTTGCCTCTATCCACCACCTTCTTGAAATCTCCACTAAAAGGGCTAATCAATATCACAAACAATATATCCAAAATGGAATGTCTGATCCTCACACCTGCAATACTTCTTCTCCATTTGTCTCCATCTCAGTTGATGCCAACGCCACCCTTTTCATTGCTCAGAGCCAAGTTCCTAGAGGTACCTCTGATCTTCTCTTTCTCTCTTGCCCCACAGCCAGTCAGAAAATCTCATTTGCCCTACTTTTAAACTCTGTGCTTTATCTGATCAATTCTTATCATCTCTATCATTAGCACCCTGGTACAAGCCCACTATTGTCTCTCACCCCCTAATTGGTCTCCCTGCTTCCATCTTTGCTTCTTATCATTTGTTTCAACAAGGATTGATCCTTGTAAAGCCTAAGTCAGATCATGTCACTTTTCTACATATAACCCTCAGTGTAAAAGCCAAAATACTATCAACAGCCTACACAACCCTGCACAAAGGACCCCTATTAATCCCTGACCTTGTCTTCTATTTCTTGTCCCTTCCTACTCACAAAGCTGATGTGCTCTACCTCAGGACCTTTGCATGGGCCTCTGCCTGGAATCATCTTCCCCTAGAAACCCACGTGGCCAGCTCTTTCAATTGCTGAAAGATTTCAAACATCACCTTCTCAATTATGTACACCTGAGTCACCCTATTTAAAATTGTATAAAAAAATAAATAAATAAAATTGTATAGCATCTCCACGCTGGTTGTCTCACCCTGTTCTGTTTTTGTATAGTGTTTGCCACCTTCTAATATACAATATATATAAAATTTTGCTGTTTTTTAATGTTTATTTTTTACTGTCTGTCTCTTTCCACTACAATGTGAGCTCCATGAAGTCTGGGATTTTTGTCTGTTTTATTCATAAGCATTTAGGTGCTCAATTAATATTTGATCAATGAATTAATCTGAGAAGTAGAGAAATGCATCCAGTATAGCCTAATAAATTTAACAATCAACTTGCTCTACTGTGTGAAATATCAATTTTCTTTGAAAGTTTGGTACTTGAATCATATATTAAATCTGAAACTTATTTTTAAAAGATATATATATATAAGTATACATACTTATATTTATCACCCCCATTGCCACTCCTGTCGTAAGCTTTCATTGAAATGGTTGCTATTTTGAGTTTGCTATAGAAAAATATTTGTTTTAGCCTATATTATATTTAAACGCAACATTCTTTTGATAACTAAAACCTAAAATCATTCGTTTTAAAAAGAGAAGTTTGAAGCCATGGTATTAGCTTTGTGTTCTGGAATTTGGCATTGAGGACTCCCCGGAATTCTCCAACTGCTGAGACCTAGCTGAGAGCTAAGAATAGGGCAGAACATAAACTTCTATAGAGGCAACTGTGAAAGGAATTTTTAGAAGCAGTGTGAGACTACAGCGTTGTCAAAGAGTTTGGGAAATGGCAGTCTTTAATTGTCAAACAGTACAGAGTTTTAGTTATATATTTTATTATCCTAAATTTGTAAGGAAATCTGTGGAAAGCTCGTAGGACTCTGCCTCACAGTCTCATTAATTCTCTATTCATTCACATCTTATTTAACATTATGAGGGAACATAGGGTAAGGTCTATATTTGGCAAAAGGCATGTTGTTATTGCCACTTCTTAATATTTATTTATTTATTATTTTTTAAATTTATTTTTTGCTGTGTTGGGTCTTAGTTCCGGCACACAGAATCTTCATTGAGACATGCGGAATCTATCATTGCAGCGTGGGCTTCTCTCTAGTTGTGGCACGCAGGCTTTCTCTTCTCTAGTTGTGACGTGCAGGCTCTAGAGCGCATGGGCTCTGTCGTTTGCAGCATGCGGGCTCTCTAGTTGAGGTGCGCGAGCTCAGTAGTTGTGGCGCGTGGGCTTAGCTGTCCTGCAGCATGTGGGATCTTAGTTCCCTGACCAGGGATCGAACCCACGTCCCCTGCATTGTAAGGTGGATTCTTTACCACTGGACCACCGGGGAAGTCCCTATTGCCACGTTTTATGGAGTACCTTCAAGGCACCCCAGAAATGCATGTGGCAATTTTATTTGACATTGGATTATAATTTGTTGAATTCACTTTAGACCTGGGATCCTCATTTTTGTTTGTAACCTTCCAGGGTAGATTCAAGGACAGTCTAGTAGAATCTGGGAAACGAAATGATGCTGGTTTTGGTTTTCCTGTATTTGCCCTTCCAGCATTCTTATTTCCCCTTTCAGCATCTTAATCCTCATGGCCAGTTTGGTCATGGGGAATACCACAGAGCTCTGCCCTCCTCAGGAAATTCTTATTTCCTGTCCCTACCTGGCTCCTTCCCCTTCAGTGGAAACCTGTTCTTAACCGACTGATTGCTGGGGGAAAAAAAAATCTAGTCTACAGTTTTGTTTTGGTAAAATAAGGAAATTGGTCTAGATGATATCCAAGATCTCTTCCTGCTCTAAAATCTTGTGATTCTATGAGCCTCTCTTTTCTGGGCACAATGAAAACTACTGATTATAAACTTTCTTGAGAAAACTTCCATTTTCACCATGTTTGTGGAATTATCCTTTTTGTTTTGTTATCTCTCTCTCTAAGGAATATTATTTGGACCTAAACTAGTATTCTGCCCATAGCACATTTCATAGAAGACAGGTCTGTCTCAGGCCCAGTTTCTAGGTGCTTGGATTTCAAGCTCCTAACTGGGACTGCTGGGCAGTTTGGTGGAAAAATGCTGGTGTGTTTCCCACTCTTGGTAAAGGCATTGTTTCACAGACGCTCTGCATGTGCTTCTCCACTTCTGGACTCAGCATGGACCACTGAGTCCTCGATAGAATCATTTACTAAAAGGTGTAATATTGCTAGTACTATGATCGTTTTCCAGTCTCAGTGCTTGCAAGCAGTCCCCGTGAGAGCACACTATGGACGAGAAAGAAGTAAGTGAGAATTATTGTCCATCCCGAAACCCACTGGCCTCTGCTGAGATTAATTGTTGGCAAACTCTCTCTAAGATCCCTGACTCTAAAGCACTCTGGGGAATGCAAAAGATTACAGTCATTACCCTGATGAAAAGCCGAGCTAATTTTGCCTGGATCTGACCCTCTGGTTCCAGGGGGTCTCACTATTCCAATCGTGTCGCTTAGATGACACACCATAATGACGACATCGAAAGCGTGATCAGCTGCTTATCAGGTGCTGGCCCGCCAGCATTTCCTTTCCAGCTCACAGATATTCCCCTGGAATTTAAACACCTTCTGCAACAGGGGGCCTTCCATCTCTTGTCAGTCACCCCTGCTTTGTCAGTCACTGTCCCCAGAGGGTGGGAGGACAGACAGCCTCAGACACATGAATCCACAGTGAGCCCTGTGGGGGCCATGGCGGAGAGGAAACAGCAACAGGTGCTGGCACCCGGGGCACCGGCAGGAAAATATGCTCCGAGCGAGGGCTTAGGGGGGATTCAGCACACTACCTGCAGAGCAAACTCATTACGTTTCATGTGCTTTTCCAGAGCTTTCTTCTTTGTTTCTGTATGACTGGCAGACAACCACAGTCACGCTTGATTATAGTACTGTTTTCTTCGTTACCAAGGAAGCTTTATTACTGAAACCCAGTGAAATATTATAAAGAAAATAGTCGTGATGTGTCACTAAAGAGCCCCAATGAAGGCAAATGAAGTCTTAATAAAAGAGAAGTGATGATCTAGATCAAGGTTTCTCAACACTAGATAGTGCTGTCTCTGTGATACAGAATGAAATTGAAAGGCAGCGGGGAAAGAATTTGGAATATAGATTTTTAGTTAAACTATGGTTTCAGCCCAAGGGTAAAAGTGGGGAGTTGAGGTTAATTAGAACTGAAATGACTTTGGCAGTATCCACTTAGGTAATAGCTGTTAAAGGGCCTGGCATTTCCTGAGGAGGAGGAGAAGGTAGTTCCTAAAATAGTTCCTAAAATCCTCCCCGCCCCCAAATGGTTAATCCTCAGGAAGTAGGCTTGTTGAATCATTACTGCTAGGGATGAGACGGCACTTTACAAATAAAGGAGGCCTGTTTGAAAGGCAGCGTGTACAGCACAGCATTGTAGCCCTGAATGCTCACCCATCAAGATGTCTTTGAGGAAACTTGCTTCTTCCGAGTCCCGTTTATGGTTCTTAACGGCAGAGATACTTGGCATACTCTTTTAGGAGTTTAGAGTTTCACTGATGTACACTAACAGGCAGAACTTGAGCGAAGTTTAGATGACAGGGTAAGAAAAGGGATTTGGGGCTTCCCTGGTGGCGCAGTGGTTGAGAATCTGCCTGCCAATGCGGGGGACACGGGTTCGAGCCCTGGTCTGGGAAGATCCCACATGTCGCGGAGCAACTAGGCCCGTGAGCCACAATTACTGAGCCTGTGCGTCTGGAGCCTGTGCTCCGCAACAAGAGAGGCTGCGACAGTGAGAGGCCCGCGCACCGCGATGAAGAGTGGCCCCCACTTGCCACAATTAGAGAAAGCCCTCACATAGAAACGAAGACCCAACACAGCCATAAATAAATAAATTAAAAAAAAAAAAAAGAAAAGAGATTTGTATGTTAAAGTGTCAGCACAGAAAATACATATAGTATATTAGTTGTATTTTATCCTTTGTGATTCCATCCCTCATTCTACAACACTAGAACTTTTTTAAAAAACACAATTCTTTTCTTTTTCTTGACAAAAGTTGCCTTGCCCTGACTTGCTTACTCCTTCAGAAAAGGCCTATTTATAACACATGTAGCTTAGTGTGGATTGGAAATCCTGACTCATCCATTCTCACTTTTAATAACTGCCTAGACTGAATATTTGCCTCTTGACAGTGCTCAGTCTTTGCTATGGGAAAGGGATAGTGACCAAATTTTGGTTCTACGGCGCTACCAAGAGCTAGAAATCATTTTGAAAACAATAATATGCTTAGCCTGTATCTCCAAGAAGTTTTCCACCCCTTGAGATGTTTTCGTGAATGTAAAATAATAGTGGTAATAACATTTAGTGAGAACTTGCTTTCCCCCGGATGGTGTGAATTCGTCACACTTAATTTTCAGAACAACCCAGTGAGCTAAGTCCTACTAGCAACACCTCAATGGAAGGGTTGAATGGCTAGTGCTCTGGGTTTAATACATGGACCAAGAGTTAAAGGAGGGGAGATTGATTCGGAACATCATGTGGTGGATGACCCTTTGGATCTAGTTGCCCTGGCACAAGGTTCTGTTCTGGGGGCAATGGCTAAGCATGTGAGGATTAAAGAAGTATAAGTTTGAGATGTAAGGGTGGGGAAGCACTATGGCCATGACTGAGATCTGGTCCAGTAAAGATGTCACCTTGGCAGCGGGTAGTGTCTTTTAGATAGTGCAGGGACTCTGGCAGTGAACCAAGCTATGGTGCTATGGACTAATGGGCTTTTCCATTCTCTTCTTCTCTTAGCATTTAGAAGAACAAATGATCCCTGAATTGAATTGTGAAAGCCCTTAGAATTCTTGGACAATTCAGGGTTAGGATGGGTTGCCATTTTTAGGAGAGAGATGCTAGACTTCCTGCTAGGGCAGATACAGTTTCTAGCAACAAGTTGGAAAGGTAAAGGAAGTGTGACTATATTTATGCCAGAAGCTGGAAGAGGGTCTTATCTCTATGAATATCCATTTCTGTGGGTCACTGCCTTGTCCAGAAATCTCCAGTGACTTCCCATTACATATGGCATCAAACTTAAATTCCTCACACTAGCCACCAATGTACTTCACCTCTAGTTGTTCTTTTGGGATCCAACATGGATCTTCTGTTGAATACAAGTACAGATCTTCCTCAATTTATGATGGGGTTATGTACTGATAAATGCGTCGTCAACTGAAAATACTGTAAGTTGAAAATGGATTTAGTACACCTAACCTACCAAACATCATAGCTTAACCTAGCTTACCTTAAATGTACTCAGAACATTCATATTAGTCTACCCTTAGATAAAATCATCTAACACAAAGCCTATTTTATAGTAAAATGTTAATATATCATGAAATTTATTGAATAAGGTACTGAAAGTGAGAAACAGAATGGTTGTATGGGTACAGAATGGTGGTTAAGTGTGTTGGTTGTTTATTCTCGTGATCGTGGGCTGACCAGCAACTGTGGCTCGATGACTTTGCCGAGCACCAGGAGGGAGTATCTACTGCATATGGCTAGCGTGGGAAAAGATCAAGATTTCACAATTTGAAATATGGCTTCTACTGAATGTGTATCGCTTTTGCACCATCATGAAGTTGAAAAATTGTTAAGTAAAACCGTTGTAAGTCATGTAATCTCATTTCTGTTTCCGAAATATGCTGTGCTTCCCGACTTGAAGCTTTGCTCAGGATTTCTTCTGTACCTTCAAAAGGAATAACTTCTCCCCTCTCACTATCCATATTAAACTCCTCCACTAAAAGCCCCTGCTCTTTGTGAAGTTTTTCTCTAGTGCCAGCAAATCTCTCCCCTCTCTAAATTCCTGTTGCCTTTGCTATCCACATTGTTCCTTTGTTTCCATGAGAATAAAGTGCTAGTTATCATTAATTACCTACTTTGCATATTTATATCTTTTCTTTTTAACAAAGCTTTAAATTCTGAGAGGATAGGACTACAGGACTAACATTTCTTTTGTATTCTCCATGTGGCAACTTTGATCAAAGGGAGGAAAGCTATGCATTGAATCAGAAGACCTGGATTTCAGTCCTGGCTCTGTCATTTCCTAATTGTGACCTTAGGTGACTTTTTCAAGCCTCAGCTTCTTCATCTGTAAAATGGAGTTAAGGGTCACTATCTGACAGGGTTACTGTGAAAATGAAACATGATAGGGTATGTGAAAGTAAGTGTGCAAACACCAAACACATGTAAATTATTAAGAATATTTGCTCATAAAATATTTTTAAAATGAGTAACTGTTATGCAACCATACTTTTCTAATGCAGGAATTTATGCCATTCCAGTACCTTTATTAGGGATGGCAGAATATCTTAGCATACTTAGTCTTCGTTTTAAACTTCTCGGTGAAAACCATGACCTTCCTTCTAAGCAACATTTGTTTTCTTATGCAGGCTGGCCCCTGTTGTAAACATCACACCAGAGGTGTGCTATCAATCATCTTCAAGTCTTTCCCCTGCTGATCTCCTTCGTTTCCAGTTTTTCTGGAAATGTTTTCTCTATTTTTCTCTATTGCTGTATAACAAATCACTCCAAAATGTAAATAATCAATTATTATTTCTCATTGTTTTGTGGAATTTAGGAGCATCTCATAACATTGCAATCAGATGTCAGGTGTGGCTCCCATCATGTGAGGGTTTAACAGGGGCTGGAAGCTGGTTTAGTCACATAGCTGTTGCCCATGCACCTCGGTTCCTCTCCACATGGGCCTCTCCATGGGGCTGCTTGAGTTTCCTCATGGTATCGCAGAGGAGGAAAATCTCTTTTCCTTCTAAGTTCTAAGCCATATCAGAGATGTGCTATCTATCAGCTTCTAAGTTCTAGGCTGGGTCCCCTGTAACAAAAGACAGATTAACAAGAGAAAAACAAACAGAAGTTTATTAACATGTATGTTGTTGGGGAGAAAAATTTTTTTTCGCCTACCTGTCTAGGTTCTTCGGCTGTTCTAAAAATCAAATTGACATAAGAGAGATTAATAGGAGAAAAACAAATTTAATTACATATATACAGGGGCCCCCAAAGACAGTGAGACCTAAGGGCAGGTCTGGCCGTTGAGGCTAATATGTCCTCTTGAGATAAGGAACAGGATAGGGGCCTGGGACTTCAAAGGGGAGGAGGCCGATTCACAGGACAATACGAAAAGCAGATGTTTGGTAATTAGATGTTTGTCTTGCCATCCAGATAGGTCATTCAGATAAGAAGTTCTCCCTGGTAATAACTCTCTTTCTGGGTTAAGCCCCCATCTAAATTCTTTTAGGTGGTTAAGGAGAGGTAAATTTTTTTCTTGAATCTTCTGGGTCTTGATTCCTTTCAGCTCAAAATAGTCTACATGCCAAAGTGGCACATTTTGGGAAGGCTCATTCTGAACTCATTCAGTATCTCATATATCCATGGGAGAATTTTAAGGGTGAGTAATTCAAAGAGATGGTAAGGATTGGGGCTTACATACCATCTTCAGCTAAAACAAAGAAAAAGGGTGTTGGGCAGGCAAGTTACGGGAGGGAAGGAAAAGCACAGTAAGCAAGGGTAAGGTTTTTAGGCAGATGTAAGTGTCTTCTCCATTGACAAGTCTTTTGCCATTTAGAGTATCCTTTTCTTCCTGGTACAAATAGGGAGATGTCTTTACAAATTGTGATTTTCTTTAAAAATATTAACTTCCCTTAAAAAAGGGTAACTTCTATTCTGTTTTTAGAGCTTCTCCTGTGTCTACTGTTTACCAAAATAATTCTTATGCCAAAGAGGCATATTTTGGGGAGGCATACTCTGGTCTCCTACATTGTGCAAGTTGGCTTCCCCCAGTGCAAATGAATGAAGAGACCACCACAGAAGCTGAAATGCTTTATATGACATAGTCTTAGAAGTCACACACTGTTACTTCTGCCATATTGTAGTGGTCACACAGGGGCAGACCTTATTCTTTCTAAGGGGGGTGGCTATGCCAGGCCTGAATATGTGGAGGTGAGCATCATCAGAGGCCATCTTTGAGACTGGTCACTATAGTCCACTTTCTGGTCCCCAGTGGAAATATACTGATGGCTAGTGGGAAGCAGCTGCGTAGCACAGGGAGATCAACTTGATGCTTTGTGATGACCTAGAGGGGTGGGATAGGGAGGGTGGGAGGGAGGCTCAAGACAGAGGAGATATGGGGATGTATGTATACATATAGCTGATTCACTATGTTGTACAGCAGAAACTAACACACCATTGTAAAGCAATTATATTCCAATAAAGATGTGAAAAAAAAAGAGAAATATACTGATCACATGCCACAAGACCCCCAAAACTCATGCCGTCGCAATATCAGCTCAAAGACCAAAACTGCAACATCTAAGTCATATCTGGGCACACCTTGAACATTGTTCCTCTCGATCTGGAAACCTGTGAACAAGTTTCTGTCCCCTACAGTGTCCAGTACCCAACAGTCATTAAGAAAACACAGGATAATAGCATCCAAACTCTTCAAAAAGGGAGAAAACAGGAAACACACAGAGCCAGTGGTCTATGGCACTTCTGCAGATAGCCAGGCACACATTGCCAATTCCTTGATGAGTGCTCAACTCTACTGCCTGGGAAGGATTCTCCAAGACTCTTGGCTCTGCCCTCTGGGCTCTTGATTCTACCGTCTGAGTCTTCCTTCCTTTTTTATAAGAAATGGCCAGTACTTGCACCTGAGTGGTTTTCTCAACCTGCTTCTTGCCCATGGTGGTTCGGGATCCAAAGCCCTCTCATTTTGTACTGGGTCAGTCCTTTAAATCCAAGAAGACATAATTCTTTTTAAAATTTTGTGGGTTTTCAGTGAATCAATTTATAATCCACTCTGTTAGACAAAAGGCACACGTACATATCTTTTCAAGACAGGCCTCTCTTCACCCGGATCTTCCTGTGAGGCTACTGAGAGACATCACCTTTAAGGGTCTTAGAGGGATTTTTGTTTAAAGGAGTAAATCTGTGAGATTTAGACCTTAGAAGGTCTAAGTCTGACTGAATAGTTTTCTCAGGTACTGCCTTAGATCTTTCTAAGGTCTTAAGAAAGGATCTTATAATTCTTCACTGTATTTGATCTCTGTTCTGAAGTCATTTCTTAATTTGGGAAGCTTGGAAGGGCTGAGAATGAGAAGGTTTCATTTTTGAACTCAGCAAGTCTTGGCTTCTTTATACACTTAACTGTTGTTCGTCAGCTCATCTCTCCTTTTACATTTTACTATGAGGAGCAAAAAGAAGCCAGGTGGCACTTTTAGCACCCTGCCTGGAAATCTCCTTAGCTAGATCATCTAGTTCATCAGGTACGTCTTCTTCTTTGCCCATCACTGCAGGCAGCAGACTACTAAATTTCCTGCCACTCCATAACAAAGACACTCTTTTCTCTAGCTTTCAGTAACATTTTCCACCTTTCCTTTTTTTTTTTCTTCTTTTTAAACTGGACTTTATTTTTTAAACAATTTTAGGATCACAGAAAAGTTGTACAGAAAGTACAGAGAGTTCCCATGTCCCCACTGTCCCCACAGAGGCACGGCTTCCCCACTATCAGCATCCTCCACCACATGATACATTTGTTACAATTGATGAACCTACACTGACACGTTATCACTCAAAGTGCATAGTGTACATTAGGATTCACTCTTGGTGTTGTATATCCTATGGGTTTTGACAAGTGTATAATAACATTTATCCACCACTATAGTATCAGGCAGCGGAGTTTCACTGCCCCAGAGTCCTCTGTGCTCAGTCTATGTGTCCCTCCTTTCCCTCTAACTTCTGGCAACCACTGATCTTTTTTACCTTCTCCATAGTTTTGCCTTTTCCAGAATGTTATACACGTGGAATCAGACCATACGTAGCTTTTTTGGATTTAGCTTCTTTCACTTCGTAATATGCATTTAAGATTCCTCCATGTCTTTCTATGGCTTGATAGCTCGTATTTTATAACTGTGGGATAATATTCCATTGTCTGGATGAACCACAGTTTATTTATCCATTTACTCACTTTCTTTGAAACCCTCATTGAAAGCCTCCTTGAAGCACATCAGGCTTTCATTTAGCGGTCTCTTCCAAGTCCCTTAGGCTCTCATTAACATTCTTCTCAAGATCCTTCCAGTTTCTACATGTCACCTCATCTCAAGCCACTCTCCCATGTTTTACATTTTTGTTGCAGTAGCATCCCATTTCCAGGTACTTAAATCTGTATCACTTAGGGTTTGATCAGAGAACCATTCTCTCTCTCTCTGTCTCTCTCTTGTCTATATAATCTATATCTATCTCTATATCCCTTAGTATATAAAAATCAGCACACACACACTATAAAGGGATTTATTTTAGAAATTTGACCTTATGCAATTGTGGGAGTTGATGACACAATTTATATGAGTTTTCTGTTTCTTTGTCTGGTAATGGAACCCAAAGTTTGCAGGACAGGCAGTTGGGAAGGGTTGAAAGCATGAAATGGTTCTAAAGACAGATCCTCACTGACTTCCTGACGCTAAGCCTTTAACCTTGGTGATGGGCATATCCTGCAAGAGAAGCTGGCACCTTTTGTCACAGAGCTAAACATGCACGTGGCCCAGGATTTGGAGAAGCTGAAGAAGGAGATCTAGCAGGAGCTGGAGAAGTGTGCTTGGCTGCTGCCAATCAGGGGAGCAGCACAGAAGGACAATGCCCAGGAGCTGCAGCAGTGCCCTGAGCCGGGCACTGACCTTCGCAGCACAGAAGAAAGATGACTGCTCTTTCTTTTTCACCTTTCAAATGTCATGCAAATGTCTTCTGTGCTCCAAACTCATCTGTGCTGTGTAGGGAAGGGAATTCTTGGAAATTTACTTAAATTGACATGATACAAATCCGCTACATTTACCTGTTCTCTACCTTGTCTTTTCCCTGCCCTGTACATTCTTTACTTCTTCTCAACTGCAGGGACCAGAAAAAGAGATGAAAAATTTTTGCACATTGGATTAACTAAATTCAATTGAATCTTTGTTAGTACAGGATGGTTTTTTTTTTCACTTGTTCAACTCGTATTTAGTTCTCAGTAAATGTATTGCAGCAGCTGTTTTAGACTTTTTCTAAATCCTTATTGTATTGTATTTCAAATCCTTATTATTGCCTCATGCTTCTCTCTCCTATTACCAATGACAATTAAAGTGAAGGGATATAGGCTAGACTGGTGGTTCCCAAACCTTAGTGTGACTGAGACTCAGCTGGAGGCCTTATTAAGACAGAGATTGCTGGGCCCCACCCCCAGTGTTTCTGATTCAGTAGGTCTAGGTGGAGCCTAAGAATGTACTTCCAACAAGTTCCCATGTGATGCTAGACTCCAAAGATCTTTAGTGATGAGCTAGGGATGGGGGATAGAGATTGAACCAGAGCGGGCTAAGCATGGTACTATGGTAATAATGAGACTTGGGGGAAAGACCAATGTGTTTTAAACATTTGGATGGCTCCCTTGGGCCTGGTGTCACACATCCTGCTACAGCCCAGGATTAGCTTTATGGGTTTCTAAGAGGATCTCAAGACTGTTCCATGTGTATTTTGGTTTTGGCAGAAAAACCAAGACATTCGTGAATGAATGCATATCCACACCTTGATGAAATGGTGAAGACACAAGGAAAAGAAGTTCACATCTTGCCAACTTGGTGTAGCAATCTGGAGAATACTTTGCTGTGGAGTATTCCATATTTGTGGCAGCTGATATCAGCACCCCTGGCCTTGCAATTTGTTGGTGTTGAGACATGTGGTGTCCTAAAATTGCTGCAAATCCCTGGGGGAGATTTTCATACTTTAAATAAATACTATTTTCCTAGTCTTTTCCCAAATGTGGGGAAGAATATTTATTCTTTTTTTTTTTTTAACATCTTTATTGGAGTATAATTGTTTTACAATGTTGTGTTAGTTTCTGCTGTATAACAAAGTGAATCAGCTATATGTATACATATATCCCCAAATCCCCTCCCTCTTGCATCTCCCTCCCACCCTCCCTATCCCACTCCTCTAGGTGGTCACAGAGCACTGAATTGATCTCCTTGAGCAATGCAGCTGCTTCTGACTAGTTACCTATTTTACATTTGGTAGTGTATATATGTCCATGCCAATCTCGCACTTCGTCCCAGCTTACCCTTCTCCCTCCCCTTGTCCTTAAGTGCATTCTCTATGTCTGCTTCTTTATTCCTATCCTACCCATAGGTTCATCAGAACCACTTTTTTTTTTTTTTTGGATTCCATATATATGTGTTAGCATACGGTATTTGTTTTTCTATTTCTGACTTGCTTCACTCTGTATGACAGACTCTAGGTCCATCCACCTTACTACAAATAACTCAATTTCATTTCTTTTTATGGCTGAGTAATATTCCATTGTATATATGTGCCACATCTTCTTTATCCATTCAACTGTCGATGGAGACATAGGTTGCTTCCATGTCCTGGCTATTGTAAGTAGAGCTGCGATGAACATTGTGGTACATGACTCTTTTTGAATTATGGTTTTCTCAGGGTATATGCCCAGTAGTGGGATTGCTGGGTCGTATGATAGTTCTATTTTTAGTTTTTTAAGAAGCCACCATACTGTTCTCCATAGTGGCTGTAACAATTTACATTCCCACCAACAGGGCAAGAGGGTTCCCTTTTCTCCACACCCTCTCCAGCATTTATTGTCTGTAGATTTTTTGATGATGGCCATTCTGACTGGTGTGAGGTGTTACCTCATTGTAGTTTTGATTTGCATTTCTCTAATGATTAGTGATGTTGAGCATTCTTTCATGTGTTTGTTGGCTATCTGTATATCTTCTTTGGAGAAATGTCTATTTAGGTCTTCTGCCCATTTTTGGATATTGAACTGCATGAGCTGCTTGTATATTTTGGAGATTAATCCTTTGTTAGCTGCTTCATTTGCAAATATTTTCTCCCATTCTAAGGGTTGTCTTTTCATCTTGTTTATGGTTTCCTTTGCTGTGTAAAAGCTTTTAAGTTTCATTATGTCTTATTTGTTTATTTTTGTTTTTATTTCCATTTCTCTAGAAGGTGGGTCAAAAAGGATATTGCTGTGATTTATTTCAAAGAGTGTCTGCCTATGTTTTCCTCTAAGAGTTTTAAATTGTCTGGTCTTACATTTAGGTCTTTAATCCATTTTGAGTTTATTTTTGTGTGTGGTGTTAAGGAGTGTTCTAATTTCATTCCTTTACATGTAGCTGTCCAGTTTTCCCAGCACCACTTATTGAAGAGGCTGTCTCTTCTGCATTGTATATTATTGCCTCCTTTATCAAAGATAAGGTGACCATATGTGCATGGGTTTATCTCTGGGCTTTCTATCCTGTTCCGTTGATCTATATTTCTGTTTTTGTGCCAGTACCATACTGTTTTGATTACTGTAGTTTTGTAGTATAGTCTGAAGTCTGGGAGCCTGATTCCTCCAGCTCCGTTTTTCTTTCTCAAGATTGGTTTGGCTATTCAGGGTCTTTTGGGTTTCCATACAAATTGTGAAATTTTTTGTTCTAGTTCTGTGAAAAATGCCATTGGTAGTTTGATAGTGGTTGCATTGAATCTGTAGGTTGCTTTGGGTAGTATAGTCATTTCACAATGTTGATTCTTCCAATCCAAGAACATGGTATATCTCTCCATTTGTTTGTGTCATTTTTAATTTCTTTCATCAGTGTTTTATAGTTTTCTGCATACAGGTCTTTTGTCTCCTTAGGTAGGTTTATACCTAGGTATTTCATTCTTTTTGTTGCAGTGGTAAGTGGGAGTGATTCCTTAATTTCTCTTTCAGATTTTTCATCATTAGTGTATAGGAATTCAAGAGATTTCTGTGCATTAATTTTGTATCCTGCTACTTTACCGAATTCATTGATTAGCTCTAGTAGTTTTCTGGTAGTGTCTTTAGGATTCTCTATGTATAGTACCATGTCATCTGCAAACAGTGACAGCTTTACTTCTTCTTTTCCAATTTGCATTCTTTTTATTTCTTTTTCTTCTCTGATTGCTATGGCTAAACCTTCCAAAACTGTGTTGAATAATAGTGGTGAGAGTGTACAACCTTGTCTTGGTCCTGATCTTAAAGGAAATGGTTTCAGTTTTTCATCATTGAGAATGATGTTGGCTGTGGGTCTGTCATATATGGCCTTTATTATGTTGAGGTAAGTTCCCTCTATGCCTACTTTCTGTAGGGTTTTTATCATAAATAGGTGTTGAGTTTTGTCAAAAGCTTTTTCTGCATCTATTGAGAACATATGGTTTTTATGCTTCAGTTTGTTATTATGGTGTATCACCTTGATTGATTTGCATATATTGAAGAATCCCTGCATTCCTGGGATAAACCCCACTTCATCATGGTGTATGATCCTTTTAATGTGCCGTTGGACTCTGTTTGCTAGTATTTTGTTGAGGATTTTTGCATCTATGTTCATCAGTGATATTGGTCTGTAGTTTTCTTTTTTTTGTGGTATTTTGTCTGGTTTTAGTATCAGTGTGATGGTGGCCTCGTAGAATGAGTTGAGGAGTGTTCCTCCCTCTGCTATACTTTGGAAGAATTTGAGAAGGATAGGTGTTAGCTCTTCTCTAAATGTTTTATAGAATTCGCCTGTGAAGCCATTTGGGCCTGGGGTTTTGTTTGTTGGAAGATTTTTAATCACAGTTTCAATTTCAGTGCTTGTGATTGGTCTGTTCATATTTTCTATTTCTTCCTGGTTCCGTCTTGGAAGGTTGTATCTTTCTAAGAATTTGTCCATTTTTTCCAGGTTGTCCATTTTATTGGCATACAGTTGCTTGTAGTAATCTCTCCTAATCCTTTGTATTTCTGTAGTGTCAGTTGTTACTTCCCCTTTTTCATTTCTAATTCTGTTGATTTGAGTTTTCTCCCTTTTTTTTCTTGATGAGTCTGGCTACTGGTTTATCAATTTTGTTTATCTTCTCAAAGAACCAGCTTTTAGTTTTATTGATCTTTGCTTTCATTTCCCTCATTTCTTTTTCATTTATTTCTGATCTGATCTTTATGATTTCTTTCCTTCTGCTAACTTTGAGGGGTTTTTTTGTTGTTCTTCTTTCTCTAGTTGCTTTAGGTGTAAGGTTAGGTTTTTTTATTTGAGATTTTTCTTGTTTCTTGAGGTAGGATTGTATTGTTATAAATTTCCGTCTTAGAACTGCTTTTGCTGCATCCCATAGGTTTTGGGTCATCATGTTTTCATTGTCATTTGTTTCTAGGTATTTCTTGATTTCCTCTATGATTTCTTCAGTGATCTCTTGGTTATTTAGTAGCATATTTTTTAGCCTCCATGTGTTTATATTTGTTACAGTTGTCTTCCTGTAATTCATATCTTGTCTCATAGTGTTGTGGTCAGAAAAGACACTTGATATGATTTGAATTTTCTTAAATTTACCAAGGCCTGATTTGTAACCCAAGATATGATCTATCCTGGAGAATGTTCCATGAGCAGTTGAAAAGAAAGTGTATTATGCTGTTTTTGGATGGAATGTCCTGTAAATATCAATTAATTCCATCTTGTTTTATACATCATTTAAAGCTTGTGTTTCCTTTTTTATTTTCATTTTGGATGTCCATTCGTGAAAGTGGGGTGTTAAAGTCCCCTACTATTATTGTGTTACTGTCAATTTCCCCTTTTATGGCTGTTAACATTTGCCTTATGTATTGAGGTGCTCCTATGTTGGGTGCATAAATATTTACAATTGTTATATCTTCTTCTTGGATTGATCCCTTGATCATTATGTAGTATCCTTCTTTGTCTCTTGTAATAGTCTTTATTTTAAAGTCTATTTTGTCTGATATGAGAATTGCTACTCCAGCTTTCTTTTGATTTCCATTTGCATGGAATATCTTTTTCCATCCCCTCACTTTCAGTCTGTATGTGTCCCTAGGTCCTAAGTGGGTCTCTTGTAGACAGCATATATACAGGTCTTGTTTTTGTATCCATTCAGCCAGTCTATGTCTTTTGGTTGGAGTATTTAATCCATTTACATTTAAGGTAATTATTTATATATATGTTCCTATTACCATTGTCTTAATTGTTTTGGGTTTGTTTTTGTTGGTCTTTTCCTTTTCTTGTGTTTCCCACCTAGAGAAGTTCCTTTAGCATATGTTTTAAAGCTGGTTTGCTAGTGCTGAATTCTCTTAACTTTTGCTTGTCTGTAAAGGTTTTAATTTCTCCATCGAATCTGAATGAGATCTTTGCTGGGTAGAGTAATCTTGGTTGTAGGTTTTTCCCTTTCATCACTTTAAATATGTCCTGCCACTCCCTCCTGGCTTGCAGAGTTTCTGCTGAAAGATCAGCTGTTAACCTTATGGGGATTCCCTTGTATGTTATTTGTTGTTTTTCCCTTGCTGCTTTTAATATTTTTTCTTTGTATTTAATTTTTGATAGTTTGATTAATATGTGTCTTGGCGTGTTTCTCCTTGGATTTATCCTATATGGGACTCTCTGTACTTCCTGGACTTGATTTAATGTTTCCTTTCCCATGTTAGGGAAGTTTTCAACTATAATCTCTTCAAATATTTTCTCAGTCCCTTTGTTTTTCTCTTCTTCTTCTCGGACCCCTATAATTCGAGAGTTGGTGCATTTAATGTTGTCTCAGAGGTCTCTGAGACTCTCCTCATTTCTTTTCATTCTTTTTTCTTTATTCTGCTCTGCAGTAGTTATTTCCACTATTTTATCTTCCAGGTCCCTTTTCCGTTCTTTTGCCTCAGTTATTCTGCTATTGATTCCTTCTAGAGAATTTTTAATTTCATTTATTGTGTTGTTCATCACTGTTTGTTTGCTCTTTAGTTCTTCTAGGTCCTCGTTAAACGTTTCTTGTATTTTCTCCATTCTATTTCCAGGATTTTGGATCATCTTTACTATCATTACTCTGAATTCTTTTTCAGGTAGACTGCCTATTTCCTCTTCATTTGTTTGGTTTTGGTGGGTTTTTACTTGCTCCTTCATCTGCTGCATATTTCTCTGTCTTCCCATTTTGCTTAACTTACTGTGTTTGGGGTCTCCTTTTTGCAGCCTGCAGGTTTGTAGTTCCTGTTGTTTTTGGTGTCTGCCCCCAGTGGGTGAGGTTGGTTCAGTGGCTTGTGTAGGCTTCCTGGTGGAGGGGATTGGTGCCTGTGTTCTGGGGTGTGGTGCTGAATCTTGTCTTTCTGGTGGGCAGGGCCGTGTCCGGTGGTGTGTTTTGGAGTGTCTGTGAACTTAGTATGATTTTAGGCAGCCTCTTTGCTAATGGGTGGGGTTGTGTTCCTGTCTTGCTAGTTGTTTGGCATGGGGAATCCAGCCCTGGAGCTTGCTGGACATTGGGTGGAGCTGGGTCTTAGTGTTGAGATTGAGATTTCTGGGAGAGCTCTTGCCAATTGATATTACATGGGGTCGGGAGGTCTCTGGTGGTCCAGTGTCCTGAACTAGGCTCTCCAACTTCAGAGGCTCAGGCCTGACACCAGGCTGGAGCACCAATACCCTTCTGGGAATTCTGAGCTCTTCTGCCAAAATTCTGTAGGTGTTCTGTAGAAGTTGTTCCACATGTAGTTGTATTTTTGATGTATTTGTGGGGAGGAACGTGATCTCCACATCTTACTCCTCCGCCATCTTGAAGGTCCTGTCTGGGGAAGAATGTTTATTCTTATTGTATCTGAGATTTTCATCTATATTTGAGGCTCTTGCTTCATGAGTAGATTCTGATGCAAGAGGCAGTTTTTTAGCAAAGAACACAGGCAGGTATATTAAACTTTAGAGTGGCTTCACTTCCTAATGAAAAGAACACTAGTCCCAGGAATCAGGAGACAAGTTCTAGCTCCAAATCTGCAATTGACATGTTGCAAGATTTGAGCAAGTCACTTAAATTTTCTGGTCTTAGTTTTCTGGACTGTAAAATAAAGGGGATAGATGAGATAATTCCAGAGGTACTAAGTCTAAAATTCAATGACAGTTCTAATGGAAAACAGGTTCATTAAGTAACAGGATTGATGTGTTTTTTCTGGGAAGTAATACACGGTCATATTAGAAATGAACAAATTTGCAAAGTAGATTGAAACAACCCATTGTAGCTTCAGAATCTTGATCAGAGTCTTACAGGACAAACATCTTCTAACTGGTTTTAAGTGAATTGACCTTTTTGAGGTAGGGTGAAAGGGTTGGCTCTAAGGCTGTGCCCCTTGGCACACCAGTCCCTTGTTTAATATATTTTCCTCTCAAGGGCCAATGTCAACAATCAGGCACACACAGTGAAAGCCATTGAGTCAAAGTTTCAATGCTTAAGCAACTGTGGCAGGGTAAGTTTTGATGGTGGAATTTGATAAAGCATCTAGATTATTTACTTATGAACTTCATCAACTGAAACTTAATTATAAATAATAGCTCTGGACACTTTTGACATTGAATGTCTCTGTGAAGACACCTTTTTGGAATTTAGTTACATCATTTGGTGATGATAATAGCATGAAACATTTTTTAACCTGATTTCTTCAGTATACAGACATTGAAAATTTATATTTTTTAAATGGAGTAAACCATGTTATTTAGTATTCCCAGGAATGATGATGAGTTCAAATATAGTTATATTTTTCCCAAGGAGAAGTAAAGATTTATAAGCAAAACTTAGATTTAAAAAACCTCTATTTCTACTATCTTAAATAGTGAGCAGAAGGAGAAACTCAGAGCAATCAGTCCAAGCGGGAGAGGTGTAGATTTATAGGGCTTTGGTGAGGCAGCTAGGTCAATTCTTGAAAAATTGTGAATAAAGGTGGTGTTTGATTCACTTCCCTATCTCTTTTTATTCATTTCCAAGCAATTTAATAAAGCGTCTGCCAAGTGTAAAGAACCTCTGTGCTGGAACCTATTCTCAATGCCTTTGTGTTTTTCAGCTAGGATATAAATACATGTGATGAATTTTGATGGCAACAAGACAAAGTAGAAAAGAGCCCAGAAGTGAGAATGGTCCAAAAAAAGAAGACTTAAGGAGTCTTTAAAGTCTTAATCACCCAAGGGTGTGTATTTTTATAGACAGGATAGTTCCACAATAACATTGAGTATAAACCATGTTTTTTTCTAACTTTACAAAAATTCACAAAGAGTTATTATCTCTACTATTAAAAAAACAGAACAAAACCAACTGAGCCTTAGTGTTTAAATAACTTCTGGTGAGCGGTGAATATGAGATTCACACCCAAGTCTACTAATGCCAAATCTCGTCCATCGCACCACAGATTGCCAGATGTAGCTCCTTCAATCAGAAGCCTCTTCATTAATCTGGACCATTAGAAAGGTCCAGTCTAAATATAAACACTGCAAAGAAGCTTTTTGACTATAACACCCCTCCCCACTTTTCCCCTACCCTACCCTCATCCCTGACGACTAAGGAGAGAGGAATTTACAGAACTGTAGTCTTTGCAGAACCAAGTTGGCTGATTCAGGAGACTACTAAGCTAAAAATAGATTCTGGTAGAAGGAAAAAGTATGTACAATTCTGAAGAATGCCCTTGCAGTGTCTTGATTAGTGATTAAAATATGATTTTGACAGGACTGGTTACATAATTTTCAGGGTTCAGTGCAAAATGAAAATGAGGGGCCTCTTAATAGTTCAAAAATCATTAAGAATTTCAAGACAGAGAAAGCAGAGCATTAAACCAGACGTGGGGCCTCTGTAAGTGTGGAGCCTTTGTGATTGCACAAGGTTGCACGCCTCTGAAATTGGTCCTGGATCCTGAACTCAGAGAAGGAATGACCTCTCTCAGTTGTTTTTATTGATCTACATTGAAGATAGCTTGATATAAAGATTGAAAGATTATTCCCATTAATAAGGTTGTGGGGTGAAAAGCAAAGTTCCATTAAAATTTTAAAAGTTTTAGTCTGCATAAAATGTATAGGCACAGACAAGTTCTAGAGTGGTTAAGTCTACAATTTTGTCATTTTCTTGGTGGGAGAAGACAAGAGTGGGAGAAATGTATTTTAATAAATACATTTAGAATTGGAGTCCATAATTAGCTCAGCTGTTCAGAAACTGCATATTGACTTCATGGACAAAGGAGGTAATAGGAATATGACAATATGTTTTATTTATATTGATAATCTACTATTTTTTTCATCTCCTCTCTTTGAGGTAGAGGATAAAAGGTAGGCTGCATGTAGATTACACAGCTGAGTATTTGAAAATGCCTGCTTACTTGTCTTTGGACTTTCTGGATCTGTAGGTTAAAGTAAGTAAACAAAAGAAACAGTCTTGCCTTTTGAAGAAGTGACAACTTAGCTTATATTTCAGCAAACAGATTTAGAAAAATACTTAAAGTGTGTGGTTGGGCTTAAAGAAGATTGAGGATAATATAAGAATAACTTCCAAATATTTTAGGAATAATTTATGTAAATCAGGAGATCAATGGAAAAGTGCCATGTAAGATATATGATCTACAAAAGAAGGGCTTCATTGATAATTCTGAGAGATCATCTTTTAGTTTTTCTTAAAACTAATAGTCTAGTGCTCTTATCTTTGAGAGGTATGATGCTTTAAAGTAGAACAATCAAGCTGCTCATTAATATTTATAGAAGTTTAATAAGCTTTCTAAAGAATTACCACATTCTTCATCTGAAATTAGTTTGTCTTTATGAATTAGCTACATTGGCTCCAAACATCCTCAAGACAAAGACCGTTTAACCTGATAGTTTTTGTATTTAAGTAATACAACACTATTTACAGATGATGTTAGCTGCACATAATTGGCCTGAGGTCCTCCAGTCACCAGTAGTTGTAGACATTTTTAGATGAGCTTTTACCTAGAATGGTTTTTAAAATTATGGCAATAAACTATTTTTCCACTTTTATTAAGCTATAATGGTGTACAGTGCTGTGTAAATTAAGGTGTACAGCATAGCGATTTGATTTATATACATCATGAAATGACTATCACAGTAAGTTTAGTGAACATCCATCATCTTCTATAGACACCAAAGTAAAGAAATAGAAAAAATATTTTTTCCCTATGATGAGAACTCAGGATTTGCTCTCTTAACAACTTTCATATATAACATACAGCTGTGGTAATTATATTTATCACATTGAACATTACATCCCTAGTATACTTATTTATCTTATAACTGGAAGTTTGTACCTGTTGACCACCTTCATCCAGTTCCCCCTTCCCCACCCCCAACTTCTGGTACCACAAATCTGATCTCTTTCTATGAGTTTGTCTGTGTTTGTGAAGTATAATTGACCCACAACACTATGTTAGTTCCTGGTGCACGTCTCAGTGAATCAGTATTTCCATGCATTTCAAAATGATCACCACGATAAGTCTAGTTACCATCTGTCACCATACAAAGATATTACATCGATATTGACTGTATTCCCCACACTGACCATTTCATGCCCATGACTCATTTATTTTCTAACTGGAAGTTTTTACCTCTTAATCTCCTTCACCTATTTCTTTCTTCCCCCCACCCTTCTCCCCTCTGGCAACTACCTGTTTGTTTTCTGTAACTGTGACTCTGTTTCTGTTTTGTTATGTTAGTTCGTTTTGTTTTTTAGATCTTACATATTAGTGAAATCATATGGTATTTTTCTTTCTCAGTCTGACTTATTTCATTTAGCATAATACCCCCTAGGTCCACATGTTGTCGCAAATGGCAAGATTTCATTCTTTTTGATGTCTGAATAATATTCCATAGGTCTCTCTCTCTCTCTCTCTCTCTCTCTCTCTCTCTCTCCCTCTCTCTCTCTCTCTCTCTCTCTCTCTCTCTCTCTCTCCCTCTCTCTCTCTCTCTCTCTCTCTCTCTCTCTCTCTCTCTCTCTCTCTCTCTATATATATATATATATATATATATATATATATATACCATATCTCTCTGACGTGGGGCTGGGACCAGGGAGGTTCCGAGGCTGCTTCCTCCAGCTGGTGGGTGAGGCCAGGTCTGGGGATAGGGCTGGCCTGCTGGTGGGTGGGGCTTTGTCCCCATGTGGCTGACTGCTTGACTTTGGGGGGGGGGTCCCAGGACAAGCGCTGACTGGCTGGTGGGTGGGGTGGCCACATCCCAGTGCTAATAAGTTAGAGGGAGGACCCCAAAGTGGCGCTTGCCAGCACCAGAGTCCTTATGGTACAGTGAGCTCCCCCAAGTGGCTGTCATCATCATCTAGGTCCCCGGGTGAATCCCAGTTGCTTCCTGCCTCTCTGGGAGGCTCTTTAAGATTAGCAAGTGGGTCTGAGCCAGACTCCTTTCAAACTACTGTTTCTGTCCTGGGTCTTGGAGTGTGTGAGATTTTGTATGCACTCTTTAAGAGTGGAGTCTCTGTTTGCTACAGCCCTCTGGGTCTCCTGAAAGCAAGCCCAGCTGGCCTTCAAAGCCAGACGTTCTTCCAGTGCAAGACTCCTTGGGCTGAGGAGCCCAATGTGGGGCTCGGACCCCTTCCTCCATGGGGAGGACTTCTGTGATTGTGATACTCCTTCCCTTTGTGTGTTGCCTACCTGGGATTGCAGGTCTTGTTTATACCATGTCTCTGCCCCTCTTATCCATCTCATTGTAGTTTCTTCTTTATAACTTAGTTGTAAAAGATCTTTTCTGCTAATCTTCAGGTTGCTCTCATTGATAGTCGCTCTGTAAATAGTTGTAATTTTGGTGTGCGCATGGGAGGAGGTGAGCTCAGGGTTTTCCTACTCTACCATCTTGGCCACTTTCCCAATAATAAACTATTAATGCTACAATCTAATTTTATAGCTGAACTGGTTTAAAAATTATTTTTATTCTGCAGTCTGTATTATACTATTTTAAAAGGTCCCTATAAGACAGTTTGGCAGTTTCTCATAAAGTGAAACAGATTTACAATATGACTCTGTATTCACACTCCTAGGTATTTCCCAACTGAATTGAAACCTCTATTCAAACACAAACCTGTACATAAATGTTTATAGAGGCTTTATTTATATTCACTAGAGATTGGATTTAACCAAGATGTCTTTCATCAGAAAAATGAATCTTCTACTAAGTGAAAGAAGCCAGATCACAAAGGCTTTGTATTGTATCATTCCATTCATATGACATTCTGGAAGAGTAAAACTACAGAGACAAAATAGATCAGGGGTTGCCAGGCATTGGTCTAGTAGTGGTTGACCACAAAGGGGATGCACAGGAAAAATTTAGGGTAATAGAATTATTCCGTATGGCACTGGGATGGTGGATACATAACTATGCATTTGTCACAATCTATAGAAGTGCATATCACATATAGTGAACCTTAATGTATGCAAACTAAAAAAGTCAGTGAAGATATTAGATATCCCAAGGTGGAATGCAGACTTTGGCCTGTGATTCTAACTATGGGATAAATGTACAACATAACTGCACTAAAGGGTGTGGGAGGAAAAAGAGCTAAGTTGAAAAACAGTGTTTTGACTGAACACTGTAAGGGTGAAGACAAAAAGAACTATATATGAACACTGTATTCGAGTTGGTAAATTTGTTTCTCATGTAGGTATGAGTTAATAATTATGAAACCGCTTTACATTTACACTGGGAATGCACAAGTAAGTAAATGGACGGTGGATGGTGGGTACCATGTTTCTCACTGTTGCAGTGGAAGGTTACAGGCAAGCAAGAGGGGAAAGCTAGAATGAGCCCTGTCGTACTGGATTAGAGTTGAAGACATCAGTATGAACTCACATGTGGCTTAATATATACACACAGATGGATTAATACCAAAAATTTTTAGATGTGTGTATGTTTAGGTTAATATACATATATCACCTAGGTTCATATACATATATCACCTAGCTCTGTCTCAGTGGATTCTGAGACAGAGTCCACTGAGAGTCTAGAAGCAATGACATCTCAGGAGAAACAAGCACTCTCAGTGCACAGATCTTGATTGCTAAATATCTTTTTGCTATAAAAACAACTAGGGGTCCTTGGAAAAATGCTTGACTCTAGGGCTGGTTAGGGAAAATACGAGATGAGCCTGGAGCATCTTGTAGTACTAAAGAGTAAGGAAATGTTATCAAAATTAAAGGATGGAGCATGTCAAAGGAACTAAACTGAAGGAATGCCCATAGTCCAAACAAGAATAATTTGAGTAGCAAAATAAATCATAATATAGGATTATAATATGAAATATACAATATACATACATTTATAGTGATATACATAAATGATTGAATAAAAAAGTAAATAGGGGAGAAGAGATAAATCTTCCTAACAGAAGAATTCCAAATAATTTATGTAGTACTTCCCCGCTCCACTTTCTGAGTGTGGTTGGACTTACTGACTTACTTCCAAAGGGCACAGTAGGGAATGGGAAGAATAGTAACTTTATTGTGGAGAAGTCTGGCAAACACTATCTCAACTGCATGACCAAGGTTAACATCACCAGTGTTGTCACGTGCATATCATGTATCCTTGATATGATATAATGAGAAAGGTGCTTCACCTCTGCACTTTTCTTTCCAAAAACCCATAACCTCCAACTAATCATGAGAAAAACATTGGACAAAACTAATTCTAAGGACGCTCTACAAAATACATAACCAGTACTCCTTACAACTCTCAAGGTCATGAAAAATAAGGAAAGACTGAGAAACTGTCACACTAAGGTGGCATGCAGACTACATACAATGTGGTACCCTGAATCAGGTTCTGGAATAGAAAAAGAACACTAGTGGGAAAATTTATTGAAATCTGAAAAAAGTCTGGAGTTTATTTCATAGTAATGCACGGATTCTAGGCTTCTTAGTTTTGAGAAATGTACCACGGTCAGAGGATAACATCAGGGCAAACTGAAATTGGATAAGGACATACTGGAATTCTCTGTACTATCTTTGCAATTTTTCTGTGAACCTAAAATTATTAAAAAAAAAAGGTTTACTTAAAAAATAACCCTGATGTTAAAAATCTTAATTGATTAATTGGTTGTTTAATTCATTTATTCAACAAGGAGCTACTGAAAGCTATAATCTCTGGTAAGTGAAATAATAATGATGAACAAGTCAGACGTTGTCTCTGTTCTCCCCAAGCTTACAGTTTAGTGAAGGATAGAGACAATAGGCGAGTTCAAATATAATTTTTTTTAAAAAAATTATTTATTTATTTATTTTGGCCACATGGTATGTGGGATCTTAGTTCCCCGACCAGGGATCGAACATACACCCCCTGCATTGGAAGCGTGGAGTCTCAACCACTGGATCACCAGGGAAATCTATGTTCAAATATAATTTGATAAGCACTTTGAGAAAGTGCCAGAGGTTTAAAAAATATTTTTAACTCCTATATTGAAGTTAATAAGTATGGCATGCTAACTGGATGCTGTAACATAGACAACATATTAGTCCAAAAATAATACTCCTATTGAATATTTTTCATATGGGATAATCCCTAAACTCTGAATGATTTGCCAGGTATTTTAAAAGATTTTTTATCAGATAAATTTGGGGATATTCTTTAGTTTAGTATACTTTGTTCACCAAGGAATTATGCCCTTACCAAGTGGAGAGCTGTTTCCCTTTTTCATATACAAAATGAAGAGTTAGCAGATACATTCTTAAAAATATCTTTCAATTTAAAAAGTCAGGGCTTCCCTGGTGGCGCAGTGGTTAAGAATCTGCCTGCCAATGCAGGGAACGTGGGTTCGAGCCCTGGTCCGGGAAGATCCCACATCCTGGGGAGCAACTAAGCCCCTGCACCACAACTACTGAGCCTGCGCTCTAGAGCCCGTGAGCCACAACTACTGAGCCTGTGTGCCACAACTACTGAACAGTAGTAGCTCCGCAACAAGAGAAGCCACTGTGATAAGAAGCCCGTGCACCGCAACGTAGAGTAGCCCCTGCTCGCCGCAACTAGAGAAAGCCACGCGCAACAATGAAGACTCAACGCAGCCAAAAAAAAAAAAAAGTCAGCGAGCTTTGTCAAATATGTGGCATTTTCTTGGCTTTTAATTAGTTCAGTGAAGGTTTACTTATTGATCACATAAAAATAAACATCATTATATTTTCCTTTTTCACCAAGATTCCTATTTTGTCAGTTTATTTCAAGTAAAAACATGTATTCCAAAGAAGAAAGATATTCTCATAGTGAAAAAGGAAAAAAAAAACCCACCTTATATTCCCTTAGGCAGGCAGCGCACCTCAAAAGAATGAGAAATCTTGTTCCCTTCATAATAAGGCTGGGCCTTAAAATGCAGCACTTAAATCACAGACTCTACTCTTTCCAAGCCTAGCCAGCCTACCTTAGCTCTCAAAACCCTCAGAAATGGGTATTTTAAAAGGAAACACTTTTTGTAGATTTGTGATTTCTCACTGCAAAGAAATCCATCTCAGTTTGAAGGATCTTGTGGGTTAAAAGTCAAGACTTATTTGGGAATGCTGGATGACAGACATTCTGTGTCTCTTTTGCTGAGATGTAATCTCACGAAGGATTTATAGTCAATGGCTGTACATGAAGGCAGCTTCTCTGAGGGGCCCAAACTTGTGTGTACTTCAGGTGGAAAGGTTGGAGGGGTGAATATGAAACATTATGCCCAATCATGAAATCTGCTCCTCTAGTTACAGACAGAGAAGTTTTAGAACCAGAGGCTGGAATCTAAAGCAGTAATAAGATGTCACAAGACAGGAATTTCCAAGAATGCACTGGGGAAGGAAGGGGGTGGGGCAGTGGCCAGATTTCCTCTAAAGAAAAAGAGACAATAGAAAAGGAATTTCTAATGGGATAGGGGAGACAAAAAACAAAAAAACCAAAACCCAGACAGAAACAAACAAAACCATTTTTAGTGGAAGCAAACCTGTCATATAACACTCATTTTAAAATTACCCTTTTGCTGAATAATTTTGTTAGTCTTCTATTTTACCTTCCTGTCACTAATTTCTCCCTCCTTGAGTTTATTCTGCAAACTACTTTCTGAATGATCTTCCTAAAACATCCTAGGGATGATATAACCTTCATGGTCAAAAACTATGAATAACTCATAGCCATCCCAGGAAAAAATCCAAACACATCAATTTTCATTATCAAGTCTTTAATTTTTAATTTTTTGGTTTTCATGCCTTTAGATCATTAGCCAAATCACAAAACTTCTGTGTATTGTTTTCTTCATTTGTAAAATGACACTGACTTACAGGAACTTACAGAGTATCTCAGCAGCCTAGGGCAGATATATATCTAAATACTAATTTTAAAAAATGGTTCAGAAGTAGTATTTTGCTATGTATCTATCTATCTAATCATCAATCTTCTAGTAGTAGTAGTAGTAGTAGTAGTAGTTTGTACTTAGGGTGAATATAAATATGGGATATGAATTATTTGTTTCCAATGTTACATTGATTTACCTATACAAGTGGTTTTCGTTTTAGTTACTTTGAAACATGCTAAATAAATAAATATAATATCCAAAAGAAAAAAAAATCACACTTTTACTATTTATTAGGACTTAGACCAATCCTACCAATATTAAAAAATGATAATGTTTTTTGGTGCCTGCTATATATTTTCAGGAGGTTTAGTAAATAATTGGTTTAATTTAATCTCTTAATCTTCAAAAATCTCTTGAGCAAACTCCTGATCGCATCTGCTTTCAGTAGGTTAATTATAAAACAATTAAGTTCTAATGAAGTTTTTGCTTCCCTACTCTGTTTACCAGAACAATTTCAACATCCTTCTATTGATATGAAACATGTGGAAACATCATTTTTGTTTTCTTTTTAATCTTAATTCTGAGAGTCCTGGTAGAATAGTTAAGGAGATTTCTTAAGAGTGAACAGGGGAAGTCTTTTTTTCTCTTTTGGTTTTGGTGGTACACAAATTATCTCGTTTCCTCTACTGAGCTGGGAACTCAGAAAAAGAAACTTGTTGGAAATATGAACATTCCTCTTCTTCCTGACTCTTAGGTTTCATTAGAAAACTTTTACATTATATAACTTCTACTGAGAGGAGAATGGAGGCAGGGTTAACCAAGAATGTTTGTTAATGTAGAAAAACAACATAGAATCACTAATCACTCATATAACAAACAATGTAAACACCACTGCTTACAGAAATGGTGTAATTCTGAAGTAACGTTTTAAGTTCATCTCAGGTTGCCATTGAAAGGAGGGTATCAATATTTACCAGGCACCTACTCTATGTCAGGCATGATGTAAAGCATTTGCCCCCATATTTCATCTCATTTATTTCTTACTGCCGTCCTGTGGTTGTGTAGTTTTTCAATCCAAATTATTAGAGATAAGGAAATTGAGATTTAGGGAATTATAATAACAGGTTCAAGGTCATACATCTACTAAATTGCAGGGTTTAGATTTGAAACCACGTTTGTTTGATTCAAAACTGATACAGTTTCCACTATAGCACACTTCTTCATTGGGATTTCTATACCCTTCAGAGTCCAGTTTCCTGGTTTAGGGGACTAGCCTGGTAATCTTGATCTGTTTTGCAAGAATGAATGGGCTAAATAATTGCTAATTGTAAAGTACTCTGATACTTGTAGAGAACACGTATTATTGAAATAAAAAATAACATCTTATAGTTACTTTCTCAGATTTTTTTGGTTCAAAAAAACCCTACATGAAGCTATCCCTACTTCCTCTTTAATGGCATGAATTAATGGAAAGCAAACAAGAATTTCCAAGAATTTCCTAACACAGTTAACTCTGCCTTCCCTGCTGCTAACTTCTCTCAAACGTTTAGATTCATGGGGACACAAAGGCCAGACTGCTGTCTCATTAAATTCCTCTTTAGATAAAAATATATAAGATGCAAATGAGAAAAATGCCAAAGCTCTGTAAAGACCATCTCTGGGTATTATAACCCTGCTTTAGAAGAGTGCATCCATAGGATATAAAGGGAAGAAAAAGAAGCAGGTACAACTGTATATGTAATAGGGCTGCAATTTCAGAATATATAAAATAAAAAATATATCTACATAGAGGAAAGACCTGAAATAGATATGCCCAAATGCGAGCCATTGGTCACCTGTAGGTGAAAAGCTCATATGGTCATTTAACTTCATTTAAAAAATATTTTTCTGCATTTTCTAGTTCTTAAAAAAGAACTATATATTTCTTCCCTAATCAGAAGAATGCAATGAATTTTCATCCATATTTTTAAAAAGACACATTCTTTTGAAAGCAGCTCTGATGGAGTGTGAGGGTGAGAATACTCTCAAATGGAAACAATTTTGTTTGTAAGGGAATGCAGCTTTAAAATGGAAACAAGGCATTTGTCTCTCTGATGCCGTGGCAACCAGAGAAAAACTGCAAAGCCCAACAATGGTATGAAAATGTGCCTCAAGAGTGGGTAAGAAGGAGGCAACCTTGGACCTCTTTTTTTTTTTCCACTTCCCCTAGCACAGAAGCCTGCATTGTGTTTTTCTAGCTGACTCTATTGCTTTCCAGCTAGGCTGCTGCGATAGGAAAGAACAAACAATGATACTAACCTTTTCCTTGTGAAATTTTGGACCTCTCCAAAAAACTGTGTGCTTTCTCTGTGGAGAAAAGCTCAGTTTCTTTTGAACTAGTTTCTCTGCTTCTCCTCCCCTTGACATCTTCAAGTTCAGTCATTTTTATGATGAAGTTTCTCATATTTCCCTCTCAGAATTCCCCTTGGTTTGCTGTCCTCTTTGAAGCTGCAGGATTGGATTGATCTTTTCTCTGTGGTCACTGTTTTCTTCATCCCCAAGAGTTTCTTCTATGAATTCTCTCTTTTTCAGACCGCAGTCCTCAATATGTTTCTCTTGGTCTCCAAGGACTTGGCAGTCTGATACTACCTTTTCTTTAGAAAACTTTTTAAAATTTAAATCTAGTTTTATTCTTCAGGTAAATCAAATTCCTCCAAGCCACTAAAGATTGCTAAGGGTCCTCATTTTGGCAGTACTAATTCAAATATTGTGTTGTTTGAGATTTCCAAGGGAATTCTTCCCCATTAGGCAAGTAAGTAGTGATGTTGCAAAGCTTTCTCTTGTTGTCTGTGTCATAGTACCTACTAACATGACAGCAAGATCAATACAGTAAGGATTGTTGACCTCTGTGCTGGATTTTGCTTAAGATTCTAGTGTTTGGATTTAGAACTTAGTCAACTTGGAAGGCCCAGGAACCTGAGCAAGTGACCCTCATATCAATGCTTTTCAACCAATACAAAGAAAAGGTATTGGGAAGAGAGTCTTTAGGGCAACCAGAAAAGTAACTTTAAAGAATTGCTGGTCCTCAGAGTGGCAGCCAGAGATGCAGTTGTGGGAGTGAAGGATCCTGCATGACAAAGCTGGTCCATGCCCCAGCGTGACCCTCTGGCGTTAGAAACCGCAGGAGATTAGTGCAGCTGCCTGGCCTCCAATGGGCCTGGGCAGCTGGTCATTCCAGAAAACTGGCAGCGATGGTGTCATTCCTAGGAACATGGTCCAGCAAGAAGAATGAAGGTTTTATAGCCATGAGAAAGCTAACTATGGAGGATGGAGGGTTCATGCTATTCATCTTTTGAATTTGATGACAGTGCTAGTGGGCTTTCCCAGGTCAGATAAATTTAGATGAACCCAAGGTTTTATCAGAATGGTACCAGACTTGATATACAGTAAAGGGAACAATTTAACAAGCCATGTTCTTTTTCTTGTTGATAAGAGAGAAACAATAGAGTATGAAGCTATGTGAAAGAATACAAGAAGTGAGTGGTCAGAAGCTGAAATAGTTTCATTTGATAAAATGATCTGGGGATGGGCATGTCTTTCTATAATATATGTACGTACTTAACACAGTGCTGGTACTTACTAGGCTCTCAATAAATGTTAATAAGATATAATAATAAATAATAAATTATGCATGACCCTGTTTTGTTTTTGTTTTTTCTTTTCTTTTATTAGGCTTGAGTTCTAATTTCTATATTGCTTTTGGCTGCCAGGTTATTCTGTCTGCTTAGTTGGTTCTTGATATACTAGGTACTCAGTAGAATTTGTTGAGTGGATAAATGAATGAAGGAAGGCTTGCATTGGTTCTCTGTATTTACTTCTGAGGCAATGTTAATATTCTCCATTCCAGAGGAGCTCAAAAAGATTCACATTTATTAACATCAAAATTTCCATTATAAACTTAGTGGTGTTACACAGTTTAAAGTCAAAATAACCAGTATGGCTTTCTTTATCATCTCCTCTCCTTTTCCTTTTTCCCTTCTTCATAGATTTTCTTGTACAGTCCTTAAAAAATGGGATGATTCTTCTTAAGGTGGCAGTTTTGAAAGTCATTTTATTTTAGTATTTAAGTACTGTCAAAGATAAAGCCGGGCACTAGTTAAAGTGGTAAAGACAGATTTTAATCAATGACATACGATTGCAATAGGGAAAAAGGGTCCAGAAATGAACTCAACTTTGATTTATAAAGAGGTAACTGCGCATTTTAAAGGGAGAATGAGGGAATAGGTAGAGAGATGGGAGGGGACTCAGTAGAGTCAGGGAAGTGAACAATTACAAAAATGGGGAAGGAAGGGTTGGTCCAAGTGCATCCCATCTGGGTTTGCTAATTGGCACTTATCAGATCAGGCTCTGTGATGGTGTCAGATTGACTGGGCCACAGGATGCCCAGTCTCTGATTGAATATTATTTCTGGAAGTGTCTGTGAGGGTGTTTCCAGAAAAGATTAACATTTGAATTGGTGAACTGAGTAAAGAAGATGGCCTTCCCCAATGTGGGTGGGCATCATCCAATCTACTGATGTTCTGAATAGAACAAAAAGGCAGAGGAAGGTTGAATTCACTCTCTGCCTGATGGGTTGAGCTGGGACATCGATCTTCTCCTGTCCTCTATGCTTCTAGTTCTCAGGCTTTAGACTCAGATGGGAACCTATGGCATTGGTCCTCCAGCTCTCAGGCTCTCAGGCCTTCAGATTACCCCATGGGCTTTCTTGCATACCCAGCTTGCAGATGGCAGATAGTAGGACTTCTCAGCCTCCATTACCATGTAAGTCTTATGCCTTATAATAAATTATAATAATAAGTGTAAAATATTAAGCACATAGCACATAGGCAAGGTTCAATAAATGTTAGTTACTGTAACTGACATTTTTGGTTGGCTAGCTCAACATCTCTCCCAATCTCCTTCTAGTATGCCTCTCCGTGATGCTGGAAGAACTGCATCGCCTAGTCTTCCCTGCAGCTTAGGTGCCATATGATTTAGAGTCTTTCTATCAGATGCAGCTGTTTGAGTCTTGACTTTGAACTGAAGGCACAGGGCATCCATTTCATGGCACAGTGTAGTGGATTTGTACTCTGTTAGCTTTACTAAAGTTGAACTGCATTTCTCAGAATTCCCTTCCCTGCATAATTCTGGGTTAGCCTGGCTATGTGACCTTGCATGAAATTTGGAAGGTGGAAATGAAGCAGTAGCACTGCTGCAGTTTGTGTATGTTGTGGTTATCTGCTGGTTCATCTTGTTGGTGTGGGACAGTAGCTGAGCCCAAAGTAACTCTAGATCCCCTCCGTCAGCTTCTCCAACTCCTGGGCCAGCTTTGTATGTGAAAGGGTGCCAGCTTCTCCTGCAAGACACCCCACTATTGAAGATGGAGGCTTAGAAGTGGTAAGAGACGAATGTGGGTTTTGGTTTTTCTCATGGGCTCCATCTCATTCTTAGGTTCTAGGTCATCCTTGTTTTCTTCTACTTCACATCCATCTTTCCTTCCTAATTGCTTGCTCTGCTTGTCCTGCTGGTCAGTCTCCAACACCAGGTATAGGAGCAATAATCATATAAAAGTCATTGAAACATTCACACAATTGTGTAAGGTAAAATCCCCACAAGAACTCCCATATTCTGCGTCATTCTTAGTGGCTCTGTTTCTCTGACTGAGACACAGAGGCAGTGTAGTCCTGTGGTCAGCAGCTTGTTGCATTAGTAGCTTCCTGCAGAGGAAAAATGATTCTGAGGGTCTAGGTGCTTCCTAAAAGTCTAGAATCTATTGACTTCCAATAATTTTATAAGGTCCTGATACCTCCTAGTAAATCTCTTTGTTCTTTTACCATCCAGAGTGCTTTCTGCTGTCTGTTACAGAACTTTACTGTTGAAGGTATTATTATTATTACCAGTTTAGCCATGGTTTCTGTCTTCACGGAGCTTATGGTCTAGCAAGAGAGAAGATATTACAAATGGGATGTGTTCCTTTTCCTTCCACTGAAAAGATTTCCTTTGATTTTTATTGACTCTCTTCCCAGTTCCCAGGAGGGAAGTCATCTTTTCCCCTAGTTGCATCAAAAAGAAGCAGAGGACATCTTGCTAAAATGTTCACGTAGGTTTGGTGTGAAAGCCAGCACCTCGTTGCACACTAGCTCCAAGATTTTAAGAAGTGTTGATTCAGAGTGGCAGCTGCTTAGACACTGGGTTGGGAGAAAGTGCTGGAAAATATTTTCTTGCTAAACATGATAGTGAAAGAAAGTATCTGGTTTGGAACCTTTCAGAAGATAAGAAAGAAAAAACAAAGCAACAAATAGAAAAAGCTATCAAAAGGGCTGGCACCCCTTATATCTAAGCAGGGGTAACTTTCATATCATTTAAAGTCAAAACCAAACTCTACCTTATATTTGTGGTCAAATTTTGCCCTTCAAGGGTAGCTGAATGTTATTATTATGGGACTATTATGCTGAAGGTTATAAATTGAAACACTCAGGCTAAATTATAAGCCACTGTTTTGAATTTAAGGTATTGCTGTTTGAAAATTCTAAAAGCTATAATAACATTTTACGTTTTATATTTTTTTCATCCAGCAGGATTTTAGGATTTTACCCCATTTTGTAAATAACAGTATGGTCAGATCTCTTTTTAGAGCTTCTTTCAGTCATGGAAGTCATTTCTTCTAGTGTACTCATTTCCCAGGAATGTTAAACACTGATGAGAATGTAATGTAAAGAAAACACACATCTTTTCCTTCAGAATCCCAGGGTGCTGGAGCTCTGATTTTAGTCTCTGTATCTTCCTGATGCACCTGTGAAATTCCCTGAATACCTTACCCTGGTAGGCATTAATACCTAATACAGACTCTTTATTCCTGAATCTAAGCTGCTAATTTCCCAGTATGGAAATAATAAAGTGCTCCAGAAGCTGATGTCACCAGCTCAGGAAAGGGTGGTGCTGGCTCCCAGGATAAGGCGTCTGTCTGTAAGAGGAGGAACAGTCTTTAGCTGGTTTGGGAGCTCTCAGCACACTGTTTCAGGATGAGCGATTTAAATCCAAAAGGGTTTGAGTATTAATTATGTATCAGGCCTGTTCTACACACTTGAACATTATGTCATCTAATCTGCACAACAATCTTGGGAGACCAGCATTATGATGCATCATTACTGCTATTTTACAGAGAAGGAAATTGACACTGACGTTTGAAACATGAGCATTCTTTTGATTAATATTTTCATGATATATCTTTTCCAGTCCTTTATTTCCAAACTTTCTGTGTACTTTTATTTTAATGTGTTTCTTGTAAACTGTATATTTTTTCTTGATAATCTCTGTTATTTAATAGGTGGTTCACTCTTTTTTACATTTATTATGATTATCGGTACATTTGGATTTGTTTCTACTATCTCAGGTGTGTTTTCTGGTTATCTTCCTTTCCCTTTGCCCCTCCCTCTCTCCCTCCCTCCTTCCTTCTCTTTCTCCATTTTCTTTCTTTCTTTCTTTCTTTCTTTCTTTCTTTCTTTCTTTCTTTCTTTCTTTCTTTCTTTCTTTCTTTCTTCTTGTGACAGAATGTTATACATACTCTCTCTTTTTGTTCCTCTCCTGGTTTAGAAGCTAAAATTATATAAATATATACACACATATATACATGCAATGTATGTGTGTTTTATACAGTATATGTGATTAGATATAATTTTACATGTACATTACACATGTAAACACCTTTGTCTCTCTATACACACAGCGATCCTTGTTTATATAGAGTCTAGGGGTATTCTTGTTATGTCTGAAATTACTTTTATTTTGCTTCTACACTTGAAAGATAGTTTGGCTGAGTATAGAATTTTAAGTTAAGCATTATTTTCCCTAAGGTTTTAGAGGATATCATTACATTATTTTCTGGCATCTATTGCTACTGATGAGAAATCTACTGACAATGAAAACATTACGAAACATGGTTATTGTCATTACTTTTTAGGTATCCTCTCCTTTCCCCTGGTAGTTCTTAAAAGATTTCTCTTTACGTATTGATATTCTGCTGATTGACTCTGATGATGTGTCTAGGTGCAGATTTATCTTTGTTTATTCTGCTTTTACCTAGATTTATCTTTTAGTGAGCACTCATAGTCTTCTTCATATTTTAAGCCATTTTATCTACTCTGTCTTTGAGTATTGCATCAACATCATTCCTTCTAATACCCTTCCTGGAACTACTGTTAGTTAATTTGTCCTTTGTATGTTAACTACTCTTTCATATTAAAAAAGTCTTTTCATCATGCTATTCTGAATTTTGGTGAATTTTCCAGTATTATATGCTAATTTAATAATTTTCTGTGCTGCCTAGACTTTATCATGTTTGAGTTTTTAAATATCAATGGTGATATTTGTCATTTCTAAGATTTTAATACATTCATTTCACACTACCTTGTTTTATTTCTCTGAACTTATTTCAAAATTTCTCTCTTTATTTTAATGGATGCTATTGCCTCAATTACCTTTTCAAAAACTTCAGACATTTCCATGATGTTTGTTTCATCTAGCAACCTCAGCACTACTGGCATTGGGCCAGATCATTCTTTGTTCTGGAGGACTGTCCTGTGCACTGTAAGATGGTTAGAAGTATCCCTTGCTTCTATCTGCTAGATGCCAGTAACATGCCTACCCCCATCAGTTAAGATGAGCAAATGATTCACTTTGTTATAAAGCAGAAACTAACACACCATTGTAAAGCAATTGTACTGCAATCAAGGTGTTAAAAAAAAACAACTTAAAAAAACAAAAAACCAAAAATGGCACCGGCCATTGCCAAATTTCTCCTGGTTGATAAAATTATCCCCAACTGAGAACCAGTTCACTGATCTAGAGTGAATTTATGCTCTGTTGATTTTTTAAAGTAACTTTTTTTAGTGTTAATTTTCTTCATGTATTTTGGAATTCGATGTGTTGATTTATCCTCTCACCCTCTCTGCTGTACTTTTGCAGGCACTGTCACCGACCCAGAACTAGTTCTTGTATTGGTGGCTCAAGTTCCTGTCTCATGGTGATGTTAAGGATATCACAGATTCATGCACTGAGTGGCTAGGCTCAGGTCCTGGTTACTGTCTATGTATATTTCCTTTACCTCCGGCATCCAACTTCCTGCAAGCCAGTTGTTTCACAGAGCTCTGTGTAGCAGCTTTCCTCAACTTATTCTCAGAACGTGCTTTCATACAGTGAAACTTGCTCCATTCCGCGTGTCTCCATTGTGTACAGGAACTAAACTCCTGGCTGCCACTGCACATATACCCAGAGTCTGGAAGGCTCTCCATTTCACATTGCTGTCTGGTTCTGCTTCACGGAGATGCTTATCTTGATTGTAAGCAGAGTTCTGTGTTTTTGATGTCCTCATTCCATATATTATCTATCAGTGCTGTGGTTGGAACACGAGCTTAAGGAGGATTAAGGGGGCTCAAAGTGTGAACTTAGATGAATGTTACACTATATTTAAAATTCATGGTTGCTGAAAAGAATTTAGGTTGATTTTTGGTGGCTCTAGTCCAGGATTTCCCCACCTAAGACTTATTAACATTTTGAGCCAGATAATTATTTGTTAGTGGGAGGGGAGATATTGTGTGCATTGTAAAGTATTTAGCAGTGTCCTTGGCCTCTATCAACTAGATGCCAGTGGCCGCAGCCCCCCTCCTTCCAGTTGTGATGACCAAAAATATCTTCAGATCTCCTCAAATATACCCTGGGGTCAAGATCACACCCAGCTGAGAACTACTGCTCTTGTCTGTGAATTTCTCTCCTTCTCATGTCTGTGTCTCATCCTTGGTCATGTAAAATCAGTACTTGATGCTTTACATACATGAAGAAAACTTAAGCAGATTTTTCATTTAACTTATCATTTAAGTATGTATTGTTATAGCACTGGATTTCCAATGCATTCAGTTGGCAAGGGTTTCAAGATGATATTGTCTGATTTTGATGTTAGTTGCTTCAGATCACATGTGACTTGGAAGGATGTTCTGGAGGGCAGTGGAAGCACATTAACGGTAGCAGGCTTGAATACTTGTGATTTGTCCTTGATGTTCTCTTGTTCTGATTCCTCTGACAAGACTGACTCTAAGATACAATATTACTTTCATAAATAGTTTCATTTAATAAATGCCACCTGCACCCAGCCCATTGCTGATAGGATGATGCTGTAAAGCTATGGCTTTGGGGAAAAGACATGGAGGCTGAGGTTGTTGTGTGAAAGGCTCTTCACTTCTCCCAACAGCTCTGACTGGGCTAGAAAAACATCTTGCTTAATGCATTAGCGTTTCACTAATCTAGCCCCTTCCTGGGTGCTCTACTCATTCTTTCAGGAAATCTAAGACCGAGGCTTGGTTTTTTTGTTGTTGTTGTTCTTAATTAGGCAGTTTATTTATTTATTTTTAACATCTTTATTGGAGTATAATTGCTTTACAATGGTGTGTTAGTTTCTGCTGTATAACAAAGTGAATCAGCTATATATATACATATATCCCCCATATCTCCTCCCTCTTGCGTCTCCCTCTCACCCTCCCTATCCCACCCCTCTAGGTGGTCACAAAGCACCGAGCTGATCTCCCTGTGCTATGTGGCTGCTTCCCACTAGCTATCTATTTGACATTTGGTTTTGACATGACGTTTTGCAGTGAAGAAAAGCAGTTCTATTCCTGTAGGTGAAGGGCTAAGACACAAACTCCTCTGGTCCTGGACTGAGGTCTGAGTGAGTGGTAGACACTTGCTGTGTTCCCACAAAGAGGGATAGTTGGACAGAGTGCTCAGTGGGTGTCTGGAAGGTGGCAGCTTAGCTGATGCCTGCTGGCAGGGATCAAAGAGGTACAGCCTGAAGAAGAGGAGCCAGATTTGGAAGGTAGGAAAACCAAGGGAAGCATGTCCTCTCCTAAGGGAACAGAAGCCCTTTTGTTTCTGTTTTCTTTGTATTATAGAGGAAGCTCTTTCTAACAGACACTCACTGTTGTCCTTGTTTTGTTAGGCAGGTCGTTCCCTTAAGGTCTGGAGTGTGCTGTTCTACTTGGGTATTAGAAGACCGTGTGAACTAAGCTGTGGCTTTTGTGACCTTCAGGACTCACGGCTGATGAGTGACAGTGTTGTTGTAGATTAGTCCGTTGTCAAGAAACACTTCCTCCCTTCATGATTCTATACATTTCCTAGTTTTATAGGGCCTCAAGTCCTAGAATGCAGGCATTATTAACAGAAAAAAACCCCAAAAAACCCCAAAAGAGAACTACCTCTCTCTACCTGTGGCTGTCACAGAGCTAGAGGTGCAGCACCTGATGGCCTTATCCAGAGGGCTTTTTATTAGGCTTAATGTCACCTCCACTTCTTGGCTTGGGCTCTTTCTGTGTTCCAGTGTTCACACTGTCTAAACAGGAAGGATGTGGATTTGCTGCTATCACTGACCTAGATACTCCCATGAATTTTCCATATGAACTCTATTAGTCAGGGTCCAGGCAGAGAAACAGAGCCACTATGAGTGTTGTCAAATCAGGGGTTTATTGTAGAAATTAGACTTTAAAAAAACTGTGAGAGGAGCTGAGGGAGTGAACTTCAAAAAGAGGGAGTTGGAGAATAAGACAAGTGACGTTCTCTTCCTCTCAAGGCACTTACACAGGTGGAGAAGTTGGCGTTGTAGGGAAAAAAATCTGAGAATCTAGGTATGTCCAGCCATTGAAGCAGGACTGAGAACAGGAACTTGTGTAATGTCTATGGAAAGCTGCTGATCTGTACAGCTGCTGCCTCTGTGGTCCACAAGCAAACACCTGGTGGTGGGCACGAGGCAGAGGAAGAAGAGCTGGACGCCTGGTGGAGGAGAGCAAAGGCAAGCTGGGACCTGCAGGTAACTCTGTCCCTCACTACATCTCACCTCAGTGGCTTTCACAGAGTAATAACCACTGCTTCACTTCCGCCTACCAAATCCCACGCAAGTTTCTCTTTTGGCCAACTCTAGTCTGGAACCATACGAGAGAGGATTCTGAGGACCTTGGTTTCCAGCTTAATGAAGTTGATGATAGGAAGATCCAGCACAATAACACTATTCTACAGCATGTGGAAAGGTGTGTTAGTACAGTCTACTGCCAAGAAATGCCCAACATCATTAGAGTTTAGGGGAGAGCGCAAAAACTTCTAGTCACCGTACACATTGTATCATCTAGTAGTCCATTCAGATTTACCTGTAGGTGGTATGGTAGATTGTATCTTATAAAGATGGTCGTACAAATAGGTTTATTCAATTCCATGTGCTCTTTTTTTTTTTTAATTTTTATTTATTTATTTATTTATTTATGGCTGTGTTGGGTCTTCGTTTCTGTGCGAGGGCTTTCTCTAGTTGTGGCAAGCGGGGGCCACTCTTCATCGCGGTGCGCGGACCTCTCACTATCGCGGCCTCTCTTGTTGCGGAGCACAGGCTCCAGATGCGCAGGCTCAGTAATTGTGGCTCACGGGCCCAGTTGCTCCGCGGCATGTGGGATCTTCCCAGACCAGGGCTCGAACCCATGTCCCCTGCATTGGCAGGCAGATTCTCAACCACTGCACCACCAGGGAAGCCCTCCATGTGCTCTTTTTATAGTGTGACTTACACCACCTAGAGATGGGTCTCCCAAGAGGTGGATCTTAGGTCCCCATTCTGTGAATCTAGGTTCTGATCAAGTATGACAGAAGTGATGTTTGTGACTTCTGAGGCCAGGTCATAAAAAAGATACAGCTTCTGCCTTTCCTTTTTCTCTCTCCTCTGTCTTTCTGTCAGGACACTTGCTCATGGAACCCAGCCACCAGTTGTGAGGAAGAGAAGGCCACATGGAAAAGCCACAGGATAGTGTTCTACCCCCTGGCCTTTGAGTCTCCCAGCCTTTGAGAGAGAGGTTCAGACACCGTGAACAGAAACAAGCCATTTCCCTACTGTGCCCTGTGTGTTACTTATCCACAGAAACCCTGACAGATAATAATTGATTATTATTGTTTAAAGTCACAAAGTTTTGGGGGTAAATTTTTATGTAGCAATAGATAAATAAAACAGGTGGACTCTGGAAATCTCCTCTTCCATCTGTTCCCCCAATTCTCCACCTTCCTTTTATATCCCTCTGCCAATATTCCTGGCTCCATCCTGCTCCCATCAAGATATATTTGAGGCCAGTGGGTTACATGTTTGGTTCAGTCCTAGGAAACCTAAGATATAGCCTTGTAGTCATTAGATTGCAACTCCTGCAAGCCAACAATAAATCTTACTAAATACTGATCACCTTTCATAGCATAACTTTAATGTTGTTAGATTAGGCAACTAACCTCTAGGGAGGAGGATTAAGAAGGACAAGAAGGGACAAAAGGAAAAAGAATCCTTTCTGTTACCAGTTGTGTGGCAGAACAGGGACTAGTGTATAGTGGGCACTTAATAAGTATATATTGAATAAATGAACAAATTACTATACTATGACTTGGACATTAAGAGAAGACTCACATGGATTCATGGTGGGCATTACTGAAGTTTATGTAAAAGATGGCTTAGGTAGTGGATGGTGCCGGGGTTCTGCCCCATAGTAGAGCTGTTGAGAGATCTTTGGGCCTAGACATAAGTAGGTGGGCCTGAAGTATTTGCATCTGTTCTAAGGCACGCCAAAAAATCTGTAAGGTCATGGTAGAAACTTAAGTGCTGTAATTCCCCCACTTATCTGCAGCTTTGCTTTCCACAGTTTCAGTTACCTATGGTCAACCATGGGCTGAAAATATTAAGTGAAAAATTCCAGAAATAAACAATTGCATGCCATTCTGAGTTGCATGATGAAACCTCATGCTGTCTCACTCCTTTCTTCCCCAGGAAGTGAATCATGCCTTGGTCCGGTATATCCATGCTGTATAAGTTACCCGCCTGTTAGTCACTCAGTAGCTGTCTTGGTTATCAGATTCACTGTCTCAGTATCGCAGTGCTTGTGTTCAAGTAACACTTACTTTACTTAAATATGGCCCCAAACTACAGGAGTAGAGATGCTGGCAATTCGGATATGCCAAAGAGAAGCCAGAAGGTGCTTCCTTTAAGTGAAAAGGGGAAAGTTCTTGACTTAACAAGGAAAGAAAAAAAATTTGACTTTGAGGTTGCTGAGATCTACAATAAGAACGAATCTTCTATCTGTGAAATTGTGAAGATGGAAAAAGAAATTTAGTTTTGCTGTTGCAGCTCAGACAGCAAAAGTTATGGCCGCAGAATGTGATAAATGCTTAGTTAAGATGGAACAGGCGTTATATTTGTACAGTAAGATATTTTGAGAGAGAGAGAGACACCACATTTACATAACTTTTATCACAGTATATTATTATAATTGTTCTATTTTATTATTAGCTACTGTTGTTAATCTTTTAGTGTACTTAATTTATAAATTAAACTTTGTCATAGGTATGTATGTACAGGAAAAAACAGTATATTTAGGGTTTGGTACTACCTGAGGTTTTGGGCATCCCCTGGGGGTCTTGGAGCTTATCCCTGGGGGTCAGGGGAGACTACTGTAAGTGTTGTCCATACACAAGGCAAGGGATTTTTTTTGATTTCCAGTTACATAAGGCTAGGTTGAAAATTCTGGGACTACTTTGGGCTATAAGGAGCAGCACTATAACCTTGTAGGGCCCCAGCATCCAGATTCTTCACCAACAAGGCACTGCAGTCTGTTTCTTATGAAAACTCATGGCCAAGTAATCTGGTGCTCTCCTTAGGCAGACTGCTATCATGGGTTTATCATACTTTAGTTTATCACTCTAAACTAATATCACTCAAGGATGGAGGTTTTAGGAACCTTGAGCAACGTGGGCTCTGACTGGGAATTTTGTGACCACCTAGTGTTCAAGCATTGTCCTTTCCTGGGTGATAACAGTACAGCATGAGGTCTGGGTGAAGCTGGTCAAGGTCTTGGTTCTGGAGTCCAGTAGAACTGTGTTTGAATCTTAGCACTGCTGCTTACTCTGATGCTGAGCAAACTACTTAGCCACCTTAAAATTTAGTTTCATTGTCTTTTAAATAAGGCTAACAATAGTATCTGAGTTTATTGTGTAGATTAAATGCCATTACACATTATGTCATATATGACAATATCCTATGCACCTTACACATAGTAAGCACTCATGGTAACTCTTCCTATTATTAAAATATATTCTTTGGCAAAAGTCACTCCCTATTCAGTTGTCCCTTGAAAACATCAAAAGCCTTTCATTATGACGCACTTGGTTTTCCTACTTCCTGATTTTCTCTACAAAGCAAAATACTATCAATTCATCTTTTGAGATCAACTTCCTTCATGATGTATTCCCCAACACTTCCATCTCACTCATATCTCTTCTTCTTGAAATTCCCATATCCCATATTACTAAGGCCAAAACATACTATTTAATTTATCACTACTTGTTTTTCTCACATGGCTCTGGGTGTGGTCTTGTCTCTTTAATAGAATTTGAAGTAGCTTGAAGACAGGGATCATGCCGTATACCACACTTGTACTATCTTGAGTGTTCTAGATGATGCTGGGCAAAGAGCTGGTGCTCAATAAACAATGGGTGATTTTACTTTCTGTTTGGAAGGTGATTATAATAATATTCCTTCTTTGGCATGGATGAAGAGGACAGCTCATGAGATGTCATAGATAGCTCTGGGCTGGGTCTAGAGAGATGATCCCTGAGCTTCATGAAGAACAAAGGGATTCTGGCTACATATCACATATGCACAGGATATGTGAGGAAACCAGTGAGCATTCAGTAAAGGCATATGGTTTACACAAACCAAATGATCACATACCCTCTGCTCTGCCCCTGCCTATGGCTGGTTGAGAGCCAGTGGTATGTGGCTGGAGAGGTGGGGAAGGCTCAGATGTCTGGCTTTATGGTCCACACCATTAACAGGGCTCTCTCTTTTCTAACAGCTCCCAGATTTCTCAGCAGGCCAAGGGCAGGGCCTGGTCTAGAATAGAAGGTTGACAGACAACACATCACCATGCTTAAGCAGGACTGAGAGAATGGAAAAACTGATCCACAGGAGCTCCACCCTGCCAATTCAGAGGCAGTTGGAGGAAGTGCTTTCAAAACATAGTAGTAGAGCCTGGCAGACCAGCACAAGGAGACATGCCAACGCTTGCAAGCTCCCTACCTGAAACAGGGTGGATTCCACATGACTAGATCATACCTTTTCCAAAGGTATGGTACCTCCCAACTGTCTTCTGTAACTATGCCAATATTTCAGTATGATCTGGACTGACACTGTTTAGGCAAAACCCAAAGAGAGAAAAACAGTTCAGGTGCAGAGGGAGTGGTGGACTGGCTGATAGCTTACACTTCAAGAAATAATCATAGATTTCCTATTTTACGCTAATTTTCCTATCCTCAAATGGTGAACTTCATGAATGCAACTAGACTATAGAAGGTAAGCACTTAAGTTTCACAGACTTAGTACTTGCTTACATCATCAAACAGGTGAGTAGAATGGGGCAACATTTCTAGTGCCTTCTGGTTGTTTCATAGGTCACATGCTCAGTAACAGATCTCTAAATGACCACAGCTCACAGTGTTATCTTACGGAAGGGGCTGGCCTGATTTTTCTTGATTGGGAAAAAATAAACCTGTTTAACCAGATGACTTCACCCTTATTCCAGTGACTGGGAAAGAATACAAAAAAAGACTAGCCTACGCAAGAATGATGTCCGTTCCCCTGGAGAAATTGGTGGAGAGGGTGGTATTGTTGGAGAGACAGGTTATGACCTGCTTGGAAGCAATGAAATAAAATTGTGATTAACACTCACAGAGCAATTTTTAACCTTAGGCTTAAAGTAGCTGGTTCAAAAGAAAACAAATTCATTGATGTGAAACACTGTGATTATTGGCTTCAGATGAGAGAGAAAACGGAGCCATTTTGATTTGGAAATAGCAAACACATTGAGTTTATTCTGCCTGATTCATGGAAATCTATTTTTTATAGTACTTCATTAACCATTTTATGAAAAAAAAATGGAAAGGGCCTTCTACTTTATTCTGTAGAAAAAGAAACATGCCCTCTTCTCACCTCATTTCTGCCAAACACATGGAGAGACTCCAGACTCACAGTTATCTCTGAGTGAGGAGGAAACCTTTATAGATAAACATGAATAAAAACAGTGGGACAGATTCCTTTTCTTTACCGTTGGCTTCAGGTTTCCCTGTCTTTCTAACGTCAGGTCTATGATCAGAGGATACCTGAAAAGCCTTTGTAAGGAAATGCTACACTCTGACTTGTCACATGTGTAGAGCAAGTGAAGAAACAGTGGCCTGGGAGAAAATTCAGTCCTTCTCTATGAGCTGGAAACTTTGATAAACTCTCAAGACTGCTAGAAATGTTACGTTTTACTTCACTCACTTCTTAATTGAGCTGAGACCCTTAGCACATTTCCTGCCAGTGGGGTGGCAGGCAAGCTGATACTTTAGGGGGACTTGTGTGGTTTTAAAGTGATTTTTCAGAACTTCAGAAATGTGTATGAATGTCCTGAAATATCACTGCATGAATATTTGTGTCAGTAGTACTTTCTGAATTCAAATGGCTATAATTGGTAAGAAACTTGGGAGTAGAGAGTAAATTGAATTAGGATGCAGAATTAATAATCTTGAGGTGGTGAATGACACTTGGGAAAGACATGGAGTCATGAAGAAAAGTACTTATTCTACTCAGTTTGGGGAAAACCAGAACAAAACAAAAAGTCTGGCTATTTAATGTCAATTTAAATTCCAAATAGAGTATAATTTAAATGTAAAAAGAAAAAGCATAATGATAGTGGAAAAAATATAGGCAAGATTTTCATAATCTAGGGATAGGGAAGGACGTTCCCTAAAAGTGACATCTAAAGCCAAATCCAAAGGAATATTCATAGATTGGTTACGTGAAAATAGCTCCATGATAGAAAGCACTATAAGCAAAGTTATTTATTCATTTATTTTGGTTTTGTCAGGTCTTAGTTGCAGCACTCAGGATCTTTAGTTGCGGCATGCGGACTTCTTAGTTGCAGCATGCATGCGGGATCTAGTTCCCCAACCAGCGATCGAACCCGGGCCTCCTGCACTGGGTGCACGGAGTCTTACCCACTGGACCACCAGGGAAGTCACACTGTAAGCAAAGTTGAAAGACAAAAATACATGGCTTTATTATATGAGGTTTATAAAATCAGTATAATAAAAGAGGTTTATAAAATCAATGAGGAAACTGTGGATACCCCAGGAGAAAAACAAAAGAAAATTACAAATGGCCAATAAACATATGAAATAAAATTTAAACTCACCAATGATGAAACAAATGCAAATTAAAAAAATGCTTACCGTATTATCAATAGAAAATATTTTTAAAAATTGGTAATAACCAGTGCTAGGCAAGACAGTGAGGAAACGGTCCCTCTCATGCACTGTGGGAGGGGATATATAATGGTACAAATTGTATGAAGAGTAATCTGGCAACCATTGTCTCAAAATGTAAAAATGTGCATTCTTTGACTCTGTATTTCTACTTTCAGGGATTAGATAAAGAAATAATCACATACAAGCAAAGACATGTATGTAAAATGCTCATTGCTGCTTTATTTAACATAACAACAAATGGAAACCACCTAAATATCTGTAATTGAGAATTAGTTTTAAAAAGTTAAAGCAAAGCCATACAATGGACTACTTTTGCAAATAATACTATACACATACATTGATTGATATGGAGGAATATCCATGTTACACTTGGTGAAAAAAGGTCACAAAACAACACTTATGGTATAATATAATAATTTGACTGGGAATGCTCAGGTTATGCATATAAGTTTGCATAGGTTTTTTTTCCTCAACATTTTATTATAAAATTTTTAAACATACAGAAAAGGTGAAAGCACAGTAAAGATTCTTATATTTTCCACCTAGATTCAATAACTGCTAATATTTTGCCATGTTTCTTTCTTTCTCTGGGCACATGTGCGTGAGCACACACACATACACACACTTGATTTCACTGAACTGCCTGATTCATGAATCTTCTCTCATGATTTACCAGATTCTGCTCGAAGAAGTAGTGAAGACCTCTGTCTCATGAAAGGCAATCTATTTTACTTTTGATTGTGTTTTCTAAGGAAGTTTTCCTCTAATTTGCATTAAAATCTGCACTTTTTGGTGGGAGATTATTGAACTATAGTTTGGCTGCCACTTTTTCCTCAGGTAGGACGGTGCTGACACCCTCCTCATTTAGGATAAATTGGGAGTATATCAACTGTAGCTTTTATGTTACCGAAGTAGCAATATTAATAAGTATTTGGCAGATTTGCTTAAAAGAAAAGTCTGAGTAAGGCTTTAGAAAGAGACATCTCTATTAGCCTATCTCTCTTGATGTAAACTGGAGGAGGGGAGGGGAACAGCACCGCCCCAGACATCTTCACCTGTGCACAGCTTTCCCTCCTACAGTTATGTTGAGCCACATGCTCATGAGGCAGATGCTAGATAAGAAGATGCTGATGGCATTCTGGTACCCTTCCAAGCTCCCCTTCCCAGTTCATCTCCTTTGTCCTGATCTCCCCATCTCCACCACCCACCCCGCCTCACTGGGCAGGGCAAGGGTCTTTTCTTGCCACTTTTCTGTGCTTAGCCGAGCATCTCAGTGTGGATTATTGTAATCAACCCTCTTTGGTAATCTAACCTTAGAGTGTGTGGTGTGTGTTTGTGTGCACGTGTGTGTGAGAAAGCTGGGGTGAGAAATGGCTTTCTGAAAGTTGGGAGATGGGATTCCCTGCCCTCCTACCTCCTACAAAGTTTTCGGATTTGGCCTTGTTCACCTCCTTTTCCTTTTAGTTTCTTACTCCCCTTTTCCACTGTCTGCTTCCCTTCCCATGGCACACTTACTCCTCTTCTCACTGAGATTCTCTCTTGATATTTCTCCTCTGTTAAAGCTGTCACTCGTCTCAATTTGCCTGAGTTTCATAGTTCAATTGTGAAACTGATTTCCTCTTCAGAGTTGTCTGTTGGGTTCTCTCACAAAGTTCTTCCCAGTTCTGGCTTATCTCAAAATTTCCAGTGGGACGGAAGTTTCCTAAATGGTGCTTGGACTCAAGGTTAATGAATATTAGAGATCTGGGCAGGGGTTTGGGCACCCGGTTGAATGCCGGATTTCCTGTTCATTTTTAGGAGTCCACCATGTTTGTTTGAGGATTGGCCGCTAGAGATTACACTTTGCGGTAACGTAAAGGTCAAGTTCCCCAGACCGGATATAGTCCGAGTTTATAATGGATAGAGATAGGAAAATGCTTTCAGCTTTCATTTGAAGTTTATTACAGTCTTACATTGTTAAAGGTTGATACCTTTTAAAAAACTGGAAAATTCTCATTATCATCAGTTAATTTGCCATGGTTTTCTTGTACTGATTTGGTATATATCCCTCTACGCTGCCTTCCAAAGAAAGTCAGAATTCATGGTAAGGTACAGAATGCTTGTCAATCTCATCATTTACTTGCTTTATGGATTTTTTCAAGGTTAGAATTAAGTACATGCTGAATGTCAGAATTTCTATATCATATTATAAAAATGAAAAAATATAAAAGGCATTGGATCATTGAAAAGGAAATGGAATAATAAAATCAGAGAATGTTTGTTAGCTCTGCCAAAGCAGCAAATGAACCAATGCCTGAAAGTTTCAAAGCTTTAGAAAGATTTATACTGCAATGTTATCTGGCAACTATAGAGGGGTTAATATATGCTAAAACATTTCAATTGAAATAACATCCTAGAATTATTAAGGAATGACATGTATAATACACTAAACAGTTTAAAATAATTTTAGACATTATAGCATTTGTACTATGTTTATAAACAAATGGTTAAAAGATCGTTTAATGCTGAGGTAGAATGATGATTTGACAATCTCTCAAGGCCTGTTTTGGTATTTTATTTCTATAATTCTTGCATATTATGTTTAGATTTTATATAATTTGTATTGGTGACTGTCTCAGCACCAGTTATATATCCTTATAAATTTCAATAAAGATATCGATATATGGACTAAAAAAATAATCTGATCTGATTCAACTGTCCACATTATCAGGATATTTTAGAGAAAATATTTAATGTTCACTGAAGATGATAACCCTGGTTAAAATTCAAAAAACCGGTGCTAGGTAAGTTAGAAGCTCTGCATGCAGCACCCACTTTGTGTATAGCAGCATGTTACACATTGTGGAAACTATAAAGATGGATAGTCAGCCTTTGTTTCTAGAACTGCATAGCCTATTATTGGCGTACAAATTGCATGCATGTAAGATACAAATAATTAGTTGTGAAAGATAAATAATAATACAAGATAATATGTAATAGGTGGCAAGTGAAAGATGCTGCTAATGAGTATAGTACCAGGAGAAGGAGACAGTGTTTTGTGTAGTGAAGATGATTGAACATTTTCTAAAGGACAGGACTTTGAAAAAAATTGGAGCCTGTTTTTACTGAGATTGGGTGTGCTGATATACCACAGATCTGCTCTGAATGTAAGGAAAAGAGAGAAAATATTTAAAAGTGGAATTTAAATCATTTTATTTGCTTATAGAGCTCAGTTCTTTAAATGAGGATCAACCCAAAGCAGGTGGCATGCAATCAAGACCTTGGCCACTTTGCCCTTTATATGCAGGATGCTCATGTCGGCTATTGTAACCAGGTAACAATGTTGCAAATTTCTTTAGGATTTCGAAATCATCTAGTTTCATTTACACATAGCTGCTGTGTTTTCTTTTGGCGGTATTGACTCAACAATTTATATTCTTGTATACACATTTCATTCTTTTCACAGTTATTTAACTAAGCTGACCTCACTTGTTAAGTATTTCTTTGTAGAATTCTTTAGTAAAGCTGCCCACACAAATCAAAATTCAGGAGAGTTTTTAAAGGGAAAGTTAAATACTCAGAGTTCTAGGCATGTTCTATACAAATATTTGACTCTGTGTAACCTTCACCTAATATGTCTGATTGGTATTTACCAATTTATATTAACATTAGTTGTCTATTTCACTGCAGCTTATCAAACTGTTATAGATTTTACAGCTCACTATTTTTCCAGTCAGTCGTGCTAAAATCATCTTATATTAAGAAACTTTTACAACTAACTGAAGAAGGTAACAATTAACCCTATAAACAAGAAGCAAGAGTTTTTGAGATTGCAGATTTAAACCTTTCAGCTTAATTTCATACCTCAATAATAACTGTAATTTGGCTAAATGTTCCCAAGTAATTTCATCCAAATGAGTAGTCTATAGGAAAGACAGAGTACATTTACGGGCTAGGACTTTGTAAGAAAGTATGCACTAATTCTAGAACTGTGCACCTCTGAGATAAAAAAAATACACAAATGAGACAAAATAATGGAGACATCTATTTGGAGACAAAGACAAGGCAGAAATATTCCTGTATCATGGTGAATACCAGAACGTTCATTAAAAGGTGTGTTGGGAAATGAAATGCTAAACTTAAAGGCAGGGCCCTGCCTGGTGTGGAGAGAACCGTCTGTGGAACTCTCTTTCTGATTCATGGAAGGCTTTTGGTATAGGGAAAAGGAATAGGATCTGGAGTTTGACAGACCTGGGCTTAAACCCAGTCTCTGTGCAGTAAGAGCTGTATGACCTTAAGCATATTACTTTGCCTCTTGGTGCCTCTATTTCTCCAACTGTGTTATGAAGGCAATACTACTTATCCTCAAAGAAAGTTGTGAGGCTTTCCTGTCTGTGTAAAGAACCCAGTATAATGCTCTATAACCGTCAATACCCCCATTTCTCCCTTCCCCACATTGAGCAAATGCTCAGTGTAACAGCTGCATGCCCAACCACTGTCTATACACTTTGAGAAGAAGCCTTCCCACAATAGGATAGAGAGCAGCCTTAGCTGGCTTTAAACATAAAATAAATCTAGAGGAAATATTTTCACAAATCTGCACAGATAGAAAGCAAAAACAGTCAGGTGGGAAATGACTTATTTCAAAGAGAAAGCTTGGATGGAAATGAAAGAAACTTGAGGTAACTCCCTGAAAAACAGTGGGTTGATAGAGTAATTAGTGGCAGAACTTAAATGTCAGGTTGTTTTTGGATCTGAAAATTCCTACAATAAACCTATGCGAAGCTTCTCTCTTTGGTGGCATCTGGCCATGTCTGAGTGTACATATCTGAGTTTTTTAGAGATGGGAAAGGATACAGTCTGGGCTACTTAGGACCCAGGGCTTGAGACTGTCTGGTAGGTTGGTAATGTTCATCAAGAGCCATCCTGTGTGTGAGCAAGAAAGGCCTGGATTTTTTTTTGGGGGGGGGGGGTTGGGGGGAGGCTACCTCTGTGATCCTATTTAGAGTATGATTTGATAGAAATCTCTAAAAATATTTCCTCACCTGTTGTCTCCTTGTTTGAAGTTTTGCTCTAAGGCGTTTGTTTCTTTAGGTTAAGGTATTCTCATTTTCAGATGTTCTCTTTTAAACAGAAAGAATCTATAAGAGGGTCTAATACAACGCATTTTTGTCCTACTCCTTCACTTAGTTTTAATTCCCCTAGTGGGGAATCAACTTGAACCTGGGCTTTGCTCCTTCCAGGGCTCAGGCACTGTGGCTAATGTCTGATGTGATGCTGGGGCAGTTCACAGAACTGTTTGTACGGGCTGAACAGGTCTGGGTGGAAACTTCATTCTAAAAGCAAAAAGAGCCAGACACTATGCTTGGCTGAGCCATAAAGCGTTAGACATTGAAGAGGAAAAATGATTCTGAACATAAAAGTATATTGTTTGTCTTTTGACAGGGAAAGAGAATAAGTAAAAACAGAAAAATTTGTTTCACTGAAATATAAACAATGAAGTTTGAGGAACACCTCTGAAGATTCCTACCCTTAGAGATGAACCCAAGTAGGAGAGAAGCATTGTCTTACAAGCCTCCATAGATCATCTCAGAAGCTCCAGTTACCTGTGGATCCACAGCCTTGGGTGGGTGGGAGTTTGGGAACATGGAATTTGCCTGGGGCTGGAAGTTCTATGTTAAGAGGTGGGGGGATCTGTGGAGTTAGCTGAGGTTGCAATTAGAAAATGTGTTTATATGATCAGACATGATGTAGAATATATAAGGAAAGAGAAAACAAAGGCGTAGATTTTAAAATTCAATTATATTTCTATTCCATGAGTAGTGGAGAGATGAAGGTTTAGTAAAATAGGGAGTCAGTGTGAAACAGTGATTAAAGGTAAAAACCAGCTGGGGAAAGAGCACTCTAATTCTCTGTAGACCAATTTTGGTCAGAGACTAATTATTAATTTACAAAAAGAACTAGCTCAGTAAAGGTGTGGAAAAAAATCTGTTGGAAAAATCTATTTAGAAACATTTGCCAAAATCTTGTCAGAAAATTTTACTACACAGAAAATTAAGTAAATAAAAGTATTTGGTAGATTCATATACCTCAAAAGTGGTATTTTTGCTCTCAGAATTATTTGATTCAATTATATAATGAAGATAAATTTATTCCTTTTTAGGTAGATGTCTTTAATTTTTGAAATGAAGTCAGGTTTATACAAAGTTGGGCTCAGTGTTCTGTAGAGCTTATATTCTCATCACTGGCACTGTCTATTTGGTGGCAGTAATTTGAAGGATGAGGTAAAATTCCTGGCTGGGATTTGTGAAGTCAAACCAGGAATTACCTCAATATATTCAAGTGCTCAAATGATGTGACAGGGATATATGCTGAGGGAAAACTGTGAGTTGTTAGTCATCAAGGTATTAGTATCATTTAAAATAGCTGAGACTAGGACCCTAGGAATTGGAATTTTTGATGGAAAGGTTGCTAAAAGAGGTGGAAAGGACACAGTGGGAATGTGGACCCAGACGTGTGTGCTTGAGAGGTTTGACAGCATGGGCTACGGTGTCTGGAGGACTGCTCCCCGATGGGGTAGGGGGCAGAGAATGAGGGAGAGAATGGGTCAGAACCATGCGGCCTCCTTTCACACTCAGCTTAGATACACTTCTTAGAGACACACCCTCAGGGTTTCCTAGGAGATTCATGTGGCAACTTTTTATGACATCTTAAAAGTAAACATCCTCCTTCTTAGAAACTGAAGCACTTTACCAAATATTGCAGATGGCACTCAGTTATCATGCTTCCATTCCAAAGAAAACAGTGCAGGTTTCAGGAGTTTGGAAAACTGGTGGCTTTAGCACTTTTCCCTCTCTTCCTCAATCCAATTTAACAAACATTAATGAGCATTACTGTGTGCCAGGCACTGTGCTGGCCCCCCGGGTGTAAAAAGATAAGTAATAAACGAATGCTTGAAGAAAGGTTTAGACGTTGGGTGGGGTATGGATAGATGGATGGGTGGGGTTTGGGCAGAGATAGATGATGGCATGGAAGCTTTACTAAAGAGAAAATATTGGTCAGATAAGGAAGAGAGAAAATACATTTCAGATAGAGCCATGGCTTCTTCAGGAATTAGAAATTTGGTGGGATTTGACTCTAGGATGTGGTAAAGAATCTAGTGAGAAAGGTAGTAAATATAATTATAGCTATTATTTATTAAACATTTTGTTGGTGCATGAAACTAGGTTAAAGTCAGATTGTAAGGCCTTAAATGTTATGCTAAGAGATTTACTTTATACTATATTCTTGGAACAAGTAGAGAATGATTCCCTGTAGTAAAATTGTGAAGGAATCCACAATTCTTTAGTAACCTAATTATGGCTATAATTATTGAGTATTGATTTTGTGTCAGGCTTTGGGCTAAGTATCTTAAACATTTTCTCATTTATTATGTCAGAGTTTATTATATTAGTATAAGAAGACATGATAAGGGCCTTGATTAGATTTATAGTAATAGTGAAAGGGCAACAGTTTAAACAGTTGTGGGGAAAATATTTTAAGACCGTGATCATTCATTCATTCACTGTCTTATTCATTCATTCAGAAAACGTTTATTAAAGCACTTACTCTTTCCCAGGCTCTGGGCCAAGTGCCAAAAGCCAAGTGTATGTGGTGAGAGCTTACTATGTGCCAGGAACAGGTGAGGAAATAAAGACACAGAGAAATCAAATAATTTGGCAAGTCCAGTCAACTACCACATTAGGATCTGACCCACTCGGTCTGGTTCCAGAGTTGTCATCCTTTCATACTCTATACTATATCTCACAGGTAGATAAGACCTCTCCAACATGTCAATTTTTAGTTGGAGAGAAGGACATGGAACAAATAACTAAAATGCCCCGAGTGTATAATTTCAGTGCACAAAGTGCCATGTGTTATTTCCGGTTTGGGGCTATTATGAACAAAACTGCTACAAACATTCATGCACAGGTTTAATGTGAACGTGAGTCTTCATTTCTCTGAGTTAAATGCCTAAGAGTGCAATTTCTCTATGATCGTATGATAGTTGCATTTAGTTTTTTTTTTTTTTTAAAGAGATTGGAGTTTATTTATTTATTTATTTATTTATGGCTGTGTTGGGTCTTTGTTTCTGTGCGAGGGCTTTCTCTAGTTGAGGCAAGCGGGGGCCCCTCTTCATCGCGGTGCGCGGGCCTCTCGCTATCGCGGCCTCTCTTGTTGCGGAGCACAGGCTCCAGACGCGCAGGCTCAGTAGTTGTGGCTCACGGGCTTAGTTGCTCCGCGGCATGTGGGATCCTCCCGGACCAGGGCTCGAACCCGCGTCCCCTGCATTAGCAGGCAGACTCTCAACCACTGCGCCACCAGGGAAGCCCTGCATTTAGTTTTTGAAGAAACTGGTAAAGTGTTTCCCAGCGTGGTTGTGCTATTTTACATTTCCAGTAGCAAAGTGTGAGTGATCCAGTTTCTCTGTATCCTGACCAGAATCTGGGATTATCACAATTTTTTATTTTAGTTAATCTCATAGGTGTGTAGATATATGTCACTGTGGTTCTAATTTGCATTTCTCTAATGGCTAATAATGTCAAACATCTTTTTGTGTGCTCATTTGCCATCTGTATATCCTCTTTGGTGAAATGTTTCTTCATGTCTTTTGCTCATTTATTAACTAGATTTTTTTTTTTTTCTGTTTTGTTTTGAGAATTATTTATATATTCTAGTTATTAGATACTGGCTCTTTGTTGGTTATGCGGTTTGCAAATATTTTCTCCTAGTCTGTAGCTTGTCATTAACAAGGTATTTAGCATAACAAAAGTTTTAGTTTTAATAAAGTCCAATTTATCAATTTTTTTTTGGTATCAACTCTAAGAACTCTGCCTAGTCTTAGGTTCTGAAGATTTTCTCATATATACTCTTCTAAAAGTTTTATAGTTTTATGTTTTCCACTTAAGTCCAATTTTTACAATTTTTTGCATTAATTTTTGTACTAGGTAAGGTTTAGGTCAAGTTTCTTTCTTTTCCTTCTCCTCCTCCCTGTGCTCCTCCCCCTCTCCTCTTTCCCTCTCCTTCTTCTCCTATCTTTATTTATTTATTTATTTGCCTATGGCTGTCCAATTGCTTCAGCATGAGTTGTTGAAAAGACACTCTTTCCTCCATTGAATTGTTTTTGTGCCCTTGTCGACAATCAGCTGGGCATATTTGTGGGTATCTATTTTTGGGTTTTCTATTCTGTTCCATTGATCTATGTGCTTATCCCTCCAACAATATCACACAGTCTTGATTACTATACAGTAGCTGTATTATAAGTCTTGAATTCAGATATGATTCTTCCCACTTTATTTTTTAAAAATTGTTTTAACTCTTCCAGTTTCTTTGCCTTTCCATGTAAATTTGAGAACAGTCTTGTCTATGTCTACAAGAAATTTTGAGGACGTTTGATAAGAATCATCTTAAACCTTGCATATCAGTTTGGGGAGAACTGGACACCATTTTATGTTGTCTTCCAATCTATGAATACAGTATGTCTCTCAATTTATTAGGTCTTCTTTGATTTCTTTCATAAGTGTTTTGTAATTTTCAGCATGAAAGTCCTGTACTTGTGTTTGTTAAATTCACATCTAAGTATTTCATTTTTAATTTCAGTGTCTATGTGTTCATATAGAAATATAATTGATATTTCTGTGTTTATTTTATGTCTGTGACTTGCTGAACTCATTTATTAGTACTAGGAGGTACTAGAAGTTCTTTTGGAGATTCTTTAAAATTTTCTACATAGACAATCATGTCATCTGAGAATATGAGCAGTTTTATTTTTTTCCTTCCCAACCTCTATGCCCTTTTATCATTCCTTAGTATATCAGCTAGAAATTCCAGAACTATGTTGAATAGTAGTGAGAGTGACATTATTGCTTTGTTCCTGATCTAGGTGGTGGTTGTAGTGGTGATGGTGGGGGTGTGTACATTAGTCTTTCATCATTAACTGTAGGTTTTTTTTAAAACAGATGTTCTTTATCAAATTGAGGAAGTTCCCCTCTATTCCTAGTTTTCTGAGAGTTTTATCATGAAAAGATACTGATTTTTCTAAATGCCTTTTCTGCGTCAATTGATAAGATCAAATGATTTTTCTTCTTTAGCCTGTTAACATGGTGGATTAGATGGACTGATTTTTAAATATCAAATGAGCCTTGCATTCCTAGAATAAACCTCAGTTGGTCACAGCATATAATTCTTTCTATATATTATTGAATTCTACTGAATAATATTTTGTTAAGGATTTGTGTCTATGTTAATAAGGAATATTGGTCTATAGTTTTCTTTTTTTTATAATGTCTTTGTCAGGCAATATTATCTTCACCAAATACTAGTTTCCTCCTCTTCTATTTTTGGAAAGAGATTGTACAGAATTGGTGCTAATTGTTTTTTTAAGTTTGTTAAAATTCTCCATTGAAACCACCTGGACCATGAGATTTCTTTGGGGAGTTTTCAAATTGTGAATTCAACTTCCTTATTAGTTATAGGGATATTGAAATTATCTAATTCAGATTAGTTCAGTTGTGGTAGGTTCAGGAATTGGTCCACTTCACCTACTTTGTCAAATTTATGTATGTAGACTTATTCATAGTATTTCTTCATTTTCCTTTTGGTGTCTGCAGGGTCTGTAGTGATGTTGTATGTTTCATTACTGGTATTTGTAATTTGTATCTTTTCTCTTTTTACTTTAGTTTTGCTAGAGGTTTGTCAATTTTATTGATCTCTGAAAAAAATAGCTCTTTGTTTCATTGATTTCTCTATTGTTTTCCTGTTCTTAATTTCAATGATTTCTGTTCTTATCTTTATTATTTCTTTCCTTCTACTTGCTTTCAGTTCAGTTTGCTCTTATTCTAGGTTCTTGAAGTGTGAGATTAGATTATTGATGTGAAACATTTTTTCTTTTCTGATGTATACATTTCATGCTATAAAGTTCTCCCTCAGCACTGCTTTAGTTGTATCCCACAAATTTTGATATATTTTCATTTTCATTCAGTTCTGCATATTTTTTTATTTCCCTTGAGACTTCCTCTTTCATCTGTGGATTATTGTGTTGTTTAGATTCCAAGTTTTGATATTTTCCTGTTATGTTTCTCTTACTGATTTCTAATTTGATGTGGTTGGAGAATACACTCTTTATGATTTCAGTTCTCTTAAATTTGTTGAAATTTCATTGGACACTTCTCACACCAAATGTGTGATTTTCTTTTCCCCTCACATCAACCACTTTCTCAACTTTCCAGACACCTACTAGGTGTCCTATAATTTATTTCAATCTGACAATAACTGGTTGGCGTTAGTGTCAGACTCCACAGGCTAAGGGCTCGGTCCCACAAGACTGTCCTCCCTTCAGAAACCAGTTGAAGGAATGGGTCCCCAGGGGAGCCACACCTATGTCCAACTTAGCTACAAAGTTGGGGTTTCCCAGAACTGTCCCTCAGATTTGAAAATTTGCTGACATGGCTCGCAAAACTCAGGGAAACATTTACTTATGTTTAACAGTTTATTATATACAGATGAAGAGGCACAAAAGGCAAGGCCCAGAAATGTCCTGAGTTCTGCCCCCTTGAAGTTGGGGTGTACCACTGTCCCAGCTCGTGGATGTGTTCACCAACCTGGAAGCTCTACGGACCCTGTAGTTTAGGGATTTTTACGGAGGCTTCATCGTGTGGGCATGGTCAATTATCAACTCAATCTCCAGACCCTCTCCCCTCTTTGGAAAATGGGGGGTGGGGATGAAATTTCCAAGCTTCTAATCATGGCTTGATCTTCCTGGTTCCCAGCCCACACCCTGAAACTACCCAGGAGCCCACTAAGAGTTGCCTCATTAGAACAAAAGAAATGAAGGGGAAATCAAGACATTCTCAGATAAAGGAAAACTAAGGATTTATCATTAACAGACCTACTCTAAAGGATGGTTATCATTCTTCTATCACCCGGGAAATTCCAAAGGATTTTAGGAGCTCTGTGTCAGGAACTGGAGTAAAAACCCAAGTATCAGGAAAAAAGATGCTCCTAGCATTTGTATCACTCAGGGAATTACAAGGGTTTTAGGAGCTCTGTGTCAGGATCCAGGGACAGAAGTTCCTGGTCAAATATATATTTCCTCTTATGTCACACTTGCCTATATGGTTTTGTTTGTTTGTTTGTTTTTGGTCGTGCTGTGTGGCATGCAGGATCTTAGATCCTTGACCAGGGATGGAACCCACGCCCCCTGCAGTGGAAGCGTGGAGTCTTAACCACTGGACCACCAGGGAAGTCCCCTATATGGTTTTTTTTTAAATTAATTAATTAATTTATTTATTTTTGGCTGTGTTGGGTCTTTGTTTCTGTGCGAGGGCTTTCTCTAGTTGCAGCAAGCGGGGGCCACTCTTCATCGCAGTGCGCGGGCCTCTCACTGTCGCGGCCTCTCTTGTTGAGGAGGACACGCTCCAGACGTGCAGGCTCAGTAGTTGTGGCTCACAGGCCTAGTTGCTCCGCGGCACGTGGGATCTTCCCAGACCAGGGCTCGAACCCATGTCCCCTGCATTGGCAGGCAGATTCTCAACCACTGCGCCACCAGGGAAGCCCCCATATATGGTTTTATTTAAAGTTAATATGTTGATAATGAGGGTGATAGACAGGAGGTAAGAAGGAAAAAAATGACAATGGTTTGGGTTAACTACCATAGAATATATAAAAAAGGGACTAAATAAAAGAAAGTTGAAGGCCCACTTATGGTTGAGAATCATAACACTTTGGTTGCAAAAATCTATAGAGTGTCTTCCATTTCATGTTCCTTCACACTCACCCCAGCCCATCCCCAATTTCTTACTTTCAGAGAGGTAAGAAAAGAATTCAAGTTCACATAACTAGTGAAGAGTGAAAGTTGATTCAAATCTAGATCTGTCTGTCTGTCTGCAAAGCCGATGTTAAAGTCTATGCTAGGTTAAGGAACTGAGAGGCCGAGTATTGGATTATGGCAGAATTTAGGAGGAAAAAGAAGATATGAATGAAGATGTGAGCATTAGGGGAGATGAAGAGAGGAGATCAGAGGATACTGCAATTTTCTGATTTTGATGTATCAAGTGCTTATTACCTTTATAATGATAATAATACCCACATTATAGGATTTCTATAAAAATAATGTGGCATAATATCTGTAAAGCATTTAGGGTAGTGTACAAATACTCATACATATTCAGATATAATACGATTTAATGTCTTTGAACATGATTGCTATAACTTTTCTGCTTAACAGAAGGAAGCCAAATGGAACTCTTTAAAAGTGGTACTAGAAAAACTAGTGGATATATAGTGGAACTATATTTGCATTCACTTTTATATGCACAAAATCCCTGGAGGAACAGATAGGAAATTTATTATGATGGTTCTTTGTTGCAGGGTGGGGTACAGTGGTGGTGTGGTTGCAGAAATGGACAGATGGATTGGAGGGGGCTTTTTACTAGTATCATTTTATAACTTAAACAGTTTGATCCCTGTGAATGTATTACTTATCCAAGTTTCTTAAAAAAGGAAAAAAAAGAAGTAGAATTGGCATGACTAAGAATTTATTTGTTCCCTTCCCTGGAAATGTTGGGTTGAGTGTGCATGCCCATTAACCAAGGAAGTTGTTAAAAGATATCCCTTCCACGGGTGAGAGCTAGAATTTGATGTCCTCCAATGTCCCTGTGTTGTGATTACCTGAATGTGAGTGGGTTCTCCATTCTTCAGCCTGTATTCAAGAAATGTACATTAAGTACATACTGTGGTGAACCTGTTAATTTAGTCTAATCCAACAAACACTGCTTCTAATTGCATGCTTTGTCTACTTTTTATTTTGACTAGATTACCTTGTCAACTAAAAAGGCTTTGCATTAAAGGAGAGATTGTACAACACCTAATATCATTCAACTAACATTGAAAACATTGTCCTGCCAGTGTCCAAGTGCCAGATATGGCCCCTTGATTGATGGGAGCAGGGTGACCTAATGACCCACACTGACATCGTCCAAAGGCCATGGCTATCAGTCAGTTCTCCATTCATAAAGGATACAGATTGCCTAATGTCCTTGTTCATCTAATAGTTTCATGCTTATGTGTGGAAAGAATCTGAATGGTGTTACTTACCTTTCTTAGCTTGACTTTTGTTCTGACTTGCGAACCCTGTTTTGGACTCTAGTTCTAGTGTTGTGGACTCTTGTCTGCTCATCCTGACATGAACTATGCTCTCTGGCTAGGTTTGCTCTTTGCTTTTTCTCTGTTCAGAATTCGACTTTCTTTCACCTTTGATCTGACAGGACTTCAAGAAATATTTCAGCTTCCCAAAGAGAATAATTTTCTAAATCACTGTTATCATGGAGTTGCTTGTGTAATTATTTCAGCATTAAATTTCATTCTCTGTACAACAATGGCTTTATCACATGATATAAAAGACCCCTTGTTATTGTCATCAGGTCAACCCAGTACTGTTGTGGAATCCTGTGACATTTTACAATGTGTTGGAATTGTAAAGAAATTTTATTTGTGTATTATTTTTTTGAGCATAATTCATCAAGTTTGATAAAATAAAGCACAATTATCCAGAAGCACTGTGTATCAAAATAATTTTTCTTCCTCTCAGTTAATCTGGGAATGAATATCACTAAGACAATATTGGAAAAGCTTTACCAATATTGACCTCATCTGACAAGTGAGTGGGTAGTAAACAACTCACATTTTAGAGGTAAATGAATCCTTTCAGGTAACTTTGACACTAAGCAGTATCCTGGAGACATGTATTGTTAAATGAGTTCAGCAATTTTTGAACATATTTCCCTCAATTTCCAAAGCACGTGCTGCTAGGTACCAGTCCAGTCATTTTATGTGATATCAAATAGAATCCAAGTAAACCTTAGGTTAACTGACTTCCACAGGAGACATCTTTCTATAGAGCCTGGGAATTGCAAAGATTTTTCATCAAATTTTGAGAAAGAATCTTTGTGATATTTGAGCATATTTTACAACTAAAAATTTCCCTAGGGACTGACTTTATTTCTAATTGATTACTCAGTGCCACATCACTGGGCAAAAATTCCCCAGAGTTCAGCTACCTCTTGGTCACAATTAGTTTGATAAGAATATTTAACTGAGGAGCATACCAAATATTTGCTCTGTCTTGTTCTTTGAAACTTGTTATTTTTGAAAGCTTACCTAAAGCAATTGTAGGATACCTTTTCCTTTGGATTTTTGTAGGCTAATAAGGATCTTATTTACAAGTTCTAAAGCAAAAAATATAAAATACATTAAAACCAGTTTTATCACTAAAAAGTAAGACATTAATATAGTTATAGAAGTCATACACTACTTATTTCTTTTAGTTAATAGTTTACTAAGGAAATTAACTTTCATAGTTTGCTTTTGAATTTGGGCAAATGACAGTTAGGCTAGTTATAACATTCTTGGGCTATTTGCTATTCTGAGAATAGACTGAGAATTCTGTCATTTTCTTTTCTTTTAGCATAGGTTATTACAGAAGATTCTACTAAAGCTAGCTGATTTTAACTGCTTTGAAAGAGACTTGCTCAGTGACTTTCTGCCCCATTCATTTTCTGTTCTTCTTCAGGGACTTCAATTACAAGTAGTTAGACTTTCTCACTGTATCTCCTATATCTTTTACTCTCTCCTCTGTATTTTCTGTATTTCATCTCTCCACGATTCATGTTGATGATTTTATTCCAGTTTTGCTTCTTGTTCACTAATTTTGTCATCAGCTGTATTATAATATAGTTTTAGACTCATGCAATGAATTTTTAATATCACTTATTATATTTTTCATGTCCAGAATTTTTGTTTGGTTTTATTTTATAGATCCTATTGCTTTGTCAAAATTCTTAATGTTGTACTTTGTCTTTTTACACATATTAACAAAGACTTAAAGTCTGTATATAACACCTTCATCATTTAGATCTCCTGCAGCTCTAAATCTGTTTTCTCTTATTACTTTTGGTTTTTAATTACATTTTCTGGTTACTTTTGATTGGGCTAAAAAGTAGAGGATGAAAAACTGTTAATGTGAAGCATATGATAGTGTTACCCCAGAGCTTATTAATTGTATGTTTTCTTTTGGCAGGAGCCTAGGAACACTAGCAATCCCAGATCATCTCATTCTAATTATAGAAATTATATGATATGAAGCTGTGCTTCAGTCCCTGCAAAGGTTGAACTATTTCTGGTTTATCCTTACCCCTAGGGCTCAGACCTTTGGAGTCATAACACAAAATATAGGATATTTAACCAGAAAAAGTTCATTCCTTTAGCCTGCGAGGCTTTTAAAATGTCTGCTCAGCATGTCAGTTTTTTTCCTAAAAGAGGCAGAAGTTTCCAGAAAAAAAGTGGCCTGAATGCAGGCCTTACTTCTCTGGGTTTCTTTCTTTTCATGATGAGTTTGTATTTATAGAAAATATTGATGAACTAAAAATAAAATCTTGTCTTTCTGAGCCTTGGTCATATCATTTCCCCATCCCACCTCCTCAGGAGCTTACTTTTCAGAAACTTATCGATGAAACTTCAAAAATCCATACTGGACCACATAATTACATTGCTTTGATAGATGTGCAGGAGCTAAATCATCTTTACAAGCCCTCTTTCTTAATCTTATTGACATTTATCAGAATAAAGATTTAAAGGAAGAGTCTGCCTAGGGATTTAGGAGGATTTCAAAAAATTTGTGAGAGAAGAAAGTTTTGTTTTATCGATTTTTATGTATTCAGTCTTCACAATTAGTGGAATTAATAGTTTGATAGTAAGTTTACCTTGTTTTGGATAAATTAATGTAGGTCACAGGAGGGGACACATTTGCCTTGAAAAGAGTTAGGAAATAACTGTTCAAAGCTTTCCTCCAGAGTATTTTTCACAAAGGGTTTACTTGTAATTTTGAAGAATGACAAGAGTTGTATGGCCTTTTTGTAGGCCACAAATACAAAATTGTCCCATGCCAAAAAGTAATTAGGGCCTGAAATGTACTTTGTAGTGAAGCCCAAATTATAACTTAGCTACAACTTGCACGAAATCCATTGGCTGATCTAGCATTATCCATTTCATAGCATCGCTGAGGCCAACACAATAGAAGAATATGATAGTATAATGTTGAGGCTTAATTCTGATTCTTTTTTTTTTTTTGCCACCCAGTGGTTTGCTAAACAAAGATAATATAAGTAAGCCTCATTTTATGTAATTGGAAAAGTACTTGGGAATATATTTAAAAATATATTAAATACATTTAAAATGTGCTTTGAAAAATATTTACAAGACTGTTAATATTTTGTAAATTAAAGAAATATTTGAGAAACATCACTCATGATTACTATATTTGTAAATTCAAATTTTTTTCTATTTCTTAAACTTTAAAAAATTTGGTCATATGTGTTTAATGCTGTGAGTGTCAACGGGAAGTAGCTGTTAGGTAAAAGGAAGGTGAGGTAGTAGCTAATAGGGGAAGGAGGTGAGATCATATCTGGAAACAGAGCTCTTCATTGCAGGCCTTTGAATAAAAGGAAGAACACAGCTCACAATGCAGCTGACGAAGGTGACCAATCTTTAAGGTATGGAGTAGAAAGAGAGCCAACAATGCTATTAAGATAAAAACTTTTCCTTTGCATACTAATGAGAGTGAGATTACGAACTGTGTCTATCTGGTGAGTCAGGTTTATCAGTCACTATTCTTGTAGGTGTAAGCAAAACAAGCTTACTTATAACATGCAATTAACATCTCCCTTCTAGTACCACAGTCACTGCTGATGGACCTCAGAGTAGGAATGTTTATCTTTACAGAGCTCAAAGCACTTCATGGGCACTTTCTGTTTCTTTAGATCCTTTATTCTCCCAGATAAACCCACATGCATCTGTACCTACCCTGTCCACAGTGGGAATTCAACCAGAGTTGTTGACTAACAGATTCACTGTGTGAAGCTGCCCAGCCCTGCCTAATCCTAGATTTGTAGCTACAAGAGATGCGTTTGAGGATTCTGCTGGGATCTTCCTAACCATTTCTCCATAGCCTCTCTGAATTTGCTCATGCCATCTGCCAAGGTCTATGTTAAACTATACACTTGGAAAGGCTCAAGTCAGCTCTACTTCTTTTCAAGATCAGTTACCATGTGATACACTTCCCCACCCTCATCTGTTCCCTTCTCGCTCTCACTATTTTCCCTAGAAGGTGATGAGAATGTTTATTTCCTAGGAGGAAATCTGAAAGTCCAGAGAGTGTTTGCTGCATCTCCTGGTCATCAGTAACTATAAGAGAAGAATCAGGTTTCCTCTGTCCTCCTCATGTGTCCTAACTGTTGGATAACTCTTCTTCCTTATAGATGACCAACTTTCAATAAAAAGCAGAAAATAATATCCTTGAAGAGGCTGAGAAAGCATGAGATACTGAAATAAACAAGGAGTTTGAGTTCAGAAGTCTAATAGTTGAGTTATAACCCAGCACTTACTAGTTAGTTGGCCTTGTGCTTTAGTTTCCTAATCTACAAATTAGGAATAAGAAAGCCTAGCTCATGAGAGGAGGAACATTACAAGAGTGATGAACAGTGGAAGTGCTCCATAGCCACAAAGACTTATAATATTGTTAATTATTATTTGGATGTTGGATTTTGTAGATGCATGATTTCATAAAAATCCAGAAAATTTAGAATTTTCTGGTAATATTGGATGCCTGAAATGTTGACCAGTTTTTACCATTTGATTTTGGAGCAAGGAAAGGCAGAAGGAAAATGGAAAAAAAATTTCTGCTTCACCTTTCTATGTATTCCAGGTGATTGCAGTTGGCACTATCAAAAGTGTAGCCTCTAGAAGAATACTAGTTTAACTAGCAGCTCAGATTGGTCTTGCTGCATTTTATTCTTGCATGGATCTGAGGAAGTTAAAAGCAGTGATAACATTAAAGTTTAGAAGAATTATTGCTATAATGTCCAGGCCAAATTTCTGATAGAGTCTTGCAAAAATGTATAAAGGGATCGTTCTTATAGGGCCTGTCTCAATAAATTGTTCTTTATTTGGCAAGCAGAACTTTGTAAATATTTAACCTTCTTTAGAGTTTGGAATGTGCAAGTGTGATTTATTGTTTCTAATGATTGAAAAGAGGCTTGGTATCTGCAAATAAAGGTATGAATTGAAAGAGAATTCATGATACAATATGTTTCTTTGTAAGTAGTAAGCAGAACAACATTTGAAAAAAGGGAGTGATTCCCAAGAGGACTTGTCCCTCAGCAATGCTCAAGAAGTGGTGTTTCAAGTAATAACAGCTTTTATTCACTCAGCACTTACTGTGTGAAAGGCTGTGTTTGGACTAAGTGCTTTACGTGTGCTTTATGCAGAGTGCTATTGCTCTCTGCAATAGCACGCTGACTAATAGACGGTACAAATTGGATTGTGTTGAGAATGTCATTTATCTATTTTCATATGTTACAATATCAATTCTTTTCAGTTTCTTTAAATGATAAATCCAAAGATTCTTGAGAAAGAAAAAGAGAAGGATGGACAGCCACACATACAGTAGGGAGAGAGAGAAAGAAGGAAAGAGGGAGAGAGGGAAAGAGAGAGAGAGGCAGAGAAAGAGAGAGAAGACAGGAAGAGATTGAGACAGATTCGCTGTGAGATTCAGGCCTTTGTGGAAAAACATCACTCATGACATAGAATGAAAACACAACTTTATTATTGTCTCCTTCAGCCTTATTTCAGATATTCGGTGAGAATAATTATCTCCTGCTGCTGAATCAGAATTTGGGTAGGTTCCATAACTTTTTAGCTCACACATAGGTTTTAGTGTATCCTACCATGTCTCTTAAGAAACAAGCCTAGTCACAATGAATGAATCAGAGTTGCCAAGTCTAAGACGGTAATACAAACTGAACTTGATTCAGCATCAGATGTTTTCCCTTTTTCCAACTCAGGCCTTCTTCTTGCTGATAGACATGGCGGGATTGGCGCAGTTGGCATCTGTCTTTCTATGCTTTGTGCTTTCCTCCTCCTTAGCAATCTTTTCGTCCCAGTTTTTGAGCTTGTTCCTGTCCCTGTTGAGGTTTGAAAGGGCAGGAGTAAGGGAATAGAAAAGGTTATAAATTGGCCCTTCTGGGTTGGGTACATTTCTAAGGTAATTATCTCCCAGGTGAGCGTTTTGTGGTTTTTCTCTCATCCCTGGAGACCTTTCACTTTCAGCGTTTTTGACCTGTCAGATCCATCTCTGTAGTGCACCATCACTTTGACTCCCTTCCACAGTCCCCAGGAATCAAGGTCTTCTAGCTTCTTGTTCCTGGGATTCCTTTGCTATTCCAGGTGGCTTTACCTCACAGGACCTACTTTGATGTGAGGCCAGCTCTTTCTACCACGGGACTTGCATCTCACCCACCATAAACATTTATGCAACCTTTGTCCCATCAAATATTTGGGAGAGTAGGTCAATCGCAACAGGATCAACCCATTGAGGAGCCTGACACAGGTCAGTGTGACTAGCTCACGCTTGAGTCAAGCTTCAGTTTTCTGTGCCCATTAGATGCAAGGGAATACATAGTTCTTCAAATGCTGCCATGAAAGTCCATTCACTTAGCTGGAGAGACATGAGAAAATACCAGAACACTCTTCTGTCCTGAATAAGTGGGAGGAAACTCAAAGTGTAGCTCTCTCTGAAGAAATGTCTTCTTAAATCTTTTTCCATTTTCATTCTCTCTCTCCCTTTTCTCTTTTTATATTTTTAAAGTGAGTAAGGTGGATTCATGACTTAGGACACTACTTCTCTTACCTCTTTGGTGGGACAGATTCTGCGTATGACAACCTGTCCCACACTCAGTTTGGCATCTGAAATAGATGCTGGTACCTTAGTAGAAATCGAGGCAAGAGAAATCTGCCTCTAACAACCTTCTTTGCTTTCAAATAAGCATGATAAGGAAATAAGCAAATTAAGTAATTCTAATGATTTTATTAATTGTAATCTCAGAGCCTAGGACAGTTCTGGATACATAGAAAGAACCCAGCAAATGTTTGCTTAGAGAAGGAAGGGAAGAAGAAAGGCAGATAAGTCACCTTTTATATTCTGGTGCATGCATCCATTTTCCAATGCCCTGCTTCTCTTCCTTTAGCTTCTGTCAACTTTGACCTTGATTTTGTTCTTAGTCCCAATGATCATGTTTGCTTACATGTGTAACTCTCCTCTGAGTAACTAAGTATCTGATCTTGGTTACCTCTCTGACTTCACATTTGCTACAAAACCTAGTTTTGGGATAGGCTTACACTCTATTGACAATGAACCCTGACCTACTTTATTTTTATTAATTTACCAAACAATTACTGAGAACCTGCCATAAGTCATGCATTAAGTAGGCACTGAGAATACAAAGCTTAAAATGATAGCCTTCATGTGTTAACACAAAAAAACTGATGATATAAGTGACAGACACTGAGTGTTTTATGGGGATTATCTCATAATACTAATACTAACCCTGCAAATAGATATCATTATTATCATTTCCATTTCACAGGTCAGAAAATAAAACACAAGAGGCTAAATAAATTGCCTGGGCTCCCATAGGAGCAAGCTGGAGCTGACAGTCTAATTCTTAACCAATATGCTATGCAACTTCACCTACTTGGTTCTGACTGATGTATTGAATAACTTCTGTCTGTTTCTGGCATAGAGCTAGTGAGTTTGGCCGTGGGGCTGGAACTGGAACTGGTGATGGTAATGAAGCACCTAATGAAAATTATGGAGATGCAATATTGTGTGGTGATACAAAGCATTGGTGAAAATCATGGCTTCAATATTTACTAGCTGTGTATCCTCTCTATGCCCCAATTTTCTAACCTGTAAAATAAGGATAATAATATCCACTCAAAGGGTTATAGGAAAGATGAAACACAATTTAACAAAGGATATGACACTCAGAAAGTATTAAATAATTTATAACTATTATTTTAAAAATAAATATACCCTTTAAGTTCCAATATATTGAAAATATTCAAGTAGCTTGATCTTCCTTCTGAAAAAGTCCAAGGCTTTGCTCTTAGCAGGCCATCTAGGAATGAAAAACTTTTATTAGTTCTATTTTGGAAGGGAGAAAAATGATACAAGAAGCTGCCAAAGACTTAAAATGGTCTAAGAATTTGGTCTCTAGAAGCAAGAATGTTTGCTTTACTCTGTTCTTTCTCTGCTTGCTGTGGTGCATAGCTCAATGGAAAGCCAGTTTTCAGCATTTGTGTTTCTTCTCTCAGAACAGTTTTGTTACCCTTAATTCCATGGGACTATAAGACCTGTGAAACCCATGTACATTCTATTTAATTTATGACTTTAAAATGGCAGGGCTGCTGCAGAGTGAGGTCTCCCCCATGTGGGGACCTCAGGTCTGCTGATGAAAGATAAGGTCTTCCACAAAGATCTGCAAGACGTGTGATGTGAGAAGTGGGCTCATGTGGGTGGACCTTAAGCACCTAAAATTCAGTGAGGTAGTGAATGACCTGGTCCTATTTTAACTAAGAATAAAAACCTGTTTTAGGGACTGAGGGTCTACTTGGAACTGTGCTCAACTGTCTGCAAACCTCTCAAGTTTAGCATTTAATTTTTGTATAAGAATTGGCTAAGTAGAAGATTACATCATCAAAATGAATACAATGCTGCTCTGTGACATTGGAGGACACATAAAATATGCAATAGCATTCTCACAAAGGGAAATAAAGCACAGTTGTATTTGTTTGGGGTTACATTAACTCCAAAACCAAAATCCACAGATTTGAATTTAAAACTACTTTCTCTAAATTAAGATCTTTTGTGGGACACAGGTTTTAACTTTAGAAAGAGAAAAGTTGTCTTCCAAGATATGGGACAAACTTACTTTCTTAGTTCCCTACTATTCTACTTAACCAGTTTATTTTGAAAAGTCCATAGTGGGTGAATCCTCAGACAAGGAAACCTTCTTTAGCCTCATGTCACGGCTTCCTGCTCTAGTTTCCCAGAAAGCCCATTGACTGTCAGGATATTCCTGCTGAAGCAGTGGAGAGTTGTCACTTCAGTCTGCTCCTTTGTAGTTGAATAAGGAAAACTTCCGTGTGGGGAGAACTTTCCTTCCATTCATCCATTCACTAACATAAGAAGTTAGTTCAGGAAAGAGAGACAGAGGAAGAGAGAGAGACAGGAAGCCTCAGGGATGGAATGAAATGAGAGATGTAATGAACAAGGCACTTAACTATTTCTCTATGGCTCAAACCTGACACCACATGCACATTTGTTCTCAAGCAAATGAAAGTAATTTTTCACACTTGCTTATAGAAAAGATCTAGACTCATCCAGCAGACTAAACTGCAGTTTTCAGGAAGGTAGAAACTAGCCATTTTGACTATTGTATTAGTAGCACCTAGCTTAGGACTTGGCTTATGATAGGTGAACAATGATATTTGCTAAATGCATGAATATAATGGTCAAATTTCTCTCTTTTCATTTTATTTTTGATATGAGAAGTTAAGGTATTTTGAACTTGAATACAATCATTATTCTCTTAGCACTAGGGCAGACTACACATTTCACAGTTGTTGAGGCTTGTAGATCAATTTAGCAAGAACACTCTTTAGAAAAAGTGTCTAAACAATAACAATCCTTATTATAACCAATTATTTTGAAAAACATTTTAACTGATTTAAGTAGAGATAATGTCTTCCTAGTATGTGTGTGTGAAAGAATGAAGGCCTAAGTAGATCTGAATATTCCTTGTGAGGAGCCTTAGCAGCTGGGGCTGATCAGGTAAGGCCATTTAAAGCAGAATCCTGAAGTCTATTAGATTAGTCTGTTCAGGCTTCCATAACAAAATATCATAGGCCGGGTGACTTAAACCAAAGAAATTAATTTTGTCCCAGTTCTGGAGGCTGGAAGTCTAAGATCAGGGTGCCAGCTTGGCTGGATTCTAGTGAGAAATCTCTTCCTAGCTTATAGACAGTGCCTTCTTGCCGTGTCTTCATGTGGCAGAGAAAGATAGAGAGAGAGCAAGCTCTCTGATGTCTCTTCTTATAAGGGTACTAATCTCATCATGAGGGCCCTACCTTCTGACCTCATCTAAACCTAATGACCTCCCAAGGGCCCCATATCCATATACTATCACATTGTGGGTTAAGGCTTTAACATATGCATTTTGGGGGACACGGTTCACTTCATAGCAGCCATATTGAGTTGGTTGGATTTATTCTGAAGTGTCTGCAGGTTCTTAAGCTGCTGTGCAGGAGAATAAGATCACAGTGTATGTTTCAGGAAGATAATCTATAGTAAGAATGATTGAAGAGTGATTATAACTAGTGATGTGGAAAGGTGTAAACGATGGAGGGAGGAGCTGACTACAGATGAGACGTCATGGATTTGGAGTAAGGCACTGACAGTGGGCTCCTAGAGAAAAGCAAAAATCAAAGCTTCATGAAAAATGAAGAATCAACACATTTGGGCAACTACTTATTGATAGACATGGGGAGATGAAGGAGAGGGAGGTGTTAAAGTTCCTTTGTATTTTTTTTTTTAATATTTTAATTTTTAATTTAATTTTTTATTTTTTTAATGCTACTCTTATCTGCTTACATTCTTTTTATGTATGTATGTATGTACGACTGTGTTGGGTCTTCGTTTCTGTGCGAGGGCTTTCTCTAGTTGAGGCAAGCGGGGGCCCCTCTTCATCGTGGTGCGCGGGCCTCTCGCTATCGCGGCCTCTCTTGTTGCGGAGCACAGGCTCCAGACGCGCAGGCTCAGTAGTTGTGGCTCACGGGCCGAGTTGCTCCGCGGCATGTGGGATCTTCCCAGACCAGGGCTCGAACCCGCGTCCCCTGCATTGGCAGGCAGATTCTCAACCACTGCGCCACCAGGGAAGCCCCCTTTGTAATTGTGAGACTGTGCCATGTGAAGAAGAGTGGTGCTATTGATTAGGGTACTTTCCGAGGAGGAACCCCGCTTTTGATTTGCAGAGGATGAAGGGTTGAAGGAATAACCCATTTTCCCATGTCAGTTATGTCGCACGTGTGTGTGTGCATCTGTGTTTATGTTCATCTAAATGACAACGTGAGCTCTTTGGCAACTGAAGTCTATATTTCCTATGAGGTGCTAGCAGGAATAAATAGAGACATAAATTAATAAACTCCATACAACAAATATTTATTGAGTGCTTTCTGTACAATGTCTTGTGCTAAGAACTGTGGGAGAGCCAATAATGAATAGTCTTTGCCATCTAACAGCTTACAAGCTAGTGAGGGGATCATGAGCTTAAATAACTTTAAAATAGACTGAGATATTTTATTCTAGTAAAGAAAATGTCTTCTATTAAAGGTAAATATTGTGGGGGGAAGGAGGCTGACTTAGTATCTGGGAAAATTCTATTTGGAGGAAGTAGGGCATGATCTGTTCCTTGAAAAATGGTTGGACTCAACAGAAATGGAGAGATTATTCCAGAGAGAAGGCATAACATGCAGGAACAAAAATCCAGAGATGAGACAATGAAAAAGGGCATGGTTGAGGAAGAAGAGCAGAACATTATGGCTTAAGTGTAAAATAGATAGAGGCGCGTAGGAGAGGAAAGGCATCTGTCCTAAAGATCAGGTATTTTCAATGGGGCAATATTGCTCCTAAGGTGGTAAAAAAATTGTTCTTACATTTTTATGTGTAAATCACAGATATACATACAATAAATAATCAGACACACAGTAATCGGTGGCAATAAAATAGTGTGTGGGTGATTAGGAAAAAATATCTAAAAAGATTTCTTAAGGGGATTACAATGAAAAGAAGGTTAAGAAACAGTGCTATAGATGGATTTTGGCAAAATGGTGAATTTTATGGAGCCCTCTGAAGAAAGTAACTGCCTTACTTATGTCCTGGTTCTGGTTCATATCGTGGAGATAGGGTACTGCGTTGAGGTGAGTCTAGGTAATTTCAGTAAAAATACTCCACATACTCAAATTGTAAATGTAATTTTGGAAACTGTATGTGAGGTAAATTATACAAAAGTTGTTTCCTTTCCTGACTCATGGAAAGAATGACTTCCAAAGTAATTTTTTCCTTCCCCTTTATTTTGGTGGCTTGGCATTATAAGGCACATGGATTGCAGGATGCTTTCAGAGCCCATTAACGTCATTAAATAATGAGCACTCTCTTCTCCAATCTCACAAATTCCATTAAGACTGACATCATCACTTTTTAAACCCAAAGACGTAGACCTGCTTTTTAAAAAATTGCAGAACAGTTTGACTGTAGAGCTAGGATTGAAGTCTATTAGTTTTAGTCTAGGAAATGCTCTCGGTTTATTTTAATCATTTTATTAGCAAGTATTTACGAAAACACAAAAGGTGTAATTACTGTAAGTGCCAGGCCCCATAGGGCAAAAGATTTAGAAGATTGAAGACACATTTACTGGTCTAATAGTTGGAGAAACAGTAAATAAACTCATGAGAATTTGTGTCAGAATGAATTCATGTAGTAATCTGATAACCGAACTGTGGCAAACAAAACAAAACAAAAATCCTTTAGTCATTTTTATAATGTGAGTCCTCTTTGGGACAGTAATACTATATTCCAGTCTTTACAAAACTAATTAGGAGTCACAGAGCAATAAGCAGGAAGCATGATAAAGACAATTTACATTTATCTTGAAAAATAAGAATCCATTGAAACTCAGTAGAAAAAAATAGAATCAATACAGTTGCAATAGGAATATGCCATAGATTATATTCCTATTGATCCATATCTGTATCCTCACCCTACTGAAGACTGGCTTGGATATGTGACTTCCTTTAGCCAATGAAGGTGAGTGGAAGTGATGCGTGTTACACCCAGGCAGAAGCTTTGAGAGTGGGTTCATTCTTTGCCACAATGTATTTCTCTGCTGTGATGCCAGTGATATTCTAGATGGAGGCTATTCTTTCAGGCTAAGTTCCAGAATGAGAAGAGGTGGAGACCTGCAGTCAGTCTTCCTTGACATGAGCCATGAGTGAGATATGGACTTCTGTTCCTGCAAGCTAATGCAATTTTGTATGTTACTATAGCATAGCCCTGCCTAATCTGACTGCTGCTAAAAGCTAGAATGGCAAGACATCAATGAGTAAATGCAATTCTGATGAGGCTGATGAATGAGAACTGTGGACAATCCATTCAGAGAAAACCAGCTGGCTGGAACTCAATAGGAGAGGCAATGATTATAATGTAATTGTACTTCAGTAGATAAGACAGTGTATGCACTGCTGGTTATATTTTATGTATATATTTGTGCATTTATCTATTTCAGTTAGAAGAGGGAGGCATAAATTAATTATTTGAAGGGGAAAATAAGTAATGAAAAATTATTGCCTATTACTTTATTATTTTTCAACTATGCAATGCAATTTATATCAATTTGCTTCCCTCAGAAAGTGGGTAGTTTTCATGGAAGGAAAAGCCTAACACAATTTGTTTGCCTGTGACCTCAAGGTAGGGTTTTTCTATCATTCACTCATAATATCTTCCATCTTATAACTTACTATTTCCATTTCTGCACAGGCATTAGATTGCTTTTTGTCTTTTACCTTTTTCTTTTGAGTGTGACTGCTGTCACTACATTGGCACTTCTTTGATGCTATTGGTTTATGAAAGAGGAAGAACCCAGCCAAGTGAAATGATGATGGCTAATAACTAACATTTTTAAAGCATTCATGGTTGTCAGTCACTCTTGTAAGAGTTTCCCATGGATTATCTCATTTAAATCCTCACAACAGCTCTATGAGGTAAGTACATTATTAGCCCATTTAACAACATAGGAAACTGAGGTACAAAGAGGTTAAAGTCATACAGTCTCACAATGAGTGAAGAACCTGGATTTAAGAACCTACAAAGTGGGAATTAGGAGCCATGAAGTCATCCCTGGGCCTGCCACTAATGAGTGATATAATTTGGGCCATTTCATATCTCTGGGCCACAGTTTTTCATGTTTCCACTAAGAAGCGTTGACTAGGGAAGTCTCCTGGCTGTGAAACTCCATAAGTCTATGGACCAGTAATGACTTCATTTTAATCATCTAATGTATTATGAGAAAGAGCTGTGACATACTAGAAAGGCCCCAAGTTTTGGTGTGACTAACCTATGTGATATCTGGCAAGTCTCTTTACTGAACCTGTTTCTTCATGTGTAAATTGTCAGTGACATCTATTTCAGAAATCTGTTGTCATGTCTAAATAAGATAATATATATTGGGGTCCTTTGTTAATTTTAAGGAACAGCATAAAAAAATGATCACTGTGTAAAAGTGATTCTTTCATTGAGCCATGCATTCATCTACTCATCCAGTCATCCATTCGATATGTATTAAGTGCCATTTGCAAAGACAAAAAGTAAGGTTTCCTTCTGATAGGACGTGGTGTAAGTGGGATACAGATGCACAAATGAACAATTACCATACAATGTGATGAGCGCTCGAGGGAAGCAGGTTGGAACACAATGAGTTTATATGAACCGCTTAAGGTGGCCTGAAACAGTCAGGGAGGCTTCACAGAGAAGACAGCATTTAAAATGAGACCCAAATATGTGAATCATTTAAGTGTATGTTGATGTGGTGAGGGTAGGTGGGGGATGTTCCAGGGGAGGAAACAGGATATACAAAGACATGGACCCCTGAGAGGGTAAAGCATATTTGAAGATCTGCAAGTAGGTCATTAAGCCTGGAATACAAACTTGAAGGTGGTGAGGGCAGGAGAGGCAAACAGGCAGGTGGAGCTATATCATCAAGCGTCTTGTACACCATGTTAGGGAGATTAGATTTTGTCCCATAAGAGGTGGGAATCTACGGAAGGATTTTAAGGGGAGGGACGTGACTGAATTCACACATTAAAAATATCAGTCTAGCAGTGCCGTGGAGGGTGGAGTGGAGAAAACAGGATGAGAGGCAAAAGCGATGGCAGTGGGGCAGCCTCTCCTAGCACTCTGTGAGGCCTCTAGCAGTGACTTGGCCATGAACAGTCCTGGAATTGCAGCCATGAGAAACCCCGAGTCTGAGTGGGGTACCAAAGTGGAAAGAGAATGGGACAGTAGGGACAAGAGTCCATCAATTATGCTGGCCAGGCTCGCTCAGGGAGAGCTCAAATTGTGTAGTTGTTGGAAGTTCACCCATACGAGCTCTGCACCATCCACTGCTCTGCTCTAAGCTGGTCCTGGGGGAAGCACTGATGATAATAGGAATATTACAGGTGGTGTATAAACCTGATCTTATTTTGATCATTACATTGTCTGGTTTCCCTTTTAAATCAGTCTCCAGTGGAACTAACATCAAACTAAAAAAACTGTCATGCATGTGTTTTTCCTTTGTTCTATTTTTGTTTTCTGATAGAAGCTTTGGAAGGTGGAAAAGCCAAAAGCTTAGATAATCCAAGAATTCTTAAATTAATTCCTAATTCCCCCCTTCCATTGCCATAATAAATAAAAACAGGTATCGAAGGGAATAATATTTATACATCTTCCCATATGTATAAATATATATGTATATGTCTTTCCACATACGTTAATTACAATTAATACTTATTCTCAAGATTTACATTAATAAATACAGAATATCATTGAATATCACAAGGGTGCCAATTCTGGAACCAGGCTGTTTGGTGTCAAATCCTGGTTCATCTTCTTAGTGGTTGTGTGTGACCTTGGACAAGTTAACTTCTATGTGCCTCAGTTTCTTCAACTCTAAAATGAAGAAAATTATAGTTCCTAACAGTTCAAAGTGGTTTGAAGGTTTCCATGAATGTAAAGGGCTTAGAAGAGAGTTTGGACCATAGTAAGAGCCTAATCAATGTTAATTATTATTAATTTTATTAGCCATGATTGATATTCATGCTGCTGAAGAGGCGAGTTTGCCTACTCAGGGGTATTTCTAAAGACAGAAGTGTAGAATTTAAATGTATGGCAAGCAAGAAGCTTGACCTTACTCAGCACAGAGTCAAATAGAGTCAGAGAACAGTGAAGCAAGAGAACATTAGAACTGGGAGATAAATTGAACTCCTTTTAGAGTCACATTTTAAATTATAACTTCTGTATCTCAGACATTTGCAAACCAATCTTCTCTAACAGAACTGACTTTGGTATTGTTCTGGTTCCTGTTCCTATCCTCTCCATGGTGTCAATAGCCCTGAGCCTGACCCCCTCTGACTTACAGATTTACCAGTACAGACCTTCTTTTTTCCAAGTGTCAGAATTTCTGGGTGCTCACCATTGGCTACATGCCATAGCACAGGAGGTATCTGAGTGGCCTATAAATAGAGCTGTGTCTGGGTTAGTGCCAATTCCTCCTGCATTAGAAATACTTAAGCTCTTGATGAAAATTTCAAACCGGGCTTCCTAGCAAAACAGCAATAATCAGTATCCTCACACCTTAACTTTATTCTAGATTGCTAAGTCTTTGAATATCAGGGACTTGTTCTTATTAAAAGAATGAATTGATGTATAGATGCCGGAGATATTCCTCCTACTTAGTTCACATAGTATAAAAAAGGAAAGCAATGGAAGAAACTGGCTGGTAAATTTGATTTAAAAAACTTAGAAACTCACAATGTAAAAATCATAGGCAATATTAAAATGTAGATGACAAATTTGGAAAATTGTATGAGTTATGACAAATGAGAAATTAATTTCTCAAAGTATAAATAATGCTTACATACAAATAAAGAAAATATTGAAAATGGAGCAAGAAGAGATAATTCATGGCAGAAATAATTAAAATCAATAAACATGACAAATTTTCCAATTTCACTAGTAATCATGAAACAGTAAAGAGATGCTCTTTTTTGTTGCCTATGATATTGGTAATAATTAAAACAGGTAATCATGACAAGGCTAACATAAAATTGGTTTTCTTTTACATTAGCTAAACCTCACTACAACATTGTGGGCAAGTACAATACTTTAGGAACAGAATCTGACCATATGTTAGCAAAGACTTAGAAAAGTCCATACCCTTTGATCCAATGGTTTCAGCTCTAGAAATCTCATCTATGGAATTAGTGATTCATAAAAAGATTTTTGTACAGAATATTTACCAAAATCTTATTTGTAATAGCAAATAAACCCAGTTAACATCAACAACAAAAGCAAACCAAAACCAAACAAATAACTGGAAACAAGTATTCCTAATGCGTTAAAAATAGGGAATGATCAAGTAAACTATAGTTTACTCATATAGTAGAATTATTAACCACCATATTCTCAAATACAGCCATTATTAACCATGCTTGGAAATAATTTTTTTTTTAATTTTTATTTATTTATTTATGGCTGTGTTGGGTCTTCGTTTCTGTGCGAGGGCTTTCTCTAGTTGTGGCAAGTGGGGGCCACTCTTCATCGCGGTGCGTGGGCCTCTCACTATCGCGGCCTCTCTTGTTGCGGAGCACAGGCCCCAGACGCGCAGGCTCAGTAATTGTGGCTCACGGGCCCAGTTGCTCCGCGGCATGTGGGATCTTCCCAGACCAGGGCTCGAACCCGTGTCCCCTGCATTGGCAGGCAGATTCTCAACCACTGCGCCACCAGGGAAGCCTGGAAATAATTTTTAATACCATGAAAATACATACATGTATACATCATCCTTTATTATATATCATATACGATAGACATATTAAGTGCTATTAACCATGTTTTGGAAGAACTTTTATTAACCTAAGGGTACATACATACATACATATATCATAATAGACATGTATCATAATAAAATGCCTATATTTTAGAAAGTATATCTATACATATACACAAATACATATACACATACTCTAGAAAAAGGCTAGAAGAAAATACATGAAAATCTTAGTAATTATTGCTGGCTGATAGGAAGAGAGGACTACAAGAAACTCTTAAATAAGCATGAACAATCCTGCTACAGAGATGTGATTTACACAGTATTTATGCATACTTTTCAACTTGAGCCTCACTACAATACTGTGGGTAAGTGCAGGCAGGTATTATTTCCCCTTTTTTATAGATAAAGGTGATGAGGCTGAGAGAGATGCTTGGTTTAATCAGGGTCACCAGGCAGCTAACGTAAGGCGGAGTTGAAATTTGAACGTGGCTCACTTGATGCTGTATCTGGAGCTACTGTCACCAAACTTGGTTGACTATAAGATCACATGCCTAGAAAATCTATAGCTATAGAGAGGCCAGAAAATGGTGGGAACCTACAGTTATGATTCCTGAAAGTTTCACAGGCATGAATAAGAAATAGGAAAAGTCAATTGAGATTCTAGATAGTAGTCTATGGAAGTGAAAGTTTCTGGAGGCATAAAGGAAATTATTATTCAAACATCTAGCTCACTGGCTGAATTTAAGAGCCTTTTTCATGAGTCATCCCTGAGACTTTTGAAGGAAAGTAAGTGGGTATTACCTCAGTCTACACAAAGGGAAGCAAACTCATAAATAAGGAAGAATACACTTTGTGCTCACACACGCTGAAACAGTGGACAAGAGTGAGGTCCATCTCCCAGTCCTGACATCTATGCAGGGTAGTGGCTTCATATTCCTATCACCCCGAACAGGGTGCATTACTGAGGAAGTACGCAGGGCTTGTTTCCAACTGAGTAAGCAAACACACTGATTTTGTGTTCCCAAATAAGAGCTTGAGATTTCTTAGCCAAAAGTTTTGGAGTTAGAAAAATGAGCATTGGAATAATTTCATCAGGAAACCACAGCAGGCAAGTTTTATTCCTCTTGCACTTGAAAAACCTATACCACATTTGGTACAGGAAGTCCCTTCGGGGTCAGTGTCTTCTGGATGCCAATTATTTTTATCTCTCAGTATCAGGTTTTATTTCATTTCATCAACAAGTACTCATTTATGTTATTTGGTCTCTCTTCTTAAGGCAATATCTACTTCATTCAAGCTCTCAAAGTTTTTCCTCCATTTTCTAAGTTTGCCTGGCTAGAGTGCTTTTCCTTCTGAATTTTCTAAATATTTTTCTTTTGCTTTGCATAGATAGACCTAGTGTTCATTATTCTTGAAATGTAAAATACTGATGTTAATTTATTTTATGTTTGATTCTATTTCTGTGCTATGGCATATTGAGAAGCATTCTGTACAAAGAAGACACTAGTAACTGTTAATAACGGATTGGGAAATATTATGACTCATGCATATTTAGAATACTGTCTAATATCAATATTTTTGGCAAACATTCTATACATTACAAATTGATACAGCAACTATGGAGAACAGTTAAAAAACTAAAACCAGAACTACCATATGACCCAGCAATCTCACTCCTGGGCATATACCCAGAGAAAAACATAATTCAGAAAGACACATGCGCCCCAATGTTCATAGCAGCACTATTTACAATAGCCAGGTCATGGAAGCAACCTAAATGCCCATCAACAGAGGAATGGGTAAAGATGATGTGGTACATATATACAATGGAATATTACTCAGCCATAACAAAGGATGAAATTGGGTCATTTGTAGAGACGTGGATGGACCTAGAGACTATCATACAGAATGAAGAAAGTCAGAAAGAGAAAAACAAATATAGTATATTAACACATATATGTGGAATCTAGAAATATGGTATAGATGATCTTATTTGCAAAACAGAAATAGAGACACAGACGTAGAGAACAAACGTATGGACACCAAGGGGGGAAAGGGGGACTGGGATGAATTGGGAGATTGGGATTGACATATATACACTATTGATACTATGTATAAAATAGATAACTAATGAGAACCTTCTGTAAAAATAAATAAGTAAATAAGAAAGGAATGCTATGTTAAATTTTGATAGCTCATATCAACTTTAAAATCATAACCTAATGCCCCAGAAGTAGGTGTGTTCGTCTCTGATTACACCTTCATGGCCCTGTCAAACTCAGACCTTGTCATTTAATCCCCTGCATTTGGACTCTTCAAATGAGAATAATTTAATGGCTGGGTTAGACTACTGTACATAAAAATATGCTAGGTGATAAAAGGGTATCAAAAACATATACTCATGCTATAAAGTAAGATCAGGTTTTGTGTGTGTCTACAGAATATAGGTGTATTAGTTTAGGCATTTTGAATAATTCTGTGGCTTTAATATGCTTATAAGATACTTAGGGAAGGAAATTAAACATACTTATCTGAAATTAAATAGCAATATAAAACAAACAGTAATGAGGACAATATAAAGCATGCCAAAATATGTTCCAGAGGGGAGCTTGGTTTAGACTGGGAGAAACTGCTATACTGTGGAGTCATCAGGAACGTTTTCATGGAGGGTTGGTAAGAGCAAGAGCGACAGTGCTACATAGTGAGTAATAGCATCAACTTTAGGTCAAGACAGGCCTGGGTTTGAACTCTGGCTTTGTGATCCTGAGCAAGTTATTTTACCTCTCTGAGCTTTGGTTGTCTTCTGCTAAACTGGATTAACAAAGTTTACTTTGCAGATGTGTTGGAAGAATTAGGTAAAATAATGCATGTAAAGGATTCAGCTTAGATCCTGGTACACAGTAAATGTTGAACAATGGTGGCTGCTATTAATTAAGTTGGAGCTTGAATGATAGGTTGTGTTTCCATGGTGGGAGCTAGGATTGAGGGAGCAGGACAGGGCAGAAAAATAAAGGCAGAATAATAAAGGCAGAAGATCTTGCTGGTGGAGCAAAAGCACGAACAAGGGTGGGAAGGCCTACATTTGCAGATATGTGTAAGGAGAATGTAAGTGGACCACACTGAAGATTTCAGGGGGCCTGAGGATGTTACACCATTTGTCTTGAACAGAGGCAGCTTGCTTTAGATTACAAGACACTTGACCTTCGCAGGTGGCTTGGCATCTTCCTTTTGGCTGCTGAGATGCTGCCTTCTGGCAAGGTAAACATTCTATATTTATTGAGTTTCTTGTTTTAAAGCACCTTGGGGTGTCTTACACGTGATATAGTTCTTATATAACACACCTGTGAAGGGGGAAGAGCTGTGGATAAAAATGCCTGACCTGAACTGAATGGCTCACAACAGGTGGATGTGCTGTGGAGACGGGCCTGGTTCCAGGTTTTCTTCTTCCCAGAGCCTCCCTATAAAAGCCCACGTGGCAAATCACACGTGGCCAATGTGGCGTTTATCATCACACATCTGCTCTGAAGGAGAGAGAAAGAAAGAGAACTGAGCACCATCAGGACTTAAACAAGAGGCCTCAAGGTCTTCTGCAAGTGAGTCATGAAAACAGTTTTGCTGATTAACCATAATGGAAGAGAATATTAAAAAAAAAGAACGTATGTATATGTAGAACTGATTTGCTCTGCTGTACAGCAGTAATTAACACAACATTATAAATCAACAATTGTACTTCAATTAAAAAAAGAAAGAAAATGGTTTTGCTTTACATATATGGACTATGGATCTGTAATTATTGAAAACATTTATACACAATTTTTGCAAAAACAAGGTGTCAAGAAGCGGGTGTTTCCTTGTGTTTGCAAAGGGGCTCATCCCACTTCTAAAATGTTTATTTTTATAAAATCTTTCATGTCAGACTTGTGCTTTTCTTTGGACAGATAATAGCTGTTTCTCCTTTTCCTCTGATAAATGACTAGGTGAGCAGAGTTGGCAAACATCTTATGAAACAATATGAACTTTGGAGAAGATTTGTAGCCATCAAAGTCATGAAGCTAAAGCAAAAATCATCTCACTGGGTTTTCCTCATTGTTTTAGGAGCAGTGAAAGGAGAAGACTGACTAAAGGGAATTTTTTCATGGAAGATTATAGCGTTGAAGGACTTGCACCAGAAGGATGCTCAGGGATCATCTAACTGATATTTTATTTTTACAGAAGAGAGTTGAAGCCAAGAGAATTCGTCAGTGATTTACAACCTTGGCTGCTATTGGAATCACCTGTAGAGATTTAAAAGTCGCTGCTTCCTGGGCCCTATTTCCAGCATCTCTGATGTAATTGGTTTTGGATATGGTTAGGACACCTAGAGTTTTTAAATCTCCCCAGGCAGTTCTTCTGTGTAGTCCCAAATTGAAAACAACTGTGTTAAGTGAGATATACAATACCACTTATACTCATATGCTCTTTATATGTCAATATGAGCATCCAGATGTGTCAGTAGGAGCTCAGATGGCTCAGTCTGAAGCTATTTCCTCAAGCCTCCAAACCTCTTTCTGCATATTCCTTTCTTCGTCTTCCTATTTGCATTCCTTGCACAGCCCATGGAATTTGTCCACTGTCTCTAAACTAGCAAAACAAGTTATTAGAAAAGGCACCAATAAAGGCATCATTCTGAGTGTAGCTGACTAATCTGTAATACTTCTTCTAGATGCATTTGTATTTTAACCAGAAACAAAGGCCCTGCTAGATAACCTTGAAATCATAACCCATTGGAAGTTCCTGTCTATGGAGAGGCAGGCAGGTTTTCTCTATCAAGTTGACTAGCTGGATTGCCCAGGAGAGCTTCAAGGTCTCTTGCTATAAGAGAGCAAGCTTATCGGGCAATTGGCATCCAAGAACAAAAAGCCTGTCACTTCAACTGTGAAGACTAGGATTCTTTCTGCTCAGTTTGGATGTTTCCTCCCTACTCCCAACCCTCCTGTAAATAGGAGAGGACCTGAGATCAATGTCCTCTTCCTGGAATAAAACTGAAGGATGTCTGACTGTGCCTGGCCAGAGTGTGACTCTTCATGGGATATGAAAATCTAGGAGACTACATGGATTCTGCTAACCCTATATCTATAACGTAACCTAAGAAATCTGCTTTGTACCTCCACTATGTGTTTGTACTGTTTGTCTTTGTTCCTTGCCTTGTTCTGTCTTTCCATAAGGTTGTATTTAAGTAATTAGGCAATTACTATAGCTGTTTAGAATACGTATTTCTTCCATAGAGCATCACAGTAGGTAGGAAGTCTAGATATCAGTTTGTTCATTGATTGGAAGTCCTCCTGTCACTGTATTGTAGATTTTCTTCTCTAGGATGATAGCATGGTGATTCTTCCTATAGTAGGACCATAGTTATTGGTCTAATTATCTACTAGAAATATGCTTTTATTATGCTCTAGTTAGTAATGTATGGAAAAAAAAAGAGAGAAGGGAATATGAAAGAGCAAAGAAATGAATCATGAGGACCTAACTCTGTATTGAAGAACTTTACACATGACTTTTAAATTTGGCTATGAATAACTAGCTTGTGTCAGACTTCCCCTTCCACCAAAATGTATATACATATGGAAAAATATGTAAAACAATTATGTGCAGGAAATGGGCAGCAACCAGTGCAAGGCTGAGATCTCTGAGCTAAGGGAAGCATATAAGCTACATCCTACATTCACCCTGATTTCTCCCTGGGTGCAATTTCCAAACCATTGTATGGGGGAATAGCCCAAGAAGAAAATAGAAATTTTGCTGTCAGAGGAAACAGAGACTGGTGTTTGGAGTTACCATAATGATTGGGATTTGAGGGATAAGGTATTAGATGGGGGAGAGTTTCAGAGAAGGAGCTCCAAAAATCTACATAAGAACTTACATTGGGTTTTTGGCTGACTCAGAAAGCTGTGCATTCATAGAATGTAATTTCAAGAGATATAGCAGAGAAAAATGCAGCGAGGCTAAAATATAATCAGGAATTTCAGAGGTTTCACAGTTTCAGGGGGCATTAAAGTTTGGGTCTAGCTGGTGAATACCTTGGTTTTTGTTGTCATTGTTGTTGAAATATCACATCCTAGAAGTTAGAATGCTAGGAGTATGCTAGAAGTGAGGGCTAGAATCTAAGAGAAAGGACAAAAGTGAGACAGACCCACCTTAACAAAGACTAAAATCAAGCTATGGCAGGATCAGGGAGATCCTCCACTAATTTAATTGCCTACCAGATACAAACTTAACACTCTCTAGAAGAAGATAACGTGCTCAAGAACATCTATGATTGCCGCAGACCGGCTGCAGAAAGCTAGAAGTTCCTGGTGGTGAGGGGTAAGGAACTGAAAAGCACCAGTATGGGGTCAGAAGGGCCAAGACAACTGATGGTTGCAAGGCAAGTTTATTCAAAGAGCATGAATGTATATATAGGTTTAGTACATACCAGACAACAAATCAGCAAACCTTGTATTTCCACATAATTCTGTCGCCACTATCTATGCGCCATTATCTATGCGCCATTATCTATGCACCACTATCTATGCACCACTATCTATGCATCACTATCTATGCGTCAGCATGCCTTATGGGCCATTCTTTGGAGATACAGACTTCCCCCTCAGGGCAGCACGTCCTTCTTCTGGGGAACAACCAGGGGCTCTTAGATCCAGAGCAGGCACCTGGAACGAAACTGGCCGCAAGCCATTTTCTTTTTTTACGCTCAATACCACAGCGTCAGGAGTGCATACCAAGAAAGAGACAAGCAGTTCTCCGGAAAGCAGAAAGCTGAATAAGCTTACAGCTTGGGGGCCACCACATTTCCCCCTTTTTTATTATTTTTTAAAGCTTGATAATGTAGTTTTAAGCCATGAACATCCTGACGCAAGACAGTGAAGCGCCCCATTATAAATCTAACAATACAAGGTAATAAACCGATCACCAATAAAAGTAGTACACCAATTGATATCAGGCCTGAGAGCCCTCCATGAATCCATTGTATCGGATTTAGCCCTTGTAGTTGATCTAATAATCCTTGAATCAAATTCTGGGGTCCATCTTCGTCCAGGTGGGCCTCTTGAATAGCTTGTATTTCGGCATTTAACTTTTGAATATCAAGGCTAATGTGTCCATCAGTCCATACACTTAATATATGCATTTTTACTTTTTCCCAATCCCATTGTGAATCATTATATAAATGTTGAGTTACACAAATCCAGGTATATTTGGCATGACAAATCAAACGCATTTTTAATTTTAAAGCCATAACTTGATCCCCTATTCCTATTAGAACATTTTTTAATTCATCTACTTCCGTTTTTAGTTGGGTATCAATATGACTTTGTAGGGCTAATGCTACACTAGTATTTTTAGATAACTGATTAACATAATGAGCCTGGTGAATAGTTTGTGAAAGAGCAATCCCAGCAGTGGCCGCAGTAGCAGTTAAAGCTGCTAAGGCTAGGATTGCACATATTAGAACACCTATAAATCTCTTTGGTCGTTTTAATGCTTCAGTCAATTCCAGCCAGGCTTGCATGCCAGTGTTATGATACCATGGTTCAGACAAATTAACAGGTAACATTACATAAGAAGGTTGCTTCATAATCATAACAGATGTAGATCCTTTAACGGGCAAAACACAACTACTAAAGATACAATTAACACAAGTAATATTATAACCTATAGGATTCATAGTGTTTTCTACAATTAAATCTCCAATCAATAAAGCATAAGGAGGAGCGACGCAAGTAATCACCGGTCTATAAGAAAAGGATAAGGCAAGTTTCCAGAATTCCCATTGTTTGTAAAAAACAAGGCTGTTATTATTAACGGGGACAGAAGAAACTAGTATGGTGCCATTATCATAATCTAAAGTACACCAGACAGAGGCTTTAGTCCATGTATCATTACAAACAGGAAAATCAAACTGCGGGAATTCAGAAGCCATAAAAGCAGGAAATTGTAGTCCTGTGACAGTCTTTACGACCGTAATTTGATGTCCAGCTAATAACGTCCCTTGATTACCTATGGTAGTTTCAATACACAAATAATGTCCAGTATCTTCAATCCTCAAGCGATATATGCATAGAGAATGATCCAACGAAGTATTAGAAGCAAGCTTAGTTACTCTAGCATTCATGTGAATGGGAACGTTATCCTTATACCAAAATACAAAGGTGGATAAATCTTCTCGTCTAGGAACAGTCAAGTAATTTGATTTCGATCTCCCCTCGCCTCCCTGACAAGTTGTCTCCTACTCCGTCGCCGCATTCTTCTCGTCCGCCGGGGGAACCGGTTGGGGTGTGCTGTGGTCTATTGCGAGAGCCTCAGGCGACGCATTCTTCGAGTCAGGGTGTTTATTGGTGATGGCATGATAATGTCGAACCAAGCGCTCCGGGAGCCACCGCGGAGAGTCTGCCTCCCTAGGGAAAACACAAACATGGCCTCGGCCCCATACTAAAACAGGGTCTGGTCCATGCCAAAGGTTAGTCATGGGATCTTTCCATTTAACAAGCGCTTTTTCAGGAGGGGTTCCAGAAAGACCTGTAAACAATCGTTCATAAGGCGTGTGACTAAATGCATCTAAAGTTAAAAAATTTAAAATAAATAAAGCATGATTAAGCATAATCTGAGGAGATCTATCATATTCCCCCTTTTTTATTTTTTGTAATGTAATTTTTAATTGTTGGTTGGCACGTTCTACAATACCTTGACCCTGAGGATTGTAGGGAATGCCTGTTTTATGTGAAATATGGAAAGTTGCACAAAAATTGGCAAAAGCTTTACTCGTATATCCTGGAGCATTATCTGTTTTTAAAGCTTTAGGAATTCCCATAGATGCAAAACAATGAAATAAATGAGTAATTACATATTTAGTAGATTCCCCAGCCAAAGGCGTAGCACATATAAAATTAGAGTAAGTATCAACAGTTACATGAACAAATTGTAATTTACCAAAAGAGGGAATATGAGTAACATCCATTTGCCAAAGATGATGAGGGAGTAAACCCCGAGGATTGACTCCAAATTGTGGAACAGGAAGGTGGGGTAAACATTTAGAGCAGGACTTAACAATGTATCGGGCTGTTTCTCTAGAAATAGAGAATTGTTTTTGAAGCATAGCAGCAGATTGATGATGTAAATTATGTGATTGAGTAGCAAGATCCTGAGGTTGAGATAAACTTAAGCCTATAATCTTTGTATTTTCGTCAGCCAATTGATTTCCCAAAGACAATGGGCCAGGGAGACCTGAATGGGCTCGAATATGTAATATGGCTACAGGAAAGTCATGCTGACGAATAATCTTTTGTAGTTGAAAGAAAGTCTGAAACAATTGAGAATCAACAGTATTGCCAATTATAGCAGTTTCTATGTTACGCAAAATAGTAACCAAATAATGGCTATCTGTATAGAGATTAAAAGAACAATGTGAAAAGATTTGAAAAGCCAAGGAAATCGCATGTAATTCAACTCGTTGGGCAGAGGTATGATCTGTTTGTTCTTTATGAAGTAAGTCATCAGAAATAACCACAGCGATGCCATTGGCAGAACCATCAGTAAAAACATTTGGGGCATTGAGAATAGGAGTTGAACAGATAGTTTTAGGAAAAATAAATAGATGTTGAGTAGCAAAACGAAGGAGCTTATTAGAAGGATAATGATTATCAATAATTCCTGAATATCCAGCAAAAGCAAGAGCCCAAAAATCAGAGACAAATAATAGCCAAGAATATTGATAAGTAGTATAAGGTATAATAATAGAATTTGGTTCATATCCTACCAACTGAATATTTCTTCTACGACCCAATTGAACAAGGGTTGCTATTAACTCATAATAAGGTGTAATGACTTTATTAGGCGTATTTTTCAATGAATCCATTCAAGAATTCCTGTTTCTTGCCATAATAAGGCGGTAGGGGTATGTGACGTAGCACAGATTATTAATAGTATAGGTAAAGAAGGCTCAATTCTAGTTAGCTGAGCAGATTGTATTGCTTTGTTTACAAGCTTGAGTGCTTGTTGAGCTTCAGAAGTTAAAATACGAGGGGAAGAAGGATCAGGACTTCCCTTTAGGATATTAAAAAGAGGCTGTAACTGACCCGTAGTTAATTTTAAAGAAGGTCACAGCCAATTAATATCTCCTAATAACTTTTGAAAATCATTTAAAGTTTTAAGAACGTCAGTCCGTATCTCTATCTTCTGAGGTGTAATATTATAATTTGTGATATACTTACCAAGATATGAGAAAGGTGGGTTCATCTGTACTTTGTCAGCAGCAATGACTAGTCCTGATCGTGACAAATGACTTTGAAGGGAATTATAAGCCTTAAGTAAAATATGTTTATCAGAATAAGCAAGTAATAAGTCATCCATATAACGAATAAAATATATCTGAGGGAACTGTTTACGAACAGGGGCAATAACTTGAGCTACAAACTGTTGACATAAAGTAGGACTATTAGCCATACCCTGAGGCAGCATTTTCCATTGATAACGTTGCATAGGTTCTATAAAATTTAAAGAGGGTAAGCTAAAAGCAAATCGCAACTTATCAGCCGGAAATAGAGGAATAGTAAAAAAGCAATCCTTAAGATCAATAATAATAATCATATAATTTTTAGGTATGGCTGCAGGAGAAGGCAAACCTGGTTGCAGAGCTCCCATAATTACCATAGTTTGATTAACAGCACGTAAATCTTGCAATAAACGATATTTTCCCGATTTTTTCTTTATAACAAATATAGGAGTATTCCAAGGGCTATTAGACTTTTCTAGTCTGCCCAAAGCAAGCTGTTCATTAATTATATTATGAGCCGCCATTAATTTCTCCTTAGAAAGGGGCCATTGGTCCACCCAGACAGGATTATCAGAAATCCAAGTTATAGGGTCAGCATGTGGTGGAGGAGAATCCAAGGCCCCTAGAAAAAACCCAAGCCTGTTTTATCCCGTTTATTATCAGTCTGTAAGGGTACTTTATTTCCCTGTTGATTTTTTCCCAAACCATTCCTAGGATCATACCCTTGATTTAACAATATATTAGTTACAGTAGGGTTGGGACTAAGCAATAGGATTCCCATTTGTTGTAATATATCTCTTCCCCAAAGGTTAACTGGCAATCCGGGCAATACGTAGGGTTTGAATATTCCTTGATTACCTTCAGCATCCTGCCAATGTAGGTATTGCGAACTTTGTTGTGGAGAATTAGATTGGCCAATACCTTGCAACTGTGTAATGGTTTGGTGCACGGGCCAATTTTTTGGCCAATGTATAAACGAAATAACAGAAACATCAGCACCAGTATCTAATAACCCAGAAAAAGGCCTTCCATTTATTTTTAATACCAATTGTGGTCTTTCCCTACCAATTTGTTGAATCCAATAAACTGCATCAGAGGTACCGAAAGCCCCAGTTCCTCTTTTGTTATGTTGTAAAATTTTTCCTTCTGGTATGTATGGAATTAATAGAAGCTGAGCTATTCGCATACCGGGTGTGATAAGAAAAGATCCTTTTGATGTTTGAACCATAACCTTTAATTCCCCTTCATAATCAGCATCAATCACCCCAGGAATAATAGTTAAGCCTTTCATAGACATACTACTTCTTCCAAGGATTATACCAACCGTTCCCTGGGGTAAAGGCCCAAAAGTTCCCGTAGGAAGGGCTTGGGGTTCCATATCCGAGGTTAATAAGAATTGGGTGGAGGCACAGAGGTCCAGTCCTGCACTATTTGGCGTGGCCCTTTGAAGGGAGGAGATTCCATTCCCTGAGGAACAAAGGTCTGAGCTGGAGGCGGTGGAGCAGGTTGTGAGGGGATTATTGACATTGCTCCAATTGTTTGATGGGGCCGGAGCAGGCCCCTCCGGAAGTTTCCCGACAAGGGAGTTCCATCTTTATGAGTCACTGATCGACATTCTTTAGCCCAATGCTGTCCTCTTTGGCATCGGGGACAAATTGTGGGAGGAGGAGATTTACCTTGAGGCACAGAATTTACGATAGGCATATTAGGAGTATCAACAGTACAATTTTTTGCAAAATGACCTGGCTTCCCACATTTAAAACAGTTTTTACTTTTAGCATTTGGGCCAAATCCTGCCTTAGTTAGGGCTGCAGCTATAGCTGCTCCCTGTAAGTAAGATGATCCAATATCAGAACAAACTCGAATATAATCCTCTAAATTTCCTTTCCTTTTCCATGGACGTATAGCTGCTTGACAAATATTATTAGCATTTTCGAAAGCCAATTATTTGACGATAATTGCTCCAGAAGGACCATCAGAAATAATTCTATTAACAGCCTGTAATAATCTAGCCACAAAATCAGCATAAGGTTCATCTGCCCCTTGCCTTATTTTAGCAAGGTCTTCAGTCCTAGTGGAGGCAGGTAAATGTTTCCATGCATGTAGAGCTATATGATTGATCTGAGCATAAGCCACAAAAGGGAAAGCTAATTGATCCTGTAATAACTGATGTTGTCCTTCCCCAATCAACATCTCATAATTTACTAGCACATTATGTGCAGTATTTCTTTCAGCTTGTTCAGCAACCTTTTCATAATATTCTGATTTCCAAAGTAAATAGTCGCCACCAGTGAGACAAGCACGAGCAATAGATTTCCAGTCTGCTGGAGGCAATGCTTCTGTTGCAATAGTATCCAACATAGTAATAGTGAAAGGGGCTATAGGCCCATATTGTGCACAGGCTGCTTTTAAATCTTTCAAAACCTTAAAGGAGAGAGGCTGATATTCCCGATTATTTTGTTGTGGATTTTGAGGATTGGGTCGTTCCACCACCGGGCAGCAGAATAAAGGATCCTCCCCTCTATTGAGAGCTCCCCGTACTGCTTGTTGTAAAGGACTAAGCTTAGGAGGGATAGGGACAGAGACATGTAATTGCTGTAACCGCGGAAGAATATTTTCATCAGGATATTTTTCAGCCTCATATTTGGCTTCTTCACCCGCTAAATCAAAAGAAAAGTCATCATCATCAAGTGAATTAACACTCTTTATCCTCGGTGGCAACGGAGGAGCAGTATCTACTGCAGCAATATGTTCTACAGATTTAGCTGTTAATTTTGGAACTGAATCATAAATTGGATTAAAACAATCTCTTATTAAATTCCACAAGCTAAAAATGGAAACTGAAACAGAAGATGGTCCATGAGCTTCATGATATTTAGATAATTCATCTCCTACATGAGTCCAAATTGCTAAGTCCACTGATCCTCCTTCAGGGAACCAAGGACAAGCATCATATATTAATTGCAAAAATTCCAGAAGTTGTGAGGTAGTTACCTTAGTTCCACGGGCTTTTAACATTGAAAGCAAAACCTGAGCAAATAAATCACGCTCCTTAGAGCCCTTTTGTCCCATATTATTTTACTTCTGACTCTTTCTCGAGTTACCGTCCTAAAAACGAAATTATTTCTTGTGGCCACACTATCTCACTCGAGAGTTCTACTTACCTGAAATCTTCCGAAATGCCTCACGCACTCAGGTCCCTGTTCGGGTGCCACTTGCCGCAGACCGGCTGCAGAAAGCTAGAAGTTCCTGGTGGTGAGGGGTAAGGAACTGAAAAGCACCAGTATGGGGTCAGAAGGGCCAAGACAACTGATGGTTGCAAGGCAAGTTTATTCAAAGAGCATGAATGTATATATAGGTTTAGTGGGGAACGAATACCAGACAACAAATCAGCAAACCTTGTATTTCCACATAATTCTGTCGCCACTATCTATGCGCCATTATCTATGCACCACTATCTATGCACCACTATCTATGCACCACTATCTATGCATCACTATCTATGCGTCAGCATGCCTTATGGGCCATTCTTTGGAGATACAGACTTCCCCCTCAGGGCAGCACGTCCTTCTTCTGGGGAACAACCAGGGGCTCTTAGATCCAGAGCAGGCACCTGGAACGAAACTGGCCGCAAGCCATTTTCCTTTTTTACGCTCAATACCGCAGCGTCAGGAGTGCATACCAAGAAAGAGACAAGCAGTTCTCCGGAAAGCAGAAAGCTGAATAAGCTTACAGCTTGGGGGCCACCACATATGATGTATCATTTATAATGTCCAGCATATAATAAAAAAGTATTAGACCTGCAAGTAAGGAGAAAAAGAGACTAATAAAAAATAAAACAGAGAATAAATAAGGACCTAGAGATGATATAAAATTGAATATAATAAGTTAGGAGTTCAAAATAATCATAATATATTAAAAATAAAGGAAAAGATGATCAAAATGCATAAAAAGATGGATTATTTTAACAGAAAGTTGGAATCTATTAAAAGAATCTATAGAGATGGGTCTGCAAAGTAGAATATTTGAAATTAAGGTCTTTATGTCTGACATATGACTAATTAGAATCTCATGGTAATTGTATTTATCTGTCACATAGGATAAGATCTGTGATATGAACATAGAAACCAATAGGTGTAGGCTGATGAATAGCAAAGAAATGTAAGAGCCTGAAGTTGCATATACAAAAGAGGAGATTCTTTTCATGAAACTGTACTGCACTTTGACTAAACAGATGAGGCAACTACAAAACATGACATTCAAATGACCAGAAATACATATTTAGTCTATATATTAGTTTGCTAGGACTGCTGTAACAAAGTAACACATACTAGGTAGCTTAAGCAACAGAAATCACAAAGCGTTCTCCCTGTATGTGTGTCTGTGTCCAAAATTTTTGCCCAAATTAATTGGAATTAAAGTACTGTTGCTTTCAACCCAAAGACCTAATAATTAAAATAATTGGAACAATATATAAGCCTTTGGCACTTCAGCATATTTGGAAATGATCAGAATGGAGCAAAACTTGTAGTCCCAGATGGACAAACCACATGTTTCCTTGGTGGTCAAAAGAATGAACAGCAAGGAGTCTGGCATGGCTGGAGGAAAAGATGGTAGAATTAAGAGGAAGACTGATTTTTGGGAACAACTATGTAAAAGAGGGCTGATTTCAAAGTCTAGTTATTGGACAGGATCCTAAACTAAAGAAATTCTAAAATTTACCTCCATATTTAGATTCTCTAATTTGATCACATGATATAGTTATAATTGCACATTGGTCTCTATTATAGCTTGACGCTAATCTATGTTTACACTTGTAGTCCTTGGCTGCCCTCCAAATCATCTCTATTTCCTTTCAAAATCCTATGTTTATGAAGTAACAACATGGCTGGAAGATGACGTTCACATTTGCATATTGGCCCTAAAACTATAACTGGGCCCCTACATCTCCTACATTGGAAAATATACCAGAATGCACGTAAAAATAGTACTCTTGAAAAACCTTGGATTTTCTTTAAACCCTTTGTGTAGTAAAGAATTAAACCTTACCTAAGAGAGGTCTGCCCTGTACCTTCAGCTTCTGGGAGGTAATCTCTAAACCCTTGCAATGCCGTGCCTGATAGGAGTTTCTTTGTGTGACTGGGGGCTTTGGGCCATGCCAAACAGTCTAACAATGTTATTTATGGTAGAAGCTTTGAGTCATATGGTATCAGCTTGACCTCCAGAGTGTCTGGAAATGGAGGGCAGCCATATGGGTGGTCAACCATAGAGCTCAAATAAAAACTCTGGACACCACGACTTGGCTGAGCTTCCCTGGTTGGCAATGTTCCATATATATCATCATATACTGTTGCTGGGAAAATGATGTCCATGACTTCATGTAGAGAGAACAACTTGAAGCTCTTTGTTGGAATCTTTCCTAGATTCTGCCCTATGTGCCTCTTCTCTTGGCTGACTTTAACTGTATCTTTTAACCTAACCTAGTCTGTATCCTAAATCATAATCATGAGTATAAGAGCTTCTAGTGAGTTCTGTGAGTCTTTCTAGTGAATTGCTGAACCAACGTGTGGTCTTGGGGACTCCTGGACTTGCAATTGGCGTCAGAAGTGAGGGTGGTCTGGTGGACTGCTCCGTAACTCCACACTCTTTTAAAAAGTAAATAATTTATAAACTGTTTCTGTAATTACTAATAGTGACAAGTTACCTGTGAAGAACTGCTGAACAACTGGTGTGAGAATAATGCTGATGGTTGTTCAGTTTAAGGAAGAGTATTTGGGGTTTAAAATACCTGGCAGGTCCTCTAAGTACTGAGGTGTTCATTCATTCAACAAATATTTGCTGAACACCTTACTACATGCCTTAAAAAATACAGTCCTTTAAATTGGGATAATTCCTAGATTTGAAGGAAAAATGAAAATAACAACTAACAGAGAAATCTGATTCAATTCAAACAAGAATTAGTTTGCTAACAGAGATAGATACATCAACGCCATCAGGTCTATCTTGTTGTAACAGTTAAAATTGTGATATTTGGAGCCAAGTAGACCTTGGCTGACTGCCTAACATGATTTTCTTATACATACTGTGATATTCATTGCAATCTTTAGCTCTTTCTCACTTTCCTCATCTATAAAATGGGGAGAATATCTACGTCATAGATTTGTTGTGAAGATTAAACGGGATGATGTATTAAAAGGCCAGTCACATAATCAGTACATGTTATCTATGGTTATCATTATTAAAAATATGTTCTGGTATATCTTTCTAAACTGAGTGGAAGGGGATGTTGCTTCCCAGCATACCTACGTTAATTTTAGTGGCCACTTAGTTCATTGATCCCAGAAGCTATTACAGCATCAAGAGGACATCAGTGCAGGCCCAGTTTTGAACTGTATATTGTAGCAGAAAAGAGCAAAAGAACAGGTTTGGGATTTATTTAGTAGCAGTGACTTCAATTACGGCTTCTTTTGCTGCCTTTTGTTTTGTCAGTAAAATACCAAAGAGATTTGGCTGTTATATATACAGTGGTACAAAGCCCCAGAGAAGGTGAAATTGTATTTTGTAATGTCATGGCTTTTAGGCAGGAGAAGGATTATGAAGCAGCTGGTGAGTGTAAAATATTCATTAGTTTAGTCTGTAGCAACATTCAAATGTTTAGACGGTTTCTCATCTGGGGTAGCACAAGCTCTGCCCCTAGACATTTTAATTGTGCAGAATATATTGAACAGGCAGAACTACCTGAATCTTCGGTAGACTGCTTATTTTTGAGATTTTCTTCCTCCTCGTGAAAATACATATTAGACATTAGTCTACCCAAATTTATGGGATAAAGGGAAGAGACAACATAACGTGAAAAGCTAAGCTAACCTTTTATAAAATTAAAATGCTTTTCCCTGAGTACATTAAAAAAAAGCCATGTTATCCAACATTACCGTCTGCACATCGCTGTCTTCAAGCAGTTTAGTTGTTGTTGATCACTGCACTAGTCTCTTCCAGGTAATTATACCTCCATCTGACATGACACCTTGGGCTCTTCCCTCTTAATTCTCAAAATTAATGAATCTGTTTGCTAGCAGAATAGATCACATTACACTCATTTTAAGTAAATTGCTCAAAGTCACAAGGCTAGACAATGGCAAAACTACGAGATTTAGCGCTAGTTCCTCTTCAGTGGACCCATGGTCTCCATACTATAGTTTGCAGTAGAATCATGATGCAGGAAGCTTGTAGAAAATGCATGTGCTTTGTGTGAACACATACAGGTGCTGATCCACACTGTCTGGTGCAGGGACCAGAAATCTGCATTTTTAGCAGCTATGCTGGTAATTCTGAAATAGGTGATTATAGGACAACACCGTATGGATTACATGTGAAGGCTCCTGGAAGCAAAAGCTATAGGTTATTTCTCCATCCTTTAAGCATCATGTGCTATTTAGTTAGGGTTAATGCCATTCCCTATGGCATAGAAGAAAATAGAGCTGGTTTCCCTAAAAGAGAAATGGTGTTTTATTTTTCTCTGTCTTCCTGATGCCACTGCTAGATGTGCATATAGATCACTTTTGAAAGCTTTAGGTTGAAGCTAAGCTTTACCCTTGGGAACCCCAGGAGTGGTTTCTATTTGTGACGTTCATACTGCATTTAAAGAAACATGAATATAATAGAAGCAAATCAAAGCTTCACCCATGAAACGTCCCTCTTTCTGGACAATCTGCTGATACCCTCTATAGCCACTGACTCAATGCCATGGCCCTACCTGATTCCTGATTTATGTCTGGTCTCACTGACTCCTGCCAACTTCGGCAAGTAGTTACCAGGAAACAAACAACATGTTTCTTTCTGAAGACCCACTGCTTCTTCCCAGAAATATCTAAGCAAGCCATCTCATGAGAATAAAATATTTCTTCTGGGGTCATTCTGGTCATCAATCTCCAGAGGACAGCAGTTTCTGCAGCAATTTGACACTCCTACTTTATGCTGAAGTTGGAAGCTACCACCTTTCTTTATATTAAATAAAATTCAGCTTTTGGCATGAGTTTATGCTGTCTTTTTTTAACCTCAGGTTTTTCTGGTCCTAATGGGAATTATTGATACTTTCCTTTCCATAGTGCAAGTGCTAGAATAAAATCCCACATTCTGTAGGGCTCTCAGGAACCATCACTGTGTCACAGAAACAACAAAACAAGCTAATGAAGCAGGTTTTATTTCTATCAGTAAGCAGTCTGCATACATATAAGTTTCCTGTAACTAACAAAGAGGATACATTAGGAAATTTCTTAGCAATGTTCAATTGTATGATTGTATTTAATATTCTCATAAGGATAATGAAGGGGGTGAGAATAGATTAGGGGTCAGCAAACTTTTTCTGTGAAATATTTTAGATTTTGCAGGACATGCAGTCCCTTTCACAGTTACTCAATGCTACTGCTGAAGCACAAAAGCAGCCATAGACAATACATCAGTGAATTAACAGGTTTTGTTCCAGTAACTGGTTATTTGCAAGAGCAGGTGGTGGGCTGTATTTGTCCTGTGGGGTATAGCTTGCTGACTCCTGGACTCAGTGGTCTTTTCTGGCTCCCAAATTTTCAAGAAACTTAAAATCCAACTGTCCCTTTCTGATTAAGATCTCTAGCGCTGATCCATTTTTAATCTTGTCTGTCAAAGTCTATTGAAATTAGAACTAATAATAATAATAATAATATTTATTGAAAAACTCATGTACTATGAATTTGATAAATGTTTTTCAAACATTATTTAATTGAATCTCCTCAAACCTAAAAGAATAGTACTATTATTATGTTTGCATTTACGGACGTGGAAAACTGAGAATCAGAGAAGTGAGTAGGAAATTATTGTATGTGTTCATAGTAAATGAGACAGTAGGGAATCAGAAAGTGTCTGACGACTCTCAGGCCCCAATGGTTGGGTCCAGAAGCCAGACTGCAAGAGGAATAATAAAAGGAAAGTAAAGGAAGACTTGTCATTTTAGAAAATTGGCAATTTAGTGGAGAAAAACGGGATGGTTACTTCCAACTCTTCTATTTCTTTCCATCTTCTCTACATAGAGCACTTGAAAACAAAACAAAAACAAACAAACAAAAACAACTGAGATATAAATATCCTTTCATAAGTTGATCCTTATGTTGCTTGGCAAGGTTACCATGACTTAAACACCAGGAATTACTCCTGTATAGGAGCAAGCACTTCACTGTGTGGCAGAAATTCATTAGTCTTGAACCTAGTTCAGTGAGTGACAGAATGGGCACTAAGGTTTTCTTTTTGGTGGTTGAGAGTGTTGCTTCAGCATCACTGAGCTCCTTGTTCTTTTACTGTCAGAGCAAGATGAAATTAAGAGGCCAGTTTGTTGGGAAGTCAGTTTCTGTGTCGTGCAGATCTAAGAGAAATGTTGGAGCAACTGCTGTTTCTGAAAACATACAGAGTCTGGAGTAACAAGCAGAATTTTGTTGATTTTGCTTTTCTCATAAAGTAGGAGAAATGGATCAAGTCTGGCAGGGTTCAAAGCACTCTTTCTGTCACTAAAGAGAAATATCTCCAAGGGCCAGAAAAATAAGAAGACAGTGTGTTTATGTCAATCCCTAAATTAGAAAATATCACTGGCTGACGTTCCAAACTATGTATTTCTGTCTCCAGCCATCTAAGTGAGAGCTGGGGACCTGGTGCTAACTTTGAAGAGAGTTGGAATGCTTGCCTCTTTTGCAGAAATGTACAAATTGAACAATTGCTTTAAAAACAGACTGTCTATAATGATTCATTTTGCAGAACTTTGAAAAACTCATTTAGGAATAAATACCATATGATTTCACTCATATATGGAATCTAAAAAAAAAAAAAAGAACAAACAAAGCAAACCAAAACTCACGGATACAGAGAACAGATCGGTGGTTACCAGAGGGGAAGGGATTTGGGGGAATGGTCAAAACGGGTGAAGAGGGTCAATTGTATGGGATGTGATGATACCTAGACCTTTAGTGGTGATCACTTTGTAGTGTGTACACATGCCAAATTATAATGGTGGACACCTGAAACTTATATAATGTTATGTACGAATTTTACTTCAATAGAAATAAACTCAGTATTTTAGAAGCATTATCATGCAGGATACCTTAAGATTAAATACATAACTATCTTGGGTGATCTAATATGGAAACTTGAGTGGAGGTCAAAGATCTTCTAAGACATCTGTAGATGCTTAAAAATAGTGGAAAGTATGAACTATCTGTATTAACTTTAGTGGTATCATGAATAATGAGCATCCACCAATAATCAGTCTCAAACCTTAAAGCCATTATACAAGGATCAGTTTCCAGTAAACGCAAACATTTTTTCAGCATGGCTAACAAATTGCAAACTGATATAACTCCATGTATTAAAACTTTATTTTCCATCTTGATAATGGTGATTTGTGACCTGCTCAAAGAATTGTTACTAGAAGCAAAGAGGTGGGGCAAAAGATCTGAATAATTTGTTCACCAAGTTGTATAACTAAGGCTTGGCAAAAATAATGTAATGTAATTTAGTGAACACATGGGAGATGGTGGGCAGTTTCTAGTATTTTAAGAGATGATACATTTCATCTGCCCTTTTACTATAATTTTTCTTGTACTTATTTCTCTATTAATTGATCTTTAAAAAGGAATTAAAAAGCTTTTTTACTATGTTGTATTAGGTCAAAATTAGTTCATTATGGAAGAGTTGGAGTATAATTATTCATCCTTCCGATCCTTTCATTTATCTGTACAATATTTATTCAGTTTTGAATTCAAAAGATCTTTACCTAGTTCTACTGTTAACTCTAAGCACCAATAGTTAATTTCTCTTAGAGATGCAGGCCAAGTTATTTATCATATGGACTCAAATGTTGTCTGACTAGATTCTCCTGATTTTCTCCATAGGTCTTTCTTAGACTGATGATTGAAGACCTTCTGTTTTCGGAAACATTGGCTTAGGATGCAGTGCCTGACACAGAGCCCACCACACACATAGTAGGCATCTAAAAAATGATTTTGCATTTGTATTCTTTTAAATAGACATTTTATTTTGGCTTTAACTTCTTTTTTTAAAGTTAAATCTGACATAATTCTGTAGACAACCAAGATTCCTATGCTACTTATTAGTTGCACAAAAGTATTCACCATTTTTTATTTAAAAAAAATTTTTTATTGAAATATAGTTGATTTAAAAGGTTGTGTTAGTTTCAGGTGTACACTATAGTGATTCAGATATATATAGATAGATATATATATAGATAGATATATATATTCTTTTTTTACATTCTCTTCCATTATAGGTTATTACAAGATATTGAGTACAGTTCCCTGTACTATACAGTAGGTCCTGGTTAGTTATCTATTTTATAAATAGTAGTGTGTATATTTTAATCCCAAACTCCTAATTTATCCCTCCGCCAGCCTTTCCCCTTTGGTAACCATAAGTTTGTTTTCTGTGTCTGTGAGTCTATTTCTGTTTTGTAAATTAGTTCATTTGTATCCTTTTTTTAGATTCCATATATAAGTGATATCATAAGATATTTGTGTTTCTCTGTCTGGTTTACTTCACTTAGTATGATAATCTCTAGGCCCATCCATGTTGCTGCAAATGGCATTATTTCATTCTTCTTATGGCTGAGTTCTATCCCATTGTATACATATATACCACATCTTCTTTATCCATTATCTGTCAGTGGATGCTTAGGTTGCTTCCATGTCTTGGCTATTGTAAATAGTGCTGCTATGAACACTGGCGTACATGTACCTTTTTGAATTATGTTTTTCTCTGGATATATGCCCAGGAGTGGAATTGCAGTATCATGTTGTAGCTCTATTTTTATTTTTGTTAAGAAACTTCCATACTGTTCTCCATAGTGGCTGTACCAATTTACACTTCCACCAACAGTGTAGGAGGGTTCCTTTTTCTCCACACTCTCTCATGCACTTTGTAGACTTTTTGATGCTGGCCATTCTGACTTGTGTGAGGTGATATCTAATTGTGGTTTTGATTTGCATTTCTCTAATAATTAGTGATGTTGAGCATCATTTCATGTGCCTGTTGGCCATCTGTATATCTTCTTTAGAGAAGTGTCTTTTTAGATCTTCTGCCCATCTTTTGATTGGGTTGTTTGTTTTTTTGATATTGAGCTGTATAAGCTGTTTGCATATTTTGGAGATTAATCCCTTGTCAGTTGCATCATTTGCAAATATTTTCTCCCATTCTGTAGGTTGTCTTTTGTTTTGTTTATGGTTTTCTTTGCTGTGCAAAAGGTCTTAAGTTTCATTAGATCCCATTTGTTTATTTTTGTTTTTATTTCCATTTCTCTAGGAATTGGATAAAAAAAGATATTGCTGTGATTTATGTCAAAGAGTGTTCTGCCTACGTTTTCCTCTAGTTTTATAGTATCCAGTCTTACATTTGGTATTTAATCCACTTTGAGTTTATTTTTGTATGTGGTATTAGAGAATGTCCTAATTTCATTCTTTTGCATGTAGCTGTCCAGTTTTCCCAGTACCACTTATTGAAGAGACTATCTTTTCTCCATTGTATATTCTTGCCTCCTTTGTTGTAGATTAATTGACTATATGTGCATGGGTTTATTTTGGGGCTTTCTATCTTGTTCCATTGATCTATATTTCTGTTTTTGTGCCAGTACCATACTGTTTTGACTACTGTAGCTTTGTAGTATAGTCTGAAATCAGGGAACCTGATTCCTCCGGCTCCGTTTTTCTTTCTTAAGATTGCTTTGACTATTCAGGGTCTTTTGTGTTTCCATACAAACTAAAAATTTTTTTGTTCTAGTTCTGTGAAAAATGCAATTGTTAATTTGGTAGGAATTGCATTGAATCTGTAGATTGCCTTGGGTAGTATAGTCATTTTGACAATATTGTTTCTTCCAGTCCAGGAACACAGTATACCTTTCCATTTGTTTGTGTCATTTTCAGTTTCTTTCATCAGCACTACATAATGACCAAGGGATCAATCCAAGAAGAAGATTGGATATATATTTACAATATATATTGTAAATATATATGCACCCAATATATGAGCACCTCAATATATAAGGCAAATGTTTACAGACAAAAGAGAGAAATTGACAGTAACACAATAATAGTGGGAGAATTTAACACCCCACTTACATCAATGGACAGATCATCCAGACAGAAAATCAATAAGGAAACACAGGCCCTAAATGATGTATTAGAAAGCTGAACTTAATTGATATTTGTAGAGCATTCCATCTGAAAGCAGCAGAATACACATCCTTTTCAAGTGCACATGGAACATTCTCCAGGGTAGATTACATGCTGGGCCGCAAAGCAAGCCTCAGTAAATTTAAGAAAATTGAAATCATATCAAGTATCTTTTCTGACCACAATGCTATGAGATTAGAAATCAACTACAAGAAAAAAACTGCAAAAAAACACAAACACTTGGAGGCTAAACAATATGCTTCTAAACAGCCAATGGATCACTGAAGAAGTCAAAGAGGAAATCAAAAAATACCTAGAGACAAATCAAAATGAAAACACTATGATCCAAAACCTATGGGATGCAGTGAAACTGTTCTAAGAGGAAAGTTTAAGCCATAGAAGTTTACCTCAGGAAACAAGAAAAATCTCAAACAGCCTAAACATTACACCTAAAGCAGCTAGAGAAAGAAGAACAAACAAAACCCAAAGTTAGCAAAGGAAAAAAAATCATAAAGATCAGAGAAGAATGAATGATATAGAGACTAAAAAACACTAGAAAAGATCAACAAAACTAAAAGCTAGTACTTTGAAAAGATAAACAAAATTGATAAACCTTAGCCAGATGCATCAAGAAAAAAAGGGAGAGCGAGCAAATCAATAAAATTAGAAATGAAAAACAAGTTACAATGGACAAACAGAAATACACAGGACCACGAGAGACTACTACAAGAAACTATATGCCAACAAAATGGACAACCTAGAAGAAAATGACAAATTCTTAGAAAGGTACAATCTCCCAAGCCTGAACCAGTAAGAGATAGAAAATATGAACAGACCAATTACAAGTACTGAAATTGAATCCCTGATTTAAAAACTCTCAACAAACAAAAGTCCAAGACCAGATGGCTTCACAGGGGAATTCTATCAAACATTTAGTGAAGAGTTAACACCTATCTTTCTGAAACTATTCCCAAAGATTGCAGAGGAAGAAACACTTCCAAACTTATTCTACGAGGCCACCATCTCCCTGATAACCAAAACCAGACAAAGATACCACAAAAAAAGCAAATTACAGGCCAGTATCACTGATGGACATAGACGTAGAAATCCTCAACAAAATATTAGCAAACTGAATCCAGCAATACATTAAAAGGATCATAGACGATAGTCAAGTGGATTTATCCCAGGGATGCAAGGATTTGTCAAGATCTGCAAATCAGTGTGATATCTCACCTACTTTTCCTGGTGACATTGGAATTGACCAAGTGAGCTAATCACCTAGTAGTTAATCCAGGGGCTTATTATTTTTATGGTTTCATGTGAAGAAATGAAGTCAAACAAACTTTAAAACTCAGCTAGGCCTATGTATACCGTTAGAATAAGAAAGTAGTTCTGTTATTTTATTTCAATTCTTAGGGTAAAATTTACTTTTTGAGGATCCGTTTATTATTCTTTTTAGTGTTAGTCATGAAAAATTAAAATGTAAGTATAATAGACATAATTACTACCTACTAGCAATTTCTCTTATATTGAGACAGTTTCATTTGTACTAAATGTATGAAATTGACAATTATATGCATGAATATTTAATTAATTAAAAAATTGATTACTGAGGCTTTCCTATTTGTTTTGAAAAACAGAAATTCATTCTAAGTATTTAAATACATTGAAACTTGATCTTCTGTTGCTAGGATATTCCAGACATAATAATACTGTTACTACCTTGAAAAATCTTGTTCTTGCTATGGAAGCAATCAAACACACATTTACCAGAAGAAAAAAAATATTTAGAATCAGCTTGTATTGAAATAAGTTTTCTTATAATACTAACTAATATTAAGTTGTAAGTCACTAAGTCCAAGTATGTTTTTTACTGCAAAGTTTAAACTACAGACTTTAAATTGCGCTGAGAATTGTTATAGAAGGAAGCAGCACTTTATTTCTAGAAAAATCAGACATTGTACTTGTTTTTTGGTGAGGCAGCAGAGTAAACATTCTAAAAATTAATATTTAATTTCTCAATAAAAATTAATTTCTCATAATTACTATTTAAGAATTTCTGTATCTTATTTTGTTCATGTATTAAAATTGTTTGTCCTTCACTTTGTTATAGAGATAAAAGATAAAAGGGCAATTTTAAACATGATTAATGTAATAGCAATATTCACTTGAACTAGACAATTTATGTTAGCATCACTAAGAAGCACCTACCTCTGAACATAATTAGCTTTTGAACTGTTAGAATGTTGTTATTTTTTTAGTAATTGTTGTGGGCTGAATTGTGTCTCTCCCCACTCCACCCCTTCCAAATTCATATGTGAAGTCCTAACCCCTAGTACCTCAGAATGTGAGTATATTTAGAGATAGGGTCTTTAAAAAGATAATTAAATTAAAATGAGGTCTTCAGGGTGAGCCCTAATCCAATCTGACTGGTGTTCTTATAAGAGGAGGAGATTAGAGCACAAACATACAGAGAAAAGACCAAATGAAGACACAGGGAGAAGACTGCCACCTACAAGCCAAGGGGATAGGCCTCAGAAGAAACCAGCCCTGCTGGCACCTTGATCTTGGACTTGTAGCCTCCAGAACTGTGAGAAAATACATTTCTGTTGTTTAAACCATTCAGTCTGTGGTACTTTGTTATGGTAGCCTTAGCAAACCAATACAGAAGAGCCATAACTATGGAAATTCCAAGACAAGTCTTCACTCTTCTGGGAGGTTTTATGAATTCCAGCCCTGATATCTGTAAACTTTTATGAGCTTCTCTGTTTCCTCTGACTTCTTGTTAGGTAAATAGAGAGGGGGTGTTGCAATGGATGATGAGAGTTTGATGTGTCCCAAAACATCTGAACACCAAATCTATTTGCTCTATAGGTCCATTTTTTTGTGTAAGGAGTAAGTCAGACTGTGTGTTCACATGTGCGTGTACGTGTATGTGAAGGGTGTGTGTGTGTGTATTGAAGAGGTGTTAGGTGTTATAGCATACTGGTTAAGAGTACAGACTCTGGAACCAGAAAGAGTCTAACTAACTCTCTCCTCCACATTTCCTAACTGTGATCTTGGGCAAGTTATTTACCCTCTCCTACCTTCGCATCCTCTATCTGTTAAATGGTTCAGTAATAGTCCCTACTTCATAGGGGCATTGTGTGGATTAATTAGAATGGTGCCTGACACATAAGTATTGGGTGAGTGTTAAACACTATTATATGCCTTTTTGCCTTTGACTGACAAGTGGCTTCAAGTGGAACAAAAGTCCCAGTGATTGGTGAGAAATAAAATGTACAGCAAGTTAAATTATCTATTTTGTTAAAGAAGAGAATACATTCCTTTTTAGACTTCATTCATTCATGAGTACATTTAAGTAAATCTTGATTGGCTATAATTGATAATATGTGTTACACTTCTTACATTTTCTTGCTTTTTGTAACACTATGGTGTATTTTGTTAAACAGCATTCTTAACTTTAATGTAGTCCAATTGAACAACTTTAATTTTATTTCTTTTTGGGAAACTTTTTCATATTTGGGAAATCTTTCATTTAACCAAAACCAGAAATACTATCTTTATTATTTTAGGTGCCAAAGTTTTGCTTTCAAATTTAAATCCTTTATCTGTCTGTAAATATATTTTTGTATATTATGTGAGGTAGAAATTCATCTTCTTTCTTTTTTGTCCTATGTGGATAATTATTTGTTCCAACATCATCTAAAGCGATTTTCCTTTTTCCACTGATTGCCAATGCCACCTTGGCTGTATATCAAATATCACTTAATCCTCACAGAGAGTAAACCGAACATCTTCTATGCAAGGTAATTTGCAAGATTAATCAAATTTACAAATAAATAATTTCAGTATCAGAAATTAGTCCTGTATGCTTGCACACGTGAAAGGTCATGTGAATAAAGTTATAAAAAACCTTGATTTAAATCCTGCTTCCTTTAGCCACCAGCTTGCATGATTTGGGGCAGCTTATTTTACCTCTGAGCTCATAAACTTTAGTTTCCTCAACTGTAAAATAAGGATAATGATCTCTACTTCATAGGGTTATTGTGAGGATTAACAAAATGAAGCAATGGGTTTGAAGAACCTTACATGGTGCCTGGAAAGTGGAAGGCACCGAATATCATTTGCCTCCTCTTCCATCCTCAATATTCCCATAATCTCAATAGGGTACTAAGGTTATATGCTCAAAGAAGGGCTCAAAGTGTGAGAACTGGGAAAACACTCAGAAATCAAACAGCTGAACTGCTCGTGGACAGGTCTGTAAGGCCAGATCAGAGAGGACTGCAAACTCCCTATCTCTCCATCTTCCACATTGACGAGCTCTCCTCTTGTCATACACTCTTTTGTTTCTCTCCCTTCCCTCCCACATGAGGGAGAATCAAATTCAATACAATCAGTAGTTTGTAGAAGGTAGAGATAGGCAGAAGAAACAGGATAATGGTAAGGACTTGGTAAAGGTTTTATTGTTTTTCTCATTCTATGAAATGTGAACCTGTTTTATCTTTCATAGGATTACAGCTATCAGACTTTTAGAGGTCCATGACTTATGTGCTAAATCTCTGCTGGTTTCTTTCCTGCCCTCTGAACCTTTTTTTCATAACCTTATTGATTTTCTGGTATTTACCTACCTTCCCTTGTTAATTCAGGGCTCCCATAGTCAACCAAGGGAAAAATGCATCAAACTCACTTTGTTCTCTGAATCCAGAACTGACAGAGCCCCTCAGCAGCATTTGGCGCAGTGGCTGATTTGCTGTAAATTTCTTTTCAAGTACAAGTTATTAGCCAATTAATTTCCATTTTAATCTCCTTATGACCCTAACACATTGTAGACAAGTAGAGTCTATTGATAAGATTAGGGATTTTTCAGTTAAATAAATCCAGTCCACACACACTTCAGTTCTTTTTCAAGGGAATGCAAAACTCTTATAAGGCTGAAAATGACTTGAGAAGAAAAGCTTGAAAAATTTTCAAGAGACCAGATGGTGGCAGCAGAGAATGTGAAAGAAAAAACTCTTATGAACAATAATGGTTATGTTGCAAATAGTTGCAAAACTACTAATTATGGGGACTTTCCTGGTGGTGCAGTGGTTAAGACTCCATGCTCCCAATTCAGGGGACCAGGGTTTGATGCCCAGTCAGGGAACTAGGTCCCACATGCATGCCGCAACTAAGAGTTTGCATGCCACAACTAAGGAGCCTGCCTGCCACAACTAAGACCCGGCACAACCAAATAAAAAATAAATAAATAAATATTTTTAAGAAGAACTACTAATTATGGATGGCAATTAAAATAAAATAAGGACGCTGGTTAAGGACATGTACTTCAGTGCTAGAGATACCTGGATTTGACTCAGTGGCAGTGTGAACTCAGGCAAGACAATTTCTTTAAGTGTTGTTTCCTCAGTTTGTAAAACGGGAATAATAATAGCTACAGGGTCGTTTGGGGATTAAGAAAGATAATGTAGGTAAAAGGTTTAACCCATGCCTAGAAAATTGTAAGTACTTACAGAGAGAGAGAGAGAGAGGGGTCGGGGTAAGGGAGAGAATGACTCATATCAAATATGAGCATGATCTCTCACAAGAAATTTCTATAACTTATTCTAAACCACTGGGGTACCACGGGGGAGATGGGAGCAGTTAACTCCCAGGTGCAGGCAGAAAGGAGATGCATTATCTGTAGAGAGTTTAAAAACAGCAATAATACCAACTAAAATCACTCTGCACCAGCAATTCTAAATCATGTTATTGATAAAGTACTCTTCTTGGAAACTCCTCTGTTCCTAACAAATTGAGGTTTCCTTTATCAATTAGGCATTTTACCCTCTGGCTTCTAACCTGTCTGTCTTCCATACTTATCTCTCACTGATCCTTTTCTCCAGTCCAATTGGACTAACCATTTAATGGAGATACTCTGCACATTCCTGCCTCTGCATTTTTGATCATACAGTTTCCACCGTCTGAAATGCCTTGTTCTCTCCCTTTCCTTTATCTAGATCTTACTTTTCCTTCATGGGCTCAGGATAAGGGGTATATTTTCTGGGAAGCCTTCCCCATCTGCTGGATTCCTAAAGATCTCTCTCTTCTTGTGTATGTAGTTATTTCTATCTCGGCATTTAGCACCTGCTCTTGTGTATTGAAATATATTGCCCCTCCCTTCCAGTGTAAAGGAGGAACTCATTCATGGAACTGTTTTTTTTCCATAATCTAGGCCAGCTTTAGGTTTTGATGTCATCTGTACACTTGGTGCTCACAACTGTGCTTAGAGTTCCCAGTACCCTATTTCACAGAATAAACATAAATGGTGGATATCTCTTATTTTGAACTTCCTTTGAGACATGTATATGTTACCTTAAATAGTGTATATAGTGTAATATCTATCAACATTGGACATTTAAGAAAGAAGAAATATGACTATATTTTGGGTTTGGGGGCAAGTGATTGGGGTCTATGTCTTAGAGCCAAGATTATTGTGGAAGGCCCAGGTATGAGCTCTGAACCCAGATTCCATAGATGTTATTTTTCAGTCATTTTTTTGTGGTATCTGAAACCCTTTCATCTCTGCTTTGCTGGTGCAAAATATGATGCAAGTGTTAGCATGTGACGTCCACCCCCATTATTGATTGCATGAAAAATACTGGGTCTTTGAACTCAACCCTTAACCTTGCATGTATATTCTAAACAACTTCTGCAAACAGTATACTATCAATGTTTACTTTGGTATTCCAATAGAGAAATGCATTTTTAGGAGGACACGTCAGCTAACAGACTACTTAAAATGAATTGAGAAGACCATTAGAGAAAATGTAGAATGTCAGAGTAAAATATATTTCTTCACATCCAAAGTTAGCTGTATACAGCGATGTTCTTTGTGAAAAACTCAGCCAGATCCTGGGATCAGAGACTCAGTCTCCAAAGTACAGGGATCTCAGAGGTTCTGGGGCTCTAAGAGGTGCTCTCGATAGAAAGAAGCATTTCTGGGCTGAGGCGGCTCCTGCTTAGGAGGAATTTTGGAAATGTGGTTTGGTTTCATTCCTCTCAGACTCTAGTGAGGTTGGACCTTAGCATTCAGTCTCTCTTTGTTTGCGGGAGTAAGGTGAGGAGAACTCTGTCTCATCTCATCATTGATTAGAATTTCTATCTTTGTTGTTTCAGGAGCCTAGTTCTGGGAGCCAACCAAAGTTCGTCATTACCAAAGGTACATAGACAGTGTGGTAAGGGAGAAAATAGCACATGTCTTTAGCTATTTGAAAGACTGCTGGATGAAAATGAACTGAGACTTACTCTCTATAAAACCAAGGAATAAAACCAGGAACAATGGTAATAGACTTCAGTTTAAAATAAATAGCAGAACTTTCTAACAGTCAGTTGTCCATATATAGAATGGACTGTAGTGTTGATACTGAGTTTTCCATGATGAGAGACAGTCATGTAAGTGGGACTTCTACAAGGTGTTCAAATATTAGGGAATGATCTGAATAAATGAATTCTAACTCTCCTTTTTATCCATAGTCTGTAGTTTTGTGATTTTGCCATTTCTTTTTCCAGATCTGTTGATTAGCCAGTCAGAATTTTTCGAACATGTGAAATTCAAATGAATCAACGTACAAAAAGCAGATTATCTTTCCTCTCTCTCTTACCTATTCTCATTATTACTGTAGATTCTGGTCTTGTCTTCTAACTTCTACCAGCTAGGGAAATAGAAGGAATAACCTCCAAGTAGAAAATTATATGGTGTTAAAATAGTAGGTATATAAAAAAATCACATGAAATTTTGGAAGACTATGCACAGAATTTCACTTTTTTAAAGCTTGGAAAGAGATGCAGTCTTGTAATGAAGTCTTAGGTGTCATGCAAAATGAGAAATCAGGAATTTGAGTCTCCTGCTGTGCTTTCCCATCAACGGAAAGCTTTATTCGTATAGTGAACAATTCTTTTCCCCAGCCTGGGTGGTCCCAAAGGATAGATTAAATGAAGAATTTGTGGGAGGCACAAGTGCTCTTTCTATTCTGCCTTCCATTCAAGAGACAAAAAGAAAATTGCAAGCTTCTTTGGGTGTCTGACTCACATGTTATATGCAGGTGCCATATTGATAATTTCCTGTATGACAAGAAAACAATAGATTCCCCCTCCTTTTTTTGAGTGGGGTTGAGTGTAGGCATTGCAGTGAAGTAGTTTGAAGATCCTTAGAGGGAGGGTAGTATAAAGCCTTTTGTATGATAGTCAAACCACCGGGTGGAAGGAAGAATGACTTGTGATTGTATCAGTCTGTGTCCAGTCAGGAGACAGAAACCACACAGTAATTAGTTATTTGAACAGGGAGAGTTAAATATAAAGAATTGTCAACTATAACAGGGGATTTGAGTAATGAGAGATTAGATAGTATAGAGTAAAAGCTCTAAAAAATATGAGAATAGCATATATAAGGAGCAGTCACTACCTGTAGGGCTGAGGTACACTTTGTTGGAGAAGACACAGTTGTGGGTCAGTATATGGCTGAGAACTCACTGGGGTACTGCACAGGTGGAACTTGCTGGAAATCTGAATCTAGGGTTCCAGGGAAAGCTGTTCATGAGGAAGTGTCTCACTGGAGGTACTTTATGACAAAACCACCCAAGGGAGGTGCCAGGGGAAGCTGCAGGCTGTTGAATCCTGCTGACTGCTCTTGGCTTCATTTATTACTTTTGTTGTTGTCCTCAATTCCTTTGATTTCTGCTCTTTTTATTGTTTCCTTCCTTATGCTTGGTTCGTGATTATTTTAACTCTCCTTTTTCTAGTTTTCTTAGGTTGGAAACTTGGATCAATGATTTGAAATTTTCCTTCTTTTCTAATATGAGTGTTTAGTGCTATGAATTTCCCTTAAGCACTACTTTCCAGTCATCCCCAAGTTTGATATGCTGTGTTTTCATTTTCGTTCAATTTAAAATCTTCTTTAATTTCCTTTGTGATTCCATTTTTAAAAACAAATTCACCTTTTCTCTTTATGTTTCACTTTGGCTGATTTCTACTGACCTCTTTTAAAGTTCACTTCTTCTTTCCTTAGTTGTGTTAAATCTACCAATGAACCTGTTGAAAGAATTCTCGTCTGCTACTGTATTTTTTACTTATAGCATTTCCTTTTAGTTTTTTCTTATAGTTTCTGTATCTCTGCTGAAATTACCATATGTTCATGCACGCTGTCCAACTTTCCCATGTTTGTATTTTAAGCATAGTTGTTTTTAATTCCCTGTCTAATACTTAGACATCTCAGTCATATCTGAGTTTGGTTTTGTTGATTACTTTGTCTCTTGACAGTATATATTTTTTTAAATTGCTTCTTCATGTACCTTTTATGTTTTACATGCATTGTATTAATCTTGTGTAGGAATGTAGAGACTGAGGTAAATGGAATCTGGGAATAGGAGCCTGGAAATTGTTATATCTCTTACTTTGCTAAACCTTTTGCATGGGGATTGAATTAATCTAGTCAGAAATTGAGCTGGGTTTGTGTTTTGTTATTATTAGAGTCACCATCTGTGCATATTCCTTAGTGCCTTTGCATATTCCTGTTAAAGGGTCTTCCTACCAGCCTCATCTTCCAATAGCATAGCTGCTCATTCTACTGGATCCAATAATACTTATAGATTATGTTTAATTGTATTAGGTCTGTGCTTGTGGTAGTCACCTCTCTTAGTATACGCTTGTACTTTACTCTTCTAACTGATGGAAGTAAAACCAGGTTCTTGTGATCTATGCCTGAAATGCAGAAGCAGAAGTTTGGTTATATACCCTCACATCCACTCCCCCCCTCCTCGCCCCTTGCCTCTTTCACCACTCAAGTGTGAGTGAAATAGAGTCAAATGTGGACAATTATTCTATTTCCTTTTATGTTCTCAAGTTCACACAAAGTTGCCAGAATTAACACTGTTCCACCCACAGTGCTCACTACCATAAGAGGAACATCTTTACTTTTGAATAAAAACAATAAAAGAAGAAAAGACAAAAAAATATTGGCTTTGGAAGTTATAGAAAAATCTTGATTTGGCGTCCCTTTTTATTTATGTGGTTCAAAAAGTATTATATGACAAGTAGTTTTTCTTTGTGGAAACTTATCATCAATTTCCTTCTTGGATCATATTTCCTATCTTTTGTCTCTTTTATCAAAGATATTTCTCTTAGTAAGAGTTATTAAATTCTTCCTTCTTCTTAGAGTAGTCTGATAGCATTCTCTAATATCCTGTGAATAAATTTCTATCAAGACAATTATCACTACAGCTAACGATCTATCCTCTTGCTCAACCAATATTCATGGTTTCACTTTTGTTTGGACACCTGAACTCCGTTAGTAAGGGACAAAGTTATGTTTTGCATGCATGGTACAAGGATATTCATAAAGCATTTGTCCTTTTTTTAAAAATAGATTTAATTAATTAATTTATTTATTTATTGGCTGCCTTGGGTCTTCATTGCTCCGCACGGGCTTTCTCTAGTTGCGAGGAGAGGGGGCTACTCTTCCTTGCGGTGTGCAGGCTTCTAATTGCAATGGCTTCTCTTGTTGCAGAGCACAGGCTCTAGGAGCACAGGCTCAGTAGTTGTGGTGCACAGGCTTAGTTGCTCCATGGCATGTGGGATCTTCCCAGACCAGGGCTCGAACCCGTGTCCCCTGCATTGTCAGGTGGATTCTTAATCACTGCGCCACCAGGGGAAGCCCGAGCATTTGTTCTTATTTGGAGATGGGTGGTCATGAACGGGCCTTAAGACAGTACAGATGCCTTTCTAGTCATTGCTTTAAGAAATAAACATCTTAGATAAAACCAGAGAGAAAGAGATTCTTTCAGACAATTATCCCACATATGAATCTGTGTAGTCATTCTTTCTCTTTCTAAAAAGTTTCTCAATCATGATTCCTGGGTCTTCTGTCCCCTATTTTTACTTTACACCATTCAAAGCTATTAATTTCTGGGCCTGCATATATTATCCCATGTAACATGGTCAAGAGAGAAGCGTCAACTAATAGTGACTTGGACAGTATATTTCTCTCTTGCATTTGAGAAATTTGGAAGAGACAGCATAGGACTGAATGGCATTCCATAGGGTTAGGGAAAAATCTGGGCTTCTGTCTCCTTTCTACCTTTCTTGTGCATAGTCAGCATTCTCAAGTTTACTGGATGGTCCAATAGGGCTACAGTCCAGTCAGACAGTAGAAAGGGACAAATCAAGGCAAGCACCCTCTCTTCAAGAACGCTTCCTAGAAGATGCCTCATATCACTTTCACACAGACCAGCTCTCAGTCACATGGCCACACCTAGGTGCACGAAGAGAGGGAAAATGTCTGCATTTTGAACTGCTGTGTGCTTAGCTACATTTGGGGGATTCTGGCACTAAAATTAAAGGAAGACTGATTTTGGCAAACAGCCCATTGGTGTCTGCCACGTACCATATCGACATGTACATTCTTAAGAAACACATCACAGAAGTCAGTCACATTCAGAACTGAGAATTCCATTTATTCTACTAAGATAATTCATAAATTCAGTTGCATACGATTCATATGCTAGAGCAGTCTGCACACCATAGCAATTCTGAATGTAATTCTATGCTCACACCTTAATATATAACTCAATATAATTAAAATTAATTCATAGTCATTTTTGATACAAGCCAAGAATCATTTCCTCCTAAAAGTTAACATGAAAAATATGGAAGTTACTGATTAATATGTCTCAGTAAATTCTATAGCACTTTCAGTGCATGTGTTCACATTGTTAGATGTATTAACCTTTTATCCTCTGCTTACTGTCCCAGTTTTACGTTCTGTGGTGTTTACATCCACTCTAGACTCTAGACTAAGTTTAAAAAAATCGAATAATCTGTAATAATCAAAGGAATCAATAATAATTTCTTTACATTCAAGTTAAAATATTAAAGGAAATCTTTAATTGAGGACCTTATCCAATTAGAATTATGTTAACACTACTCTGCATCCCTAAATTGAACTGATTCCACAACTTTGTCTTCTTGTTAAGAAAGTGTAGGCCAATTTTAAACATAGCTAGTCAAGATGAATCAGATAAAAATTAACTCTTAATTATCAAGGGAAATTTTAATTTCTCTATAAATTTAAAGCAACACCTTTCACCAATATTCATGCAGTTCATCCTTTAGATTACGAAAAACTTTGTCCTGACCCCATTCACTCTCAAATTACTGCCCCATTCCTCCACTTCCCTTTGGAGAGAAGTCCTTTGAAATATTATTCTATATTTTGTGTCTTTAATCACTCTCCTCCCAGTGTCTCTTGAATCCACTGCAATTAGGTTTTTGCCTCCGTCATTCCACCCAACCTCTGCCAAAGATTTCTAGGTTTCTAAATCCAATGGTCGCTTTTCAGTACTCATCTTATTAATGTATCTGCAGCACTGGTACCATTGATTTTTTTTTAATTAATTAATTAATTAATTAATTTTTGGCTGTGTTGGGTCTTCGCTGCTGCTCACGGACTTTCTCCAGTTGCGGCGAACGGGGGCTACTCTTCATTGCAGTGCGTAGGCTTCTCACTGCGGTGGCCTCTCCTGCTGCAGAGCACGGGCTCTAGGCGCGCGGGCTTCAGCAGTTGTGGCTCGCGGGCTCTAGAGTGCAGGCTCAGCAGTTGTGGTGCACGGGCTTAGTTGCTCTGCGGTATGTGGGATCCTCCTGGACCAGGGATCGAACCCGTGTCCCCCGCATTGGCAGGTGGATGCTTAACCACTGTGCCACCAGGGAAGCCCGTTACCATTGATTACTCCCTTCTCCTTGAAGCTCTTTTTTCTCTCGGCCTCTAGGACACTGCACACTTCTGGTTTTTCTCTTATCTCAGTGACCCTTCATTTTCCATTTCTTTTGCTCGTTCTGCCTCATCTTACCAAACTCTTAACGTAGTAGTGCTCTAGAACTTACACTTGAACTTTCTTTTCTCTCTGTGCTCAAGAGCTTAACAAGTCTGATGGATTTAAAAACAATCTGTACACTGATGACTAAACAATTTGTAGCTATAACCTGGATATTTCCCCTAAATCCAGACTCATATCTAACCGCCTATTTGACATTTCAACTTAAAGATCTAATAATCATTTTAAATGTAATATGTCCAAAGCTGAGCACTTGATTTTTGCCCCAAGACTTCTTCCACAGGCTACTTGTGACATCTCCGTCATACCACTCGCTCCAGCCCAAAGCCTTGGAGTCATTCTTGAAGCTGTTTTCTCTTACTTGCTCTATGTAATCATTTAGCATTGCCTCTTAGCATTGCCTTCAGAGAATATCCAGAATCTGACCATTTCTCATTGTCAACACTGCTATCATTATAAACCAAGCAACAAACAGTTGTTGCTTGAGGATTATTGCAGTAGCTTCCTAACTGTTCTCTCTTCTGTTCTCTTGCCCACTGAGTTTCTTCTTAGCAGTCGTGTCATTTCTACGCTCAAAACTTGCCGCTAGCTTCCCATTTTCCCTCTACATGACAGCTGAAGTCTCTCTGAAATTCCTCTGTGGTGCTCTCCCAGACTCTTTCTGCCGCCCGCCCCCATAATGGAGCTCTGGATTTAGCACTCTAGACGGGGCAAGAGAGAGATGACCTCCTTTGGTAGCTTCCCACACAGCTGGGGAAGTTGGGTGCTTACTCACATGCCTTCCTTTTCCTTTACAGGATAAATCACAGGCTGAGGAAGATCTTTCTTGGCTCCAAGCTATACCACCTTGGGAGATGGTGTCACAGCTGAAGTCACACTGCTCCTTTGAGGTGGGGAGCAAAAAATGTGAGCCATCTTTTACGCTACCATGATGCTGATGTGACTTCTAACTGTGATTTTATATTTTAGCACCTCCACTTCTGTGGCTTTCGTCTTGTCTCCAGAAGTTTCCTTTAAAACCAACTGGGGAGGAAGAATTCTCATACCTCTGAGTAAGAAAAGGATAAAACACTAAAACTTCAATCAAGAAAAAAAAAAAAAGATTAACCCCACCCAAGTTAAAAATAAACAAAACATGGATTCACTAGAAATTATTGGTAAGAGACTTGTGCTCTGAAATGTCTGCTTATTGAATTACAAGCAAAAAAAAAAAAAAAAAAAACTGAATGAATTATCTATACAGAAAAGTTGTTTCACTTAACATAGTTTTGAGTGAACGACCCTAATTGCCTCTTAGAACGTGGGAAAGGCCCTTCGGCCAGGTAGTGGCTCTCGGTTGTAACTGGGTGAACTTTCAATGAAAGAATTATGTAGTTAAGGAAGACTCCATGGTGAGAAAAGTTTGAGCTCCAAGAGGGACTTTTTCCTACAAAGGAGTAGTGTGGGAAAGCATTCTGGGTAGAAGTAAATGGCATGTGTGAAAGTTGAAGGTGAGGCCACAAAGGACATGTATAGAAAGTGGAAATTACTTTTACATGACTGCAATAGTGTGGGTGAGTGGAAAGTATGTAATACAAAAGGACAGTAATTGTCTGAAGTTTTGTGACTCAACCAGCAGTTTTATTTTGATCCCATAAGATCTTCTGAGAAGGAAAGTATATAGTGATATTGTGAGAGTGAGGAAGGATTGGGTGAGTATTTAGTCCTAGCTCCCCTACTAACTGGCTGAGTTCTTGGGTCATTCAGTTTCCTCATCCATAAAATATAAGGTTAATTCTAGAAGTCCCTTTCAGCTTAAAAATAATTTATAAATCAGCAATAAGTAGAGGAAGAATTGCTCTAAAACTTGAGATGTAAGAAATATCACGGAGCCTTTTTTTCGGTGAAATTAAATCTGGTTTATTTATTCAACAAATAATCATTTAACGGTCATTATATGCCAGACGTGTTCAATTCTGGGGATATTCTTGGAAAAGAAGGCAGACAAGGTCTTGCCCTACTGGAGTTTTTTTCTAGTTTTCACTGTCCAAGGATGAAGTCTAATATCACTCATTTTCCACAAGTCCTGCCCTATGTCTTGGGTTAGTCCAAACCTGTGATTTACACAATCCAGGAAAAATAAGAGCAATCCCTGGCTCTCTGTTTCTGGACATCACAACGGCCATTGCTTTTTGTCTGATCGTAAGATATTTTTGAAAGTGTCTGGCTCTGTAGGTAGCATCCTTTCTCAAGAACCAAGTGCTGTTCTAGAAACTTTTGCTAAGGCTCTATTTGTCTCCATTTCCACAGGAATTCATGTAGCTGTCGATGTCCTAGATCCTGTCCTTTTTATGATGCCATGATTAAGTAGGCCAGTGAATGCCACTCCACAAAACCCACCTTTATCCAACTCCTCAGTCTTTGGGAATCAAGCTACCACGAGCCTTTGAACTACTACCCTGCTCAGTTCTCAAGGCTACAGCTTCTACCATGTCCTATTTGGGCAATGCAGTCCTTGTCTTCGTAAGGCCTGAGGCTGCAAACCAGTGATCCAAGGATTGAATTTGATTCACAGATGGGATTCTTCTCCAATTGCTACTGTCTCCACCACTCCCTTCTGTTTCCCAACAATACAACTGAGCATCTGTGTCATCATTCTTTCACTGTTGCTTTTCCTACATTTGTGGTTCACCTCCCAACTCCAAAAATCAGATTGTCCAAGTTTAAATCCAAGCTCCATCACTCACTAGCTGTACGGCTTGGTCGAGTTGTTTAGCCTTTCTGTATTTCAGTTGCCCCACCTTTACATTGCAAATACATAAAAGACACCTATCTCATAAAGGTGTTGTAAGGATTAACTGAATTAGTGTATGTGTGACACTTAGAACCATATCTAGCATATAGTAAGTGCTTTGTAGGTGTTTTTATTTTATATTATTATTGCTTATTATTTCTTTATTATTACTGACTTGACTTGTATAAATATTTGAATGAGATCCATGGACCAGATCTTTCCACATAGAGGTTTTAGTGGAAGTTTTCTCCAAAGTAGTTCTACTTTCAACCATGTCCTACCAACATTTTTGGTCTTTAACAACAAAAAAATGTTTAACTAGCTCCTTAGCAGTGAGCAGAAAGGTCTAATGGACTTCTTTTTAGGGGGCGGAGGTGTGTGAAGAATCATCTTTCATTCCTTTGATATGAGATTAGTAATTTAAAAAAAATCACCCTATCACATTTTACCAGGCCAAAGAAAATGTACCCGGTTTCTAACTCTGAAGTCTGCACAGATTTCCTCACTCTGGCCCTTACTTATGCCCCACCAAGAAGATGTTTCTACTACATTGAGAAACTGGCTAAATTTCACCCCCCCCCCCCATCTGTTTCCTAAGACTAACTTGTGTTTTTTCATTCCATATCACTTATAACTCAAGGTAATTTGACTTGCTTCTTCAAGTTGCAGGCTTCACTTGTTAGCTGGCTTGTCAATCATCCATTTTCTGTGGTGAGTCAAAAATATTTTTCACTTGGTGAATAAAATATGGATATTTCATTTTATTGAACCATTTCAAGTTTCTAGAGTTGAATTGTTGATGTCTTGAGATTCTTTGCACCTGCTTAATTTTGATACATGACCTTTACATTGCTTTGAAAGTCAAACTTCTAATGGGGAAGATTTTATTTTAATGTACATATTGGCATGTTTCATAGGTTCATAAGCTCTTTCTTTTATGTGCAGAGAATGAAAATAAATGATCCTTTGACCGCCTGTCAGCCAGAGTTTCATTACCTATATCTGACCATGTCCCTTAGGTAGAAATGGCAGCCAGGGGCAGTTGGGTTTTTATTTATTGCTATGACCTTTTGTGCACATTTGAAAGGAAACATGGTTGTGAATCTAGAAATAGGGTACATGCAGAGACCAGGAAATTTCAGAAACTGACTGAATGATCCTGTGATGAAATGGGCAGATCCTAATCTAACTTCTTGTTGCCTCATCTTTTGAGTACATAAATCCCTGCCACTATCCAGGCGAGGGAGGAAGAGCCTTTCTATGAGACTGTACCTTTTACATTCACACTCTTCTCCATATGCTGGTCCTGCCGCTCACTTTAGGAATGTGGAGATATGGGGGGGAGGGGAGGTGGTGAAGAATTGGAGAATTCAGGGAAAGGGGACCATTTTTTAATGTGCTTCAGAATGAAGACTCCAGTGAGATATGTCAGAGAACACATTTGTTGTTCGTGGTGGTTGTAGTTGCTAAGTAGCCAGTCCTAGAGAATAAGAAGTTCAAAACAAAAGAAAAAAATGTATTAACTATGTTCTAAGAGTTGTTTTCACTGCTTTACAGACCTTATCTCTTTTCACCCTATAATAATCCTATGAGATAAGAACTAATTTTATGCCCATTTTAAAGGTGAGAACATTTGGGATCAGATGGGCAAAGTAACTTGTTCAAGGTACCTGTTTAGTAAGAGCAGAACCAGACTTAAACCCATTCTGTTTGTTTCAGATCACACAGCGAGAGAAGTGACAGCCTAGTTGTTCTCAGGACTTTCCTATAGTATGGAAAGTTTTTATTGATTATTTATGGTAGACTTACAGACCATATAAAATTGCTAAGCTATTTTTAGGAGTATTTTTTTTATTGTTGTTGCCATGGCTTTATTTATTTATTATTTTCTTTTCCACTATGTTCTATCACAGGATATTGAATATAGTTCCCTGTGCTATACAGTAGGACCTTGTTGTTTACCCCCATTCTATATATAATAGTTTGTATCTGCTAATACCAAACTCCCAATCCATCCCTCTCCCACCACCATTTTCCTTGACAACCACAAGTCTGTTCTCTATGTCTGTGAATCTGTTTCTGTTTTGTAAATAAGTTCATTTGTGTCATATTTTAGATTCCACATATAAGTGATATATGGTATTTGTCTTTCTCTTTCTGACTTACTTCAGTTAGTATGATAATCTCTAGGTCCATCCATGTTGCTGCAAATGGCCTTATTTCATTCTTTTTTATGGCTGAGTAGTATTACATTGTATATATATATACCACATCTTCTTTATCCTTTCATCTGTCAATGGGCATTTAGGTTGCTTCCATGTCTTAGCTATTGTAAACAGTGCTGCAGTGAATATTGGGGTGCATGTATCTTTTCGAATTAGAGTTTTCTCTGGATATATGCCCAGGAGTGGGATTGCTGGACCATGTGTACCACGGCTTTAAATGCAGATTTTAAAAGTTATCCCTATTAGTAGTTAAAAATTATGGTAATATTGATGAACACATTGCTAGTTAGGCTCTGGTGAATTGTCTCCTTCAAGTAGTAGGGATTTACTTTGAGTATTCATGGAGAAATGAGGAGACATAGAAAACTGTTTTCCAAATTTCACAATGAAATCAGGTCTATGGAAAATTGGAACATTTTTCAAGATTCAACAATAGGTCCAAGACCAAATAGCAATTCCTGTGACCTGGCTATTTTGTCATCCACTCAGGAGTAGGCATCGGTGAATTCTTGCTCTGGGCATTCTAGTTCAGCCAGCTGTGACCCATACAGAGAGGTCACATGACAAAACAGACAGCTTTAATAGAAGACATTCTCTACAGTTGTTTTCCTCACAGGAGGGCTCTGAGGACATGATAGGTACTTAGATACCTCCTCAACACAGCTCAAATTTGCAATTCAAATTTATAGCTATATTTACTGTAATTACTATAAAATATAGAAATGACAAATACAATTTTGCACTAAAATCATAGTTTAGATTGTCAAGAAATAATACACTTTTAACTTCTGGTTGAAATAGAGATTGAGGTTGTTCAAAGGCTTAGAGATTTTTCCACTTAGATTATTCCTAAGTGTACCTACCAGTTCATAAGAATCAGGTGAACTTTCACCTCTAGCTTTAGCATCAACTATTTTATTTAATCTATAGATCTTGCCTGCAATGGACTGAATATTTATGTCCCCTCAAAATTCATATGTTGATTAAAAGGATCACACACCATGATCAAGTGGGGTTTATGCCAGGAATGCAAGGAATCTTCAATATATGCAAATCAATCAATGTGATACACCGTATTAACAAATTGAAGGATAAAAACAATATGATCATCTCAATAGATGCAGAAAAAGCTTTTGACAAAATTCAACACCCATTTATGATAAAAACCTTCCAGAAAGTAGGCATAGAGGGAACTTACCTCAACATAATAAAGGTCATATATGACAAACCCACAGCCAACATTGTTCTCAATGGTGAAAAACTGAAACCACTTCCACTAAGATCAGGAACAAGAAAAGATCGCCCACTCTCACCACTATTATTCAACATAGTTTTGGAAGTTTTAGCCACAGCAATCAGAGAAGAAAAAGAAATTAAAGGAATCCAAATCAGAAAAGAAGAAGCAAAACTGTCACTGTTTGCAGATGACATGGAACTATAGAAAGAGAATCCTAAAGATGCTACCAGAAAACTACTAGAGCTAATCAATGAATTTGGTAAAGTAGCAGGATACAAAATTAATGCACAGAAATCTCTTGCATTCCTATACACTAATGATGAAAAATCTGAAAGAGAAATTAAGGAAACACTCTCACTTATCACTGCAACAAATAGAATAAACTACCTAGGAATAAACCCACTTAAGGAGACAGAAGACCTGTATGCAGAAAACTATAAGACACTGATGAAAGAAATTAAAGATGATACAAACAGATGGAGAGATATACCATGTTCTTGGATTGGAAGAATCAACATTGTGAAAATGACTCTACTACCCAAAGCAATCTACAGATTCAATGCAATCCCTATCAAACTACCAATGGCATTTTTCACAGAACTAGAACAAAAAATTTCACAATTTGTATGGAAACACAAAAGACCCCGAATAGCCAAAGCCATCTTGAAAAAGAAAAATGGAGCTGGGGGAATCAGGCTCCCAGACTTCAGACTATACTACAAAGCTACACTAATCAAGACACTATGGTACTGGCACAAAAACAGAAATATAGATCAATAGAACAGGATAGAAAGCCCAGAGATAAACCCACACACATATGGTCACCTTATCTTTGATAAAGGAGGCAAGAATATACAATGGAGAAAAGACAGCCTCTTCAATAAGTGGTGCTGGGAAAACTGGACAGCTACATGTAAACAAGTGAAATTAGAACACTTCCTAACACCACACACAAAAATAAACACAAAATGGATTAAAGACCTAAATGTAAGGCCAGACACTATAAAACTCTTAGAGGGGGGCTTCCCTGGTGGCGCAGTGGTTGAGAATCTGCCTGCCAATGCAGGGGACACGGGTTCAAGCCCTGATCTGGGAAGATCCCACATGCCGCGGAGCAACTGGGCCTGTGAGCCACAATTACTGAGCCTGCGCTTCTGGAGCCTGTGCTCCGCAACAAGAGAGGCTGTGATAGTGAGAGGCCCGCGCACCGCGATGAAGAGTGGTCCCCACTTGCCGCAACTAGAGAAAACCCTCACACAGAAATGAAGACCCAGCACAGCCATAAATAAATAAATAAAATAAAATTAAAAAAAAAAAAAAAAAAAAAAACTCTTAGAGGAAAACATAGGCAGAACACTCTATGACATAAATCACAGCAAGATCCTTTTTGACCCACCTCCTCCTAGAGAAATGGAAAAAAAAAAACAAATGGAACCTAATGAAACTTAAATGCTTTTGCACAGCAAAGAAAACCATAAACAAGATGAAAATACAACCCTCAGAATGGGAGAAAATATTTGCAAATGAAACAACTGACAAAGGATTAATCTCCAAAACATACAAGCAGCTCACACAGCTCTATATCAAAAAACAAGCAACCCAATCCAAAAATGGGCAGAAGGCCTAAATAAACATTTCTCCAAAGAAGATATACAGATGGCCAACAAACACGTGAAAGGATGCTCAACATCACTAATCATTAGAGAAATGCAAATGAAAACTACAATGAGGTATCACCTCACACCGGTCAGAATGTCCATCATCAAAAAATCTACAAACAATTAATGCTGAAGAGGGTGTGGAGAAAAGGGAAACCTCCTGCACAGCTGGTGGGAATGTAAATTGATACAGCCACTATGGAGAACAGTATAGAGGTTCCTTAAAAAACTAGAAATAGAACTACCATACAACCCAGCAATCCCACTATTGGGCATATACCCTGAGAAAACCATAATTTAAAAAGACACATGCACCTCAAAGTTCATTGCAGCACTACTTACAATAGCCAGGACATGGAAGCAACCTAAGTGTCCATAGACAGATGAATGGATAAAGAAGATGTGGCACATATATACAATGGAATATTACTCAGCCATTAAAAGAAATGAAATTGAGTTATTTGTAGTGAGGTGGATGGACCTAGAGTCCGTCATACAGAGTGAAGTAAGTCAGAAAGAGAAAAACAAATACCATATGCTAACACATATATGGAATCTTAAAAAAAAAAAAAAGGTTCTGAAAAACCTAGGGTCATGGCAGGAATAAAGATGCAGATGTAGAGAATAGACTTGAGGACACGGGGAGGGTGAAGGGTAAGCTGGGACGAAGTGAGAGAGTGGCATTGACATATATACACTACCAAATGTAAAATAGATAGCTAGTGGGAAGCAGCTGCATAGCACAGGGAGATCAGCTCAGTGCTTTGTGTCCACGTAGAGGGGTGGGATAGAGAAAGTGGGAGGGAGACGCAAGAGGGAGGGGATATGGGAATATATGTATACGTATAGCTGATTCACTTTGTTATACAGCAGAAACTAACACAACATTGTAAAGCAATTATACTCCAATAAGGATGTTAAAAAAATTAAAAAATAAAATGACAAGTCAAGCTTAAAAAAATATAAATTCATATGTTGAGATCCTAATCCCCCAAAATGCGGACTTTAGGATGTGATTTGGTTATGAGAGCAGAGACCAAATGAATGGGATTAATGTGCTTATTCCAAGAGATCCCAGAGAGATCCCTCACCCCTCCTCCATGAGAGGTTATAGTTAGCAGGTGCTACGAACAAGAAATGAACCAGAACCTGAGTTCACGCCAGACACTGAATCTACTGATGCCTTGACTTTAGACTTCCCAACCTCCAGAACTGTGAGAAAAAAATTTCTGTTGTTTATAAGCCACCCAGTTTATGGTATTTTGTTATAGCAGCCCAAACAGACTACACCATTGCTATAGAGCTCGTCTCTCTTGCAATATGATGTACTTACAGTAATAAGAATAGTGGGCTTAGAATTATTTTGTGCTACTAACATCTTGATTTTATGTAAGTTTAATTAAATTTTCTCAGCCTCAGATTTCTTATGGTATTCAAAATGGGGTTAATAATTTTACTTTGTTGTAAAGCAATTATTAGTAAACCTTTGTGAAAAAAGCTTGCAAAATGTATTTGAATCATTCATCAAACAGTGTCTTGAGAAGGGGTTAATTGAGTTACATTGGAATGAGTTTAATTTAATTTACAGTGATTGGAGCATAATTTTTTTTAAGCGTCAGATTTTGAGATCCTTAGCCATCAGAGACTCCTGAAACCTATATTTTAATTAGATTTAGCTAGGCATGAGAGAGAACGGAATTATCAAAAGAAGGAGTGACATAAACAATCCCTTTTGTCTCACCTGACCTGCAAAAGTTCTCTTGAGAATGAAAGTGTGACCTTCAGCAGATTCCTTGAGTTGCCCAGTGTCAGCTGGGCATTGTGCACAGGAAGACTTGCCGTTAGTGACAAAGACATTAGCGCTTGTGGAGTCAAAGCAAGCCACAGGCAAATGGAAGCACACGTTTTCTTTTCCTTTTAAGCAGCTCCCTCTCTGAATGAGAAAAATGTGCCTGCCTGCTGTTTTCTTTTAGAATAAAAAAAATTTTTTTTTAAAGACCAAAGAAGAGCTTTCGAAACACGAGGGTGGAAATTGGAACGGCGCACGATCTCCTGGGGGCAGCACCACCTCTCACGGTGATTGTTACTTGGGGTAAAGTCTGTTAAGGACCCAGGATGTGCTTTAGCTTGGGTGTCTGGGGGCTGCAGTACTCACTCGGAAATAAATCAACAACCTGCTGGTAACATATTATTTGAAAATATGTATTTCACAATGCACCAGCAGAAATATAAAACAAGACCTCTTAATAGGAGCATAGAGATTGGGGTTTTTTCACTCTCTCAATGATTTTATTCAGAGAAGGATTATCTTTTCTTTGTTTCAAACTGCAGTGACTCGGCAAATGTGCAGGCTCCTTGAAGGAGGGGGTTGAAACAGAGAGAGTTGGGAGGGAGAGGCACGTTGAGCTGGCATGTGGTGTTTTTGAACAGATTTAAAGGTATTTTAATCATAGGCTTTTAACGCTATTTTAGAACATGTGTGTGGCTTCCTAGCATGTCTCCTCCCTTCTGCTCCAGCTGCTGAGAAATAGGCAAACTAACAGTGTATTTAAGGACCCTGCATTTTTGATCCCAGGTGCTGAGAATGAGCAAGTTTGCAACACCGTGTACCTAGAAGAGTGCCCCTGTGATTAGACAGCTCCATCTCTGGAAAGCCCTCCGTCTTCACGTTAACTGAGCTTCAGAAGCCCATGACAAGTAGCTACTGGCACAGATTCAGCTCGTTGATTTGCCACTGACTTTTTTCTCCTGAAATATGCCTTTCTATTCATGCCATTCTGGTTTGTAGTCTACCCAGTAATTTTTGCAAAAGCAAAGTATCAGACGTGCCTGCTTAAGAGTCTCTATTGACATTTTGCAGAACAGAACAGATTGGACCTATTTTCTTTCTGCAATCAGTTTAAAGTGTTTGAACCTTCCTAACAGCTGTGACACAATATTTATTCTTAATCAGCAACTGATTTCATGAGTCTGACACCACGTAATGTATGTGACTGTGTATTAAACCATGCAGAGCTGCCTGCGATAAAGCAGAGTTTCAACAGGCGGAGATCAAGTGTGCTCTGTGAAGGAACTTTGGGATGATGGAATGGGTCAGACTCTATTCTAGGAATATAACAAAATGGTTCAGGAGGAGGCCAGGGATTTCCATTTCCAGGAAGGCCAGTCAAACTCACAGACAGAAGGAATATTTGTAGAGTTTTACCTTGTGATAGTGGTGGCCGGGTGGTGAGGCTCAGTATCAGTGCAACAGAAGAGTTGTGGGAGGATGATTAGGAATTAGCCATTTGTGTGTGAATATCATAGGATATTAAATAAATTTCACCAACTTCTGCTTGTTTTCATATTATTATTAAGGAGCCACAGGGAAGGGTTTGGGTAATGCACCTTTTGAGTGAGTGTATAGAATCACTTTGGGAGCTTATTAAAAATTCAGAATCCTGTTTGCATCCTCTAGACTTTCTGATTCAGAAGGTCTAGGGCAGAGCCAAGGAATTTGCATTTGAAGTAATCACCACAGTTAATTCTGATGCATGTAATTTAAGCAGCAACATTTAGGATTTCCAAAGGAGAATAATCTAATATTCTTACTGCGATTAAAACTCATCACTAATCCACAAATATTCAAGAATACAAAACAGGAAGCAAAACAACAGTAATATATCATTGGGTAATTTGATTGTAAGTGATGGGAAGGTAATTAAAATTTCTTTGGCCTTAATATGTGTCAGATGATTCAAACAAAATAAATTTTATTTAATCTTTAATATTGCTCAGTAAGTCAGTTAACACTACATCATTTTGCAGGTGATAAAATAGGCTCAGAGCTGTTGAGTAACTTGTCCAAAATGACATATATAGAAGTTATCAGGGCCCTTTAGGTTTTTTACTCTCCCTCTTATGCTTATGGAAGTTTATCTACCATGAGTTCCATCCCAATGTCTACAACAACAAATCTCAAATCTGTGTCTGCAGCCTGGATCTCTCTTGGGTGTTCTCCAGCCACCTATCCAATGGCCTGTTTGGCATCCTTGCCTATGTTTTCCAACTGCCTTAGGTCCTATGTATTCACAATTGTACTTGCTGTCTTCATCCCCATATCTTTTTCTCCTTTACTATCCTGGGGCTCAGCCAGTAGGCCCTACAATCTACCTATTGGTCCAAGCCAAAAATCGTGGAGTTCTTTTGATTGAAACTTGCTAGGTGTATCAGTTAGTGTTTGCTGCATAACACAAATTTCCCCATAACCTAGTGGCTTAAAATAGAAATCATTTTACTTAACTTACAATTATATGGGTCCCTAGACAGTGCTTTGCATCTGGACAAGTTTGGCTAATCTTTTCTAGGCTTTCTCTTGTGTCTGTGATCTGCTAGTGAGTTCTCTGGTGGCTTAGTGATCTACCATGGCCCCACTCACATATCTAGTGGTGGGCAGGCTGTCAGCTGATAGCTGGATGACTTTTGGCTAGGATGCCGATGTTCTATTCCCTGTGGTTTCTCATTCTTTAACAGGCTAGTTTGGGCTCATTGACATGGTGGTCTCAGGATTCCAAGTGCAGTAAGAGAGAACAAGCCCTGACATACAAGTACTTTTCAAGCCTTGGTTTGCATTATATTTGTTAATGCCATGCAGAGCCACTAATTCATTGTGACAAGGCACTACCAAAGATTGTGGATAGAGGGAGAGGAATATTTTATATCCATTTTTGCAACCTATTATACTGGGACTTTATAATAGCCTGCTTAATGGCTTCCTTACCGCCATCCTTGGTCCCTCCAATCCCCCCATCCTTTTAAAAATAAATTTATTTATTTATGGCTGTGTTGGGTTTTTGTTGCTGCACGCGGGCTTTCTCTAGTTGCGGTGAGCAGGGGCTACTCTATGTTGTGGTGTGTGGGCTTCTCACTGCGGTGGCTTTTCTTGTTGTGGAACACAGGCTCTAGGTGCATGGGCTTCAGTAGTTGTGTCATGCTGGCTTCAGTAGTTGTGGCTCACAGGCTGTAGAGCGCAGGCTCAGTAGTTGTGGCGCACGGGCCTAGTTGCTCCATGGCAGGTGGGATATTCCCAGACCAGGGCTCGAACCTGTGTCCCCTGCATTGGCAGGTGGATTCTTAACCACTGCACCACCAGGGAAGTCCCCAATCCTCTTTTTATACAGCAGTCAGTGGTTGGTCTATCAGGCCACTACCCTGCTTAAAACTTCAATGCATACCATGGTTCTGAATGTGTTAAAGTCCTAGCAACTTAACGCAACTTAAAAGGTACTTATAGGGATTTGTATTCTGTCTACCTCTTCAGGCTTTAACTCTCTCCCTATTATATTTTTAATTTTCTTCTGGTTACTCAAATAGCCAGATTTAGTCTCCCATAGGCAAAGGGAAAATGCTGCAGTATGCTTGCATTAGTCTCCTTGTCTTTCCCAACCTGAAGTGCTCTTCCTCATTTCCCTCTCTTCCTTTCCCTCTTTTGCCAAACTAACAAATATTTATCCATTAATCCAAGCTAAAATATCCCTTCTTCAGGCCTCCCTTGCCTTCTTTGGATATTAACACTTACGCTTTATTGCAATTATGTGTTCAAAGTCTGGCTTCTCTGTAAGAATGTAAGCTTTGTGAGGTCAGGGACCATGTCTATTTCACCTCGTACTGAATCTCTAACATGTAACACAGTGCCTGGTACATAACAGGTGCTCAGTAAACACTGGTTGAGAGAACAAACACCCCTGACTTGCCTATTTCAGAACTCTTCTTACTGTGGCACAATGCAACTTAATCTGCTGATCTTTTTCTTTTGCTTATATATTTAATTTATTTTGTGTTCATGGACTAAAAGTGATATTAGTAATATATAGAGAAGGTAAAATATATATTAATATCTATATATATATCATAATATATGTAAAACAATATTATATATATTGCAGTAGACCTTGAACAACATGAGTTTGAACTGTACGGGTCCACTTATATGTAGATTTTTTTCAATAGTAAATACTACAGCACTGCATGACTCGTGGCTTGTTGAATCCATGGATGCAGAACTGCGCATATGAAGAAACTGCATCTGTATGGAAGGCTGACTCTACGTTATGAATATTTTGGACTCCACAAAGGGTCAGTGCCCCTAACTTCTATGTTGTTCAAGGATCATCTGTATATATTCAATACATTTCGCAATTAAGTTGAATAAATTTAGTAAATTCACATCGCTTCTTATTCAGAGGTCAAGCGCAAATGACATTTTATTTTTCAATGTATTTTTCTGGCATCCCAACTTCTTTAGAGAGAAAAATAAATGAGTGATTTAAGGTGAAAAGGATTGGACCCCTCCAAAGGGAGCTTAGACAATTTCAACGTCTGAGAGCAGTCTTACCCATGTTGCCTAAGCTATGGTCTGTTGCTGCCTGGGCATTTTCCTGGTGAGCTGGCATCATGAAGATTGACCAAGGTCTTCTCTCTGGAGGCCAGTCAACTCTGGAAGCCATTCTAAAAGTAATGGAAAACCTACTCGGGAAATAAAGTTCCAAGGCCTGTGTTCCTTGACATGTCATTTCAGAAGTATAGCCTGTGACCCGAACATTTTGTGTCAGGTGAAGCTGCCACAGTGAAGCTCATAGTAGATCTGATAACTCTGTTACTATAAAGAAAAAAACCAGAAAAACATTTTCAAAAGTCTTTTCTGGATGCTAGAAAAAAATTGTCAAATCAAATAGTTGTTATTAAATCAAAATTTTCTTTATGGCCATGGAAAATTGTCATGGATAATTTATATAAATCTATTTAGTTGGAAACCTACAGAGTGGTTTGCAGCCTCTCTCCATATGCTTTACTTTCCAGGATTTCTCAGCTTTCCCATCAGTGAAATGGAGACATTTATAGTCTTATACTATACAAGATTGCTATAGAGCTAAGATAATGTAATATTTTTGAAATAACTTTGTATAAGATAAAATGCTATTCGTTCATCAAATATTTCTTGAATACATATATTTCAGACCTTGTGGTAGGCCCAAGGGAGGGATATAAAACTGAGTAAGTGTCCTTGTTCTGACTGAGCTCACAGTTGAGGGAGGTGACAGATGAGGGCAAAATCATAATACGAGATGAACAAAACCCCAGTATCACAGATGGGGTAGCAATTAATTCTGTCTAGAGGGTTCGCAGAAGAGAAGATATTTGACGTGGACTTGGACGGATAGATAAGATCTCACCAGAGGGAGAAGACAAGAAGGGCATTCTAGTCAGAAATCTACTTATAATCTGTAATAGGATATCACTCTGTTTTTAAAACAATGCTAAGTGGCCGGAAGATACCCAGAAGACATATAAAAGAAGTTTAATTGTGAGTTTTATTTATTTTTGCATTAAGAGAAGATAAGCTAAAGTCATAAAACAAAGCAGTATCAAGGACAACTGAACCAGAACAATAAGAAATGAAAATTCAGTAGGGGAAACAGTAATCCGTGACTTTGTATATGCCCTAAAAATACATGAAGGCCTTGAGACCACCCCCAGAAACTTCATGAATCAGAAAAGGATTCTCCTGCCTTACTTAATGACCAGGCAAGTGAATATGACGACCTAGAGATTAAAAAACAAATCAAAAATGACTAACAATATTTGATCAAGGATACATTCAAGTGCCTTTTACAAAACAACTTCAACAACAATTTATAAACTAAGCAGAAAATGGGAGAATAGCTGAGTTCTAATTAAAATTATTATCAACACTTTGTGTCATAGGTATAAAGGTCCATTACTCCTTTATACCCTCTTAGCCCTTCTGCCAGGGGACTTCTGAGATGGATGAGTATTCTGATCTAGTTTTAAAGATAGAAATCTGTGCAAGACAAATTCAAGAAAAAACAGCAAAATATTTTAAAGATAAAGAACTCAAAATCTTAGGGGAAACTCACACATACACACAGACTCGTTTCTCACTTTCAGACATATTAAGTTAAATATCAGACATATTGTTTAAATTATCTAGGTGGATACCACTGAAAGTGAAAGGGGGTTCTATTTATAATTATCATCAGGACAATATGTGCAAACTTAGACTGTCTTAGACAGGCTGGATGTATGGTGAGCTTAGTCATAGGAACCACACAAACTTTGTTAAACTGCGTAAAGCAAATGCTTTTCAGTCCCATGTAAGGAGCTCCTGGGGCTTCTGGTCTTGAAACACCAGAACTTTTGGCTTAGGCAGAATTTATTATCTAGGTGAGGATGGAGTGGGATAAGGACCAGTGTATAATACGTGGTTAAGAGCATTGACCGCTTTCAAATCCTGGCTAATCAACTGTGTGACCTTGGGCAAGTTGCTTAATCCCTCTGTGCCTCAATTTCCTTAACAGTAAATTGGGAATAATAATTGTTATTGTGAGAAGTAAATGAATTAATATTTGAAAAGTGCTTGAAGAGTGTCTGGCTCATAGGATTATATAAATGCTTGTTGTTTTTATAATTACCCCTATTTTATAGATTGCCAAATAGTGGAAAAACAAAAGGAGCAAATACACAAAAGTTCAGGGTTAACCTAATAGTTAGGTTCACTTTAGGATAGTCAAAAAGTGATTTAGGATAGAGAGAGTAGGAAACTTGGGTCTCCTTCAGAAAGAAATATTTCCAAGTTTTCTCTGGAAATGAGTGGAGGGGAGAAAGAGGTTCGACCAAGACCTTATTTTACTGGTTTAAAGTCTCTGAGGTGTCCAATGCTGGGTCAGACCTGTACTAGACTTGTTCCTCATATAATTGTATTGTCAAGGCAAATAAGGTTTGCGAAAACCCTGGAAACAGCCTGAACAACCACAGTGAGGTCCATGTTTATATGCTTACATTTGTCCTGCCCACTAAGCTGAATCCTCTTCATTATTGTAAATAAAAATAATTGTAGCTATCATTGCTGAGCATTTACTAGATGCCAGGCCCCGCCTTACATGCTCCACATGTACTAACTCATGTAATACTTACAATAAATACTTGAGGTAAGTATTGTTATTATCATCATTTTGCAGATGAAGATACTGAGGAATAGAGGAATTAATAATTTATTCATTTTTACATTTAATCAATGCTAGATACACATCAGGCAGCTAATAAGTGTTTATTGACTTAATTTCATTATCAAGTTTATTAATATTTTCTAGCAGAACCCATTCACCATGGTTGATTTTATTCAGCGGGAAGAAATTTGGCAATCTATTTAGAGGAAAAACATTTACAACTGCCTTGTTACCCTTTCATACATTTGTCCTTGATATTTTGATTTCTGAAAGACTTTGAGAATTTGTCATTATGAACATTTCAAATAACCTTTTAAGTACCACCAAAGAAAGATAGATGTGTTAAATGAGATTTTAAATTTGGGAAATCAGCCTGACGAATGAATATGGATGATTTTTAATAAGTCATTTATATTTGGCTTTGGAAAGCATTATTGTGGATATTTTTTTCCTCCGAGGATTTGATTTCCTAATTATGTTTACCTCGGGACAATACTGTAACTGCTTGCATTTTCTGAGCAAACACCAGCTGATAAGGGGAGGGGGCACTACTGAGGGGGCAGTTCTGTAAATGTCAGTAGGCCAGTCTGGGGTTAATGATGTGCTCTGAGTCTCCCATACAGTGGGAAATCCATACAGAGCAATCCTCCAGCGGTTTGTATGCCTGTGGTAAAATGCATGAGTACAGAGAGGATGGCCAGCAGAGAAAGAGGCGCCAGGAAAGACATCAGCAGCAGAGAACACAGGGCAGACAGCACAGAGTAGCCGGGAGAGGCAATTGATCAGGGAAACAGAGGGTGGTAGTAAATTTTTATTCTCCTCTATGGGCTATTTTGCAATGGTACTTTGTACCCTAAGTGATTGGCTACAAAAGCAGACATCACATTTTAATGTTCTGGTCAGTTACAGAAAACAATAACAGGGGAGAAATAGTATTCCCAAGGATATGATCATATCAATTTTGGTTGCTGCGTTTAAAACTTAAAGGGCCAGGCTCATGAAATGAATTATGGTTAGATTAAACGCTTTCCTAAACGCCAAACTGATGCAATGGCTTATCCCTGTTTCACTCTCATCACACCTCAGATTGATAACTGAAACCTGGGTACCGCCATAATCTCATCAGTCTTGCTTCTTTAATAAAAGCTATTAGCCTCAATGATCCATCCATTCAATAAACACTCACTGAGTAGTAAGCATGGGCAGGTAAAAGTCTAGCGGGAGAGAGAAAAACTAAAAAACACTAAAACACTAAACACTAAAACTGAATTACAATTATGTTAAATGCCACGAAGAAAAATTACATTGTTCCTCAGAACATTGTCTAGAAAGACCTATTCTAGACGGGTGTGTATGTTGGGAGAGGAAGGAAGGTTAAGAGAAAGTGTCCCTCCGTGAGTTACTCGCGCGGAGACTTGAAGAATAAATAGAAATTGGCCAGGTGAAAAGTAGTGATGGAGTCAGGGCATGTAAGACTGATCTTACTCTATTCTTTATATAACTTCCGTGCTAGGTACAAAAGAAACTTAGCCAGTTGACTATTTCTGGTGCGGCTGATTGGAGGGAAGGTAATGGAAATTGGAAACAACACAAAATAACAATAGGGTACTAGATTGACATGTCTCTGTTCTAAAACACTTCTCTCCGCCCTGGAAAGCAGAGATGTGTGGTACAATTATAGAAGTGTCGGTGAATAGGTTGCCTCCTTTTAGGCTTTGAAGGTGTCAGAGGAGGGAAGAAAGAGTCCGTGGACTCGGTAGGACAGCAGCCGCAGGGCTGTTAGGTCGCCGTCCTCAGGTGCGCGCCATCACTGCGGGCTAACGCGGGGCTCTCTCTGGACAGACAGGCGAAGGCGTACTATGCCTTCTAAGGTTGGCAGATATTAAAAACTCAGATGGCAGATATAAAAAAATCAACCTCCAAAAACATTCTAAGGGGAATTCAGTGCAGTTCTAGAGCAAGGATTTCAAATCTAGACAACCTATTTATCACAATCATGTTGCTGATAATTTCCGATATTTATTTTAATTGCAATATGAGGGAGAGGAGGCTTCACTTTTTCTGTGTTTAATGATGATTCTGTAAATCGCCTCAGAATAAATCTGACATTAAAAGTAAAAATGAGTTAAAATCCTATGTTTAAAAAAAAACAAAACAAAACTGTGCAGGAGGCAGTGCTCAGTCTGGGAGATTTGAGAGGAAAGCTCTCAGGATGTTCACAGCCCCTGCTATCACGTGGTGTAAATTCTCAGGGAGGGAGTCCTTTGTCAGCAGCAGCATGTATAATCCCATTTTCTGCAGAGCAGAAGATTTTATGTTCAAGTTTTTAATTCACATTAAGATTTAAAGAATTGCTCTTTAATTATGAAAATGTCGAAACATTTTTCTATAGTATCCTTTCAGAAAACAGATTCCTTGAGGAATGATTTAATCCAATGGTTAGAGAAATGATAGGAAAGCATAGGCTTCTTACCCACTCAGCTGGGGACATGTGCGTTTAGGTGTGAACCCCAGCTAGGAATATGTATTAGATTATTCTATTTTCATGAAATCAGGTGGGTTAAATGAGCAAATCCCACAAATGTAGTTCTTCTGTAAGGGTCAGGGCTATATTGAGAGTACATTCTCAAGTACAGATTTCTCCATCTACAATCGAAGTTACCAAAGGTAATGGTTCCTCAGTCACTATTATGCTTTATTAGTGTGAAGATTATGCTTTAATGCTAAATTGACTTCCCATGGCCAATAACCTCACTTCACCTCACTTCACTTTGCCAGCTTGATTCTGAGGAGATATGGAAACTTTCACAGTAAAGGTAATAATAATAGTTAATATTTATTAAGCATTGTCTATGTGCTGGGCAATATTCTAAATGCTTTCCATGTTTTATCTCATTGACTTCTTAAAAAAACCCATGAAATAGATATTATTCTTATTTTCATTTTACAGATCAGAGAAAGGGAAATTATGAAAACTGGCTAGTCAAACATCTCATAATTGTGATCAGTCTGGCAATCTGACTTCTCTACAAATTGTTACATCAGAAGTGAAACATATTTTATTGGTTCTTTTATTTTCAAAACATATTCAATTAAAAATTTATCTTAATTCTTCCCTAGTCAAGTGTTTTAGTTTGCTTAGTGACACAAAATTTAGTGACAGTAGAAGCTAATCATTAGTAGAAACTAAACATTATTGGTCAATACTTGTGGACCAGTCCTAGGATATTATTTTTGCTATCTTGCTTTGGTATTATCAGTTTGTAAGCAAATGATAGCTTTTTTTTTCCTTTTCTCATCCCTCAAAGTGAGAAAATCATGAAGAGATCTTTAAGAAATTTCCTTATAGGCATAGAGTATGCAGCATACCTCAAATGTATTTAATCATGAACCCCTCTGTCTTTTGGGGAAGCATTTTGTGCAGTAAATGTTTCACAAGACACCCTTTGATAAATGCATATTTTTTCACCTTTTCATTTCTCAAATGACTAAAATCTGGATTTCTGTCTTCAAGACTTCCATAATTTCAAATCCAAAGTCCTCTTCTCATATCACATCTCATGACTTCCCAGTAAGTGACTTTATAGGCAATTTCTGACCTTCTTGGAAAATTCTCCTTTCTGGGTTTCCAGTTCACCATTTCCTTCCAGCTTTTTCTCTTCTTCTCGGTCGTCTCTTCTCAGTTTTCTTTATTAACTTGTCTTTATCTAATTTTTCAATGTTAGTGCTCCCTAAGATCTCATCCTTAACTGTCTTCTCTTCTGTCTCAGTGCAATATTTCCAGTTGCTTCATTTAGGCTTCCACACTCACCCTTATCTTACACACCTTCCCTTTCTTTTTAAAAATTGAAGTATAATTGATCTACAACACTATGTTAGTTCCAGGTGCACAACATAGTGATTCAATATTCCTATATATTACAACATGATCACCACAATAAGTGTAGTTACCATATGTCACCACACAAAATTATTACAATATAATTGACCATATTCCCCATGCTTTACATGTCATCCCTGTGATTCATTTATTTTTTAACTAAAAGCTTATACCTCTTAATCTCCCTGGCCTATTTCTCCACTCCCCATGCCCCCTCCCCTCTGGCAACCACGTATTTGTTCTCTATATCAATGACTCTGTTTCTGTTCTGTTTGTTCATTTGTTTGGTTTTTTAGATTCCACATGTAAGTGCTATCATACGATATTTGTCTTTCTCTGTGTGGCTTATTTCACTTTGCATAATATCCTGTAGATCCATCCATGTTACCAGAGATGGCAAGATTTCATTCTTTATTATGGCTGAGTAGTATTCCATTGTATATATGTATGTGCGTGTGTATGTATGTGTGTGTGTGTGTATATATATATCACAACTTCTTTGTCCATTTATCTATTGATGGATGCTTAGGTTGTTTCCATATCTTGGCTCTTGTAAATAGTGCTGCAATGAACATCTAGGTGCAATATCGTTTCAAAATAGTGTTTTTGTATTCTTTGGGAAAATCCCAGAAGTGAGATTGCTGGATTATATTGTAGCTTTATTTTTAATTTTTGAGGAACCTCTATACTGTTGTCCATAGCGATTGTACCAACTGACATCCCACCAACAGGGCATGAGGGTTCCCTTTTCTCCACATGTTCACCAACATTTGTTATTTATTGTCTTTTTGATAATAGCCATTCTGACAGGTGTGAAGTGATATCTTATTGTGGTTTTGATTTGCATTTCCCTGATGATTAGTGATGTTGAACATCCTTTCATGATCTGTTGGCCATCTATATTTCTTCTTTAGAAAAACGTTTGTTCATGTCTTCTGCCCATTTTTCAATTTGGTTGTTTGTTTTTTTGATTTTGAGTTATACGAGTTCTTTGTATATTTTGAATATTAACCCCTTAGCGGATATATCATCTGCAAGTATCTTCTCCCATTTGTAGGCTGCCTTTTTTGTTTTGTTGATAGTTTCCTTCGTTATACAAAAGCTTTTTAGTTTGATGTTGTCCCATTTGTTTATTTTTGTTTTTGTTTCCCTTGCCTGAGGAGCTATATTGAAAAAAACTATTGCTAAGATCAATGGCAAATAGCATACTGACTATGTTTTCTTCTAAGAGTTTTATGGTTTCAGGTCTTGTATTTAGGTATTTGACCTATGAGTATATTTTTGTATATGGTGTGAGAAGGTCCTCCATTTGATTCTTTTGCACGTAGCTGTCCAGTTTTCCCAACACTCAAATTTGAGCCTTCACATTCCCAGTACGAGGGCTTTCTATGACTTGCATGGCAGAAGAGAGAGGTTAGAAAGTGCCTCATACTGGACTGGCACAGGTCTTTGCTGTTCATATTTCACTGGCCATAACTAATCATAGGGTTTTGTCTAATGAGAGTGGAACTGGGAATATTAGTCTTCCATGTACCCAGGAAAGAAAGAGGAACGTCCGTAAACAGTTTAGCACCAGAATTAAATCACAATCGTCTTTATATCCCTAGTATTTGGCAGATAGTTGGGCAATAAACATCAAATAAATGTTTCATAAACGGAATCTAATCTAGCTAAAACTTGAGTCATTCTACAGATGGGAAAGCAGAGTCCCCCAAAGAAAAGTAACTTTCCCCGAATTACTCAAGTAGATATTAACAGAACTAGAACAAAAATATGTCTATTGCTCTTTTTACTACACTTGCTGTTCATGGAGGAATTTGTTCTGGAAGAATTATATGATTTTCTGAAGTTGAGCATTATCTCCATTAAGATTGTGAGTTTGTTTGTTTGTTTTATTTCTTGCTTTAAATTTTTGCTTACACAGTTACCAGAGATATGGCATGAACTATATCATGAAACTGATTCAAATACAATCGAAAAAAACTAAGTAGAGATTCTCAGCTGGTTTCCAGGAAACACCAATAACTATTTCTGGCTCCTAAATAGCCCACATATGTTTGACTGGAATTTCTCCTTTGTTACATGGTTTTTAATTGCATAGCAAATACTTTTATTAGCAGAAAAAAAGAAGGTTGAAAAGAGAACCACAGTATTATGTACTGTGACCTATTCTTACTTCTTTAATTCTTTACTGTATTTTATGAAATAATAATTCTATGTATTTGCTTAGCAATTTGGGACCTATTTTCCCATTTTATCCTTACTAATTTTTAAATCAGTAGGTAAGGATTCTCTCAGGGCTATTTTATCTAAGAAAATATTAAGATTCTATGGCTACTCTAATATCTTTTTTGGGCAATCTTACTTATTTCAAAGCTTGGTGGTCTTGTTTACTTTATGCAATACTCAGTGTTCTCCTCAAATCTCCAGGAGATTCTCCCTTAAGCTCTACTTCTACAAGTGAAATTCCACTTGAATACACATAAATTATTCTTAAATGCAATGGTTCTAAAATAAATTCATGATCTTCCTGCCTGCTCCCAATACTCCTCAAACAATTAAACAAACAGTGGCAGAGACCGCTGGCTGTAATGTGTGACTGACTTCTAGTCAATGGCATAGGAATTCAAGTTATGGGTATCCCTTCTGAGTCTGGTCCATACCATCTTCGTGGCCCACAACAAATAAACCAGCAAACAAAGAAACAAAGAAACAACAACAACAACAATAACAACAACAGATTAACAAAAAAACTTCTTTCTAAGTTTTTTCTTGACTGGAGATGACTGTGCCAAACTTGGAAGCCATATTGTTGAAAACGGTAGAGATTTTATCAGCCTGAGTTCTAAAATGACTCTAGGGAAAGATCCCTATCACCCTTCTGGACTGAGGTTTAGAAACCTCAGTTTGCTCATCTATGACATGGGAATAATAGCTACTTTATTTCGAGGACTAAATGAGATAATGTAAACAAAGCATTTATTTTAATGTATGTCCATAGAAGACACGTGATAAATTTGAGTTTCTTTACTTCTTTCCATTCTCCCTTAGATGCAAGGAAAACAATCCTTTTTCTTGCTTTCTAAGCCACTGATTCCACTACCATTTTTTCCATTCTCTACTTGGCAGAGAAAACAGTAGTTATGAGACTGAAACTTTGTTAACTTCCTATTGCCAAATCTACACATAAACGTGGATCCAAATCCCATTTCTCTCCTTTCCTCCTGCTCCAGTCATACTCTTGCTATTGAGTATTAACCAGTATTTATTGATTAGTGTGTGCCAGGCAATATGTGAAGCTCTGCATGGATTATATCATTAGACCTCATGAAGTAGGCATGATTTCGTATCTCCATGTTGCAGGCAGAAGAATTAAGAGCAGAAAAATTTAAGCAGTTTGTTCAAAAAGCAAGCATGGTAGAACCTCCATACATCTTTAAACTCTCTCACTCTATTTTCACTTTCTGTCTGTGTTTAAACATGCTTATATCCCCACAGTCTTGAGAAAAGCCATTCCCTGAAACTACTGTTCCCTCCTTCATTACCTTCATTTGCAGTCTCTATTTCCTCACTCTCACCCTTCAAGAAACGTGGCTTACATCCTCACCACTGAAATGGTTTGTCCCCTATTTTCTGGTAACACGTCCAATGGAGACTGCCTACTTCTTATATCACTCAACCTTTCTGAAATATTTAGTTCCGTTGACTGCTCTCTCTTTCCTGAAACATGCTCTCCTTTCTTTAGCAAACTTTTCACTCCACACTACTCTTCTAACCACTCTTTCTCAGCCTAACTTTGGGGGTTCATTTTCCTCTATTTCTTACATGTTGGTATTCCTCAGGGTTCTTACCCCAAATTATTATGTTTTTTTACTCTAAATATTCTGCTGTTAATATTCACTCCTGTGGTTTCAATTACAAAATATATGCCACGTATTCCTACCTTTATCTAGTCTACCCATTGTTTTTGATTTCTATAACCATTTAATCAAATTCTATTTGACATTCCCAATTTAGATGCTGCACGGGCAGCTCAAACTTAACATTTCTAAAACTGAATGTATAACCTCTCTTCCTCTCTAAATATCTTTCCTTCTAGCAGTTTTCCCTCTAAATTTCCCCATTTTGGCAATTTGCCCATTTGTCCAAGTTGGAAGTGGCACATCATTTTTGGATCTGCTCCTTCAGTCATCCCCTATACCCAATCAAGTTCTAAGTCTTGTTAATTAACAAGAAATTCCATTTCCTAAATATAATTCAACTTGAGAGGCTTTTGTTCATTCATCATTACCTACCATTTGCCATTATCCATGCCTCCTGAGCATTGAATGCTGAAGGTACATTATTTGTCATTCTCAGAAAAATATTTGTCAGAAGGTTTGCAACTATTTGATGATTCACCTCTCCTTCTAGATTGTGAGAGTTTTGAAAAAAGGAAGCTTGTCTTTGTTACAGTGAATTGCACACTCCCTAATTTGAAAATATATTTGCTAATAGTCCAGTTCACTGAAAGGCCATTTGCCAAATGACTGGGTTCATCAAAGTTACCAAATTCATCAATTTATTCCAAATGGTTTGGCTGTTTAAGTTTGGTTCCCAGTGATTAAATATGATTTTCTGCATATTAACTTTTTAATGTTGATATATCATCTGAGAACCTGACCAAAAATAAAAGCTATAAATGCTAAAGGTTAGAAAAACAACATCAGTATTAATGAAAAAAAATTCTCAAAGGAGAAGCTGTTTTCCAACCTCCCCCCTTTTTGCCCTGTTTTATATTTAATGAGACCATTTGTCTACCTCTGAAATATTTTCAGCTATCTCTGAATGTCGTTTTCTATTTCAGTAAACTTTAAGAATTCTCCTATTTCTTTTGCCATTTCCTCAAATGGCATACCAGCTTTCCTTTTATATCTCTAGCATTTAAAGTTTAAGATTAAATTAAACTTTAATTAAGAGTAAACTTTAAATTTAAACTCACAGGCATTAAAATAAATCAGAATTTTAAATTAAATTAAATTTTAATTAAATGAAATGTTTAAGTTAACTTTAGAATTAAATTTAAATTTATCTAAAAGAATCAGAATTAATTAAAAAATCACATTTCCATAAAGCTAAAAATGCAACTTCTATTAAGGAAAAATTAGGGTATCTTGACTTGGTTGGTAGCAATTTGAAAAATGATTCTTGAAAACGCAAAAAAACAATGGAAAGAAATGACCACAATGGACCAAATAAAAAGATGGTAAAGAAAGGTAAAAAATAAATTGAGTAAAAATACTATGAAAGCTAACAGATGAATGCTAAAAGGTTGGCTCAATATAAAATGACATTTTATAAAGGAGTAAAAATCAGTGTAAGTTGAGAATTCCCATATGAAAACTAAGATTTTGCTTACTACATATGAACTATTTCATATTCAGTCATCAAATCAAATATTATTTTTAAAACCTATAAGATTATCTTTTGTCAAATCAAAGTATTTATTGGGTTGGTTGTCAGTGAATCAGCCATTTGGTGAACTGAGTTTTAGTGACTTTGTCCACTGTTTGCCACCAGCAAACTTGCCTGTACTCTGCACCTTTCTCCAATTTCTACAACTTTCTTGTGTTCATTGAAGCCTCTCTTCCTCCTGGCATTCTTCTTAAGGGATATCTGCTAACCCTTTTACAACCAAGATACTTTAAGCTCCTCTGGTCAGAGGTTTGTTGTTTGTTTTCCTCTTTTCAGGTTCACCTTCTTTTCCCTGGCCAAGGCTTAGTTCTATACTTTTTTTCTATGTTCTATCCCTAGGCAATTTCATCTTGCCATGGCTTCAGTCACTATCTTTAAGGAAATAATTTACCAGTCTGTGGCTCTAGACGTGACCCAGATCTCCATGGGTGTACCCCATGTGCACTTGGATGTCTCAGAAACTCTTCAGACTCAATGTTTCCAGGACCAGAGGTATATTCCTCTCTTCTCCCCCCACCACTCCAATGCTCTGATCTTCTTTGAAGTTTCATATTTTAGGACATGGTACCAACTTTCCCTCCAATGGCATAAGCCAGAAACCAAGGAGTTATTCATGCCCCTCTCTCCTTGTCAGTCTCCAAATTCAACTCATCATTGATTCTTCCATATACTTGTCAAATATATTTTCATCATTCCTTTCCATTGCTACCATTTTAGTCTAAGCTTCCGTCACCTCTTGTTGAAAGTACTATCACAGCCCGTTACCTATCTTATGGGGTTGTGTGAACTAAATTTTTACACCTAAAAGCTTAGAACAAAGTCTGACACCTAGTAAGCACCCACTAAATGTATGACAACTTAATAAAAGTAGTATGTTATTTTGTCTCCCTCATCTCCTCTTTTCTTAAGCTTTATTTTAAAATATTCAATATATTTCTAATATACAAATCAGATTTTATCGCTATCCTCTTTAAAACATTTTAAGAGCACCACATTACTCCTAAAGACCTAAATTCATAACGTGGTTCACATGATCATGCAAGTTTTAACCCCTGAATATCATTCCATGTTTCTTGGAGACCTTGCTCCTTCTTTGGGCTTCAGGCATTGACCTTTTAAGACCCTGGGATTTTTTGGTGTACTTTTCTGTGCATGCCTCTTTCTACCTACCCCAGTGCCCTTTGCTATGAAGCTCCTCTTCCTCTCTCTTTTTTTTTTTTTTTAGTAGACTTTATTTTTTAGATCAGTTTTAGGTTTATAAAACTTAGTGGAAGAGTGTGGAAAAGTGTAAAACTAAGCAGAAAGTACAGAGAGTTCTCATATACTCTTTAACCCCTCCACAGGCACAGCCTTCCTGACCTTCTTTCTCTGCAGCCTCCCCACCGCTAGATGCATTTCATTATTGGCTCTCATACAACCATATCCTCTTCTTCAAACACCACTTTGAGACTGTAATTTTTTATTGTGATTATTTGTTGCTTGTCTCTTTTCTTTGCAAGGCATAAACCCCATGAGGGCAAAGACTATGTTTATGATTGCTTATCACGTACTTCCGGAGATCTGATCCAGAGCCTGGCATATAGTAAGAAGGTAATCAATAAACATTCATCATTGTGATTGAGTGTCATATATCATTTAATCCTATATAGTCTCTGGGTAAAACATAGCTCTGAATAAGTACCATTTCAGAACTTTGAAAACCTAAAATAAAAATGAACGGTAATTTTGCTATTTGTTTCTGTCTCAGACTAATTTAGAGTCTGCATTTATAACTGTTCTTGTACCGTAGCTCTTAAAAATTAAGCACAGATGTTACATTAAGTATACACATGCTGATGGAAATAAAATTATTCTGTCATGTATTAAGTATAAGAATTCCTTTCTGCTTTCACGTTTTTCTTGTCTGTTTTCAAACCTCAAGTGTTTGTTTCCCTCCTCTAAAAATTTGCTTATCTTACCTGAGAGGTACATATTACCACAAGGGGGCAGGGATAGACAAATATTCAGTTCTTTTGACTCAGAGTTCTGTATCATGAGGTTATTTGTGTTTGTTATTTGAGTATATTTGGGCCATTATTCTCTTTTTTGCATGTTTCTTTTTTTCATTTGCCATTTAGTTTAAAATATATAAGTACTATTACCCTTTTCATACAGTATACATCTTAAAAGATGAACAGACGTCTACTACACAAATTATAGGCATGAAGCAACTCATCTCTTCACTACATTAAGTAACTTTACAGAGTTATGAGGATGATATGCCAGACATTGCAGTGAATTGGTCATTGGTAATTTTATAGCTAGTTTCTATTCTTCTGTTTTATCATTAGCCTACACATACGCATACACACATATATGTTGGTGGAGGGAAAAGGAGATTTCATGCTTTTTTTTTGAATAAACATGTTAGGGAGTACTTAAGTATTTATGGCATAGAAATGAGAAATTGAACATTTTAGGGGGAATAGGATATCACAGTATAGTTTGCTCTATTGTTCTCTCTTTTGTGCACTAAACACATATTCATCCTCTTGTTCACTTTAATGGAGAAAAACACATCCTGAGATATATGTGGCTTTCTTGACAGAATTCTCCTGAACAGTTTGGGTGGAACTTTATGTTAGTGATCTAAGTACATGACTAATTTCATTGAATTGGTAATTTCGAAATTTAGTTCTCTGTAAATGAAGAACCCATCAACTTTAGAGTTGAATTTTAAGGCTGTCAAGTTTAATGTTAATGATCACAAGATGATTTGTATGTGAACAAATTGGTTGGAGAAAGTTGAGAAGAGAAGGAGTTTTTTTTAGAGAAGCTAATAGCAGAAAGAATAAGACTTTGATTCAGACTGGGAGCCACCAAAGAGCACATGGGCGGTTTGAAGACAAGTCATCTAAACTTGATGCTTTTCCAGGCTTCTGTGTCTGCCCTTGCTTGCCTTGCTCTGGGATAATACTTCGTCCCACCACCCCTCTCATTTTCCCCCAGGCTGTGCAAGTAACTGGGCATACCTGTCCTACTCTAATCCCTTGAACTCACGGAAGATATTGCTAATAGATCACAACACTCCCTGACCCCACTAAATCTGGCCTTAATATCTTTCTCAGTACAACTTCTCAGAATAGCTCAGATACCAATACCAATTAATTACAGTTGGTTTATGAGGTGAAACATATTTTCCATCTTGGTGACTTAGCCCAAATTTGTAGCTGGTTAACTCAGACTAGGATTGGGTGGCTTTGGAGAATATAATTTTGACTTGACTATGAAAATGTTTGTGGAACAGAATGTTCCTTCTTCCATACACATGGCAACAGAAGAATAAACCATTTAGCCTGAGGGTGAGAAAATAAAAGCAACTAAAAATTCTTATAGTTGTATTAATTCGTCAGGCTGAATTAGAATATTCATCCATAAGCACCATACAAAAGGGACATGTTTATTTTGTTCTTCACCGTATCTCCAGTATCTAGCCAAGGTCTGACATATACCAAGGACTCAATAATACATAATGATTGAATGAGTGAATGGTATTTTATGCCACATGATTTTCCCCATTTAATGAGGTAGTTTTTCACTCTAAGCTGGTGAGTAATCTGAAGAAAGCGTTCCTGGAGAAGTAAAAGAGAGAGTTTTCTTGAAGGATAACCCATGGCCTTTTGGAAGCTAACAAGAAGAAGATACCAGCAATAAAAGCTGGGAAACCTGTGAATGCCTTATTTATTCTGTTTCACTTCAAATCATCGAAGAATCATATGAAAGACTTTGGAACAAATGAAGATTTCTCATGAGTCGATATGGATACTATTAAATTGGACATGAAATATTAGATATTGATACTCCTCTGAGACCCCATCTCTCAAAATATTTAGTTCAACTCAAATTTTTGAGGGGAAATATTTCAACATCTTTCAAGGACCTTTAATGTGATTTCTGTTTCTAAAGGTCAGTTAAGTCCCAGGTTAATTCCTTTTAGGCACTGCTATCCTAACCTAAGAATAGAAGGCTCAAAACTGAGAATCTTATTATTCATGTGACCGAAATAAGCATAAACAATTTTCAAGTTTAATAACTTGTGTCATAGAAGCAGATGGCCTCTGGGCCATCTGTCATTTTTTGACATGTTGAGGAAAAGGTTATGAAATGCTTCAGAGCTAAGTAATTAAATATATTAATTCCTTAGATATTGTCTCTATGTCAGTGCTGTCTAATAGAACTTTTTGCTATAATGGCAATGTTCTCTATTTGTGTTGTTCAACACAGTAGCCACTAGCTATATGTGGCCATTGGGCACTTGAAATGTGGCTACTGCAACTGAGGAACTAAATATTTAATTTTCTTTACAATAAGTAAATAAAATTTATATTTAAGTAGCCATATTTAAATATATGGTACTATATTTGGATAGTGCAGGCCTAGAAGAATAAATGCCTAATTAGAGTGCTGAAATTTTTGAAATGAGATATTGAAAATTTCGACCAACAAGATCACAGACTAAAACCAGAGGAAAACTTCAGAATTGTAGTATGGGAATTTTAAAAAGCAACAAGTTAAGCACCTCCCATGTGCTAGACTCTGCTAGGCAATTACATATTTACCATCTCAGGGAAAGCTTATAACAACCCTACAAGTACAGGTTTTATTTTCATTTTACAGGCAAGAAGTCAGATGCGAAAACTTCTTCATGGAAATAGGATTAGAACTTATACCCATCTGGTTTCAAAAACCATGCTTTTGTAAAATTTGAGTGAGCAGAAGAAAACTACCAAGGTGCAATTGTGAATGAGTGTCTATGAGGTGAGGTCAGGGCTGGATTGAGTGTCACATCAAAATATTGGTCTAAAACTTTTTTAAAACTAATTTTTATTGGAGTATAGTTGCTTTACAATGTTGTGTTAGTTTCTGCTGTACAGCAAAATTAATCAGTTGTACAAATACATATATCCACTCTTTTTTAAATTTCCTTCCCATTTAGGTCACCACAGAGCATTGAGTAGAGTTCCCTGTGCTATACAGTAGGTTCTCATTAGTTATCTATTTATACATAGTAGTGTATATATGTCAGTCCCAATCTCCCAATTCATTCTACCCCCCACCTTCTCCCCTTGGTAACCATAAGTTTGTTTTCTACATCTGTGACACTATTTCAGCTTTGCAAATAAGTTCATCTGTACCATTTTGGTCTAGAACTTCTTAAATTCCTTGTCACTAAGGCTGGAGCTGGTTTCTAATGATGTAACAGGGTTGAAGCTAAAGGTGGGTCAGGTGGTCTGGGCTGGGTCGAAGAAGGATGGCGAGGCCAGGGAACAGGCGGGCACCAACGGAGAGCACTTCTGGGTGAACATCAGTGTCATAGAATACTGGCCCTCAGGTACATGGGCGACAAACTAGACTTGCTATTTCCATAACAGTTGCTGACTTATGACAGCATCCTTGGCTGTAATTTTATGGTTGGATACGTTGAATGTACTTTTCTCTTTAATAATGCTCTGTGACCTGATTTTATCCTCATTCATCATATAGCATATGCAATGCAGCAGCATTCATCTGGTAAGTGTGAGTCAGGACACTTCCCTGTTATAATTGTGTAGAGAAACAACTTCTGTAACAGCAGAAGGTGTGCTTCCTTATGGTGAGGAGGACGGAGACACGCCTCTCCTTGCTGACTGTATCTTTAGATCCAGTGCCTCCGGGTGTATGTATTTTCGTGAGAACCTAAATCACCTTGTAGAAAATGTATCCTGTATTCTTAGAATAAAAGGATAACAGCATTTTCCTGGCTGGTCTTTAGAGTGGGTGCCACAAAAGCTTGATTGGGCACTAGTTTGAATATTAAATAAAGGAATTTATTTAAAGAAGGCTGAATACCTTTGTTGAAGAACTGGCTTTCCCAATGATTGAAATGAATTAGATATGAATGATGGCCAGATTATCTATATCAAGCTAGCCCTATATCTTGCTGAGATTCTTTTAAAACTAGAAATCCAGTATTAGAATTCTTTGATAAAGATTCAAATTCTGAGACAGAGTAGTATGACCTAACCTGTTTCGAGTGGGGCTATGAATGGTCGGGGATATCTTTGAGGTCCAAATATGAATCTGATGCAAGAGAGGAGACTCTTTATAAGATTATCAGTCCATGGAGATAGTGGCTAAGAGGCAGCATGTGAGCCAAAAACAGGATGTGAAAAGGAAACTGGATTTCTGAAAGTGCAGATGAAATGGTGCATCAATTTTCAGGTCCAGAGGAGAAGGGGAGCTGCAGAAGAAACACAGAAACAGAAACAAGATTGTCACAAGGTGGTGAGGGAGCAAATTACCTGAATTGGATCCCACTTACATTTGAGCAAATGTGCTTCCTGGAGCTGGGGGATTTGTTTTTAAAAGAACCAGTCCTGTAGGACAGGCGTCTTGCCAAAGTTCAGGTTGGCTTCACTGATGCAGGAACAGACACATTTTGCAAAATCCAAATATTCATAGCTAGGGAAGAACCCAATTCCCAGGAAATGATTGTTCTTTATTTGATATTCTTAAGCATCAACCATATATTAGATGATATGTAGCCTTAGAGAGTTGAATGGAATTTCTGCAAACATAGCCCAATTGCTGAACTTCTTCTGGAAAAATAAGAAGAAACACAGCTAAGAACTATGTCAGAAGCAATTTCTCTCCCTCCCTCTCTCTTTCTCTCTGTGTATGTGTGACCTTTATAAATGAGGATGATAAATCTCCTTTCCCAAAACTTATCTCAGCTTTGGGAAAGGGAAATGAAAATGTTTTGCCCATTTGAGGATGAGGTTATCTAAGTACCGTAGTACATAATTTGTTAGCGTCCACTTGATTTAAACTCTGACTATACCCAAAGCACTCTGTTCTGCTTCACGTGTGCTAAAGGGCCTCCCACAGTTCATTCTACCTCTCAGTCATTCACACTCCCTGCCCACTTTGTAGGGAAAGACAGGCTGCTATCAGCCTATGGAAAACACATTCTGGGTTTCATGTATTATAGGGAACTCTCTTATAACACATATTCATTTTTCTCTTCTTTTACCAAGTACACAGTTGGCCATGGAGCTGGAACTGGATGTGGCACTGTGATAAGTAACACAGAGACTAGAAATGTTACCCTCCTTGCTGCCCATAAAAGTCAGCTCACATTTTTCTTTCCAGATACATGCAAGTAGGTCTGTTAACATGCTCAGATACATACAAAACACATATTAGGATTGAGTTAATAGTTCAAATCCATTCATTCTTTCAATAAATATGTATGTTGAGCACATTCTATGAGCAAGAACTGACCTCATGAATTGTCTCCGAATGTTATTTTGTGTGTTCTTTCCTCCTGTATTTTATTCTCTTTCTTCTTATTTTAAGCAGATAACTTTTGTTTCTTGTCTCAAAGGGTTTTTTTTGCAAAGCAGAAAGTAGAAACTCTTTGGAAGCAACCCTCTTTTTGCTTTTCTAAAAGACTGTGCTCACAAAGAGTGGAGAAGTGGGGAGAGGGAAATACCTACCCCACTGAGAAAGGACAGAGATTTCTCAGACGATGGTGGGAGCAGAGGCTTCTGGGTCTGCCAGCAGAACGGTCCTGCCCCTTTTCCTTGGCAGTACCCTTGGCGATGGCAAGACTCGAAGGGTACCCAGAGAGGCTGGCCCCAGGTCACAGAGTTCTCACCACTCCCAATAAAAATTCCCAGGGCCTCATGTGTAGCACAGAACAGATGGAGGCCATGTGACACAAGGCAAAGGTGAGAAGAAAAAAATGAGCTTTTCTGCAGTAATCAGTGTATACCAAAGGCTGGATAGGCCTCTGAAGTGCCTTGGGACAGAATAAGACACCCCACTTAGATTTTTATATAATACTAAGGAAAGAAGGACAAACCCCAGCATCAATTATTGGGATTAAAATTCTCTCAGATAAGTGGAATTTGGATTTTAAGTAAGTTAAGCAGGGTGGGATTTGCACAGCTGGACTTGTTGATTAATTTTCCTACCTGTTATCACTCTCACAGAGAACGTAAGTTTTAAACAAATGATTATTGTAAATTGTATTGTAAATATAATGGAGGAATTCAGGGTAGTTTGGAAACAGAACTGGGGGCCTAGTTGGGAGTGTGTCTGTGGGTAAGGTGGAGAGGAGGAAATTATTCCTTGAAAGATTTTTTTAGTTGTTATCTGCAGGATAAATATGAGTTAGCTTGGTTAAGGGGACATAGGAAGGAGGGTTGGAGAGTGTTCCAGGCAGTGAACAATATGTGGAAATGTCCTGAGGCAGAAAAGAGCTTGGATCAGCCAGTGTGACTAAGACATGAGAATAAGAGAGAGAATGGCTGGGACAGAGGACAAAGTGGAGCCAGGCCTCAGGTTGTGTGAGGCCTACTAGACCATATTAAACAATAATCGTGAGAGACATGGAAAGCCACTGAAGGATTCTAAGTAGGTGAATGACATCAAAGATTTGAGATTTTCTAAGATTAACTTTGGCTGCACCTTAGAGAATAAATTAAACAAAGTGACAAAGAGGATATGGAGGACCAATTAATAGGTCTTATGATTATGGTAGGTTGGACTAGGTTGTAGCAAGAAGGATGGAGAGAAGTTGATAAAAACAGATTTTTAGGATATTGAATCAATAGACCCTGATGAGGTGGGGGGGGTAAAGAGAGAGAAAGTTGCCTGTGGTTTCTGGTTTGAGCAACAAGACAGAGGAGGTAAAATTATGGATTCAAGAAACACCAGTTGAAGAAAACATTTCAGGTTTTTTGAGCACAATGTGTTTGATCTGCTTTGGCGAACTCTAAGCTTTTATATGCACAACAACTATATTATTGAACTTAATAATAATTCATTAGTAGACTAAAGGTGAGTGTAATGAGTACTGTAATAGTGCTAAATTAAAAGTAGATGATTTTATTTCATTAGATACATTAAAAATAAATTTAAAAAGAAATTAAAATGGGTATGAGCTGCTATTGACAAAATTAACAACCTTGACCAAGAAAATTGCCAAAGATAGACTATGGCACAAATAAAATTTCTTGAGATTTCCATATGACAGCAAGAAGCTGATAAAAGAAAGGTTATGAACTGGCTAACACAACACCCTGAGACAGAAGGACTGAGAAGATATTAAATTCTCCATTAATTTCAAATATATTGGGCTTGCAAATTATTAGTATAAACAGTGGACATTCCATCAAGTAACCACGAAGACAGCCTGTCTGTATACTTTCACGGGCATTGACTCCCCCGGGTGAATCACCTCCAGGAACCATGAACCGAATGGATAAATATGTGGTTTTTGGTCAGAAAGGTCTTTACACCATTGAATTGTAACGATGGTGATTGGTTGCTAAGCTTGCCACTTCTCTGCCCTCTACCTGTTAAGAACTTTCATTGCAAAACTAGCCATTTGGCTTCTGGCACAGGTTTATCATAAAGCTTGCCACAGATTGAAGAATCCAGGTAGTTTCTAGCCGGTCTTTTCTTTCCTGCATACAGGGGCTCACAGTAGAGACCATGTGTGTTCACAGAATCATAGATTTTCCTCAAAGGAAAGGGAAAATGAAAGTAGAATAGATGCTTCAGGAAGCAAAACAGGTGGATAACCAATAAGACATTGATCTTAATGACATTGATCTCACCCTACTCTGTAGTATATAGTTAAATGGCAAGTTTTCTTCTTCTGAGATAAGAATAAATTACAAATAGCAGACAAGAAAGTGTTAAAGGGTTTCAAGGTGCCTAACACAGCCAAGCAGCATTTTGGCAGAATTTGATTACAAGGCAGGTTGCAACAGTTGGGGAGCATTTGGCTGGGGGACATTTTGAAAAGGAAAGAGGAAAAGACTATGGAGAAGGAAGCCTGTTGTTCTCAGCAATACAGTCTTCCTTGTGGCCTTGTGCCTGGAAATTTTTCCTTCCCATATAACACTCATGGAGCAAGAGGCCCATCTACTCAGTGGGTGGTTGTGAGGATGAAATGAGATGACACATCAGGGATGCTTGGCTCGTTGCATGTGCTCCATAAATGTTGGCTATCATCATTATTAGTCAGGCTGGTTAACAAGGCCGGACATGAGATGTGACCCATAAGCTCATTTAAACTGTGGCAGTTGAGGGGAAGGTACTCATATTTATGATGCTCAGGCACTTTGCTAGGCACCTGACATAGGCCCTTTCCCTTTATTCTCACATCAAATATATGCAGAGTATTAACATCTCCATATTACAGAAGGAGAAATTCTGACTCAGAGAAGTTAAAACAATTTGTCCAAGGACACACAGTTTGTCAATGGTGGAGCCAGATATAAAAGTCTATCTGATTACGGACTTCTTCCAAGGATCTGTTTTTTACAGCATGTTTCAAGGAGATCTGGGTTAGAGGAAAGGGAGCTAGCAAGGAGAAGGTATGAAATTTGGAAACTAAGTAGAGAGGAACATAAAAATGTCAGCACAGAGCTCCCAGACCATGTGCATGCCCCCATGGCTCGTTCCATACTGTAATTTGTGGATTTATTTGGATGGCCTCATTGACTAGACTGCATGAATCCCCTGAGCAGGGAGATGACTTTCTCTCTATCCTCAGTGCCGTGTGCAAAGTCTAGAACATAGTAGGTGCTCGTATATTTGTTGAATGAATTGATTCATTAAACCAAGCCCAGAATTTCATGTTACAGCAAGCAAATGTATGGAAACAGATAGCAAAACACAAGCAAAATCAACAGCATCTGTAAGCAGAGATCTTTTTACAGCAAAGTAATGTGTCCTGTAATAATATGTTTGGGTCAACCTGTTAAACAGAGTGTTGTTACGCACATGAACTTGAGGGCAGATCCCTTCATTCTCATCACTGTATCCCTCAAATTCTCAGACCAATGCATTTCATGTAGTAGACGGTCAATACATTTTTATCAAATTCTAAAAGAAGTTAACAGTTTAAAATCATACCTGATTTTCATATTTTGGGGTAGGAATTAATATTTCCATGTCACTGAAATTTGGTGCATTAACAACTTTGAATCTTAATACATGAAATATATATGCGATTTGTAGTTTTAAGATTTAAAGTCACATCTAAATCATATCAAGCATCTGGATGAAAAGTGAAAAATGGAAGAAAAAAATCCTAAGCCAAAGGTTTGGATATTGGAGGAATATTTGTGCTATGTAGAAACAGCCTAAAATGTAATATTTTCATTTTTAAACGCCAAGCCCAAACCTACTATCAACATTATATCTATCTTTATAAATGGGCAAAACTGGCATCCAGCATTCACCTGATAACCTCAATTAGTTTAGATTTTGAGAGTACAAATTGAAACAAGAAAGGAAATGTTTGAGGTGCTGGGAAGTGGTATTGACATTTCTGTGACTCTGGTGTTTTAATTGTGCTGGTAAAAAAATACTAACAGGTCAAAAATTGAAAGCTCAGTGAGATGAAAGCAACCAGGAACAGGAAGAGGGAGACAGGGGTGGAGGAGGCTGAGAGTTTAATATCGACTTCCATCTAATTTAGGATTTGGATTAAAAAACAGAGAAGCTCAAACCCGCTCAAATCATGCTGCCATCTGTGACTCTGATGTGGCATTTGGAAGAGTAAAAACACATGATGGAAGATTACCAAGACAAAGAACAATTCTGGAATCTCGGCATAGGATTTTCCTTGTGTGGCTAAAAGGCTGAGCTACATTGGAAATATTTAGGTTCGTTTTCTGCTTCAGCTGAGATGCAGAGCATCTTTTCAAAAACAGAGATGTTGCATTCTCTATAAATAGGAACCTTTGTGGGTTAATCAGACACCATTTTCCAGACTTGTCCAGGAGTTGCCTCATTAAGAAATATGTGTTGGTAGTTATTGATTACGTAACAAAAGGGAGAACAAGGGAAATTAAAGATCTTATTTAAGTGGCATAATACTTAATGAGTTCTGAGATGTTCTCTTTAGCCCCAGTTCCCATGGAAATTATTTAATGCCGAAAGGGAGTTCAAAGTACCAAGGGAGACTGCATGTTTTCAAATCACCTAAGCAGAGAAGCAAAGCAGGAAGGGTCTGCATCTTTGAATAAAACATTTTGTGTTACATGCACATCTGCATTTGCTCTTCTTAGAAAGGCATCCAGGAAGCTGGCTGGGGAGAGAAGACAACATATTCTTTCAATTTAAAATTTTCATCTTATTTTGTATCCTTTACATACATGTTTCTAAAACGAGTTGATAAGGACAGAAATACCGTTGTTTCAGAAATCAAAGGGAAATTATGCGATACAAAAATACCCTAACATAATACCGTTTTCGGTGAACTCCCTGGATTATAAAGGGGCTTCCCTTCTATTCAGTGTAAAGGAATATTTTTATCTTTTGGAACAACATCCTCATCCAGCAGGCATGGTTTTGTGTGTGACAGACATCAAAGACAGACAGTACAACTGCCCCTTTCTCACAAACAGCTTTCCACTTCTCCCATGTTGCCTGCATTCAGTGTCATTGCATCCAATCTTGCCCACGTTCAATTACCATCTTGCTGAGCCTTGTGGTGAGAAAAATTAACATGAACTTCAGAGCTTGAAGCTCTGGTCCCAGGACTGCCTTTATCTCTCGTTAGTTATGAGGTTGATGGCAAGTTACTGAACATCTACATACCTCAGGTTTCTCATTTAAAGAACAAGGACAGAATCGGCTAACAGTTGTAAAAATTATATAAGATGCTCAGTCATGCTAACTCCTGTCACCCTTTCCCATCAGTTAACTAAACATATCATTCTTTACCAAAAAATAACAACGGGAGTAATGTAATCGCCTCTTCTGATTTGGTACCTAAGTTGAATAGACTCCTATTTCCCCCCTTGTCTCTTTTTCTTAGTAACAGCACTCTGCTACTGTTATGTCTTACTATTCCAGTTACTGTTATTTCCCTTGAGAAAATGCCCCCTACCGACTGTTATCATGTGTCATGGATCCAGACCTAAGAACATCACATACATAGTTCCTTTGGCTACAGTGTTGGGTTCAGATGACGTGATTTGGTCTTTCAGCCAAAGCTGCAGGCAGGCAGGCAGGATGATGACAGCCCAAAAGCATCTCTCCTCTCTGGGGAGCCTGACCATGAAGTCCATGGAGGAAAGGAGAGCCAACGTGTGGTCTCAATGACTTTATTTGAGCTCTTTAACCACACATGCGCAAAGCTAAACCCAGTGTGCCCTGGATTTTTCATCAAATGAGTCAAGAAACTATGTTTTTTTGCTTTAGTATTTTTGAAACTGACACTTTCCACTGAAAGAGTTTTGATTAACACCTCCAAGGGTGGAGATCAACTGTAGGGGTGGGAAGCAAAGTCTAAATTTGGGTAAGATTTTTTTTCATTTTTTACTTGCAAAGCTTTTTCTTTAGATGGTCCATATATTGCAAGAAGCCCCAAGTGGTCGTACATCATGAAGAAAGAAATGATACAGAGAACATCATCTGAAGCATGTAAAAATAATTATGCATCTCCACCAGAAGAGAGCACTGTAGTTGTCTAAGTGTGGCACTTACAGAAAGAGATGCATGTTTTGGAACCCAGGAAAACATCTTCCTTAAGGGATAGACAAAAGAAAGTCAGGATAAAAGTTGTCTGCAAAGGGGAAATAGTTAACAGAAATGATCATCAGAGTAAAAAAAGCATGTTGACTTTATAATGCCAACATGGACTTGAACAGTACCGGCCGTCCGTACTGGAGGCATCCCTCTCCGCTGGGAAGGCAGCAGTAAGAGGGCACATCTCTGTGCCAAGTGGACAACAAATTAATGGAATTTGTTATCCCAGGGGTTTTATAAGCTAAATTAGTAATGTGGAGAGGCTTAGATAAATTTATTGTTGTGAGATAAATAGTCACTTTTTGAAGGATAGAGGGCAACTTGGGAAACACTGTCTAATATTAAATGTCCACAAAGTGCCCGGGGGGAGTGGAAAGACCCTCATGACTCATGGAGTTATGAGTCTGGTTTAACCGCTTTGAGACTAGGTGATCTTGAGCTCACTTGTCAATGTGGGGTCATAATACTGCTACCTGACATCATTGTAGGAAGCTCAAAACAGATCATTATTTTAGTGCCCTTGAAACACACTGAGTTAAGTTGCAAACAAAGTTGTAATACAAGTCAAAGACTGCACTCATCATGACTGTCAGTCACCTCCTTGAACTGAACCCCACGATCATCTCCTTTCTCAGTCTTTATCTTGTTTGATGGATCAGCACTAGTTGGCAAGTTATTCTCTCCTTCGCTTCATTTCGTCACCAGCATACACCCACAAGTCTCTTTATCTTTCCTTCTTATCTCTTCAGTCCCTAAATGTTGGAAGTGCCCCAGGGCTGAGTCCCCTTTTTTCTTCAATCTACTCTTTCTTCCCTTGGACAGTTCCATCCAGACCAATGGCTAATACTCTATACACTAGTGACACCCCAATTTCTATCTCCAGGTAGGATTTCCCCTGAAACTGGGGATCCCTATATCCAGCTTCACTTCGATGTCTAACAGGTGCCTTAAATTTACCATGTCCAAAGTAGGGCTCCTGATATTTCCCTCCAGTCATGTCCTCCTGAAACGTCCTCATCGAAGTAAGTCCTCTTCAATCTTCTAGCTGCTCAGTCCAAGGTCTCGGTGTCATCCTTGACGCATCACTTCCTCTCCTCTCTCTTGTCCAGTCCGTCCTGTCAACTCTTCAAACTGCATCTAGAATTTGACCACTTAGCAGCACTCTCACTCTCTCCCCCTAGTGCAAACCACCATCACTCACCTGGATTATGAATAGCTACCTAATTGTCACTGGGCTTCTGCCACTGTCCTTTAGCATTCGCAACACTCAGCCAAAGTGATCTGACAGACGTCAGGTCTTGCCCCTCCTCTTCTCAGAATCCTCCAGTGGCTCCCATCTCAGAGGAAAACAGGTGTCCTCAAAATTTCATGAATCTGACCCACGATCTAAAAAATCATCTGTGTCTACTTGCCATGTTGTTCACTCCACTCCAGCCACACTGGCACCCTTGTTATTCCCTCTGCTATCACAGGCGTATTCCTACCTCAGGACTTCTGCGTCTTCTGTTTCTGTTGTCTGCAGTGCTCGTCCCTCAGATGTCCACATGGTGAGCTCCTTCACAAACATTAGGTTTTTACTCGAAAGTGTGCCTGTGAGGACTTCTCTGACCTAAATAAAATTTCATGTCTCCACACAATAATTCTTAACCCCTTTCACTTATTGATGTTTTTATTTTATTTGTCTTAGGATACTGATTTTTATTTCCAAAGAATTCCAGTCTCCATCAGGATAGTGGAGAAATAAGGTCCTTGGTAGCAGGTTTTTCAAACGGTGGATTCACCGAGCTTCTGCCAATGACTGAGCTCTGCATGGAATTACTCTGTCACCGTCTGGGGGAATCTTCAGGCCCAAGAACCCGGCCCATGAGAATTAGAGAGCCTTGTCTGCTGTCTTCACATCTCCAAAGGGCTGTCAGGGAAAGAAGAACACATAAGTATAGCCACAGTAGGGACAAACTAACACCAGTGGGGGGAGCTACAGGAAGTATAGAGGCCGACTTAGCATATGGAAGAGCTTCTATACTGGCTCCCTTGATTGGAAGGCTGCGCCCCACCACAGCAAGGGAGCAGAGACCAGAAGATTATCTGGCAGTGCAGGAAGAGGAGTTAGCACTTTACAAGCTGGTGGGTGACTACTGATTCCCAGACACTTGAGCCTTTCTGACATAGTCTGTCCAGTCCTTCTCCTGTAGATCATATCACTGAAGACTGTCCCTGATTCCATATCCTCAGCAGCAAACCTGGCTTCAGCTCACACACACAGACACACACACACAATGTAATCCACTTAATAAGTATACAAATTATTTGTATGTATGATATAGGTATATATGTATATATAAAAATGTGAATTTTGATAACTTTATCAAAATTTACCTACAGTAAACCCTGCCAAGAGCAGAGAAGGAAGGAAGAATTGTCATCAATTAATATTGTATAATTTACCCCAGAGGGCATACCATATTCATCAAGGAAGACAATATTCATTCAGCTGTTAATTAATTCAATCATTAATAAAATTATTCACAAATATTTTTCAAGTGTTTGGAATGTGGTAGGCTCTAGACTATATGCATTCTCCTCCTGAATGGTCTTTACTTAACTATTCAGAGAAAAAAAATGAGGCAAAATGCTTCCCCTGATTCATACTGTTTGCCAACTTTCCAGGACTATGTCCATTGTGTGATACACACTATGTGAGACAGGTGAATTTTGGGGGAAAAAAAGCCACAATGACTACTAACACTCATTTTTTTCTCGTGTAAGTTGGACAGAATAAAAACATTTTCTTTTTTTCTTTTTGTTTGAATATTTAAGTCATTTAATCTCTGTTTTATAAACCATGAGAACCTGGTTGAGAACTATTCATCTTCTCTCCATGTCAGGTCTTAGTATTTCATTTGTTATTTATTCATATACATCTTAGTCCATAATTTGAAACAACTTAAGGAGACATATGAAATACATATGATAATTTAGAATTAGAAGACAAAAATAGAATAAAAAAGCAGATTGAATAGGAGGTCAAGATTAGGAAAAATTATTAAGAAATGCAGGACCTACAGATGAACACAATTGTTATAATTGAACAATAACTTTGGCACTGAATTGCCTAGTGGCCAAAGTGAAAAGATAACCTTTTATAACTTTGTATCTTTAGAATCCTCACCATTACTATTAACTAAAAATAAAAAAATAAATAAGGAAAAGGGGATAAGAAGTATTGTGTGAAGGCATGAGATTTCAGATAGGCCAGAGGAGGCCTCACAGGGGCTACTTTTGAATAAAAACCTAATGTTAGTGAAGGAGCTCACCACGTGGCTATCTGGAGCAAGAGCATTCTAGGCAGCGGAAACAGAAAGTGCAAAGGTCCTGAGGCAGAAATACGCCTGTGATAGTAGAGGAATAACAAGGAGCCCAGTGTGGCTGAAGTGGAGTTAACAACATGGCAGGCAGATAAAGATGATTTTTTTAGAGGTAACTGGGTCAGATCATGAAATATCAAGGACATATAAGCTATTTATACTAAACTATTTAACTGTTTACCTTGAAGACACACTGTAAATTTAGTCTTTGATTTCTATCAATGTATGAACATTTAGGCAACACTTTTTACTGGTTATTAATTATAACAGGAATAAATATTTTAGTGATCAAATACATAGTCACTCATTATTTTATATTATACAGTCACATTTATTTTATATTTATATAGTTTTCATATTAGACAGGTCAAAATAAGTTTGTACAAACAGAAGCAGTTGGGACTTTTTTCTGTAAACAGTCTTCACCATTTGAACATATCAAAAAACAAGAAAAAAAGAAAGAAAGAAAAAGAGAAAAAAGACACAAGACAGAAAGTCCAAAGAAATAGTTTTTTTCCCTTAAATTACTCTGTCATAATAACATACACACTTTCCTTTTTTTGTGGCAGAGTTTTTTCTTCTAACAGCCTTTGCTTGTTTTGATTTGTATAAGATATGATAATTTTCATTTTTCTCAAGTCTTTGTATGTGAGCCACATCCAAATGGGGAATAATACAGTAAAGTTGTCCCCATTTGTGTTTTTAAATAAGCCCTTTGTGTAGAAAAATATTTTGGAACCCATATTTTAAAATCATGATGCAAATAAGATGGTAAGAAAACAATCTACTCTAGTGCTAACTCAGAAAATCTAAAAAACATTTTAATGGAAAATACAGACATTTTTTAACCATTAAGCTAGTTTTTAGAGCTACCTCCAGACCTGTATGTCCCTGATACTTCACCATTCTCAACAACCACCATTTTTTCTTTCTCTGAATACATATTTTGAAATCAAAGGGAACTCTGCTGTTAATGCCAGACCTGAATGAGAGAGAGAAGAGAAGGGAGAGAGGCGAGGCCTTGTGTAATCTAGTATTAAGCTTCTGTTGAAAATATCAGTTCTTAGTTTGTGGCTAGATTTTTTTCTTACAGTGTCTGTTATGGATTGTAGTGTGTCCTTCTAAAAGATAAGTTCAAATCCTAACCCCTGGTACCTCTCAATGTGGTCTTACCTGGAATTAGGGTCTTTGCAGATGTACTTAAGTGGGAAGGAGGTGATGGTGTTGAGTCCTCATCTGAGTCCGAAAGCCCAGAACCAGGAGCGCCAACATTCCAGGGCAGGAGAAGAGGGATGTCTCATCTCAAGCAGAGAGAGCGAATTCACCCTTCCTCCACATTTTTGGTCTATTCAGGCCCTCAACAGGTGGGATGATGTCCACTCACATTAGGAAAGGCAGTCTTTACTCAGTTCGTTGATTCAAATGCTAACCCTTTCTAGAGACCTCCTTACAGAAATAATTTTACCAGCTATCTGGGCCCTTAGCCCAGTCAAGTTGACACATAAAGTTAACCATCCATAAGGCATTGGTAGAGGAAGTATTCTGCTATTTTTGATTCAACCTCTGTCTTTTAGTGGGCCTGCATTCCTGGGCTATGACCTTAATAAGTGTTTCTTAGCTTTTTTACCCCTTTGGGTAAGACAAGAAGGCCAGAGGGAGCTGGAGTAGGAGAAATGCCTTGCTCCAGGGCAAGTATATTTGTCAATAAGAAAATGATTATTCTTTGAATACATACTAAATTCACACTAAAAGTGAATAAATTTCCTAATAAATACTGAAATATTTGAAGTTATTCAATTGTTGCTGACGCCTGTTTTTCAACTTACTCTCTGTGGTTCTTTTTTTTTAATAAATTATTTATTTATGGCTGTGTTGGGTCTTCGTTTCTGTGCGAGGGCTTTCTCCAGTTGTGGCAAGCGGGGGCCACTCTTCATCGCGGTGCGCGGGCCTCTCACTATCGCGGCCTCTCCTGTTGCGGAGCACAGGCTCCAGACGCGCAGGCTCAGTAGTTGTGGCTCACGGGCCTAGTTGCTCCGCGGCATATGGGATCTTCCCAGACCAGGGCTCGAACCCGTGTCCCCTGCATTGGCAGGCAGATTCTCAACCACTGCGCCACCAGGGAAGCCTCTCTCTCTGTGGTTCTTAACAAAGGGCAGAGAAGAGGGGAAATTTTGACATTACTCTGGGTTTGTTTTGCTTGGTGTGGATGCCTATTCCTTGTTGAGACCCTTGGGTAGAATAAAAAGATCGACAGAATGAAATGCTTTGTGTAGGTCTTAATATTGTCTTAGATTATATCTGAGGGTAAGCTATGTCAACTGATGTGCCCCAAACCACACATCTAATCTGCACTGCAGGAAGGCTCCAATCCAAGTTTCTGAATTCCCACGAGGTGATCAACCATCCCAGTTTACATGGGATCAGGAGTTCTCCAGGGCCATGGGACCTTCAGTGCTCAAACCAAGAAGGCCTCAGGCAAAACAGAAAGTGTTGGTCACCATGGTGGAGAATTTCAAACACTTATGTAAAACTAAGTAAAAAGGTAATACAAGATGAAGAATTTTTCCCTTTGCACTTATTATCTGTGTGCTGATTGCTTAGAGCATGCCTGTGTATGTGATGTGACAGATTACAGGAAGATCAATTTGCTGGCAAACAGTTTATAAATTACTTCATTACTCGTATCAGCATCATCTGAGATTTCTATGTGTCTGACTAAACCAAACAATAAAACAGACAGAAGCTTCTCTTTTCATGCGAACTGCATAAATGCTGAGCCTATCTGCCTACTGGCAACCTACGCTTGGGTGGGAGTTTGACGGCAGGTCTGAGTGAATCTTTCATCCCTTTACATGTTACCATTAGAATCAGGAGTGGGAGGAAACAGGATGGGGCTAGAGGGAAAACATCTTGGCACAGCCAGACTTGGGAACAGCTTATCTTGTCTCTACTGTCACCTCCACTGCGACCAGATTGCTCTTTCCTTAATGTAGTAACAGACCATGGTCACTGACATGTTCAAGCACCAAATGACCCCAGACCTGTGTACCCCAATTCTTACAGTTGGGATTAGAGCCTCAATGCCAGTGCTCCAGTTACAGTGATTATAAACGTCTTGTCTCTTATTTCCCCTCAACCTAGGGCTGAGGCACAGTGTTTTTATAGGCAGAGCCCTGATGGTTACAGATAATTTGACTGCAGTCTTGTTGGACATGGGTCTATTGCTCTGACACTAGATTGTATCTCACCTGCTGAAATTCCAGCATTTGTTTGCAACTCCCCTCTCATTCTCCTGGTCAGAAGGAGGTAGGTTTGTGTCAGACTAAACCTGGGCAGATGCCACAAGGCTGGGTACACAGCAGTGGGAAGCTTCAGCTCAGAAAACAGGAAGTGGTGTCCTGGTGGGCATCTGAAAGTCAGTGACCGGGACATGAACCCAAGGAGCTTAATGGAGGAGCAGACCCAATGTATAGAAGCAAATTGGGAGCCGGGGGCTCAGGGAAGTGGTGGAATAAGGAAGGTGGGACTCTTAATGGAGACACCTGGGAGGGGCTTTGGCAGGTTGGTGAGCAGACACACACTGTAGCTCTTACCCTGGGATGGCTCAGATTTGTGAGGCTTGTTAACTGTAAAGAGGATGAGATGCAATGACCACTGACTTGATCTAACAGGCAGGTCTATTGCTATACCCTGCACATCCCTGACAAGTATTCTTCCTGTAAAGAAACAGAAAAGTCTCCTTAACAATTATAAAATTATTGCAGGTACTCTTTATCCAGCCAGTACTCTGACTCCTGTCTCATCTAGATATAGTTCTGTTATTGGCCTGTATCTAGATTGATTTTGAGTCCTTAGGGAATATCTGTTTGGATGAGTTTTTTTTCTCTAAGGCTAGATCTTGACTAATTATTTAATGATGGTGCAACTAACAGAGAGAAATATTCTAAGATGATAATTGCTATGTTAGAGAAAGAAAAATTGAGACTGCCGTAGGCCAGGAAAAGCAATATTTCAAGCTTTTACTTTTTGATGTTATAAATGAACAATTTTGGAAGATTTTGCTTGAGTGTTTTCTATCCTTGGAATAGCAGTTTCTAACTTGTTCAGAGGTAATGGCATTAGGGCCATTAGGGTTTGGGGAGTGTTTGTTGATGGGAAAGTCTCTAGCCATAACCTCTGCTTGACTGCATATAGCACAGGGCTATGTCTCTGAAGTGTGTGTTTGTCAGGAGAGAGAGTTTGGCTGGAGGCTTTTCCCAAGTGAGCAGACATTGCAAGAACCTCGATCTCTACCACTTTGGAGAAAATATTCTGCTTGTGTAGTCCCTGTTATTTTGGAAAAAATGACTCTTGGAGTCTATACTGCACTGAAGGATGCATCCTTAGTTTATTGTTCAGAACTTCACTGGAAATAAAAGCACAGCTTTTCAAGGCTTTCTCTTCCAGAAACTCATTTCATCCAAATTAAAAATAAAATTCGGAGATGCAGTTAATGTGCGTTAGCCCTTGTAAGACCAACACAAATCTTTAAGAGTTCTATGTGAAGAGATTTAGGTCTTTATAACTGACATAGATGCGGAATATGGCATATGTGATTGTGTGTGTTGAAATGCTTTGTATTTGATGACTTAGGAGTGACGACCACACCCAGCCACTACTGGGAACAGTTGTGATGGCTCTGCTTCTTCTCCCCTCATTTTTATCTATTTTTGTCAACAAAATAGTTACTAAGAAAAAGAACACTTTGAAATAATTTAAACCTTTCGTCTTTAAATATATTATGTCAAAACTAAGAGTTAATAGAATGGATCTAACCAGTGAGTTTGCAAGGGAGATGGCCTCCCCTACAAAGATTACACGAGTGGACACTTACATACATTTACTTTGCGCCTGGTACTTGTCTAAGCACTTTACATATATTTATTCATCTAATTTTTATAGCCATCATATGAAATAGGTACCCTTATTATTTTAATTTTACAGATGAGGGAATTGAGGCTTGGAGAAGTTAAGCAAGGTCTGAATTGCACACACAGAGCTGGAGCTGAAGGCCAACCCAGGGAGACTTATTCTAGGGCCTATTTAGATAGCGGTAGATATTCAGCCATGGTGGGCTCAGGCCTTGCTACAGTTCTCTGGTTTACATAAATCAGCTGTGAATTTCCTTGTTGAAATCCACACCAATGGGAATCATTAAACAAATGACATGAGGAAGATTATATTCGCTGACTGGGTGTGCTTGGGGCATTAATATCTCTGGTTTTATTTGGTTCCCACCAATTTCTTAATCATTTGGACGTGCTTTTGCAGGCTGTTTTTGCAATTATTTCCTCAATGACTCTGATTACCCCTTCTCTCTGTTAATTGCCTTCTCCAATTCACATGAACTTACCAGAGTGCTGACAGTTGTAGCTGCAAGAGCAGAATGCCCTGACTGCTCTTCTAAATTATAATTCTCCCGGTACGGGGACTATCTGAATATTCTCTTTTTTCTGTCAACTGGAAAAAGCCCTGATATTTATTCTTCACTGACACAGAGTCTCTGCAACCTGAAATATATTTCTGACCTTCTCTAGCCTTCCAAACTTTCTCCTTCCAGCTTGAAGACCTTTCTAATTTGTCCTTTCTGCCTGTCCTCTGTGATTTCTCATTCCATCCCTTCCAGTCACCTGCAGCTCTTCTCCATGTGGCTACCCTTCCTCATCTTCAGGTGTCTCCTTCTTTCCACCATACTCTGACCTTCTTTTCTATGCATTAAACTTAAGAATTAACCCTTCACTTTTTCTTTTGTCAAACTAATCCTTAACTTTTTCATCCTATTCACTAAAAAGAGCTCATGAACATAAATGTTTATAACCCTCTCCTGGTCTTCTCCTTCTCTCCTACTTCTCAAAATATGCAGCACATGGTTTTGGAGGCACTTCCAATTTCATAAAAAGAATAGCTAAATTTATCTGTGCCAGACATAATAGTACTTACAACATTCTAAGAGGTTATTATAATTCTCAGCTTACAGATGAGAAAGCTGAAGATGAGAGAGAAAAGGAACTTGTTCAGGGTCACACAGCTACTAAGTGGTAGAGCTGGGTTCTGAATATGGATAAAGTCTGTGTTTTCAACCCCTATATTCTACTGCCTTTTAAAAGACAACAGTATGTCTACCTAGCCTCTGTTATCCCACTGTAATAAACATTATAGTTTCTGTGTCACTTAATAAACGGGCTGATCAGTATTGCTAAGTATGGAATTTGCTGCTTCCAAAACATTTAGATGCCTTACATGCATTGAATTTCCTAGTGATAATTAATGTGTGATATAATAACTCATCTTTTATTTTGAAGAAGATGTCCTGACAGGCCTTAAATCAGTGAACCCCAAAGAACTTCATGGGTGTAGCAGGCTCCAATATCTTTGTATGTTTTATATCCCTCCCTTTGGGCCATGTTTCCTATTGAGGCATATAGAGTACTTTCCATGCATCATGTCTGATTGACATGATGTCATCAATATAGTGTATTAATGTGATATGCTGCAGAGTGTTCAGATGGTTCAAGTCCCTTCAGATTATACTGTGATAGAGGACAGTAGAGTTAACATAGCCCTGCAGCAAGACTGTTAATATTTCCTTGTCCATATCAAGTGAATTCAAAGTACTTCTGATCTCCTTTACTGATGGATATTGAAATGAACACATTCACCAAATCAATAGGCACATATGACATACCTGGGGCTGTATTAATAATGCTCTAGTAAATATATCAGATCTAGTACAGCAGCTGTAACTGAGGCTAACACTGGTTATGTTTGTGTTGGTCCACTCTCGTCCACCAGGATCCATCTGGTTTTTGCACAAGCCAGACTAACGAATTAAATGGGGATAAATGGGGATCACCACTCCTGCATCCTTTAAGTCTGACTGTGGCAATAATCCATTCTACCCAATAACAGATCAGATTTTCGAGGGAGTTTCACTACTTCAACTGGATGTCAAACACTCCAAGAGGCTGTATTTTAGTGGAAAATTCTTAAATATTAAATTACAATTTAAAGACTGAGCAAAAAATGTCAAATTTCTCCATTCATTAAAAAATCATTTTTGTATACCTATTAGAGCTTGGTGAAGTGTATGGATAATACTTAGAGGTGAGAAAGCAACAAAGTAACCTGAAAATATATATAAGAAGATATAAATAGAGATTAAGTAAATGAAAATATGGTGAAGATACAGGGAAGAGCTTTAGAAGTCAGTAGAAGAACTATACAAAGTATCTAGGAGTTACTGGAGGGTCTTGATAAGGAAAGATAATACTGCTAAGGAGTATTTATTATAGTAATACTTAACATTAATGAGCACTTATTATGGGCTAGGCACTTTATTTACATTTTCTCAATTTATTCTTTCTATAATCTTAAGAGTTGAATGCTATTATGGTTCCCATTTTACAATCAAGAACATTGGAGTTTAGAAAAGTGAAGTAATTTGTCTCAATTCTGATCCAAAGCTGGTAAGTGGTGGAACTGGGATTTAAATGCTCTTAACCCCATGCCAAATACGTATCTGTTGGTAGCGATGTGTCCTGGTGGAGGCTGCAGTAATCTAAGCCTGCAGTGATTGGAGCGGGAATGAACGCTCTTAAATTGGGGAGGAAGAAAGATGCAGAAATACACAGCAATAATGTCCTAGGAAAGCCTGAATGCCTTCACCGGAAGATAATTAATGAAGGGAGCATCATTTTGGGGTTAAACTTGCTGCAGAAGATGGAGACATGAGGGGAATTTAGTTACTAGAATTTCCCTGTCTTACAAAGGCTTGTCAACATAACTAATACTCTGTGAACAGTAGAAATAGAAGACAGTTATGAGGATGACCTCTTAAGAAGCAGAGAAGGCTTCTTAGCCCCTTTTTTCTTCATTAGGTATGTTATAATCCCCGTGTCTCCCCCATACTTCACATTTACCCTCTGCCAGGACTCTAACTTAATTCTTACTTGTTCAGCACTAACTTATCACATTCGTTTTGAAATGCGGATGATTGACGTGGTGTTTAAACGTAAAATCACTGGTTAAAATGCAATTTTCACGTAATATAGGCACATACCATGCTACAGCTTTTCTTATTTTTTAATGTAATTTTTAGAAGGCTGTATTAAATAACAATAATGGGAATTAAATACATTACCTGCAACCACCATAAAATAGATTGCTTAATATTTTATTCCTCTACAGTTCTTATTAATATGTATATATCATTTTTACAGAATTGTAATCAAAGCAGAGATATAATTTTGTTTTCTTTTTTCCCATTAATTATGAGTATTTTTCCATATAGCTATTTAGTTTTTTGAATTAACATTTTCCTGGCTGTATTTCACTCCATAGAGTCACTGTAGCAAAATGCATTTAATCATTTCTATACCCCTGAACATTTAGGTTGTTTTCAGATTTTACTGACATAAATAAAGAGCAATAAGCAAAACAGAAATTGGAGTCTGGGTCACCTATGTTTGAGTCCTGACTTTGCTATTTATCTATAGGGCTTCCCTGGTGGCGCAGTGGTTGAGAATCTGCCTGCCAATGCAGGGGACACGGGTTCGAGCCCTGGTCTGGGAAGATCCCACATGCCGCGGAGCAACTGGGCCCGTGAGCCACAACTACTGAGCCTGCGCGTCTGGAGCCTGTGCTCCGCAATAAGAGAGGCCGCGATAGTGAGAGGCCCGCGCACCGCGATGAAGAGTGGCCCCCGCTTGCCGCAACTAGAGAAAGCCCTCGCACAGAAACGAAGACCCAACATGGCCATAAATAAATAAATAAATAAAATTTTTTAAAAAATCATCTATACAAGGATGAACATACTCACAAATATCTGTTGTGTTAGAAACCAGACTCGGTGCTGGGTATGCAGTGGGGCGTAAGAAAGATGTGGTCCATTCCCTGCACAAAGATGCAGTAAATGGATCAGTACAGTCCAAAGTGATGATAACAGTAATACGCATCTCACATGATTGTCGTGAGGAGTAAAAGAAATCACACTGCAAAGCGCTTCACCAGTGCCTGACATAAAATAAGTGTCCAATCTTCTTCTTGTCATTATGAGTATTATTATTACTGTAGTGGTCTTATCGCTATTATTGTTATTATTTAGGCTTAAAACTTGCTTCAAAGCTACTGGTTTTCAAAGATTATGCACTTATGGATTGCTCTTAGTAAGCATAATCTGATATTTCTTAAAGCTTCCTTAAGGTAGTATTAGTTTACAAGTTCAGTTCTTAAGCGACAGCTGTAGGGGAGACCACAGTTCTCATGTACTGAGCACTCTCTTTGTATCATCAGGCACTGTGCCAGGCCCCAGAGGGAGAGCAGTGGAGCCTGACGTCTGACCACAGCCTAGTTGCTTCCTCAAGAAGATGACGATTTCTGTTGTTTTTGATATAAAGCCACATGATCAATTTTCAATGTTCATATTTCAAAAACTATGGGAACTCTGACACAAAGTGCAGGAAACCCCTAATATCTGCTGTGCTGGAATATCACACTTCTAATAAAACAAATAAATTCGCTTTCTGAAGTTTCCTTAAGTCTGCATGACTGAATTTTTATGATCATCTTAATGATGATGGATCCCTTTAATCCCTCAGCATAGTTATAACGTTGGCTTTAACTCCTAAATTATGAGTCACCGTTGCTACTAGTTAAAGCCCACAAAGAATTCAGCCTACTATTGCAGCCAAGTTGATATTAAATAGAAAAATTTTGTTACAATACAAATTTTGCTCATCAGCTTTGCTGGAATCTCCTTATATGAGACCATGTACAAGAAATTAGTCACTAAGATCCTGTTTAATTCATGTTTGCTTATGAATTTAATAACTTTTAAAAATTACATCTGAACACATATCTTTGTTGTTGAGTAGAGATGCCTAACTATAAGCCATAGACTACACAGAAAGGGATCAGATGTAGCTTCACCCACAGTGCCCTTTGAAAGAAATAATTTCTCTGTACCATTACTTTTTTCTCTCTCAGTCACAGTTGTTTTTGCGCTCACTTAAAGTGTTACAATTTGATAGGTTTTAATATCTGTCTACACTCATGAAACTGTGATTAAAGTCAAGTGTTTAAAGGTATCCATCATTCCCAAATGTCTCTTCATACCCTTTTGTAATCCTTATTCCTCACGCTTCCCTGTCTCCACCCTCAACTTCAGACAACCACTGATCTGCTCTTTGTCACTACAGATTAATTTTCTGTTTCTGGAATTTTATATAAGTTGAATCATATGGTGTGCACTCTTATTTGCTTGGCATCTTTCACTTTGCCTAATTATTTTGAGATGCACCCATATTTGTGTGTATCGATAGTCTGTTCTCTGAATTGTTGAGGATTAGTCCATTGCATGGATATACTGAAATTTGCGTATCCATTTACCGGTTCATGAACATTTCAGCTGTTTCCAGTTTTTGGTTATTGCACATAAAGTTACTCTGAAAGTCATGTATAAGACCTTGTGCTTTCATTTTTATTGGGTAAATACCTAGGAGAGGAGTGGCTGGGTCATGTGGTAGGTGTATGTTTAGTCTTTCAAAAAACTGCCACACTGTTTTCTCCGGTGGTCGTCTCCTTACCTTCCCACCAGCACTGTGTGAGAGTTCCAGTTGCTCCACATCCTCACCAACACTTGACACAGTTAGTCTTTTCAATTTTAGCTGTTCTAGAGATTGTAGTGAAAGTGCAGTCAGCATCTATGGGTCATAGGCCAAATTTGGCCCATCACCTGGTTTTGCAAAGAAAACTTTCTTGGAACACAGTGATGTGCATTTGCTTATATATTTTCTATGGCTGCTTTTGCTTTACAGTGGCAGAACTGAATAGCTGTGATAGAAATCCTCTGGCCTATAAAGCCTAAAATGTTATGATCTGGCTCTTTACAGCAAAAGTTTGCTGACTCCCAGTGTATTGGTATCTCTTTGGGACCTTAATTTGCATTTTCCTAATGACTAATGACACTCAAAGGTCACTATATAGGTCTTTAAGCTTCAGGCTGTTAAACCTAACAGCAGGTGGCAGAGTTACGCTTTTCTCTGTTACTACTATGCCTAATACAACTGGAAAGAACATAAAAATCATGTGTTCCAAGTACTCTTCAGAAACTAGACTCAGTTTTTTGTTTCTTGTGTTCTTCACTATGTCATGTTTAATTGTTATATTCATAGGTGATCTAATCTTCCCACAACCATAAGAAATTACCTTCTTTTACTATAATTTTCTGCATAGTTCCAAACACCTTTTCTCTGAAATAGTATTGGTTTCCCAAATGGGGACTAAAGTTTTGATTTGTTGGCCTTTAGACTGGGCTGGTCTAAAAGTGACACTCGTATCTTTAACCCATATAGACTCTATGCTTACCCCATCTGACACTTATTCTACTATTTGTTATGCTATTTGTCTCTGAAATATTTTGTATGTATGTAAATATATATGTATACACACATATGTATGCATATAAATACAAAATAATTCATTTTAGAATGTCTTTAAACATTATGAAATAGCTAAAACATTCAGAAAGTATAGTATAATAAACGCTTATGTACTCACCACCACTTTGACAAACCCTAACATTTTGCATATTTACTTCAGATCTATTTTTTTACTTTTTTTTTTTTTAATTTTTATTTATTTATTTATTTATTTATGGCTGCGTTGGGTCTCCATTTCTGCGTGAGGGCCCTCTCCAGTTGTGGCGAGTGGGGGCCACTCTTCATCGCGGTGCGCGAGCCTCTCACTATCGTGGCCCCTCCTGTTGCGGAGCACAGGCTCCAGACGCGCAGGCTCAGCAGTTGTGGCTCACGGGCCCAGTTGCTCCGCGGCATGTGGGACCCTCCCAGACCAGGGCTCGAACCCGTGTCCCCTGCATTAGCAGGCAGACTCCAAACCACTGCGCCACCAGGGAAGCCCCAGATCTATTTTTTAAAGTCAAACATATAGATTCAGTTGAAAATCCTGTGTACCCCTCCTTGAACCTATTTTTCCCTTTCTCTACTTTTGTGCTTCCTCAGAGATAGTGCTATGTTGAGTTTGGTGTATATTATTTTCATACATGGTTTCCATATATTTCAATACGGTTACATGTATATAAAAAAGGAAATAGTATTGTTATGCAAATGACACCACCTCAATAGTAATTTTTCTTCATTTTTTTCAACTGATCAGTAGCTTTTGGCAGAAATGTCCATTCCATCCTTCTTACGGAGGGTAACACTGCAGGGATTGGCCTTCTGTAGTTTTCCTTCAACTTTTCTCCTTTGCTAGTTCCATTTGTTTCATTTTGCCTTTAAATGTGGAATACCTCAGGGCTCAGATCTTGAACCTCTTTTTTTTGTTTTATCTACATTCTCTCCCAAGATGATCCCATCCAATTTGAAGGCATTAAACACCATCTACAGGCTGATGATTCAAAAATTTATATCTCCAGCCCAGTTTTCTCTCCAAACTCCAAATTCATATATCCAACTTTTTGTCATTTTCACTTGACTATTGTAATATACCCAGCATCTAAGTCTTGATTCCTCCTCAATTAGTTTTCTACTGCTGCTGTAACAAATTGCCACAACTTTAGGGGCTTAAAAGCCACAAACCTAGTGGTTTAGTGGCTTAAGCACAAATATTATCTTGCAGCTCTGGAGGTCAGATTTCTAAACTGAGTCATCAGGGCTGCATTCCTTCTGAAGACTCGAGGGGAGAATCTGTTCCTTGCCTTTTCCATCTTCTAGAGACCACCTGTACTCCCTGGCCCTCTTCCATCTTCAAAGCCGGCAGCTGCATCATTCTGACCTCTGCTTTTGTTGTTACATCTCCTTCTCTGACCTTCCTGCTTTCCTCATGTGAGGACCTTGTGATTATATTGGGCCCACTAGGAAAATGCATGATAATCTCTCCATTTCAACATCCTTAAATTAACAACATCTGCAAAGTCCCTTTTGTCATGCAAGGTCACATTTTCACAGGTTCTGAAGATTAAGGTGTACAAATCTTTGGACGCCCATTATATGGCCTACTACACCCCCGAATATGTATTTCCCCCAGTCTTCCCCATCTTACAGAATTCCATTCTTCCAGTAGGTCTGAACAAAACTTGTGGAACAACCCTTAACTTCTTTCTTTCTCTCATAACTTAAATCCACCCCATAAGCAAATTCCAGTGGTTCTATCTAGAATCTGGAATCTAGTTACCGTCACCACCTGCATGACCCCCAACCTAGTTCAAACCATCGTCGTCTCTCTTTTGAAAAATCGCTAAAACCTTCTAACTGGTTTCTTAGCTTCCATTCTTGGTCCTTTACACCCAACGCTCAGAGTGGTTCTTTGCTTTCTTTTTTTAACATCTTTATTGGAGTATAATTGTTTTACAATGGTGTGGTAGCTTCATCTTTATAACAAAGTGAAGCAGCTATACATATACATATATCCCCATATCTCCTCCCTCTTGTGTCTCCCTCCCACCCTCCCTATCCCACCCCTCTAGGTGGTCACAAAGCACCGAGCTGAACTCCCTGTGCTATGTGGCTGCTTCCCACTAGCTATCTATTTTACATTTGGTAGTGTATATATGTCCATGCCACGCTCTCACTTCATCCCAGCTTACCCTTCCCCCTCCCCGTGTCCCCAAGTCCAGTCTCTACATCTGCATTTTTATTCCTGTCCTGCCCCAGGTTCTTCAGAACCATTTTTTTTTTTTTTTTTAGATTCCATATATATGTGTTAGCATACGGTATTTGTTTTTCTCTTTCTGACTTACTTCACTCTGTATGACAGACTCTGGGTCTATCCATCTCACTACAAATAACCCAGTTTCATTTCTTTTTATGGCTGAGTAATATTCCATTGTATATATGTGCCACATCTTCTTTATCCATTCATCTGTCGATGGACACTTAGGTTGCTTCCATGTCCTGGCTATTGTAAATAGAGCTGCAGTGAACATTGTGGTACATGACTCTTTTTTGAATTATGGTTTTCTCAGGGTATATGCCCAGTAGTGGGTTTGCTGGGTCGTATGGTAGTTCTATTTTTAGTTTTTTAAGGAACCTCCATACTGTTCTCCATAGTGGCTGTATCAGTTTACATTCCCACCAAAAGTGCAAGAGGGTTCCCTTTCCTCCACACCCTCTCCAGCATTTATTGTTTGTAGATTTTTTTGATGATGGCCATTCTGACTGGTGTGAGGTGATACCCCATGGTAGCTTTGATTTTCATTTCTCTAATGAATAGTTATGTTGAGCATCCTATCATGTGTTTGTTGGCCATCTGTATATCTTCTTTGGAGAAATGTCTGTTTAGGTCTTCTGCCCATTTTTGGATTGGGTTGTTTGGTTTTTGATATTGAGCTGCATGAGCTGCTTGTAAATTTTGGAGATTAATCCTTCGTTAGTTGCTTTATTTGCAAATATTTTCTCCCATTCTGAGGGTTGTCTTTTCGTCTTGTTTATGTTTTCCTTTGCTGTGCAAAAGCTTTTAAGTTTCATTAGGTCCTGTTTGTTTATTCTTGTTTTTATTTCCATTTCTCTAGAAAACTACTAGAGCTAATCAATGAATTTGGTAAAGTAGCAGGGTACAAAATTAATGCACAGAAATCTCTTGCATTCCTATACACTAATGATGAAAAATCTGAAAGAGAAATTAAGGAAACACTCTCACTTATCACTGCAACAAATAGAATAAAATACCTAGGAATAAACCTACCTAAGGAGACAGAAGACCTGTATGCAGAAAAATATAAGGCACCGATGAAAGAAATTAAAGATGATACTAACAGATGGAGAGATATACCATGTTCTTGGATTGGAAGAATCAACATTGTGAAAATGACTGTACTACCCAAAGCAATCTACAGATTCAGTGCAATGCCTATCAAAATATCAATGGCATTTTTCACAGAACTAGAACAAAAAAAGTCACAATTTGTATAGAAACACAAAAGACCCCAAATAGCCAAAGCAATCTTGAGAAAGAAAAACGGAGCTGGAGAAATTAGGCTCCCAGACTTCAGACTATACTACAAAGTTACAGTAATCAAGACAGTATGGTACTGGCGCAAAAACAGAAATATAGATCAATGGAACAGGATAGAAAGTCCAGAGGTAAACCCATGCACTTATGGTCAACTTATCTTTGATAAAGGAGACAAGAATATACAATGGAGAAAAGACAGCCTCTTCAATAAGTGGTGCTGCGAAAAGGGGACGGCTACATGTAAAAGAATGAAATTAGAACACTCCCTAGCACCATACACAAAAATAAACTCAAAATGGATTAAAGACTTAAATGTAAGGCCAGACACTATAAAACTCTTAGAGGAAAACATAGGCACAACACTCTATGACATAAATCACAGCAAGATCCTTTTGACACAGATTGAATCTTTGAAAACTGTTATTTGTGTAACTCCTCTTTCAAAATCCTCTAATGACTTTCTATTTTACCCAGAAAAAAAGCAAAAACTTTTCTCTGCCCTCCCCCACCATGTGCTCTTGCCTCTGGACTCATTGTCTACCACTCTTTCCTTTGTGGCACTGGCCTCTTACTAGCCCTGGAACATACCAATGTCCTAGCCCAGGGCTTGTGCTTGTTTTCTCAATGTAGACAGAACTTTCTCTATTTTCCTTCCTATCCCCTTCAGGTCTCTGCTCGAACAATATTTTATTAGAATCTCTCCTCAAATACCCTATACAAAAACAGTCCCTTCAGTCTCAATGCCCTCACTCTGTTTTAATTTTCTTCACGCAATTTTCATCCTTGATATAGTATATATTTATTTATTTGCTTCTTATATCTTTTCTGTCATGAGGATGTGAGCTCCTTAAGGTCACAGACTTTGTCTGTTTTCTCCCCTGATGAATTTCTGCTACTTAGAACAATCTTGCATATCTGATGCATAGAAAATACTTAATAAATTCAAAACTAAATGAATGAATATTGCAACTTGCTTTTTTGCCCAAGACTATATGTTTGCAATTTATGCATGTTTACTTGTGTGTTGTTTAATTTATTTTAAATGCTTTGTAGTATTTTGTTGTATGAATACATTTCAATTTATCATTCTTGTTTGTAGATATTGGGGTTCTTTCCAGTTCTTCACTGATAGAAGCAATGCTGAAATATATATTCTGATGATTTCTCCTTGTGCATATGTGTTAGTTTCTCTGAGGTACATAACTGAGTGAACTTGCTGAATTGTAGGGCATGTTTAAATTCAATTTTAGTAAGTGTGGTCAATTTTCTCTGCAAAGCACTTGACTAATTTTCACTCCCACCAGTGCTAGGACATGGTTACTTTATATAAGTTTCCATTCTCTGAGCATTAGTATGGTTCTCTTTGCACTTTCTTGTCATGAACACTCTAATGTGCAATCCTGAGTTTGTTTTCTGCAATGATTTTTTTTTCCATTGTTGGCATCTCTCTTTCTTCATTTATTGTTATATGGTGAATAGACTTGACCTATAAAGGCTGGCAAAAAGATATGTAAATAATATTGCTACCTACATCTGCCAGGGAAAAAAACCTGAAAGACTATTATGCTGTTTTTTTTTTTTTTTTTTGGAGGCTGTAGTCTCCTTCAAAGAAAACAAAATGTACATATCAGCAAACAATTAAGGATCACACTCTGAAGGGCAGCAGAAACATCTCAGCACCCTGAAATTACTGGCAAAACATGTATGAATAACAGCTGAAAAGGGCTGATGTTGGTGGCATGCTATGACTTGAGAGAATTTGAAGAGGGTGGAAGAGAAATGTCCAGACTAGGATGCCCAAAGCACATTTCCATAGAAGCCATGCTGTAAGAACACAACACATCACTTGATTTAATTCACTCTATCATTTCTCAGGAAGGATCCTTTACACAAGGTAGATGTGTTGATAGAGATGGGAGCTTTAACTGATAGTAGCTTCATCAATATTATTATTTCCTGATGCACAGAGAAAAGTAAAAAGAATATCTATGTAACGCACACTTTATGCCTGGCCATGTGCTTATTTTTTTTAAATATTCCTATTTGTCAGCATACCGTGTCATTGCCTAATTCCAGGGGTCTCCATATATAGAAATCAATGTGAATTGTGCCCTTTGGAGGGAACAGTATGGTTGCTCTGTTTACCAGGCACTGTTCTTTTTTATACATTATCTCATTTTAGTCTCACAACAGTCCTTCCAAGTAAGTGTTTTGAGGTAGTACTTAGTTCTTAAGACTTCTTGCCTGGCGTCATGCAGCTAAAAATTTATTTCATAATGATGTAAGTGGGGGGGGGGGGAATGATAAGAAATATAAATGAAACTTTGTACTGGAATTGGAAAACATTTTTTTTCTTCATATCTCCATTACTGACAAAGGAGTTATCTCAGACATTGTTGACTAAAGAAGTCTGACTGAGTTCTCCTTCTAATGACCTCATTTGTTCCTGCTTTGCATATAGCTCTTTGGAGGGATTGGGTATTCAGGCAACAGTGTGAGTTAGCATCTCTCACCAGTCCCTGCAGGATCGTTGCCGCAGAAATGGAATGTTGTTGCTGAGCTGGCACAGATGGGTTGATTGACGAGAGAATGGAGAAATAAGGGGCAGCCATCATATTCTGTGACACTATTAAGACAGGAAATATTTTTTGAAACTGGGAAATAATAGCATCCCTCTTTCAATGAACTTCAGAGATATTAGCAGAGGAATTATCCACTGGAATCCATTAGAGTTCTATAAAATTTGTTGGCCAGCACATTTTGGTCTTAATATATGGTGTCTGATTTGGAAAATACTAGTGTCTCAAATGGGAAACTTAGAATCCCTTATGAAATCCCCTACCTGCCAAATACACATTAATCTATTAATCTTATGAGACAGAAGCTTGGTGAAATAAAATTCAGGGATATTACTGCCCACCCAATACAACATGAGAAAGATTTCCTTGATATTTTGATAGTTAGGTTTATGTGAATTGATCTATGTAAGGACATTTATAGAGGATCTAACCATGATTTCCTTTTAAACTTATTGAAAGTCAAGATGAAAAGAATTGATTCCTCAAACTCTTTTCTTTGATGCTTCAACAAGGCATTCCCAAGGGATCCTCAACCTAGAGGAAGCACATCAAAGACAGCAATTAGAGTTTTGATCAAGCTGGTATGCCACATACGATTATTCAGTTTGCATTGGATATCTTGGCTTTTGAATTCTTTTCTACCTAAAGACCAAGGAGTTTTCTTTCATATATAATACCCTTCTTACTCAACCAGTAAGATACTTTGTTGATGGAATTTTATTAAAGTCATTGAATAAATTATTGGACAAAGGGGGTCAATGACAGTTGAGTAACACTGAAAGCTCATGCAAAGCAGTGATTTTGTCCTATTCGTCATACTTTTCCCCAGTGCTTAGAAGAGTGCTTGATGTATAATAGGAGTTCAGAAACTAGTTACTGAATAAATATTCTAAATTTATGAGTCATTGTGTTATATTCTTCTCTTCTGTTCTCAAAACAAAGATAATATCTTTTTTAAATTGGGAATCTTTCATTTGTATGTGTGGATGAAGTTTGTTACGTAATCCATTAAAAGAAAAATCAAAAGACAAGCAAAAATGATGACTCAAGTTTCTTTTTTTCCCCCAAGTTTCTTTTTGAGTATTCACTGACACTGTTGGGAACAACCACAAAGAAACGATTCAGGGAAAGACTTTAGTGATGGTTACCATTTCTAGAATTACTGTGAGATGAAGGTGGCAAAGGAATTCTAAATCTAAAGGACAATAAATTTTACTTGTTCTCTTGTTTTTTTATAAGCTTTAAATAAATAATATTTCCCTTTAGTTTTTTTCCTCTCCAAGCATTAAATAGATTACAAAGACAGTCAAGCCTATCATTTGGTCATCCTAATGTATTCAGCACTTTTGTATATGCTAAATATTATTGTAGATGTCAAAAAGAACATCTGTTTTTGAAAATTACCAACATTCCTAAGATTGCAGAGCTTTAAAGTGTGGTAGAATTTCCACTCAACAGTGAACGACCCACACAGTTTTTCAAACAAATGCCTCAAAAAAAAAAAAAAACCAATAACAACACTAAACTCAAACAAAAAACCCAACACCTCCCAGAATATTATTGTTCATGGAAATAAATACTCTGGAAGAAAACAAATTGACATTACATATTTATATGTGGATTGCTATGCTTTGAGATTCTACAATATGAGTGTGTAAAGTAAATTCTTGTCCAAATATTACTACCAGCTTGTATAGGAACAATATTTCAACTATCTCTCTTTCCCCAGCAAAAATTTCCATGTAAATCATGAAAGACTCCATAGTTCAGCCAAGTTCTTTTACATTCTTGTATATTTTGAAAGGATGGTATGACCATACTTGTACAAGCAGCTATGTATGTGAGACAATAAAAGGAAGATTTTCCTCTTTAGTCTCTGTGTTTTATATTTTTCAGAATGCTAAATGCATAAAGCTGAAAAGGAAATGAAACTTATGTGGAATATTATTTCCATATAAATATCCTTCTTTTGAAGAGGGAGGACTTGAAAGAGGATAAAAAAGAGATTTTAAGCTTGATAAGGTAATAAAAGAAATTAGTCATTAACCACCTTCAGTGAATAACTTATAGAAACAATATGAGAAATAAATATACTGTTTTTGTGGGAATTGATCTTGATCCTACAATGAGGAATGTTTAGAAAGGATTACTGAAATGAGCCTTCAAATTTAGCCTACAGACTAACTTTTATTCGATGATGATTAACTCACTTTAGATTCTAAAGTGTTCAGGGCTTAAGGGAAAAAAACCAACAACCCCAAACTCATAAAAAGATTGATAAATCCCTGGTAGCACTTGGTGGTAACTTTTGTTCCATTTGACTCTGACCAAAAGATAACTCTTCAGTTTCTAGTCCAACTGTGTTTCTGTTTTCTTTTTCCAAATTATGAGGTCTAGTGCATAGAATATTCTTTTTTAAAAAATTTAATTAATTGGTTTTTTATACAGCAGGTTCTTATTAGTTATCTATTTTATACATATTAGTGTATACATTTCAATCCCAATCTCCCAATTCATCCCACCACTCCCCCCAGGCCAGCTTTCCACCTTGGTGTCCATACAGTGGTTCTCTACATCTGTGTCTCTATTTCTTTTTTTTTTTTTTTGAGAGAATGTTTTTGCTTATCTCTTTTAAATTTTATTTATTTATTTATTTATGGCTGTGTTGGGTCTTCGTTTCTGTGCAAGGGCTTTCTCCAGTTGTGGCAAGTGGGGGCCACTCTTCATCGCAGTGCGCGGGCCTCTCACTATCGCGGCCTCTCCTGTTGCGGAGCACAGGCTCCAGACGCGCAGGCTCAGTAATTGTGGCTCACGGGCCCAGCTGCTCCGTGGCATGCGGGATCTTCCGGGACCAGGGCTCGAACCCGTGTGCCCTGCATTGGCAGGCGGATTCTTAACCACTGCGCCACCAGGGAAGCCCTGTGTCTCTATTTCTGCCTTGCAAACTGGTTCCTCTGTACCATTTTTCTAGATTCCACATACATGCATTAATATACGATATTTGTTTTTCCCTTTCTGACTTACTTCACTCTGTATGACAAACTCTAGGTCCATCCACCTAACTACAAATAACTCAATTTCGTTTCTTTTCATGGCTGAGTAATATTCCATTGTATATATGTGCCACATCTTCTTTATCCATTCATCTGTTGATGGACACTTAGGTTGCTTCCATGTCCTGGCTATTGTAAATAGAGCTGCAATGAACATTTTGGTACGTGACTCTTTTTGAATGATGGCTTTCTCAGGGCATATGCCCAGTAGTGGGATTGCTGGGTCATATGTTAGTTCTATTTTTAGTTTTTTAAGGAACCTCCATACTGTTCTCCATAATGCCTGTATCAATTTACATTCCCACCAACAGTGCAAGAGGGTTCCCATTTCTCCACACCCTCTCCAGCATTTATTGTTTGTAGATTTTTTGATGATGGCTATTCAGACCAGTGTGAGAAGATATCTCATTGTAGTTTTGATTTGCAGTTCTCTAATGATTAATGATGTTGAACATTCTTTCATGTGTTTGTTGGCAATCTGTATATCTTCTTTGGAGAAATTTCTATTTAGGTCTTCTGCCCATTTTTGGATTGGGTTGTCTGTTTTTTTGATAGTGAGCTGTATGAGCTGCTTGTAAATTTTGGAGATTAATCCTCTGTCAGTTGCTTCATTTGCAAATATTTTCTCCCATTCTGAGGGTTGTATTTTCGTCTTGTTTATGGTTTCCTTTGCTGTGCAAAAGCTTTTAAGTTTCATTAGGTCCATTTGTTTATTTTTGTTTTTATTTCCATTTCTCTAGGAGGTGGGTTAAAAAGGATTTTGCTGTGATTTATATCATAGAGTGTTCTGCCTATGTTTTCCTCTAAGAGTTTGATAGTGTCTGGCCTTACATTTAGGTCTTTAATCCATTTTGAGTTTATTTTTGTGTATGGTGTTAGGGAGTGTTCTAATTTCATTCTTTTAATGTAGCTGTCCAGTTTTCCCAGCACCACTTATTGAAGAGGCTGTCTTTTCACCATTGTATATTCTTGCCTCCTTTATCAAAGATAAGGTGACCATATGTGCATGGATTTATCTCTGGGCTTTCTATCCTGTTCCATTGATCTATATTTCTGTTTTTGTGCCAGTACCATACTGTCTGGATTACTGTAGCTTTGTAGTATACTCTTAAGTCAGGGAGTCTGATTCCTCCAGCTCCGTTTTTCTTTCTCAAGATTGCTTTGGCTATTCGGGGTCTTTTGTGTTTCTATACAAATTTTGAAATTTTTTGTTGTAGTTCTGTGAAAAATGCCATTGGTAATTTGATAGGGATTGCATTGAATCTGTAGATTGCTTTGGGTAGTAGAGTCATTTTCACAATGTTGATTCTTCCAATCCAAGAACATGGTATATCTCTCCATCTCTTTGTATCATCTTTAATTTCCTTCATCAGTGTCATAATTTTCTGCATACAGGTCTTCTGTCTCCTTAGGTAGGTTTATTCCTAGGTATTTTCTTCTTTTTGTTGTAATGGTAAATGGGAGTGTTTTCTTAATTTCACTTTCAGATTTTTCATCATTAGTGTATAGGAATGCAAGAGATTTCTGTGCATTAATTTTGTACCCTGCTACTTTACCAAATTCATTGATTAGTTCTGGATTTCTGGTAGCATCTTTAGGATTCTCTATGTATAGTATCATGTCTTCTGCAAACAGTGAGAGCTTTACCTCTTTTCCAATTTGGATTCCTTTTATTTCTTTTTCTTCTCTGATTGCTGTGGTTAAAACAACCAAAACTATGTTGAATAACAGGGGTGAGAGTGGGCAACCTTCTCTTGTTCCTGATCTTAATGGAAATGGTTTCAGGTTTTCACCATTGAGGATGATGTTGGCTGTGGGTTTGTCATATATGACCTTTATTATGTTGAGGTAAGTTCCCTCTATGACTACTTTCTGGAGGGTTTTTATCATAAATGGGTGTTGTATACTGTCAAAAGCTTTCTCTGCATCTATTGAGATGATCATATGGTTTTACTCCTTCAATTTGTTAATATGGTGTATCACATTGATTGATTTGTGTACATTGAAGAATCCTTGCATTCCTGGAATAAACCCCACTTGATCATGGTGTATGATCCTTTTAATGTGCTGTTGGATTCTGTTTGCCAGTATTTTGCTGAGGATTTTTGCATCTATGTTCATCAGTGATATTGGTCTGTAGTTTTCTTTTTTTCTGACATCTTTGTCTGGTTTTGGTATCAGGGTGATGGTGACCTCGTAGACTGAGTTTGGGAGTGTTCCTCCCTCTGCTATAATTTGGAAGAGTTTGAGAAGGATAGGTGTTAGCTCTTCTCTAAATGTTTGATAGAATTCGCCTTTGAAGCCTTCTGGTCCTGGGATTTTGTTTGCTGGAAGATTTTTAATCACAGTTTCAATTTCATTACTTGTGATTGGTCTGTTTATATTTTCTATTTCTTCCTGTTCAGTCTCGGAAGGTTGTGCATTTCTAAGAGTTTGTCCATTTCTTCCAGGTTGTCCATTTTATTGGCATAGAGTTGCTTGTAGTAATCTCTCATGATCCTTTGTATTTTTGTAGTGTCAGTTGTTACTTCTCCTTTTTCATTTCTAGTTCTGTTGATTTGAGTCTTCTCCCCACTTTTCTTGATGAGTCTGGCTAATTGTTCATCAATTTTGTTTATCTTCTCAAAGAACCAGCTTTTAGTTTTATTGATCTTTGCTATTGTTTCCTTCATTTCTTTTTCGTTTATTTCTAATGTGATCTTTATGATTTCTTTCCTCCTTCTAACTTTGGGGTTTTTTTGTTCTTCTTTCTCTAATTGCTTTACGTGTAAGGTTAGGTAGTTTATTTGAGATTTTTCTTGTTTCTTGAGGTAGGATTGTATCGCTATAAACTTCCCTCTTAAAACTGCTTTTGCTGAATCCCATAGGCTTTAAGTCATCGTGTTTTCATTGTCATTTGTTTCTAGGTATATTTTGATTTCCTCTTTGATTTCTTCAGTGATCTCTTGAGTATTTAGTAGCATATTGTTTAGCCTCCGTGTTTTTGTATTTTTTACGTTTTTTTTTCCTTTAATTGATCTCTAGTCTCATAACGCTGTGGTCAGAAAAGATACTTGATACGATTTCACTTTTCTTAAATTTACCAATGCTTGGTTTGTGACCCATGATATGATCTATCCTGGAGTATGTTCCACGAGCACTTGAGAAGAAAGTGTATTCTGTTGTTTTTGGGTGGACAGTCCTGTAAATATCAAGTAAGCCCATTTTGTCTAACGTGTCATTTAAAGCTTGTGTTTCCTTATTTATTTTCATTTTTGATGATCTGTCCATTGGTGAAAGTGGGGTGTTAAAGTCCCCTACTATTATTGTGTTACTGTCAATTTCCACTTTTATGGCTGTTAACATTTGCCTTATATATTGAGGTGCTCCTATGTTGGGTGCATAACTTTTTACAGTTGTTATATCTTCTTGTTTGATTGATCTCTTGATCATTACATAGTGTCCTTCTTTGTCTCTAGTCTTTATTTTAAAGTCTATTTTGTCTTATATGAGAATTGCTACTCCAGCTTTCTTTTGATTGCCATGTGCATGGAATATCTTTTTCCATCCCCTCACCTTCAGTCTGTACGTGTCCCTAGGTCTGACGTGGGTCTCTTGTAGACAACATATATATGGGTCTTGTTTTTTTTTTTTTTTTTTTTTTTTAAAGAAATTCACGTTCTTTTATTTATTTATTTATGACTGTGTTGAGTCTTCGTTTCTGTGTGAGGGCTTTCTCTAGTTGCGGCAAGTGGGGACCACTCTTCATCGTGGTGCACGGGCCTCTCACCATCGCGGCCTCTCTTGTTGCGGAGCACAGGCTCCAGACGCGCAGGCTCAGTAATTGTGGCTCACGGGCCCAGTTGCTCCGTGGCATGTGGGATCTTCCCAGACCAGGGCTCGAACCCGTGTCCCCTGCATTGGCAGGCAGATTCTCAACCACTGCGCCACCAGGGAAGCCCATGGGTCTTGTTTTTGTATCCATTCAGCCAGTGTACGTCTTTGGGTTGGAGCATTTAATCCATTTACATTTAAGGTAATTATCAATATGTATATTCCTATTACCATTTTCTTAATTCTTTTGGGTTTGTTTTTGTAGGACTTTTCCTTCCCTTGTGTTTCCCACCTAGAGAAGTTACTTTAACATTGTTGTAGAGCTGGTTTTGTGGTGATGAATTCTCTTAACTTTTGCTTGTTTGTAAAGGTTTTAATTTCTCCATCAAATCTGAATGAGATCCTTGCTGGGTAGAGTCAGCTTGGTTGTAGGTTTTTCCCTTTCATCACTTTAAATATGTCCTCCCACTCCCTTCTGGCTTGCAGAGTTTCTGCTGAAAGATCAGCTGTTAACATTATGGGGATTCCCTTATATGTTATTTGTTGCTTTTCCCTTGTTGCTTTTAATATTTTTTCTTTGTATTTAATTTTTGATAGTTTGATTAATATGTGTCTTGGCGTGTTTCTCCTTGGATTTATACTATATGGGATTCTCTGTGCTTCCTGGACTTAATTGACTCTATCCTTTCCATGTTAGGGAAGTTTTCAACTATAATCTCTTCAAATATGTTCTCAGACTTTGCTTTTTCTCTTCTTCTTCTGAGATCCCTATAGTTCGAATGTTGGTGCATTTAATGTTGTCCCAGAGGTCTCTGAGACTGTCCTCAATTCTTTTCATTCTTTTTTCTTAATTCTGCTCTGTGGTAGTTATTTTCACTATTTTATCTTCCAGGTCACTTATCCGTTCTTTTCCCTCTGTTATTCTGCTATTGATTCCTTCTAGAGAATTTTTAATTTCATTTACTGTGTTGTTAATGATTGTTTGTTTGCGGTTTAGTTCTTCTATGTCTTTGTTAAATGTTTCTTGTTTTTTCTCCATTCTATTTACAAGATTTTGGATCATCTTTACTATCATTACTCTGAATTCTTTTTCAGGTAGGCTGTCTATTTCTTCTTCATTTGTTTGGTCTGGTGGGGTTTTACCTTACTCCTTCATCTGCTGCATATTTCTCTGTCCTCTCATTTTGTTTAACATACTGTATTTGGGTTCTCCTTTTTGCAGGCTGCAGGTTCGTAGTTCCTGTTGTTTTTTATGTCTGCCCCCAGTGGGTGAGGTTAGTTCAGTGGCTTGTGTCGATTTCCTGGTGGACGGGACTGATGCCTGTGTTCTGGTGGGTGGGGCTGGATCTTGTCTTTCTGGTGGGCAGGGCCACGTCTGGTGATGTGTTTTGGGGTGTCTGTGAACTTATTATGATTTTAGGCAGCCTCTTTGCTAATGGGTGGGGTTGTGTTCCTTTGTTGCTAGTTGTTTGGCATGGGGCATCCAGCACTGGAGCTTGCTGGCCATTGGGTGGACCTGGGTCTTAGTGTTGAGATGGAGATTTCTGGGAGAGCTGTCTCTGATTGATATTAATTGGGGACGGGAGGTCTCTGGTGGTCCAATATCCTGGACTCAGCCCTCCCACCTCAGAGGCTCAGGGCTGTCACCAGGCCAGAGCACCAAGACCCTGTCAACAACATGGCTTAGAAATAAATGGAGAAAAAAGAAAGAAAAACTAATAATAATAAATTAAAAAAAAATTTTTTTAATATTAAAATAACAAAATAAAAATTAAAAAAATTATTAAAATAAAATAAGAGGAAAAGAGGTATCAAACCAATAAGCAAATCCACCAATGACAGCAAGCACTAAAAGCTAAACTGAATAAACATAAAAATCAGAAACAATTCAGTAGCAGACAGCAAACCCCAAGTCTACAGTTGCTCCCAAAGTCCACCACCTCAGTTTTGGGATGATTCGTTGTCTATTCAGGTATTCCACAGATGCAGGGTACATCAAGTTGATTGTGGAGATTTAATCCGCTGCTCCTGAGGCTGCACAGAGTAATTTCCCTTTCTCTTCTTTGTTCGCACAGCTCCTGGGTTTCAGCTTTGAATTTGGACCTGCCTCTGTGTGTAGGTCACCCTCAGGCATCTGTTCCCCACCCAGACAGGAGGGGTTAGAGCAGTGGCTGATTAGGGGGCTCTGGCTCACTAATGTTGGTAGGAGGGAAGGGTACAGTAGTTATAATTGTAATGTGGGGCGATCCTGTGGCAGCAGAAGCCAGCGTGATGTTGCAACAGCCTGAGGCGCGCTATGTGTTCTCCTGGGGAAGTTGTCCCTGGATCACAGGACCCTGGCAGTGGCGGGCTGCACAGCCTCCCAGGATGCGGGGTATGGATAGTGACCTGTGCTTGCACACAGGATTCTTGGTGGCTGCAGCAGCAGCGTTAGCCTTTCATACCCATCTCTGGGGTCTGAGCTGATAACCATGGCTCACGCCCGTCTCTGGAGCTCATTTAGGCAGTGCTCAGCCTTCTGTGGGCAGACAGGGAAGGAATCCCCTCTCCTCATGCATCGCAAAACAATGGTCTCTTGCCTCTTAGGCAGTTCCAGGCTTTTTCCCAGACTCCCTCTGGGCTAACTGTGGTGCACTAACCCCCTTCAGGCTGTGTTCATGCAGCCAACCCCAGTCCTCTCCCTGGGATCTGACTACTGAAGTCTGAGCCTCAGCTCCCAGCCCCCACCCGCCCTGGCAGGTGAGCAGACAAGCTTCCCAGGCTGGTGAGTGCTGGTCAGCACCGATCCTCTGTGTGAGAATCCTTCTGCTTTGCCCTCTGCACCCCTGTTGCTGCGCTCTCCTCTGTGGCTCTGAAGCTTCTACCCCACCCACCCCTCGTCTCTGCCAGTGAAGGGGTTTCTAAGTGTGTGGAAACTTTTCCTCCTTCACAGCTCCCTCCCAGAGGTGTAGGTCCTTTCCCTATTCTTTTGTCTCTGTTTTTTCTTTTTTCTTTTGCCCTACCCAGGTACGTGGGGATTTTCTTGTCTTTTGTGAAGTCTGAGGTCTTCTGCCAGCATTCAGTAGGTGTTCTGTAGGAGCTGTTCCATATGCAGATGTATTTCTGATATATTTGTGGGGAGGAAGGTGATCTCCACGTTCTACTCCTCCACCATCTTGAAGGGCCCCCCTGCATATATATTTATAATTGTTATATCTTCTTCTTGGATTGATCCCTTGATCATCATGTAGTGTCCTCATCCTCCTTTGTCTCTTGTAACATTCTTTATTTTAAAGTCTATTTTATCTGATATGAGTATTGCTACTCCAGCTTTCTTTGGATTTCCATTTGCATGGAATATCTTTTTTCTATCCTCTCACTTTCAGTCTGTATGTGTCCCTAGGTCTGAAGTGGGTCTCTTGTAGACAGCATATATATGGGTCTTGGTTTTATATCCATTCAGCAAGCCTGTGTCTTTTGGTTGGAGCATTTAATCCATTCACATTTAAGGTAATTATCTATATGTATGTTCCTATTACTATTTTTTAAATTGCTTTGGGTTTGTTTTTGTAGGTCCTTTTCTTCTTTTGTGTTTCCCACTCAAAGAAGTTCCTTTAACATTTGTTACAGAGCTGGTTTGGCGGTGATGAATTCTCTTAGCTTTTGCTTGTCTGTAAAGCTTTTGATTTCTCCATCAATTCCCGAATGAGATCCTTGCTGGGTAGAGTAATCTTGGTTGTATGTTCTTCCCTTTCATCACTTTAAATATATCGTGCCACTCCCTTCTGGCTTGTAGAGTTTCTGCTGAGAAATCAGCTGTTAACCTTATGGGAGTTCGCTTGTGTGTTATTTGTTATTTTTCCCTTGTTGCTTTTAATAATTTTTCTTTGTCTTTAATTTTTGTCAGTTTGATTACTATGTGCCTCAACCTGTTTCTCCTCAGGTTTATCCTGCCTGGGACTCTCTACGCTTCCTTCACTTGGGTCGCTCTTTCCTTTCCCATGATAGGGAAGTTTTCAACTATAATCTCTTCAAATATTTTGTTGGGTCCTTTCTCTCTCTCTTCTCCTTCTGGGACCCCTGTAATGCGAATGTTGTTGCATTTAATGTTGTCCCAGAGGTCTCTTAGGCTGCCTTCATTTCTTTTCATTCTTTTTTCTTTATTCTGGTCCACGGCAGTGTATTCTGCCATTCTGTCTTCCAGGTCACTTATCCATTCTTCTGCCTCAGTTATTCTGCTATTGATTCCTTCTAGTGTACTTTTCATTTCAGTTATTGTATTGTTCATCTCTGTTTGTTTGTTCTTTAATTCTTCTATGTGTTTGTTCTTTAATTCTTCTAGGCCTTTGTTAAACATTTCTTGCATCTTTTCGATCTTTGCCTCCATTCTTTTTCTGAGGTCCTGGATCATCTTCACTATCATTATTCTGAATTCTTTTTCTGGAAGGTTGCCTATCTCCACTTCATTTAGTTCTTTTTCTGGGGTTTTATCTTGTTCCTTCATCTGGTTCATAGTCCTCTGCCTTTTCATTTTGTCTATCTTTCTGTGAATGTGGTTTTTGTTCCACAGGCTGCAGGTTTGTAGTTCTTCTTGCTTCTGCTGTCTGCCCAGTGGTGGATGGAGCTATCTAAGAGGCTTGTGCAAGCTTCTGATGGGAGGGACTGGTGGTGGGTAGAGCTGGGTGTTGCCCTGGTGAGCATAGCTCAGTATAACTTTAATCTGCTTGTCTGCTGATAGGTACAGCTGGGTTCCCTCCCTGTTGGTTGTTTGACCTGAGGCGGCCCAACACTGGAGCCTATCCTGCTCTTTGGTGGGGATAATGGTGGACTCCAGGAAGACTCACACCAAGGATTACTTCCCAGAACTTCTGCTCACAGTGTCCTTATCCTCATGGTGAGCCACAGCCGCCTCCCGCCTCTGCAGGAGACCCTCCAACACTAGCAGGTAGGTCTGGTTCAGTCTCCTATGCGGTCACTGCTCCTTCTCCCTGGGTCCTGATGTGCACACTACTTTGTCTGTGCCCTCCAAAAGTGGAGTCTCTGTTTCTCCCAGTCCTGTCAAAGTCCTGCAATCAAATCCTGCTTGCCTTCAAAGTCTGATTATCTGGGAATTCCTCCTCCCATTGCCGGACCCCCAGTTTGGGAAGCCTGACATGGGACTCAGAACCTTCACCAGTGGGTGGACTTCTGTGGTATAATTGTTCTCCAGTTTGTGAGTCACCCACCCAGCGGTTATGGGATTTGATTTTATTGTGATTGCGCCCCTCCTATTGTCTCATTGCAGCTTCTCCTTTGTCTTTGGATGTTGGGTATCTTTTTTGGTGAGTTCCAGTGTCTTCCTGTCAATGACTGTTCAGCAGTTAGTTGTGATTCCAGTGTTTTCACAAGAAGGAGTGAGTACACATCCTTCTACTCCACCATCTTGAACCCCATTTGCTGAATATACTTTTTTTTTTTTTTAGAAATCTCCATTTTAACTTTTATTTATTTATTTATTTATTGCTGTGTTGGGTCTTCATTTCTGTGTGAGGGCTTTCTCTAGTTGTGGCAAGTGGGGGCCACTCTTTATCATGGTGCGGGGGCCTCTCACTATCACGGCCTCTCCTGTTGTGGAGCACAGGCTCCAGATGTGCAGGCTCAGCAGTGGTGGCTCACGGGCCCAGCCGCTCCACGACATGTGGGATCTTCCCAGACCAGGGCTCAAACCCATGTCCCCTGCATTGGCAGGCGGATTCTCAACCACTACGCCACCAGGGAAGCCCTGCTGAATATTCTTGAATGTAAAAATATTTGGGGCTTCCAAACACAACTAGAGAGGATATTTGATTAAATTAAATAAGATCTTTCTCCCTCTCTGAATTGATTCAGTAGATATCTACTTATATTTGTTTTCCTCCTTTTTTATTAGTCACCCTACCATCTCTTTTCTCATCTTCTGGCAAAATCATTTCCATTTTGGGGGGGGATTCCTACCATGTGAATATGGTGAAGCTGTTGATCACCCTGCTCTACCACACAAGGAACAGGGTAACTTCAGACTATGGCACCCATACCCCTCTAATAATAATTGTCCAAAGGGTTATGCAAATGATTGTCTGAGTCAAACCCAGTCCTTCTCTGGATCTCTTCTAAAGCAGGAAGTGGATAGCTTGCATTTTGCTGTGTTTGCAGACAGATCTAAATCATCACTTCTTCCACTGAACACACAACACATGGAGGACGACGTCCAAAGGAAATGAGGATGAGAACAACACACATAGATGTGTCGAGATGACACTTGGAGGCAAACACTGATGACATTACTTGAAACCAGATGTTCCCAAGGCCAGCATCTACTTTACACTTATGAGAGTCAAAAATTTCCCCTTTTAAATCTAATCGTGTTTCAGATGAGTTTCTACACTTGCAATGGAAAGAGTCCTAATGAATACATTGATCATTTAGCAACAATCATCTAGTGTCTATTCCACTATAACTTTCTACTGAGTTAAGTAATTTTGTATGTACAAGGAGAAGGCGTGAAGTTATACTTTAAATGGTAAAATTTCTGATTTAGTTTGCCATTTTGAAATAAGGGGTTGTTCATAAAAGTTTTTAAACGGGTCTACCTTCTGTTACTGTTGACATATTTTGCTAAAATATGGAGAGTTTCATTGGTTGAAAGAGACAGAAACGAGGGGCTATATCAAGAAATCTCTCAGAACCACTAGTCAGGCTTGTCATGGCTGTCAGCCAGACATGCTCTTGTGAGGAACTGAAAGGCTGATTACCAATTAGCTGTAACTTGGAGACCAAATCCAGGTTGAGGCTAAGAAAAGAGTTATTGGATCCTATTGTAACACGGAGCTATAAAGGGCCAGCTGCAGCAAAGTCTAGATGGCTTCAATTTCAAGGACTATGTTTCTGCCATATTGTCTGCCTTGATTCTCCTCTCCTCTTTATTCTCCTTCCTACTGCCACCTTGCCTTGACTTCAAGTCCCTGATTTTTTTTCTGGCTCTTGACAACCTCTTTTGGAGACCATACATTTGTCTGCAACTGTGCTGCCTGGGATCTCTGCCCAGGACACAGTACAACAAATAGTGGGCAATTCCTACATCAGTGTAAAAAAATAAATTTAGACTCCTTTCTGTGGAAAACTAGAGTAACAGTGAAGAACTGTTTTGCATTAAAACAGACTGAAGTTAAAATTCTATCTCTGCTACTGACTAGCTCTGTAGTTGTCATCTGTAAAATGGAGACAACCATAATCTTGTAGATATATCATAAGAATTAAATAAAATAATGCATGAAGTGCCCCATATTGTGCCTGCATAGATTATCAATGAAATAAATCAGCAATAGTTTTATAACACAGTGGCCCCCAAAGGGCTCCTCAACTGAGCTCCATTTCACAACCAAAGGAAATGAGCCTGTGCAGTTTCTCCTCCTAAATCTAAGGTCCTGGGGCTCTTTATGTTGTTGATGCCCCTTTATCACCAGGTGTCTTCAATACATTCACACCTTTAACCACAGTCAGAAGGCAAAGATGCTGTATTACATACAGTAAAAAGGTAAGACTTAGCACCCATAGCACGCACTGCACAATATGAAATACTGTGGTTGACACAGGTCCTGGACGATCTTTCCTTTCCTTAATGCAGAGCTCCTATTAGCTTCTCTGAGTTGGTCTGTCCTCTTGCCACACAAAAGATGCAATTCAACAGAGTAGAAATTGCTGAGAAAACTCATGTCAGTCATTCTCAGGAAGCCAGAATTATTTTAAGGGAGAGAATAATGTAGCATTACAGAATATGGAGATTAGGAGCTTCACTTTGCAAATTTCTTGCTTTGTTACACCAGGCATATTACTTACTCTCTCTGTGCCTTGGCTTTCTTCCTTGTAAAATGAGAAAATAATGCTGTTTGTGAGGACAAAATGAATTAGTAAGTGTGAAGCCCTTGACCTCTAGTGATGACTCAATGAATATTAACTGTTATGATTCTGTGGAGGCCAGCATGCTTATTATGATTATTTTAGAAGACCTGGCTCTCCACTTTCATTTCCTGTTTCCTGTAAATTTTAAAAACATTAGGAAGTACATTAACTATTTTCAGAGGTAATGAGCCACTTGAAAGTTCTCAGGGATGGCCAAGTAGGTTAATATTATATGGTATTTCACTTGGAGCAATTACATTTCAGGGATCAAGGGCAGTGTGTTCCCATGTTTAATGAGGAAAGTTTTCAAAACTGCTTTTGTGAACTATTGGAAATCTGAGGTTTAATTCTTTAAAGGGGAGAGTAGCTGTCATTAACTAAGCAGGTTTGAAGGTATTTCAGGGAGCATTTTGGTGCAATCTTTGTGACATTTTGTTAAACAAGCAGCCAAAAAAGTATTTAATTTAGCCTAATTATTACCACCAAATCTAACAACTTTTTGTTAGTTTGATCATTTTTGGAATTTGTGAGCAAGAAGCAGCAGAGTTTGCTTTGTTGAGATGTTCTGACCCATAATAATAATTACCCATTCCTGGAACTGGCCAGCCAGAAATGCTGTATTTGGAGGACAGAGTCACTTTAAAAAGAGAAGAAAACAGAACATAGTGTAACTCCATTTTAAGGTACCTCTGATAGGCAAATCTTAGGAGACACTGACTTCAAAAAGGCCACTCTGGGTTTAACTAGTTTAACACCAACCATTCTTCTGAAGGACCTCGCTGAAAGACCCTCATTCTACATTAAGCAAAAAGACCCAAAAGAAGCCTGCTGCAAACAACAAAAAGAAAAATTAGCCTACAGAAAAAGAGATTTGCAAATGATATATCCAATAAGGAGTTAATATAAAATATGTACAAAGCACTCATACAACTCAACATCAAAAAAATCAACAGTCTGACTAAAACATAGGCAGAGGAGCTGAATAGCCATATTTTCCATAGATGACATACAGATGGCCAACAGACACTTAAAAGATGCTTAACATCACTAATCATGAGAGAAATGCAGATCAAAACCACATGAGATACCACCTCACACCTGCCAGAAGGGCTATTGTCAAAAAGACAACAAATAACAAGTGTTGGCAAAGATGTGGAGAAAAGGGAACCTTCATTCATTGTTGGTGGGAATGTAAATTTGTACAGCCACTATGGAAAATAGTATGGAGGTTCCTCAAAAAATTAAAAATAGAACTGCCATATGATACAGCAATTTCACTTCTGGGTATTTACCTAAAGAAAACAAAACAAAAATTTCATAAGATATATGCACCCCAATACTTATTGCAACATTATGTATATTAACCAAGATATGTAAGCAACCTAAGTTTCCATTAATGGATGTATCAACAAAGAAGATGTGGTATATCTATATATATCTATATATATTACTCTGCCATAAAAATATTGTCTATGATTTTGTAAAATTCATTTACTAATTATACTATTTTTTTAAAGATTCCTTTGGATTTTCAATGTACAAAATATCTGTAAATAATTATAGGTTTTCTTCTCTTTCCAATTTTTATTTGTTTATTTATTCATTTGTTTTTACTGCTTCAGTATTCTCTCTTGGACATCTGGTACAATGTTTTATAGTAGTGATCAAAGTGGTCAACCTTCATTTATTTTCTATCTCGGAAAGCATTCACATTTCACTATAGCATTCTGTTAAATTTTTTTAGATATTCTTTATCAAATTTTAAAAGTTCCTTTCTATTCCTAGTTTGCTGAGAGAATTCAGCTTAAGTGGGCCTTGAGTTGTCAAATATATTTTCTTCATCTAAGAAGCATTAAGATGATCTTATTCTTTTCCTCTTTTATTCTGTTAACACAAGCAAAGTCTGAATCAAATCCTTTGCTTTTCAAATGTTAATCCAATCTTGAATTCCTAGATTTTGTCTGCTTTGTCATGATGTTTTTAATACTTCATTATTCATGTTCAAAGAACATAGTTATGATTTCAATTTTTTGAAATGTGTTGTTGTTTGCTTTATGGCTAGAAACATACACACATAGAATTGTTACACCCTTCTGTTGAATTGACCCTCTTATTGTGTAATGTCTCTCCTTATCTTCAGCAATACTTCTTGACTTATAGTCTGATTTTTAAGATATGAATTTGCTATACCACATTTCTTTTAGTTTTATGTGTGTATAATGTTCTTTTACTTTAATACTTTCTGTGACCTCATTTTTAAAGTGTGTCTCTTGTATCTGTATCTGTATCTGTATCTGTATCTGTATCTGTATCTCTGTCTCTATCATCTATATCTATATGTTGTTTTTTGTGTGTTTATACTGCTTAATAAATAAAGGGAAAGGTTTCTCAGAGGAAATTACTGAGTTTTACTTATTTTTAATTAAAAAATTTTTTATTGAAATATAGTTGATTTACAATGATTTGTTAGTTTCAGGTGTATAGCAAAGTGATTCGGTCATACACACACACACACACACACATAATTATTTTTAGTAGTGTGTATATTTTAATTCCAAACTCTTAATTTAACCCTACCCCCCACCCCCATCCCCTTTGGTAAACATAAATTTCTTTTCTATGTCTGTTAGGCTGTTTCTGCTTTGTAAATACGTTCATTTGTATCATATTTTAGATTCCCCATATAAAATATGTTATCATATGCTACCTGTTTTTCTCTGCCTGATTTACTTCACTTAGTATGATAATCTCTAGGTCCATCCATGTTGCTACAAATGACATTACTTCATTCTTCTTTATGACTGAGTAATATTCCATTTTGTATATATACCACATCTTCTTTATCCATTCATCTGTCAATGGACACTTAGGTTGCTTCCATGTCTTGACCATTATAAATAGTGCTGCTATGAACATTGGGGTGCATGTATCTTTTCAGATTAGAGTTTAAAAATAACCCATGTGGCACCCTAACACCTGCTTATTGCTCTGTAATCTCAACCACCATGATGACTCTTCCATTTTGGAAAGTATAGATAGGAAAGGAAGAGAAAATGGGGAGGAAAGTGAGTATGAGAAGAAAAAGCAAGATAAGAAGTGAAAGGAAGATGGGAAGAAAATGTGCCATTATTTTTTAAACACTGTTCTTCCTCTACTCTCTCTGCTTTCCTTCTGTAACTCCAATTACACGTTTGGTCTTCCCATGAAGCCTTTGTTTCTCACCCTTTTTTATTCCATCTTTTTGTCTTCTCATGCTTCTTCTGGATATGTTCTGACATGTTTTCTAGTTCACTAAATTTCTCTTCTGTTATGTGTCATTTCGTATTAACCTTAGCCACTTTCTTAGTTTTAATTCTGTATTTTCAGTTTTTTTCCAAAGCCATATCTTCTTACAACACATAACTCTTCTTTTCCAAATATTTTTATATTAATTTCCTTTTATTTTACTTGACGAATAATTATAACAATAGCCCTTAACTGATAATAACCAATACTTAACACAAAAATAATTTTGCATCTCAATTCTTTAGGTGTTTCTTCCCTTAAGCTAATGACTGTGCCTAAATAGTGTCAAAACACCAGAGCAATTTGTCCACTTGGTTAAAGCTGATTAAGAAAAAAAAAGAAAAGACATAGAAAAACAGAAAAAGGATTTAAGCTTTTCTTAAAAGAATACCAATATTTTCTCAGTCTGTAAATACCACATTATTATCCCTTCTAGAATAGATAGATAGCAATTACTTTGCCCCAAATTGCATCTTCTATATTTTCCAAGAAATGCTTCTACTCTGAGTCTCCCCACAGTCTGGAGGCCAGGAAGTTCAAGCAGATCCTACTTCTTTGGTATCAATTAGCTATTTAAGTGTTCATGCCTGCCTGAAGGTGGGCCAATCAGAGCTCTTCTCTGAGGTTTTAAAACTTTGGATTGGAGAGACTAGATTCCACGTTTCTTTTAATCTCAAGATTGAATCTCCAATTCTGAATAGGATGGAGATATACTCTAGCCTGGGGAAGAAGCTGATTCATAACAGATACAGAGAAAACCAATAAACAGAAACAGAATCACCTAGAGGACTCCCTGTCCATCCTTTTGTTACCTGAGTCAATAAATCCTTCTTTACCTAAGTTTGGTTTCTGTCAGTCACAGCCAGAAGAGTTCTGACTAAGCATTCTCTTTTTCTTTTCCTGAGGGCTGAAAGTTATAGGGTAGAATTTATAGTTTGAACCATTATGGCTTAATCCAAAGATCTTTCATATTTCAAAAGTGTGTCTATATTTCACATCTATTACTTCAATAGAAGCAGCTTAGTATATTGGAAAAAACACAGGGAAGAAGTTTGAAGGTCCAGAAGGTTAATTTTCCTCTCTGAGCCTCTGATTTCTCACCTACATAATGGAGTGAATATTTGCGTATCACACAATGTGTGGCAAGGACTAATTGAATTGATACAACTGAAAAAAAAAAAATCCTAGAAACCACTAGATCCCAAAAGGAAGACAAGACACAGAAGACAATTTTTTTCAAAGAGAAAACAGCTTTAGAGACTCTAATAAATCCAATGTAGGATGGTTCTATGAACACAGCCAGTACTTACCTCAGTTGCACGCTGTGGGCTTCTCTGTGGGTTTCCAAAGCCCTTAGCTTAACCCTTAGCACTCTTAGCTCTTGTGAATAGGAACAGGTTGGAAATGAGAGAGGAGTTAATTTCCCTGGTGGCAAATCTCAAGCCATGAGGATGTGAGCAGGTGTATACATGCCCCATCTCCTTGTCCATCTGTGAGATAAATCTGAGACAGGTTCTACACGGTTCCTCAGTGAGTCCCCAGTAGGATTGTAACCCTGGTTATCCTAAGTGGTAACCAGCTAAATAAGACACACTTTATTGCCTTTTTCCCCTTTCTATGTTACTCTCCCTGCTCCCTTACTTCTGCTTGCTCCAATCTTGTCTCAAATAAGCTACTTGCAATTCAGATGACATCATCTCAGATTCTACTTCCAGGGGACTCAGGGACAAGATAACATAGTAAATGTTTAATTGCCTGAATCAACCAAAAGGAGAAAAGGCAATGACAATACTAATATTTGTTAATACTAATATTTGAGAACTCATTGGTCCCCCAGATATGACTATGAACCCCCAGGAAACAAAGGATTTTAGTTTGATAAACTCAATTATATTAAACCGGAATAATCAAAAATTTCTATTTGGTTTTAGAATGAAGATTGACATATATAAATACACATGTAAACAAACCCATACACACATTATCACACAGTCAGTGGGAAGTATTTCCAGATCATTCTTGTTTGTGGTATTAGTTCTTTGATCCTAGAGGGTAGCAGCAAGGAAGAAGTCTATTCACCTCAGATAAATTTATAAATTAGGTGAGTAGATGGACAGCTAAGAGAGGGACTATTTTTTGTCTGTTTATAAATAAAATATTTCTAATTTTATTAAAATACCATTACTAGACATACTAGAATTAAACAAGGAAGGAGGTCTGTATCTTTCTTTCAAGAAGTCAGCTCCTTTTTTCCACTGAGCGCAAAACTATCCACTGTCTCCTCTTACTATCCTGCTTTAAAATAAACTATCAAGTATTTCATGAAATAGAATCAATTCTGATGTCCATTTGGGATGAGTCTGCCATAATGTAAGTCTGATTGTGCTATCAGAGAAAATAAAATATTTTCCAAAGGAAAACTACTTATGTGTAAAGCAAACATGATACCATAGTTTGTGTGGAAGGGTACTATTTTCTAATTACTAATGAATATTTTTCCCCTTACATTCCTTTTCCTCTTTGACCTTTCCCCCCTCAAGCAGGTAGGCTGCTTCATGGGGAAAATTTAGAACAACAAGTAGAAAAAATGTCTCTTTCTTTTGCTCCTCAGAGGACTATGCTTATCAGTCTGCTTATAAATAAAGTGATAGTTCTAACTTTTTTTAAATGATATAGAAGACAGTGAAATGGTATTAAACATATTTATACTTGAACTAAACATAGGAGGTTCAGATCTACTTTTAGAGAAGCCAGCTCTTTTTTTCCATTAAACCCTAAACTAAATGTATTGTATCCACTTCCTCTCCTCAGAGGAACAAAAGTTACTCATAATATTGATGAAACATGTAAGAGAAAATATGAGCAAGAACAGCCCTCCCACCTCACACATCACCTAGGAAAGGTTCCCTGTGTGAGAGAGAAAAGGGTCAGGTGGAGCGATGAGTGCACTGTAAGTGGTGCAGGGTGAAAGGTCCCTCATCTTGCTTCCAGGACTGAGCCCCAGTGGGCAGGAAAACAAAACCCACTTAGCCTTGGGGGCCCCGAGAGGGGAAAACACATGTGTCTCCTTTCCTAGTTAAACCTCTGAGAAAGGGCAAGACCCCAGAAAACTGAATTGACTGAGCAGCCTACCTGAGCAGACAGGACCTTAAAAGAGACTAGCTATGATTTTCACACTCTGTGGAAAGAAAAATTGACAATGTATGTGCACCTAACAGGAACACAGAAGAAATGGCAAGAGTTGCTGGCTCTGATGGGGTCCTGTTGAGAAAAACCAGGAAAAGCTCAGGGATATGCAGGGGCCAATAGCTGAGACTCAAATGAGATGATGGCCATCTCTGTGGATTCCAGTGTCCACAGCAAACAACAGGCCAGATGCCTCCTCTCCGCCCCCAGTACCTTGGCACTATGTATGCTCTCTGGAGCTTCTGTGCAACTTAGAGGGAAAATGGAGGGGCCACTGAATTGGCTGAGATTAAGTTTTCACCTCTCTGGAAAAGTTAGGACACAAAATAGAAATTATGTTAGATTATAGAAAATAAAGGATTTTTCAGTATTCTTGAATGTGCATGAATATATTCAATATGATGTACACTCTAATCACAGTTGTATTTTTCATAGAAATTTTGTTTGGTTAAAGGATATATTTCTTCTTTCTTCTAGATTAAAAAAATAATTAAACAAGCTCCTTACAAAGAACATTAATGTGACTTTTTATTTTTTAAACTATTGTCAAACCAGAAAAAAAAAATGCAGAAAACCCAGTCAGGTTGAAGGTTTAAAAGAAACTGAACATTGCTTACTTTATTTGACTTTTGCCTCCCTTATCTGGGAACATGCTGTAATCATGACTGTTCTTTTTCTGTACACGTAGGCCTCAAACTCACATATTGTCTCCATATTACTAAAAGCTTTTGGTCTGATTCATTAATGTCACACTACAGAAAGATAGCTGTATTTTTGCTTGACTCTCACGTACCACTGGACAGTCTCCCACTCAGAACTGGAAAGCTGGCTGGGTAGTTATTGTGCTCTGCAAAAAGAATTATTACAAGGAAATATTTGTTCAACAGGAAGGGAAAAATGAAACTCACAGATTTCAGCACAACATGAATTGATTTACTTCAGACAGTGAAAAATCTCCTGTTATGTAATTAAGAGCCTTCTCATTTAAATTCCTTTACACTTTAAGAAGTGAATTTTCTTTCATTAAGAAAATTAGAATAGTCTATCTCTCACTCCTCTATAACTATAACAAATTATGATAATTGTGCTTAAGAAATGTCAGCCCTGATTTATCCCCATATGGTGCCCCTCTCCCACTTCCATTTCCACTCACACATTCAGTTTGTAAATTGCTTTCTCAGGTACTCTAATGTGAATCAGTTGCATTGAAGGCCACAGCTGGCCTCTCTGTATCCTTGGTCTTTGCAATGGAACTTTGCAGATTCTTCCATCAAGAGGTAAGTCTATTTCTTTACCCATGAGTCTGGGCTGGCCTTGTGACTTGCTTTGGCCAATAGAATGTGGCAGAAGTGGCACTGTACCACTTCTGAGCTTAGACCTCAGGGGTCATGCGTGCTTATGTTTTTTCTCCTGAAACCATACCACCACACCACTGACATGTGAATAAACCTGGATCACATTGAAGGTTAGGGCTTCAACATATGAATTTTAGAGGAACACAGTTTAGTTTATAAAAGTGTCTCAAGAGGTCATACAGTTCAACCCCTAAGTAAGATGTGTCTACATCTAGATTTTCCTAACAAAGGGGATCAAAAAACCTATCTAAAATATTACTGGAATTGATGATTCGACAACCATTGTGGTAATAATTCATTTCTGTTAGTCAGTAGGTTCTTGCTTATGTATACTTATAAAGTTTCAATTTGTTAAAATTAACTCTTTTAATTCAATTCAACACTTGTACTCACCTCTGTACAATTAAGAAATGAATGATTAGTGTGTTATCAAAATTTCATTTCTTGAAGGAAGAATGGTCATATCATTGCTTCCTCTCCTCACTGTGTTTATTGATGTTTATGATTGCCAGCACTTTATTTAAAACCACTGGTAATACCAGTTAGAGTCTCTAGAAGTTCTTTCTTCTAGGCACCATTTGAAATTTTCTTAAATTAAATAACTGATTATACAAAGCATGCTGTTTCCATGGTACCCACAGAATACAATTCAGAACTACATAAACCTCTTCTTCCACAGGAGGAAAATGCACATACAAAAAAATTTTCTTTAGGATAAGAACCAAAAGTATGTTAATTTTAGTTGAAGTAATTGATCTTTACATTGGTATAGAAGCTGATCTATAGTGTATATATATATTTATATATATATACACACACAAACACATATACACACATATATATGCACAAAATATCTATGTAGTATGTATAGATATATATCCTACATATTATATTATATATACTATCTCTATACTATATCTATATACTATATATGTATATACTATAGGTACATATATCTGTATAGATATAGTATAGTCATCTTTGTATAATGGCTCTAGTCACTTTCTTAAGAGTACATTGTACTGATCTATGCCAGTTTTATAACATTCTTGGATTAATTTCATTGATTCACTTATTGTCTGAATTAACTAGTGAGATCCTATGATTTGTTAGGTTCTACTCTAAATTCCAGGTTTACGGTGGCAACAAAATGAGACAAAGACCCTGCTCCTGAATCTTACTATCTAGTGGGAAGAGGACAAGACAAAAATGAATGTAAAATACACTGTCTATATGTTCTGAAGGAAAATAACTCAAGATAAGTGTAGAGTGAAGGGGGACTATTTTAATAGAAGGGTCGGGGCTAGTCTCTCTGAGGATATGTGACTTGAGTAGAGATCTAACTGAACTAAGAGAACAAGTTATACATATTTTCTGGTGGAAGAAAGATGCAAGCAGAAGAAACAGCAAATGTCAAGGCCTGAAATAGTCACAACTTTGTTTTAAATCTTCTAGCTCAAGTAGTATTTCTTACTCCTTTATTGTTTTTTAAATCTTTAATTAGAGTTTTTTATTTTTATTTTTTATGTTATTTACTTATTTTTTTTTAAAGTGAAGTTCAAAATGTAGCAAGGGAAAGTTTTGCATAAAAAGACTGAAGAATGTTCTCCCTGGAGATTTCTAAGGTTAGGGTGCTTAAGTATTGAAAGGATTTGTCTGGCTTTTTCAGGCCCATAACATTGTCCCGGAGCTGAATTAAGTGATCTACTGGTCATGCACTGTTCCTCTGTCTATCATTAATTCATTAAATATTTATTGGCACCTAAGATATTTCAGGCACTGTGTTAGAAGCTGAGGGTACTCATTGACAAGTAAACCAGGGTCCCTGCCACCACAAAACTGTTTATTCCTACTTAAGGTCAGTTGTCATAGTGATAAGGACCTAGATTCTGGAGTCAGACTGTGAGGATTTATATTCTAGCTCTGCCATTTACCAAATTTAGACGTCACACAGTTTATGTTTATTTATGCTTCAAATTTCTGTTTGAAAAATAGGGATTTCACAAGCATTTGTTGAGATATTTCTAGGTATTATAGGTGCTTTGGGATACAAGAGTCAATAAAAAAGACAAAAATGAAATAGTATTTAATTAATTGGAATGTTTAAAGATTATGTAAGATAATATATACGCTGCCTGAGGCACAGTAACTACTAAATAAATGTTAGACATAAATTTCTTATATTGGTAAATATAAAGCTCTAATTAAAGGTAGTTGAATTGAATTGAGTTATTCTATAGAGCAGGAAGCAACCTGGGTTACAGTCTGAAAACACAAAGGATGTTGTTAAAGTTATGGATAATCAAATTGAAATAGCTTAATGAAGAGAAATGAAAACACCTACATGTCTGCGGTCTATTCCTACCTTTTGAGGTTGACCCTGAGCAGCAGCCGTGCCCGTCCCCATTCTTCTCCCTGTCTGTGGCAAAGCTGCAAGTTGCTTGCCCAGTATCCATCCTCCTGCTTTCCTTTTCATTCCCAATTTTGTTTAGGTTATCATGCTTCATCTAAACAAACGTACTACAGTTCCCAGCATTCCTAGCAGCCAGGGATGGTCAATAAGATGAGATTAGAGGTGACGGTGTGAAGCTTCTAAGAAGGGTCTTTAAAAGAAGGAAGAACTCAGCTTGAACATGCCTTTTACCCTTCAGTGTTCACCCCTTCTCTTCTCCAGAACACAAATTCAATGCTGGATAAGAAGCAGCCGTCTTATGATAATAAGGTAACCATCTAAAACAAGAACTCGGGGATGGTGAAATGGAAGGCTAGAGTGACCTTGATTCCCCAGTGGCATTGTTGAGTTGTCAGATCTGCCCTAGATTTCCTACTCAGATCCTCTTGTTATATATGCAAAACATACCTAAACTTGTTTAAGTCAATGTTACATTTGGGGGGGAAGTAAGGGGTAGTTTCAGTTATTCATACCTGAATGCATCTTATAACCAATATAAGGTTTCTGGATGCCACCACCTACTAGAAAGCTTGATGGACCATCATGGTGGTGACTTTGGTTTTCTGGTATTCTTAGGTATGTGGGCACTTGCCCACATTACAAACCCTGCTTTACTGACAAAATAAAACCTGTGGCTCTGTTTCTACCCTCAAATTCAGTCTTGTCATCCCTTATAGACCTTTTCCTCTGACAATTACATGGACCCCATTTTACATTAACTTGAACCCTAGTTGTAAGCCTAATATGAGGGATGGCCAAACCTCTTCTCATGAAAGGTGGAAAAGCCTTTCCTCCTAAGGGATGCCCAGCATAGTGATGGATACTCAGTGGGTGCTCCAAGAACACACATAGCTGAGGCTGCCGATGTCATTCACACCAGAAACACCTTTCTGCCACTCTTTAGTGGCATCTGTGTGTCATTCAAATTAGCACTGTGGCTTCCTCACACCTGTGCATTTCCCAGTTTCAAGACGTCTTGGTTATCAAACCAGAAAAATCAGTTGGTTTTTTGCATAAATGAGTAAAACAGTTTTCATCTTCCAGTAGTTAAAAGAGAAACAATCTAGATGATTTTTTTTATCCATACCTTTATTTTAGCTGTTTTCAAAAATGGATCTTTTATGTCTAGCTACATGAAAAAATTCTTTTGGTTGATTTTCTTCAAAGGTTTCCTCTCCCCACGCTTTTCTTTCTTTCATTTCTAAAATGTAACTTGAGAAGTACACATGGGCAAAAATCTATTTTTACATACATTTGGTTGGAAATCAAATGCTGGGGGGAAAAGCACAGCCATATTTCAAATTTGGACTCAACTAGAGCATCATAGACTGGGAATATACCACTTCATTTACATTGGCTTATTGTCTACAGGTGCCATTCTTAATTATCCATCACTCCTGGAAAGGATTTGTCAGAAATCCTGAGGCATCATCATTTCCCCTAACTTCTTCCAGCTCCTGTGCCTCAGTGTGCCAGCCAGCCTTTCCTCCTTTATCTTCTTTACTAGTACAGCATCCTTTAGGCATTTCTTATCAACTGCAGGGCTGAAGTCAGCACTTCCCTAGAGTGGCAAGCTTAGGATTCCTTCCAAGGAGTTGCAGGAAAAACTGAAATAGTTATGGGCAGAGAATCAGTGCATACTGCATTTCTCCAGGTCAGCTGAAAAACTGCCCTTGAACCTTCACATTTCCTTTTGGGCTAATCAGTAAGTTTTCTTTCAGAGCTGAACGCATATGTACACTGTGATTATCCATAGATGTCTACTTAAGTAGTGTGTTGTAGTGGAAATGGCACAGTCTTGGAGACACAAGACTCTGAATCCTACCAGTTCTTATTAACATGACTTCAAACAAATAGACCAAGTCCCAAAAGTCTGTTCCTCATCCGTGGAATGGGGTTAACAAGGCCTGCTCTATCTCATAGGATTGTTGGGAGGTTTGACAATGGGATGATATATAGGAGTGTTTTGTACACCATAAAGCACTCTAAACATGTAATTATAAAATCTCATCATGGAACCAGAACTCACCACCTCTTTCTACAGGTATGCCTCATAGAAGGGAAATACTGAGGTCTCCGACTTAGGATGGTTTGACTTACAATTTTTCAACTTCATGAAGGCTTAAAAGCAATATGCATTCAGTAGAAGAGGTACTTCAAATTGTGAATTTTGATCTTTTCCTGGTCTAGAAATATGCCCAGGTACTCTCTCTCTGTGCTGGGCAGCAGCAGCGAGTGAGCCTCAGCTCCCAGTCAGGCACATGGTCACGAGGGGAAACAACTTATAGATACACTTGCCACCGTTCTGTACCCATACAGCCATTCTGTTTCTCATTTTCAATACAGTAGTCAATAAATTAGATCAGATATTCAACACGTTATTATAAAATAGGCTTTGTGTTAGGTAACTTCGTCCAACTGCAGGCTAATATAAATATTCTGAGCACTCTTAAGGTAGGCTAGGGGAAGCTATGATGTTTGGTAGGTTAGTTGTAATTAAATTCATTTTCAACTTACCATATTTTCAACTTAGGTTGAAAGATGGATTTATTAGGACATAACACCACTGTAAGTTGAGGAAAATCTGTAATTTTACTTTCATGCCAGGTTCTTATAAATACCACCCATTGCTGCCAGGCCAGGGCAAACCTCAACCCTTCCCACCCTGCAGTCCTGAGGTCTGGCACAGCGATAATGAGTTAGACCTGAGGGCTCAGATCCTGATTATTTTCTTACTAATTGTGGGATCTTGGATGAGCTACTCGACATTTCCAAGCCTCAGTTACCTCATCTGTAAAACTGGGATATGGATTGTATCACTACTTAGGCTTGATTTAGGGATCATACATGAGAAGCTCAGTAAAGAGGTTAGTACTGTGCCTGGTATACAATGAATTATGAATTTTAGCTATTATTATTAATTTGCTATTATCATAGCCAAAATTATATCATATGATACTGAGAAGATGACTAATATGTTATTTTTCTTCCCTGTAAATGGCTAACAGTTTGCAGTGGGCCTGTGGTACTTTCTCTAAGAGCTCATGCCAACATTGGCAGCTGGGTAGGTTTTTTGTTCTTTAAATCTTTTTTGTTATTTAGCTTGAAGCCATTTTAATTTGAATTTGATCTCTTGGCCTCTACTGTCTCCACATTTCACATTCTGACAGAAATAAGAACGATCAGTATTTCATAGATAATGTAAATTCATTTTCTGCCCAATGTCTGGCATTTTACATTTTAATTTATGCATTTATTTATATGAATAGTCTGATAAAGGAGAAATAATAAAATCACATTTAATTATACATTTATTTAACTTTAATTTTGGGGAAGAGGATAAAAAGATATCAAGTATATATTATGTTCTGGAAAATCTCATGTATGTGGTCATGGTACTTATGGATTTATGATTCGGATTAATGTATCTGAATCATAAATCAGATTAATCAGGTTAGTGAAATTAACCCCATTAAGCTTTCAGAAACTATATCTAAAAACACTATATTTCCTAAAATACAACTGAGAAAATAGTTTTTAGATCATAAAGCTCAACACCTAAAAATCTTAGGGTGAAAAATCAGTTAAGAGAACTGAAATGGAGAGAAAGATTCATCAGAGACTCTATTTTTGTGGGAATTTCTGAGTGCACTTGTTGAAGGCTTATGTTTATTTTTTGCTCATATATTGATAGGGAAGCTATTGAGGGCCTGATGTGGATGGGCACGATGGGAATTTTTAGACCAAAGAATTTGGGGAGGGTGAAAGCTAATGAGAAAATAAATGTATTTATTGATAAAAGACTTGCTCATGCATGAGCTTAGAATGGGCTGACTAATAGGACAGGGCTCACATCTACATGTCTTCATTCCTACTATACTTGGAAGCACACAGTCTACTGGGATGTCTAGTCCATCAACATGTGTCACACACAGGACCTCTAGGGTATTGTTTAATAATAATACTATTCACCCATCCCATTAAAAATTTCTGAATATTACTTTTGAATTTCATTCTAATCAACTGCTCCCTCTATTTCCACCCATGTCCAGTCTTTCTCTCCTCCTATCTGTGTTGGAGATCCCCAAACCACATCCAGCTTCGATGATTTACTAGGAGAGCTTGCAGGACTCGGGATATAATGGTACTCACAGCTAAGATTTATTACAGTGCAAAATCAGCAAAGGGAAAAGGTACATGATGAAAGGTCCACATGAAACCAGGTAGTATTTATTTGCCTGGTGACCTCACCACAGTTCGGGATCATACTCTTAGCCTTATGTGCTCAGAAACTAGCCTCAGCTATGTCTCAGTTCAATAAGAATGATTGGACATAAAGATGCTAACTCACACTAAGAGACCTCACAGAGGCCATTTTTCCAATTTAAAATGAGAAAAATCTGTGAGACCGACTTGACATTCACATTTGTCTAATAACTACATTTGCTCCCTGTAGAGAAACTATGCTGAAAGCCAGCTTATCAGAGAGATGCTTGATAAGCATGGAATCAGAACAAGGGGATTTATATACATTATATAATTTCAATATTTTATGGCATTAGGCTCCCTTAACTGGACATAACAATCTCAGCAACAGGGATGTAACTTCAGGCAGAGCAGATAAACCTGTAAGCCTGATAAAACTCATCCTGGATACTATTTGTACAAGAATTACCAACCTTTGCCTGCCTCTTTTTTTTCTATATATGACTCTCTTTTTCTCTATATATTTAAGTGGCTGATCTACCCTGTGTCTAACTGGCACATCCTTTCTGATTTTATTATACTTAAATAAGATCGTAGTCTAAATTTTACTGGCCTGGAGACCAGTCTATTTCTTAAGATGCAATTTGCAAATCTCTGCTTTGATAGATTGTGTTGATTTCTGAGGGCAAAAATCAATCAATTTTCTTATTCTTATTTTGTTTTTGAGGTGATGAGAAGACCTTGGCATTGTAACTGCTTGTTTATTTTACACATTTGATTTACCCAGAAATGTGTAATCTCTTAGGTGTCAGGGACTTTGACTTATTAATTCTGCTGTCTCAATAGCCAGCCCAGAATTTGATCACAAAAAAATATGTTGCATAAATGAAAGTTAAGAATTTTCTTTGGTAGTAAAGTGATGTTCACTTTATTTGATATTTTAAACTACCTTTAAATAAAAGTGTTATTTGGAATCTGTAGTAATTTTAACATTTTAGAATTTGTGATTTTTTTTGGTGTTCTTTTTAGAAAGTGATATTCAATCAATTAATAATATATTGAGACAGAGGGGGAAAAATGTAGTTAAAAGCAAGGTTATTACCTTGTAATTCATTACATTAAAATACTCATATGTTGAAATTATACAGTATATTGTGATAAATAATATTTAGCTTATCAACAATATAGTATATATAATTATTTAGTGTATATAATTATTTATTAATTGCTGAAATTTGAAATAACCAGATGTATATGATATCAATGGGCCCCTAACTTTGACTTATTTTGGTTACCAAGGTTTCTGAAGGCCAGAAACATTTTTTGACAAAGGAGGTAGATTGATTATTCTAAAGAAAAGCTATCATTTTTATAAAGTTTAACTGGTTTATATGTAACAACTTTATTCCAGAATGTTCAGGTACTTGGGGCTGTAATTTGCAACCAGTTTATCTTGCAGTTTATATCAAAAGGTTGAGCTTGTCAGGTATTCATAAGGTTCCCTGTGTTTTATTGAGATCTTGTTTTTATAGTCAGAGCAGCCATGTTACTGCAGGTGTAATAGAACCATGGGCTAAAAAGAACCATATATATACAACAGAGTTATTATATGTCTTACCATCCACAAAGTAGTGGACTAAGTAAGCGTAGAAATGGGCAATGAAAACATGTGCTTACTAAATTGGGACATGATAAGAGAATGAATGGCTGGCTTGCAAGATTAAACAAATGTGTGTTAAAGCTCAATATATGTGAAAGTAAAGTGGATTTATTGTTTGTAGACTTTTTGTTGATGGCCATTCTGACCAGTGTGAGGTGATACCTCACAGTAGTTTTGATTTGCATTTCTCTAATAATTAGTAATGTTAAGCATCTTTTCATGTGCTTTTTAACCATCTGTATGTCTTCTTTGGAGAAATGTCTGTTTAGATCTTCCACCCATTTTTTGATTGGGTCTTTTGTTCTTTTGATATTGAGCTGCATGAGCTGTTTGTATATTTTGGAGATTAATCCCTTGTCAGTTGCTTCGTTTGCAAATATTTTCTCTGATTCAGAGGGTTGTCCTTTCGTTTTGTTTATAGTTTCCTTTGCTATGCAAAAGATTTTAAGTTTAATTAGGTCTCATTTGTTTATTTTTGCTTTTATTTTCATTACTCTAGGAGGTGGATCAAAAAAGATCTTGCGGCGATTTATGTCAGAAAGTGTTCTGCCTATGTTTTCCTCTAAGAGTTTTATAATAAATGAACTTATCTACAAAACAGAAATAGAGTTACAGATGTAGAAAATAAACCTATGGTTACCAGGGGGTAAGGCAGGGGAGGGATAATTTGACAGATTGGGATTGACACATACACACTACTATATATAAAATAGATAACTAATAAGGACCTACTGTATAGCACAGGGAACTCTACTCAATACTCTGTAATGACCTATATGGGAAAAGAATCTAAAAAAGAGTGGATATATGTATATGTATAACAGATTCACTTTGCTGTACACCTGAAACTAACACAACATTGTAAATCAACTATACTCCAATACAAATTTAAAAACAACAACAACAAAAAGAAAGTAAAGAGGATTGCCATTGGATAGATTGTTGAGACATTTTGGAGAAGATAAGGAAGAGGGGTTGGGGGTGTGATACAAGAGCTTATATAAACCTCCTTTTTACTTTAAGTTTTTTTCTTTCTTTCTGGCTGATCATATAGTGCTGAGAACTGTATTGCATTTACAAGTTCCAGAGGAAGGATCAATTGCCAAACATGACACTGTGATACCATTTCTAAATACAACTATTCAAATCTGTAGAGGGATGGTGGCATGAGTGTTTCCTTCTCACCTGTCTAAGCTGGAATTAATGGTGTTTCCTCTTTCCTACCTACTGGATGAAACAGTCCTATAAGCATTACTTTTCCAACTTTATGAGTGGAACTGGATGATGGATGAAGCATTGACTAGATTTAGATTGCTGCCAGTGTCATGGGTCATTCTTCTTGTTGAACCTGCTTGTCCTACCCCATGGCAGAGTACCTGGGTTAGAATTAACGACAAATGGAAAGAAGGGGAAATAATTGTTGATGGAAAGCGAGTCACAAATGGATAAACTACAATGAAAAGCTAACATTACCTTGCTATCTTGTGAGAGGCTGAGAGCAAGAGAATGAAATCATCTCTTAGCTGTATTTACACATGTACAAGGCAGATTACGTAATTTGCAGAGCACAGTTCAAATTAAAGAGCAGAGCTCCTTGTTAAAAAGTAATTAAGGGGGGCTTCCCTGGTGGCGCAGTGGTTGAGAATCTGCCTGCCAATGCAGGGGACACGGGTTCGAGCCCTGGTCTGGGAAGATCCCACATGCCGCGGAGCAACTAGGCCCGTGAGCCACAATTACTGAGCCTGCGCGTCTGGAGCCTGTGCTCCGCAACAAGAGAGGCTGCGATAGTGAAGAGGCCCGCGCACCGCGATGAAGAGTGGCCCCCACTTGCCGCAACTAGAGAAAGCCCTGGCACAGAAATGAAGACCCAACACATCCATAAATAAATAAATAAACAAATAAATAATTAAAAAAAAAAAAAAGTAATTAAGGATTTCCAGGCCCAGCACTAAACCAAATGTGAGTCTCTTCCAAACCCAGGGCCCTGAGTGACTACACAGTTTGTAAGCTCAGGAAGCTGGTTCTGAATCCTATAAGAGTGAAGCTATTTGCCTGCCAAAACACACTGCTTTAGCTGAAGCTGAAGGTCCAGGATGGGTCCTAGTAGATTTAAAAAGCATTTATGTGAAGTCCGTTATGTGATGGGTCTCGTTGACATTTGTTAAGGCCTCCTGGATGAGCACTTGGAATAACTCTTATGTTGCTTTGTCTTTTGTTTTCCATTTCATGAGTTATATATAAACATTTTACAGAGGACTGTCTTCAGAAGGTAACGTGTGAATCGTTGCCTCCCGAATGCATGCAAAAACTTCGTTCAGTAACAAAGCCATGGGCCACATGTAGCTGTTAACCTAAGTAATAATCTGTTGAAAAAGGTGCCTGGAATCAGTGGACATAAAACATCATGTTTTATCAGGTTCCTTCATGCCTGTAGACATGTATTTGCAAATGGAGACCAATGATCAAGGTAAAGAAAATTTAACAAACTGAAATCAATGTTAGTGTAAAGGTGCCTTGGTGGGTCTACATGCGTACTACTGAGAGCCCTGATTTCCACCAAAAACACCTGTGGAAAGCTCCATGGTCTACTCCAACCAAACATGTGACACTATCCTGAGTAATTCAACATTTTAGAGTCACATATATACTGAAATTGTACTCTAAGTCCTCAATGACAACAAAATATTTAGTGGGAAAACCAACACTGGCCAAAACATTCCAAAAGAAATTAAGAGAAATTGGTACCTGTCCATGTCCTAGGACAAGTCACATTTACCTTTAATGAAGAGAGACATACTGAGGAAAATTTTTATTTGCCGTATTGAGTGCTTTGAAGTGATGCTATTTCAGAAGGAAGTACAAGGATGGCATCTGGCCTGTAAAGATAATGCAGCTTTAGAAAAAAATGGATAAAACGAACTCAGTAGCTAGACAACTTGCTAGGGGACATAGATGGGTACGAGTATGCATGCTTACTTAAGAGGGGCTATTCAGTATGTTTCTGCAGGTGGAAACAGAGGCAGCTCAAGGAAAATGTCCTAGGATCTTGTCAGCAAAAACCAAGGAATAAACTTGTGATATACTAATGGTCTCTCTAACTGCCAAAGCCCCATGCACAAACAAAACCCAGATGTCTTAGTCAGGGTTCTCCAAAGAACAGGACCAGTGGGATGATATAGATTTATAACATAAGGATTTGGCTCACATGATTATAGAGGCTGACAAGTCCCGTGGTCTACATATGATAAATTGGAGACTCAGGAGAGAGGGCAATCTGCTTCATTCAGTCTACTGATTCAAATACTAATCTCATCCAGAGCACCCTCACAGACACACCTAGAATAATGTTTTAACAAATGTCTGGTACATTTGAATTGACACATAAAATTAATCATCATATCAGACCCACCTAAAAGTACAATTTGTTGGGATTGGAAACCTATTAAACATGCCTAGGATTTTACCAGTGGGGAAAGATAGATACTATATAAGGATAAACCTCATTGGGAATCCATGTCAGTACATTAATATGAAATAGGGCACATAATTCTGCTCACGAGAGATGTAGAATCCAGAATTAACTGGGACTAGACTTGTAATTTATACTCCAATCCATCATAACAAATATGCAAGGACTGATTTTGTTGAGAAGGTTGAGAAAATACTAGTGTAATTCTAACGGATTAATTTTGTAAAGATCTTAGACTAACCCACAATGTAACTTCATTTTGGTATAATACTGGTGTAAGTGGTAAGGTTAATTTTATTTTACCATTATACTGATATTAGTGATCAAACTTATTGGGAGAATGAATTAAAACTACCACAAGCTCTTCTTCTAATTAAAACTCATTGGCCAGAGAGGAACAGATTTTGTTAATAAGTCACTTAACTGTTACATTAAATCAGTCTATTGACATTTTTCATAAAGTCCACATTTATTGGTGGAAGGAGGTAAAAGAGCTGTCAAGTTTGTAGGTGGTTATGAATAAGTCTGTGTTGGAATATTTGGTAATCTGAAATGTTTATTTAAAGCAATAACTACCCCTCATTGGAAAATACAAATGACTTTGTATTTTGGTACGTATCTTTCCACCTTTTTTGTTATATAAATATTGAATGATGCAGAAAGAACCATGATGAGTAGTTTGTAATTCAGAATGCTTAACAGGGCCTAGAGTCTGTCATACAGGGTGAAGTAAGTCAGAAAGAGAAAAACAAATACCGTATGCTAACACATATATATAGAATCTTAAAAAAAATGGTTCTGAAGAACCTAGGGGCAGGACAGGAATAAAGATGCAGGCATAGAGAATGAACTTGAGGACACAGGGAGGGGGAAGGGTAAGCTGGGACGAAGTGAGAGAGTGGCATGGGCATATATACACTACTAAATGTAAAATAGATAGCTAGTGGGAAGCAGCCGCATAGCACAGGGAGATCAGCTTGGTGCTTTGTGACCACCTAGAGAGGTGGAGTAGGGAGGGTGAGAGGGAGATGCAAGAGGGAGGAGATATGGGGATATATGTATATGTATAGCTGATTCACTTTGTTATAAAGCAGAAACTAACACACCATTATAAAGCAATTATACTCCAATAGAGATGTTTAAAAAAAAAAGGGTACGGTTTTGTGCTGTGTAAGTATGTCTAATCTCAGTCGCTCTGTTTCAATGCTGTGCTTATCTTTGTGACAGCAGGGGCATGCTGACTCTTGGCCAAACCTGAATAAAATGTGCTAACTAGTGATCGATATAGATCTGTGCTAGGGTCTGCAAAACACCAGGGAGTAACCTTAGCACTTGATCAGCACTGGTTTTAGAAAATGTACAGATTGATGGTTTACACCTGGTTTCAGTTATGTGCTTTCGTTTCTGCAGTAGAGACTGGTCATGCAACCTGCTTCTGGCTCTTGCTTTGATCAGAGGAATATTAAAAACTCTTCTTCAAAGGAGACTGTGGCTCCACTGAGACCAAGATGTCTCATGTAATCTTGGTGATTCATAATCTGAAGATGAAGTACGTTCTAGAGATTGAGAAAGAACCCTGGAAGCGACAACTGGAGGTCTCGGGTCTCTCTGATGTTGACCTGTGCTTTCTTTCTCCAGCTTCACCACATCCTGTACCCTTTTAAGTCTTCTGTGAGTACACTCTGTGGAGCATGATGGGTCCTTTCAATGATCAAACATGGTATCTCTACTGCTATATTATTTTTTCCTGAACCATATAAGTTGCAGAGAAAATTCCCCTTTATTTCTAAATATTTTAGTGTGTATTTCTCTTACACAGTACAATTATCAAAATCAAGAAATTAATATGAATACAATATGATTATGTTATATTGTATTTTTAATTATCTATTATTATCTATTATATTACATATTATATTTTATAAAAACTATACAATTTACTCAGATTCGTCTTTACTCAGATTTTATACAGTAATATCCTATTTGGCCAAAAAACAAAACAAGACAAAACAAAAAACCAAAGCCATGTGTTGCATTTTGTGATCACATATCTAAAATCTTTAATTTGCAACTTCCTGAGTCTTTGTATCTCATGAAATTGATTGTTTTGAAGAATAAGATCAGTTGTCAAGTAGAATGTTTCACAGTTTGGGTTTGTGTTACCTCAGGATTAGATTCAGCTTATGCATTTTTGGTGGGAATACCACAGATCTGATCATGAGTTCTTCTCAGTGCCTTATATCAGGAGGCACATGCCATCAATTAGCCTCATTATTGGAGATATTAACTTTGATCATTTTGTTAAGGTGATGTCTGCCAGGTTTTTTTCTTTTTAAAATTACTATTTTACCTTTTGAATTAATGTGTATGTGTACTTTGATATTATGTAAATATCCTGTTAACCCCCTTAACTTTTATCTTGTAGTTTTAGCATCCATTGATAATTCTTTTTTCTTATTAAAATAAAGTTTCCACATTTTGATCACCTACATCCAAAGCCCCACCCCAATCCCTTGCCTCAGGTAACCACAAATATAATCTTTTTTTCTAAGAGTTTGTTTGTGTTTTGACCTATAACACTATGTTGGTTCCTGGTGTACAACATAGTGATTTGATATTTCTAAGCTTTACAAAATAATCACCATGAGAAGTCTAGTTATCACCTATCACCATACAAAGATATTACATTATTATTGACTATATCCCCACTCTGTACACTTCATCCTTAACATTTATCCCCATGAAATTTCATTTTTAACCCAACCCATTGTTTCAGTATCATACCTTACTGAACATTCACCCTCACATTAAGCGTGTTAGTTCTCATTTTACAGCTTTATGTTTTGTGAATGTCATAAATAAACTTATATTGAAGCCACTGATAATACTGTTCATTTGTATAAACATTTTCTTGCTTCATATTACCACTAAATGGTTACTTAATTAATTGTCTTGGACAATTTTTTTTTAAGTAGAATAATCTATTTTGTCTGAAAAGGAATTTTATTTATTTATGTTTCTCAGACCCATAGGAGCAAAGAACTGGGCTAAATCCCACTTAAAGACCTTTGTTGTAATGGGCAGGTTCTCTCCCACTGAGGTTGTTCTGACCAGCAGTCTGGCGACGCTGAGTTTGCATTTGAGTCTGGGGAAGGTGCTAGCCTTTTAAATATCTGAATCAACAGGAGAATTTAGAAACCGGGTGATTTCTGTAGTGGCTGAATACAATCTTATTGCCTATATATACTAACCGAAGAGTTTGGTATGAGTTGGAGGAAAAAACATCCACAAAACCATAATAGTCCAATTTGCACTTATTATGGGATTAAGCTTTTTGTATCAGGAAAGACATCTTGCCCAAAACCGTGTCATATTGGGAGGGGGGGTAATTCAGAGAGTGAGAAATAGTTCCTGTTTCATTTGAAGTTACTGGGTTTCTTATTACAATGAAACTCATAAACCTGATTCTTGGAGCACCAGGCTTCGGACATTTGTTCCTCCCACCCCCATCCTCGCAAATATTCTGGTCCAAACCCGTCTAGTCAACCTTATTGGTATCATATGAACTCTCTGCTCCGTTTAATGCAGACGCCTGTAATTCCCACATGTATTTATTCCCATCCATCTCCTAATCTTTGCTGTTTCTCTTCTACCTGAATGCAATTCATTCCTTAGGCCCTCTCTACCAATACAAATATTATGAGGGAGTAAGACAAAGGTAGCTGATTTACACAGGTGTGTCAGGGCAGGCTTCTGTAGCGAAGTGACATGCAAGCTGAAACCTGAAGAACAGATGAGCCTTAGCCAGATGAAGAATGAGGAAGAACATCCAGGCAGAGGGAACAGCATGCGCTAAAGCCCTGAGTGGACAAAAGAGCCTGGAGCATTTAGGAAAAGAAGGGAAGGCTGCAGCAGGCAGTAGTGATCAGGGGGCGATGTGGAGTTGCTGGGGCCGGATACAGGGACGCCTCTGGCTATTTTATTGAGTTTTAGATTTTTCCCAGGTGCACTTGGAAGTAGGTTTCAGCAGGAAGGTGAGAAGGTCTTACATACATTTTCAGAAGATATCTGGCTGCTTGGGTTGGACAGGTAAGGGAGAAATTCCCTGAAATAGTTAGTAGGCTGACTAAGAGGTCCGGGCAGTGGTGCCATGGAATAGCAGTAGCGGTAGCAGTAGAGGGGGCAAAACGTGGGCAGATTCAGATTTGACTTTGGAGGAATGCGAAACAGGATTTGCTGATGGATTTGATATGGGGAAGAGGAGGGAGAGGTCATTGATAGCTTGGATCTCAGGGCATGACCTAGTGAAGCCAGTTTGGAGCTAAAGACAGAGTTGCAGTGTGTATAACCAGGAGGCACTTGATTTCTTGACCTATGGAATGGTTATCTGTCCCCTGAAGCCTCACTTTACTTATTTTCAGATCCTTGGTGTTATCACCAAGGACTCAAGCTCCTAGAATTCTAGACATACGAGGGTCAAATTTGACAGCTTAATATCTTTGATACCAGGGACCAAGTCTCACACTTCCAAATTGTCTTTAAGTGCAGTTCCCAGCACAGAGTAGGTGCTCATGAAGTTAATTTTAGGTTAACTTATTATTGTTTAATTAATGGCAAATGATTGCTTGATGATTTGCTTGGTGATAAGGATTATGTTTTTCACTCTTCTCCATGGTAGGCACATTGATAGGCCTGTGAGAATACATAGACATCTAACAGAAGCTGCATGTTCAGTATTTGTCCTAATTGAATATTGAGGGTAGGATGGGAGAAAGAACATTCATAAACCTCAGTGTGCATCAGAGAAAAAGATGTGCATGCCCATTACGCTTGTTCCTGGCTCTCCTTTTGGGTTTTGCCTGACTACAGAAAGAGTATATTCTCATATTTTTTCCTCTGCCACTCTCTAAGTTGAGTGGGGCAGTGTTGAAGAAAGCAATTGTTCTGATCCTCTTTAAAACAGTCAGGAAGACTTTATTTAGAGCTATCGCGACAGGTGTCAAGACTGTCACAGTAGGAGAGAGAGATCAGGCTTATCTCTGAATTCGACAAGAACAGTTGGGGATTTACAGCCAAGAAGCAGGTGAAGGGGGTTGGTGGATGATGGATTACTAACAGGAGACATCAAAGGTAGGGGAAGTTTCTTGCTAAATCTGTTCGTTCCTGTTAGTAATCCTGATAGATTCTTGCTGAAGGCAGGCCAGGGGGTCGGATATCACCTGAGGGAGGGTGAAGGATGAGAAATTGGATCAGATATAGAGGGTGGTCAGATATTGAGGGTGGTGATTCTCTCTAAACTGACTTAGAATTCTTGCTACAACTAGGCTATGCAGTCCTGGCAAGGGCAGGGGCCAAAGTCCAGATCTAGTGGAGAAGAGGGCTCTGAGGAGATTGACTCAAGTTTTGCCAGAGAGTCTTTGTCAGCAGGCTTTGCCTCTGGGGCCTGTGGTTGTCCTGCAGTCATCCACAGCTGCCAGACTGGCCACGGAAGTCCTGCAGGCAGATCTAAGCTGTTCTCCAAACGACTTCATCAGTAATAAAGCTGACATTTTTACCTGCAACTGTTTGACAGCTGTCTGTATCTCAAATGGCTAAGAACTCAGGTGGAGAACATGGACATTTATTCATATTCATTGACTCTCTAAGAACACCGATGCATATGTCTAGAAATGTTGATGCATTTACCTGATTTTTTTAGTTTGTTGTTTGTTTTTTGTTTTTTGCAGCATAGGACAAGAGAGCTACAGAACTACAGTTGTAACTACATTACACCAGGCCCTGTGTTAATTTCTTTAGACATGTTATCTCCTTTATTCTCAAAATGATACTGAAGAGGTCAACATCACCATAAAAATCTATAGCAGTGCCAGAAACTTTATTCTAATTTTTAAAAAACGTATCAGCTGATCCCAGGTATAAAAGGAGGGAACAGAAATTTCCATATGTTCTATTATTGCACTCATCACTGACATATTGTGCAAATGAATATGAGTTTGGGATGGTATATACTCAACTTGACATCTCAGGTAGAGTTTGGCTAAAGTGTAAGCTAAGCAAATGCAAATTAGAAACTCTATGCCACCAGCAGTTCATTTTACTGATTCTGTGAAAAACAAGTGACCTACTGTATTCTACTTTTACTGCTCCAATTATTCTCATTTACGGTATATTTCAGATTTTCTTGAATATAACTTCTCTGAAAATAATGAAACTAAAACGAGGTTTCTTAGAATATCATATTGAGATGATTTAATATTTGACCAAACTAAAACATACCCAATGATCAGACAATTACTGTCTTAGAGGGGAAAATTAGCAATGATTTGGACTTTAAAAAAACATTGCAATTTATTCCTACAATTTTATCTTTTCTCTGAGAGCTGCTGTCTTCTCTTCCACAACTGAAGGTGACTGGTTTCCCCCTTTTATACATCCTTTCTGCCATATTTTGTTTGTGGACTTAAGACACTACACTCTCTTTAGCTGCCTGACATGTATTTCTGGGTTCTCAGAGTAGCAGTAGAGATCAGTCATTTTTACGTATTGAAAGTATTAAAGTGAGCATAGTCTTTACACAGCAAATTCATGTCTAGGAATAAAGTCAGTTCTAACACAATCACTGTGTTCCCGTGCATTATTAAAAATCACAGTGTAAAAACTAGTGATTATAGGAATGGAGCTTGAAACCTGGACAGTTTCAGAATCACAATTACAAGATTATTTTTTTCAATGATACAGATATCTTAAAACCTATGAGATTAATTAATCTCAGTTTACAGATGAGAAAATGGAAGCTACAGAAATTACCCTAGAATTCAGTCAAGGTTCATCCAACTCCCCAAACTGGTATTCTTTCCATTACACCACCCAGTCTTCCTGAAATACCTGATTCTCATATTACAATAAACAGTGAGACACATCCCCACACAGACCACTATCACCACCACCACCATCACCAAATATTTCCAAATGCAGATAAAAACAAATGAAGGGAAATGAGACATGTACGTGAAAACTTTATAGACTGTACGGCCCTATTCACCATCTTTTATGGCATTGATACTGTGATGTGAATGTAGAGATTTGCTGCTTTGAAAACCTTGATTTTTCCCTATTGTGGCCCTCAGCTGTCTGGATATGGCAGTATTTCTTGAGCTGGCAAAAAAAATCTCATTTTCTGCAGTATGTGAATCCACACAAAGGTATTTATCCCAAACAGCTACTTCCTCCTTTACAAAGGACTGATTTGGAATTCACTTTGGTTGTGATGCCACAGGTGTTTTAGATTTTGACGACAGCTTCCAAGTAGGGGTTTGATGAGCTCCCTGTGTTACCTGCCTGGTGAGCTTTTGCCAGGTTGAATAAACTCATTCATCCAGGAAATGGTCTTGCAGTTGAAAAGATGTGAAGCACGAATGCTTTGTCACTTGAGTTTGCCTGTTTTCCTTTTATCTTCTATGCTCCCTGCCATGAGCCTCCACAATGTCGTACTTCATTAGGAGAGATGAATGCCAAGACATTAAGATACAGATCCTGCTTCTTCAGTTGACTAGATTAACATATTAAACAGCCTATTCTGTTAAGATGTTTCCAGCTAAAATTAGTATTTCCTTTCTCATTATCCTAGTTGTGATTTCATGTGGTTATTTTTCTCCTGGCGGTGTTCCCTCCATCTTACTCTACCCCTGTCATCTATACACTGCTGATAGACTGATCTGTTGCAAATGAGAATCTCATCATTTCATCCCCCTGCTTAAAGCTGGTGCAACTAAACTTATCCTTCAATATTCAGGCAATGTTCACTCCCCAAGAAGAGATGACCACTTCCTGGTTCACTGAACCCCACACGTACCTCTCACTTGATCTCTACCTACAGTATGTGCAGCTCTTTGTTTAATTGTCCATTGCTGTTTGAGTTCAGGGACTATGTCTTTTTCAGTATTTAGCATCAGAATCTCATGTATGGCTGTCCCATCATATGTGCAAAGGAAACATTAGCTGAAAATATTAAATAAATTAATAAAATATTAAATGAATGATTGAGAGTGGCGAAACATCAATAGAAGGTGAAGGTGCAGGAGTCAGAGAAGCAGGATATCTAACTGCCAACCATAGCCTCTGATGAGAGTTAATGAAATTGCTGGGATTTCCTTAAAATGATAGGTAGCTAGTAGTCTTTAATGCAGCCTTTCCTTGTTTGCAGACAGTCCTTGGTGTTTGAATTCATGGAATATCTCAGAGACTATGTCATGGAATATCTCTGCCTACAAGTGTGTAAAGAATGTTTTATGATGATAAAGACAATGAGTGTAGGATGTGACCTAATCCCTCTTTACCTGAGAGCTTTAGGGAAAGATCATCTTATTATGTAAATAATACTTAGGATTTAAAAAAAATTCATTTTTCTGAAGATAGCCCAAATGCTTGAAACTGCCTTTCCTCTGAGGCTCTTAAGAAGTAGTAAAAACTCGAGATAAACCAAAATTATTCAAGATTTTATAGATCTCTCTGAACTGCCTTTTCCTTTTTCTTCCCTAGAGGAATGTCTAAGAGAACATTTTTCATTCTTTTCTACCCAAATTATGTTCAATTTGAATAATAGGGAAAATAGTATGGAGTAATCTAAAACTTTAATATAAATGGGAGATAGAATTTTCAAATTAATAATCTTAAAAGCTAATTTCAACTATTCAATTATAACAAATGCATTATCCTACTAATATGATATATATGGGTCATATATATATACATTCATATATTAATATAGAGAGATATGAAAAGAGATTGGAAGATTGCTTAATAGATATTTTTAAAGTTACTGGTAAAAGAGAGTGTCATATAGCCCAATCATTTTTAAATGACACAATTATATCTGGGTAATGTTTTATGTTGGATGATAACTTTGTGTTAGGCCTTAAGTTACCCCAACATTCCTGAAATGAGAGAGAGAAACATGATGTTTAATAATTGGTACCTAAGTCTGAAAGTTTCCTTTAACCATAATTTGAATAATTCCTTTCTAATTTAAAGAAAATATTTCATATCTTGTTAGTGCCCCTTCATTCTTCAGCCAACTTTTTAGAACAAAGCAAGTTGAACTATTCATAACTTGAAGTTTACATGGACACTAAGGAGAAAGATTTATCTAAAGGCAATGGAGGTGATTCAGCGGAAAGAGACATGGGACCTGAACTAAATGCATCCCCGAAGGGTCGTCAATGAAGCCAACCTGAAAATGATAGAATTCATTTTACATCAGACACATGAATAAATCTTTCTTTTTTCCAAAAAACATGTGAAAACATCAATATTCTAGCTTTGCATCCCAAGAAATTTCCCAAAAAATCATGGCTCATTATTTCTTTCCTTTTAGATGAAGTCTCATATGTCCAGCTTGCTCACTTGACCTCTCTTCTATGTCTCAATTTTAACACCCAAAACTAACAGTTTAACCCCCAAAGGGATCCTCTTCCACATCCCCCACCTTAAAAGGGACATAATCCCTTCTTACATTCCCCAAAACCACTCAGCAGACCTTACACACTTGGATTATATTTGGCTTATGTCAAGACATGTGAGGCTTGAAATATGTTTTTGTCTACCTCAAATTATTAATTTCTCAGATTTGAAGGATAATTCTCATTGTATCCATCACTGGGTACAATGGATTCATTAAAGGGAACCAGTCTGGCATGAGTTTGAGATTTAGAATCAGACCTATTTGGTTTGAATCCTAGCTCTGCTGTGTATATTCGGGCAAATGAATTCATCTCTCTGAGCATTAGTTATGTTATCTGTAAAACTGGTTTTATAATACCTACCTCATGAGGTTATTTCATGGGTTATGAATTTAGCGTATACAATTATTGATACAACTATTTCTATTAATATGTACTAAATAAAAGATCTTCAAATTATTCTTGCTCCCTGTACCTTCTTCATAGGTAATCTGCACAGTTTGAAAGACATACCAATTATTCTCATCCCTTCTGCATATTCCATTTGAACGGAGAATAGACTTTAAAACTGAACTTTAACTGAAGGAAGCTAGAGAAAAAGGATAGAAGGAGGACAAATATGCCAACCAATCACCATGGGACACCCAGGTTCATACCATATAGATGAGCAGAAAGAAAAAGTAAGTATCATTAGCCTTCGATGTAGTGGTTGCTTGATTTCTAATTGCTTTTAATTTGCTCAAGTTGTTCATAAAATATCTTCTTTGGGAGGAATTAGTTGCGTTTATCTGCTTCTTAGAGGGAAGGTGTTGGAGGAGGACATCCAGAGGATGTGACCGCTGGTTGACCTGTGAGCTGGACCTGGGTGATAGGAGGCTCCTCTTCCCCTTCCCTGTCCTTGGAATGCACTTTGTGCCCACTGTTCCTGCACTTGGAGCCCTTTTCAAGGATGCGACCTTGAGAGAACAATGTGTGGTTGAGATAATCAGGATTGAGTACATGACTGAACCTAGTTAAGGCCTCTACATACCCTTTTAAGATTCTGGAGGGCAGTGCGGAGATCTATTCATCTTGTGGCAGCACAAGATGAGCCTCTTAGGTAAGTTCCTTTGCTCAATAAACCTGCCACCTGTCAATCTGGAGTGATCTACATCTTTCTTCTGTCTTTTCTTGCACTCCGCGCGTGCCAGTTTCAGACTTCACCCGGCAATCTCCCGAGTTTTCAAACCAACAGATGGATATCTTCATGTTTTGTGCCATAATTCTTTTCAGTATATCTTTTAACTTTACCTCATTCAGAAAGAAGATAAAATGGATACTGCAAACATAGTAGGTCAAATTAACTCATACTTTGTTTAAAATTACAAACATGGTGAGAGACTGCATGAAGCTGATCTTAGATGGTGAGGAGACTGAGATATTCTTGAGGTTCCTCATTTTATTGACAAATTATAAAGCTAAAAATAATGCAACCAACCATTTGGCTGCCCTTACCTTCAGGCAAAACTGCTCCTAGATCACCTTGGCAGAAGGATTGTTGAGCTCATTGCTTCCAAAATATTGTATGTCAAAGGTACATTTGTAGACCAAAGTTTGGTGAGCTTTACCCTTCTTGTATTCTTTTTCTTTAAAGAATAACCATTGTCTTTTAATGCCTACTTTTTAACAAGTGACTATGAAATGTTGCAGATGAATTTATTTGTAAAGAGGGAGCATAAGACTATTCACCAACCAATCAAAAATATTACAAGAACTAATGAAGTAATGCACCTCTGTCCTCAGAGAAGAGGTAATAAGTATGAAGTCAGCAGATGATAAAGGCATTACCCTTTGACCTCATATTACCCATCACACTATTTTATTATTACACATAGTTAAGGACTAGGTATAATTTTCAAATCCAAATAATATACATATCCACTTTAAAGATGCATCAATGGGCTGTAAAAATCTCTCTTCACAGGCATTAATTTCTACAAATTCTTCCTTGATTAATACACTACAATAATAATAATTTATATGGTTAACAATTATTTAGTGCTTATTACATGCCAGATACTCTGATAATTATTTTACATGCCTAATTCTCACAAAATTTTGTTAAGGTAGGTATTTCTAAGCTGTGTTTCCCAGATGAGGAAAGTGAGACTTGAAGAAGTTAGGTGACTTTCTCAAGATCTCTGCAGCTTAGTTTGTGATGAAGGTATGTTTTGAGTTCAGGTTTACTTGATTCTGAAACCTTTGATCTTGGCAACTAGTCAGAAATCAGCAGAGGAAAGCTGATGGGGGGTCCAATGTAGGAGTGTTTTTAAGTAATACTATTCTTTGTGTATTTCTGTAAGCATTTGATTAACAAAAGCAACATGAATTTAGTAAGCTATTTACCTGTATGTTTTCTTTGAATGCTTGTAGTTGTGACCCTTTCTGCTGGTGAGTGCCACTGGGAGAGAATAATAGCCGAGGAGATAACTTAAGTGCTTTACTGCTATAGAGCCAACAAGAAGGCCTAGACTAAGAGAAACTGGGATGTGTGAACACTGATGCTGCTACATAAATTAAATGTCACTCGTTAATTCAACAAAGCAGTAAAAACTATTATAGTCCAAATAAGATTTTAGATTTAAAAAACACAAAAAAAGACAGCATAAATTCTCTGTCATTTACAAGTTCATATTCTAGTGTGTATGGCAAGAGAGGAATTAATAGGTATATAAATTAATAATTGCAATAATAAGATACATTCCATAGTAGAGGCATGGAAAAAAGTAATCTGTGCACACATAGAAGGGGTACACATAGAAGGGAGTGTTTAACTGGTTAGAATTTCAAAAATTATTCTAGAGAAATTTATAGTTGAGTGTGAGATGGAGTCCTTCAGGTGACATGGAGAGGTGTGAGATGATGGGCATCCCAGAAAGAAGAAATAATGTGTGCAAAGGCATTGGTAGACTCTAAGTAGTTTGGTGTGGCTGAAATGTCAAGGGTCCCAGTACCTACTCATACACATCTTGGACTGTTGTAGCCAAAACACCACACCTGCCATGATTTGCCTCTCTCTCTCTCTCTCTCTCTCTCTCTCTCTCTGTCTCTCTCTCAGTTTACTTTATGGAATTGGCTCACCTGATTGTGGGATTGTGGGAGCTGGTGAGTGTGAAATCTGTAAGGCAGGTCAGCAGTCTAGAAATTCAGTTGAGAGTTGATGCTGCAGTATTGATCCAAAATCTGCAGCTGGGTTTCTGTGTTGTGGTCTTGATGCCAAATTGCTTCTTCCTTGGGAAACCTCAGGTTTTTCTCTTAAGGCATTCAAATGATTGAATGAGGCTCACCCACATTATGGAGAGAAGAATCTGTCTATTGGTTACAAAGTCTATTGGTTACAAATCTTAATAACATCTAAAAACTATCTTCACAGTAACATCTAGACTGATGTTTGGCCAAACCCTGGGCACCATAGCCTAGCCAAGTTGACACAAAAAATTAACCATGATACTTGCTAAAGAAAAATCAGCTTCTTCCTCCTTTTTCTTACTAGTACTGAGTCCAAGTCTGGTATAGATACAGAGCATATATCACTTACTTGAAGCCCAGATGGAAGGATTTCAAGTCTTCAGAGGACCAGGAGGGCAAACTAGACATGAGTTGGAACAGGTGTTAAATGAGTCAACTAAAAACTCATTTGGTTGCTCAGCAACCACTCAAACTCTTCCCACACTTAAACTTTCAAACAAGAACAAGAACAATAAGAACAAGAACATGAAAGCAAGAACAATGCGCTTAACATAATTCAGCTATCCTTTGTGCAAATAAAAACCTACCTATTCTCTCCTCAAAAGGGAAGCCCCAAATCTCATCTGTTTCTGTATCTATTTCTGGGTAATGTTCATTTCTAAACTAGTGTAGTTACAATCACATCTTGGTATTTTGTAAGCTGTAGACTAAATTACATTGTTACCAGCAAGTAATTCATCCTACATAAATTAGCAGGAGAAAGGTATATAGGAAAAATAGAATCAATCTCTTTCTCTCTCAGAAGAAAGTAGGGTTGAGTACCTTAGTCCTCATTTCTGCAACTTTTTATGAGACTTTAGTTAATATTTGTAACTGGTCATAAGTTTATGCTATTACATGTAACATTCTTCATCACTAGCCATTCTTAAATGAGATTACTACTCATGAATTTCTGGCCTTTTTTTTCTAATATTACCATTTTAATCTATAAAATCTTTTTTATACCACTTTTTTGAATCAAATAAATTTTGCTATATAACATTTCCATTATTATTTATCCCAAAGTATTTTTTTTAATTCTATGATTTATTTTTCACTAATGAGATATTTAGAAGTAATTTTAAAAAAATTCTCCAGTGTCTTGGTAATGATTTTTTGAATATGACATCTAAAGCACAAGCAACAAAATTAAAAATTCGCAAGTGGCATTACATCAAATTAAAAAGCCTACACAAAGCAAAATAAACCATCAACAAAGTGAAAAGACAACCTATGGAATGGGAAAAATATTTGCAAACCATATGTCTGATAAGGGGTTAATATCCAAAATATATAAAGAACTCATAACACTCAATAGCAATAATAAGGACCTACTGTATAGCACAGGGAACTCTACTCAATACTCTGTAATGACCTATATGGGAAAACAATTTAAAAAAGAGTGGATGTATAACTGATTCACTTGCTATGTGCCTGAAACTAACACAACATTGTAAATCAACTATACTCCAATTTAAAAAAAAAGAACCAAAAAAAAAGGATAAGTAAGTACTGGGGATATAATACACAACATGATGACTATAGCTAACACTGCTGTATTACATACAGAAAAGTTGTTAAGGGAGTAAACCTTAAGAGTTCTCATCACAAGGAGAAATTGTTTTTCCTTTACTTTTCTTTCTTTTCTTTTTACTGTATCTTTATGAGAAAATGGATGTTAGCTGAACCTGTTGTGGTAATAATTTCACAATATGTGTAAATCAAATCATCCAGCTATATGCCTTAAACTTACACAGTGATGTATGTCAGTTATTTCTCAATAAAGCTGGTGAAACTGCATATAATTAATGTACAAAATTTGGTGAATTTGGACATATGTATACACTTACGTTACCATGACCAACTTGAACATAAACATCACCTCCAAAAAAAAATTCTTCATGTACATGGGGATTTTCATTTACCTTTTTGAAACTGATTAACTGCATGTGGTTAAAGAATATGGTGGATGGTATATTTTTGAATTTTTATATTATATTATAGATTATATCAGATAATTGAGAGGAACATGTTGAAAACTCTTCCTATGACCATGGATTTGTCAAATTTCCCTATAGCTCACCCAACTTTTGATTTACATATTTTGAAGTTATTTTCTTTTGATTGTTATATCTTCTTAGTGAATTGAAACTTTCATCATTGTGCGGTGACCCTCTGTATTTATCTTAGTCTTCTGATGTTTTGCCTCCCTAACACCATTTCTATGTTCCTATGTAGAAAGAAGAATCCTTCTTTCTTGTGGGGAATCCATTCCATATGCTTTCGAGTGGGACAGCCTCTGCTTTCATCCTGTCCCCATTCTCAGGGATGACTTGTGTTTTCTTCCTAGATTCTTAAAAATCTCTGTACTCTTCACTATTCAGATTTGCCTTAGTGAGCTTATTGCTGTTTGCATTGCATTCATTTCCCTGTGGGTATTATTTTAGTCTTTAATTGGTTCTCTCAGTTCTACAGTCTTACTAATTCTTTTGTTTCTTCATCTCATTTTTGAAATCTTCTGTCACTGAATTCGTGTTGTTGTTCTTTTTAAATATTCTTCTAGTGTATAGGGCACTTGTAGGAAAAGTTCTATTTCTTTGGATATAATTGTTTCCATATAAGGCTCTACATTCATTCTTTAAATAATACGTTTCTTTATTTCTTTTTCTTTTGTGTGTGTGTTGACATTCTTAGAATTGAGGCTTTGCCGTTTCTTTTTTCTCTTACTCATTTATAACACAAATAGTCTAATTAAGATATTCCTTCAGCTTTGATATAAAGTGGATGTCCCTCTTCCAAGAATTGTCTGTGACAGTTTGAGGTTCATAGCCACTTTCTCTGGCAGAAAGCATCAAGCTTCCTATCTTTTCCCAACGCAGAATGCAGCCCCAAAACTTAGCTTCTACAGAGAGAGTCAGGAACAGGTGTATATTTTCACTCTTATTTCATCATCTCTCCCTAAAATCTGTTTCACTCCCTTACAATTCAGAGAGGGGAGAACATACTAAGTGACTTTCGTCTGTCTTATTTGTGGAGTTCCCGAGGAGAGGGGTGTAGCAGGGAGACACTTTCCTTGGAGATCTTTGTATTCCACTCCTCATAATCCTCTGCTTACCTACCAGAATTTTACTTCCTGTTAAGATTTTCTCATACTTATTTTTTTCTTTTGCTTTGTTAATTGCCTTTTTTCTTGAGTTTTTCTCTCATTTAATATGGTCAGTATGACAGCCCCTGATAGATTTTGGTGCCTTATTAAGGAAAGATTTAATAAAATTAAGTTGTAGATGAGTTTGAGAAAAATTCTGGAAGGTTCTTTGGACATATTACATACACACATATTTACAAATCACAACCTTTTCTCACAAACCTTTTCATCTGCTTTTTTTGCAGAGTGGTTGGGGGTGTGTTTTCAATGAGGTTTTCTTTAAGGTATGGCCTATTTATCTTCTTTCTTTGTTTATAATTTTTTCTCTGACGGGAGGTAAGGTTAGGAGCCTGCTGAGTCATACTGATCTTTCTGGCTGTACTGATCTGGTACACCTTTCTTTAAATATTTGGAGCTGACATGTCAGTTTCCTCCTTGCAGGGTTTGTTGTTGCTGTGTCCCTAAGATTTGGGAGAGATGGAAAAATTAATATCCAGCCTCACCTTCTTTCTTACCCATGATTTTTAAACATGGTGTGGTTTTGACATTTATCCCAATTAAAAAATACTAACAATCTGACACAAGAGCAAGTGGCCATTTATCTAAAGTATGCAAGTTGCAACTCTACTTAGTAGCAAAGAAAAGGAGATGAGCTTGAGGTAATGTTGTGTGGCTGTTTTTCCTAATAGCACCAGGATGCTACTGGGAACAAATTGCATGTCTGAGTAAAAAGACAATTTATTAACATTCGACATTAACTTCGCTTTAAGAGAAATGCACATAGGTTTATCATGTCATTTCAGTGAGCAACCTAGTAACTGGAAGAAAAAATAGTTACCAGAACATCAAGAAAAAAATATAATCTGGGTTTTAAAACAACATCTAGTAAGCATGACTATAGAGATATTCAAACACCGAAAAGATAGCAAAATTCTCATCAAATTATACAGAATAAAACTCAGAGAAATGAAGCATACATGAAATCTTGAGAGCGTTCCAACTAGAAGAGCTAGCATTGATTTTTTTTCTAGGTGTTAGATTCACTGTCCATATATTATTGTTCTACTTGCGAGTAATCTATTTCTCGTCTTTATTCATGTATGTACTATACTTCTCTGTGCAAACCAGTGATACAGCTTTATAAGATTCCAGTCACTCTATTTGAAATAAGAATGGAAGCAAGTAAAAAAGATAAGTTGAAGGGCAAAAGAAATATAAATAAGTTTAAGAACTCATTAAGGTCTCAGGTATAAATACAATTCCTTTTCCGTGTTCTAAAAATAAAAAGTCTTGAAAATAGGATAAACATGGGAAAATTCAAATGGATAATTATTTGCAGTAAAGGAAAATGAGTTAAAATAACAGAGTATTAAAGTTTATATTCTTATGTTCTCTGGATTTCTCTTGATTCTTTAATGTCTACCTTCCCACCCCCCTGCCTAATCTTAGAAAAGATAGATGGGTAAGAGGAAAAAAATAAGTGTGAGGTTTTTTCTGCCTTAATGGTAGCTAAGGAAGCAGACCCCTATATACTACAGCCTCTGCCTGGTAGAACCCTACAAATTCACCTCATGAGAAACTCAGGCCCCCTTCTGACTCTTTCCCTCTCTTAAACCAGAAACAAACATATTCCAAATTCTCAGTGCCATCTGGTACCCTGGCCATATCACATTGTAGATCATATTTCTGTCTCTACCATCTTCACCTGAGTTTATTTAAAATACAAAATATCATAAAGTAAACATTCAAGGCAGCCTGGAAGTGGCAAAGTAAGGAACATAATGTCATGTATTATATCAATATTTTCTACACTCCTATGGACCACACTCAACAGAGGAAGCTCAGACTTTCTCAAATCTTACTCTGTAAGCTTTGCCCATCATCTTATGACTCACAGTTTCACCCCTCCCAGCCCCAACCTGCCAGTTCCTTCCCCTGTGTTCTTTGGAGCTCATGGTCTGTCATTAGCAAAATCTGTACACTCAGCCTCTTCTCTCAACATTCCCTTCAGCTGGGTGAGATAGCAGAACCTCTCAGTTCCCTGAGGACACGACTTCCGTCACAACCTTCTCACTGGGTGATTGTTTTCTCCTGCACTGGCCCTGGCTAGAGGCAGGGTAGGTACTCTTGTTCCTCTTCTTCTAAGTCATTTCTCCTTCTCTCCACCTGAAGAATCCCAACCTCTTTAAACACAGACCAGCAGACAACAAAATCTTTGCTTGGCCAAATGTCCCTCTCCAGCTTCTGCCTCATATCTTTGTTCTCTTTTAATAAATGTTTTGGGAGACTAGTGTCTACATTTCCTGCTTCCACTACTTCACTTCTCACTCACTGAGTGTCCATCACAATCAGGCCTTTACTGTCAGCCTTTTACTGAAGTTGCTATTGTCAAAGTCAATCTCCCCATTGACTTTACTTAGCCAACTCAATAGTCAAGTCCAATTTCTCATCTTGCTCTACCTTCTGCTTCATTCAACACAGTCGATCATTCCCTTCTTCTTGAAATCCTTTCTTCACTCAGCTTACAGGACACTAAACTCTTCTGGTTCTCACTAGATAGGCTTTTCCAATCTCCTTCTCTAGCTCCTCTTCTCTTCCTGAATTCTAGGTTTTGGAGTGACCCAAGATTTGAAATTTTTCTTCTTTCTATCTTCACTCTCTAGTTGACCACATCCAGACACCCAGCTTTGAATACCAACCATCTGCCAACATTTTCCACCTTCATATTTCTAGACAGTCCTCTTCTCTGAATTTCTGAATAATATATTTAACTATCTACTCCATATTAACACTTATCTAAAAACCAGAGCTCTTGATTCTGTCCCAAAACTCCCTTAGTCTTTCCATCTTTGTAAATGTCATTTCTCTTCCTCCATTTGCTCAGGCCTCTCCTACATTTCTTCCAATCGTCAGCAAGTCCTGTTGGCTCTACCTTCAATCTATATCCCGAATTACCTCCATGACTACTATCATTCTTCAAGCCATTATCATTTCTCTCCTGGACTGTTGGAATAGGTTCCTAACTCATGCCCCTGCTTTTGACTTTGTCACCCTGATGTATCTTCTTCACGTGAGATCCAGAGTGATAATTCTAACGTGGAAATCACACAACGTCACGGCTGAATCTTCAGTGCCTGCAGCACTTTCTGGTACATAGTTGGCACTCAAGAAATACTTGTTGAATGAATGAAAAAGAAATGTTTTTTAGGGAAAGGGGTTAAATACAATTGTTCTAGTATGTATGTATATATTAGTTCCTTTAGTGGCCCAGTCTCATTATCACTCATAAACTGCCTTCTTAAATTTTGGGGAAATTATTAACTCTCTGTCATTCTTCCTTACCAGCTAACAGATTAGTGCCCCTGAATGTGTCATTGAGAGTAGCCTTGTGAGTTTACTACAGTGGAGAGCATGGGTGTTGATGTTCTCCCTGTTGCTGTCCACCGTCCAATAAGGGAATTCACTGACATGAACCACTCCATTAATTTAAGAGGCTATACCTTCATGATACTTAAAATCACTTTTCAGGAAACAGCACATTTGTGCTGCAACTCAAAGAGTCAGGCATTTAGAGCCTATAATATAAATCTAACTATAATAGGCAAGGTTGGAGAGGGTTGGCAGAGGGGATTTATAGACTGGTAAGAGAACGTGTGCTGCTCCTGAGATCACACAATATACTTAACCCACCAATATACAGAATCAGTCCTAACCTTGACATTCATTATTTAGAATGTAGATATCTTAGGAGATTAGCATTCAGATTGGGTTCAGTAGTTTATCAATTTTTCTAAAGTGCACGTATGACAAAATGGGAAAAACCAGAAGTCTCTATTTTCTCTTTTTCCTGGTAAAACTAAACTTCTTGTCATCAATCCACTGACTAGTTAATTAACAAGAGCTGAATTAAGCCCCCAGGCCATGAAGCATTTTATTTGCCTTGGAATCCCAATCCAGTTAAATGCCAAGTCTCTGGGGAGAGATGCTATCTTGCTACACTATACTCTAGGTAAACTGTTGGGAATTAGAAAGAACAAGGGAAGCCCAGAAAGAAGAAGTAGCTTTTGGCCCAAGCACCACTTTGGCAAGACTGAGCTCGATGTCTAAGCTTGTCAATCTCCATTAAGTACTAAGAAAAAGAAAGGTTGAGGAAAAAGCAATTTATGTCTCTGAAAACCCTCTTATATGTAACATAAGGCAAACCAAATTGGTATAACAATACAGGTTAGTCTTGCTCTGTTCCTGTGACCTTGCTGGAACGAATGGGAAAAAATAACAGAAAGCTGCGGCCTTTTCACTAAATGTATTTTAAGATCATGAACTACTTCAGTATGTAAGAGAAAAGCATAACACTTTTCAGTGTGAAACAACAGGTGCCAAGATTTTATGGCTTCAGGGTCAGCATCCTGAAGAAAATTTAGTCACAAAAAAGAGCAGAAAATTTAGTCTATAATTAGCGCTCCAACTTCTAATATTTTTGGCTTTATCTGATGCCAGGAGGCCCCTGGTTAACTATGGCAGGTCTAGTATTCAGAAAGAAACAGAGTCAAGGCTGGTGTTCTGTGCAGTACTAATAGCTGTTCCCATTAAATAGCTTTGGGATGTTTCATTGGGGATGCCAACGTTAATTGCTGCTGAACTTGATGCCAATCTAGGGATATTTAAAAGGCTCAAGAACACTAATCATTAGAAAAATGCAAATCAAAACCACAATGAGGTATCACCTCACACTGTTCAGAATGGCCATCATCAAAAATCTACAAACAATAAATGCTGGAGAGGGTGTGGAGAAAAGGGAAACCTCTTGCACTGTTGGTGGGAATGTAAATTGATACAGCCACTATGGAGAACAGTATGGAGGTTCCTTAAAAAACTAAAAATAGAACTCCCATACAACCCAGCAATCCCACTACTGGGCATATACCCTGAGAAAACCATAATTCAAAAAGAGACATGTACCACAATGTTCATTGCAGCACTATTTACAATAGCCAGGACATGGAAGCAACCTAAGTGTCCATCAACAGATGAATGGGTAAAGAAGATGTGGTACATATATACAATGGAATATTACTCAGCCATAAAAGGAAACAAAATTGAGTTATTTGTAGAATTGTAGTTATTTGTAGGTGGATGGACCTAGAGTCCGTCATAGAGAGTGAAGTAAGTCAGAAAGAGAAAAGCAAATACTGTGTGTTAACACATATATATGGAATCTAAAAAAAAAAAAAATGGCTCTGATAAACTTAGGGGCAGGACAGGAATAAAGACGCAGACGTAGAGAATGGACTTGAGGACGTGGGGCGGGGGTTAGGGGAAGCTGGGACGAAGTGAGAGAGTGGCACTGACATATATACACTACCAAATGTAAAATAGATAGCTAGTGGGAAGCAGCTTCATAGCACAGGGAGATCAGCTCAGTGCTTTGTGACCACTTAGAGGGGTGGGATAGGGAGGGTGGGAGGGAGGGGATATGCGGATATATGTATACATATAGCTGATTCACTTTGTTATACATCAGAAATCAACACAACATTGGAAAGCAATTATACTCCAATAAAGATGTAAAAATAAATAAATAAATAAATACAAAAAAAAAAAAAAAACCACCACCAACAACAGAACTGAATCACTGTGCTGTACACCTGACACTAAGTGTAAATCAACTCTACTTCATTTTAAAAATAAATAAATAAAATAAAAATTAAAAGTTAAAAAAATAAATAAATAAAAGGCTTGCTTTGCTTCAATACCTTTCACCTTCTTTGAGTCACAGTTAAGGATGACACATTTGTGTATCAGGTGCAGGTGAGTGGCAGTTTATGCTAGTTAGGAATTTATTGAAGGAATTTAAAGTCTTTCAAAATCTACATTCTTTGCTTAAAGAGATTCATGTTCAATCCAGTGGCAGAAATCATGAATATAATCAATTATTGAAAAGAGAAGGTAGCGTGTTGCTGAAAAATGAAAAGAGAAATAATAAAATCAGGGGAGTCCTGTGATAAGGCAAAGGACTGCTCCCAGGGCCCAGACCCAGCAATGAAAGGGATTATTATTAGTGAGCGTGAGACCAGGCCAAAGACTCTTTGCTCACGGTCTGGCAGAGGTAGAGAAAGACTGGGACAAAGACTGAGGCAGCAGATGATGCATTGGACTTAGTAAGGGTGACATGTAAATGTAAGTTAAGCCACATGCTTGTTTGTGCAGAAAGTAAAGCACAGATAAAAATATGGAAACAAAACTTAGTATTTTGCCCCAAACAGAAAGTTAATATTAGATTTATCCTTGCCAAGTGCAAGATAGCAGAGGACAGCTCAAAAACAGACTGAAACATATAATTTGATTAAAGGAAGTGAACACAGGATCCTTTCTTTGAGCTTAGACCCTACACATGCCAAGGAAAATGATCTCCCCAATTCCATGCCTCATATTGAAAAGGACTCAGAGGGTTGTATTTATACTCTGGCTTTGAATCTGCAAATGAAATTTTCAAGTAAAGAATAAACAAACCATTTCAAAGAGCATTTTGTCTGTTTCCCTGAAGTGTGTTAAAGATTCCAAGTATTAAAAAGAATGGAATATTTTGGTTTCCTAATTTAAGGAGTCAGAACAGCTTCATTGATCTTTGCATGTGAATCTTTGAAGTAGGCAGTAATCTTATGATATTCTTTCCATCTTTCACATGGGAAATCTCTGGCAATGAGTTAATGGGCCTCTGAACCTCAACAATAGTCTAATATTTATAGCACTACAAGGATCTACTGACATAAACATAGGGATCTTGTTAGCTAAGGCATGTGGCACTTAAAATACATTTTAAAGATGCAGATGATGAAAGCATTTGGGTCTTTTGTTGGGCATATGTCTTGAAAGACTGAAATAGGAATTAATTTTAATATTTGAGAGATGACTTAATTTTATCTGGGCTTTCCCCCAAACAAACAGCTTCTAGCAATGATGTTATAAATATGCACAAAGTCTTCAGCCTGAATAAAAGATTACCATCTTCTGTCTCATGGGAAAAGTAAAAACTTTTCTGGATACCACTATAAATAGTGCTATGCTTAGGAATATATTGATGTATATTCTACATACCTAAGAGTATACTGAAGAAGGAATGCATTTATCTTGACAATATTAGGTTAGTGATGAAGAAGATGAAACTATACTGTATCCACACATTTGCTAAAAGTCTTAGTCAATTCTTGCTTTGGATACTTTTCTAGTTAATAATTTTGATAATACTGACACTAGATAGATGGTATCTTTCTTTTCCCCATTTTGAAATGCAAATGTACGTCTTCCCATTACTAAGTGTGCTGTTTTAGACAAGTCAATGTATCTTGGCATCTTCATTCATAAACAAGGATATCACTTATCCCATAGTGTTGTTGTGAGGGTTAATTGAAAAAATGTGCATATAGCAGGGATTGAAGCTGAGACTCACATGGGATTTTATGTGCTTAGACAACTCCACTTCATTAGATCTTAGATCCATCTTAACTCCACCTTAGCTCTTCTTTGCATTCTACAGAGTCAGTCTATTTTAATAGTTTGAGAACATCCCAGATTTGGTTTTAACCTGTCTTTGGTGTAAGACCACTCAGACTGCTGGGAAAGAACTTAAACTTATCCATTGCTACAATTTGGCTTTGGGCATATGTAGACACAACTGATTTGTTCATCGGGGTGGGGAAAAGGAGACAAAGGCATGGTGCCTAGTTAACAGGCAGAGATAGCACAGCCTTTTAGAGAAGGTTCTTATGAATGAAGAAGTTCAATGGGTAAGATCCCCAGGCCTTCTGGGGTACCCTGCATGTGGCTGAGCAAGCTCTACCTGGGTTCCAGAGAAAGTCCTAAGGCAGTGGCCAGAACAATGTGGATACTTGATGTAGAAAGCTGTCAGAATACAGGGAAATGTCAAAGAACAGGAAATGCAACTGCAAGTGAACTAAGAGGTGGATCTAGAGGATATGGGAAGAGAGTCTTTGATTCCAAGGGTACCATGGATTCACCAGCAAGCAAGTACCAAATTGTGGGAACACTCCATCCTCTAGAGGACTCTGGCAGCTTACTTGGCTGCAGACAATGGTGTAGAAGGTTGATGAGGACAGCAGTGAATGCAGAGCCACAAGCAGTGCTTACCTGTCCTCTTCAGAGACTCCAAGAGGGATATAAGAATAAGGAGTGGCAGCTGTAATATATCATTAAGTGGACCCAAGTTCAAACTATTTAAAATGACTGGGTCTAGAATCCTACAGTAGGTTACATTTGGATTACTTGTGTAAGGGCCAGTGGGAATTCCTGGTGATAACTGTGGAAAGAGCTCTTAGAAAAAGTCTAGATTCTTTTAGTATCATAGCTTAGTGTTTCCTTATAAATGTGATTACCCAAGGCAATCTTCAGATTCAATGCAATCCCTATCAAAATTCCAATGGCACTTTTCACAGACCTAGAACAAAGAATTTTAAAATTGTATGGAAACACAAAATACCCTGAATAGCCAAAACAGTCTTGATAAAGAAGAACAGAGCTGGAGGAATCACACTCCCTGACTTCATACTATACTATAGTACAAAGCTACAGTAATCAAAACTGTATAGTGTATATGTCAATCCCAATCTATCTCCCAGTTTATCCCTCCCCCCCCATCCCCTGGTAACCATAAGTTTGTTTTCTACATCCGTGACTCTATTTCTGCTTTGTAAATAAGTTTATTTGTACCCGTTTTTTTAGATTCCACATATAAGTGATATCATATGATATTTGTCTTTCTGTGTCTGACTTACTTCACTCAGTATGATAATCTCTAGGTCCATCCATGTGGCTGCAAATGGCATTATTTTGTTCTTCTTTGTGGCTGAGTAATATTTCATTGTATATACATACCACACCTTCTTTATCATATACACATTACCATATATAAAATAGATAACTAAGAAGAACCTGCTGTATAGCACAGGGAACTTTACTCAATACTCTGTAATGGCCTATATGGGAAAAGAGTCTAAAAAAAAAGAGCAGATATATGTATATGTACAACTGATTTACTTTGCTATACACCTGAAACTAATACAACATTGTAAATCAACTATACTCCAATAAAAATTTAAAAAATAAAAATAAAATATTCTTGATGTTTATGTATGGATCTCAAGGTAAGATTCCGTATTATAGGTCTACTTAGAAATAGAGACTTTGTGAGAATAAAAAAGTATACCTCTCTTCAAAAAACAAACAAACAAACAAAAAGAAAACCAAATGGTACTGGCATGAAAACAGACACTCAGGTCAATGGAAGAGAATAGAGAGCCCAGAAGTAAACCCACAAATTTATGGTCAATTAATCTACAACAAAGGAGGCAAGAATATACAAGGGAGAAAAGACAGTCTCTTCAATAAGTGCTTCTGGGAAAACTGGACAGCTACATGTAAAAGAATGAAATGAGAACATTCTCTAACACCACACACAAAAATAAACTCAAAATGGATTAACAATCTAAATGTAAGACCAGATACTATAAAGCTCCTAGAGGAAAACATAGGCAGAACACTCTGACATAAATTGCAGCAATATTTTTTGGATCTGTCTCCTAAAATAAAGGAGATAAAAACAAAAATAAAGAAATGGGACCTAATTGAACTTAAAAGCTTTTGCACAGCAAAGGAAACCATCGACAGAATGAAAAGACAACCTACTGAATGGGAGGAAATACTTGCAAATGATATGACTGATAAGGGGTTAATATAGAACGTATATAAACAGCTCATACAACTCAACCTCAAAAAAACAACCAACCTGAATAAAAAATGGGCAGAAGAACTGAATAGACATTTTTCCAAAGAGGAAATGCAGATGACCAACAGGCACATGAAAGGATGTTCAATATCACTAATCATCAGGGAAATGCAAATCAAAACTATGAGATATCATCTCATACCTGTCCAAATAGCTATCATCAAAAAGAACACAAATAACAAATGTTGGTGAAGATGTGGAGAAAAGGGAACCCTCGTACACTGTTGGTGGGAATGTAAATTGGTGCAGCCACTGTGGAAAACGGTATGGAGGTTTCTCAAAAACTGAAAATAGAACTACCATATGACCCAGCAATTCCACACCTGGGTATAAATCTGAAAAAAAAAACAAAACACGAATTCAAAAGGATACATGTACCCTAATGTTCATAGCAGCACTATTTACAATTGTCAAGCTATGCTGGCAACACAAATGTCCATCAGTAAATGAGTGGATAAAGAAGATCTGGTATATATATACACACACACACAATGGAAAACTACTCAGCCATAAAAAAAGGGAAATTTTGCCATTTGCAGGAACATGGATGGACTTGGAGGGCATTATGCCACGTGAAATAAGTCAGACAGAGAAAAAAAAATACTGTATGAAATCACATATATGTGGAATCTAAAAAATACAAAAACTAGTGAATATAACAAAAAAAGAAGCAGACACATATATAGAGAACAAACTAGTGGTTCCCAGTGCCTGTGTGGGGGAATATCAGGATGGGGGAGAGGGAGGTTCAAACTATTGCGTGTAGGATAGGTTGCAAGGATATATTGTACAACACAGGGAATATGGTCAATATTTTGTAACAACTGTAAATGGAGTGTAACCTTTAAAAATTGTATTTAAAAAATAAAAATAAACACACAATGAAATGAACAGTAGCACAGGAGGTAGTGGGGGTATGAAACCCAAACAGCTCTGGGGTGCTGAGGGCAGCTAAGAAATGGAGCAATTCTTTATTTGGTTACCAGAATAGTAGCAACCTTACGTGTGTATATATTTCTTCTGAGGAATGCCAAGCATTTTAAAAAAGAGAATCCTGACTCATCACGCAGAAGCACAAGGACACACACTAAAAGTAGTGCTGTGGCTCTGCAGTGGGTGACAGTGGGGTTTGCTTTTCAAATAGAGCATTAATCTACGGAGAGAATACCATTATCTTCTCGCTAGAGGATGCTGTCAGCTCAGGAGGCTCTTCCTTTCAGGTGATTGATAGGTAACAGAGGAGACGAAAGGCAGGGAGGGAGAAGGACGTAGATTTGGAAGGAGGTGGTACTGTTTCTGTAAACGTTTCTCCTCACTTTTATTAATAGAAATTAACATACACTCTGGTTTCCTCAAGGTCTAGATCACATTGACTTTAGCCAAGGAGCAAACCCATAAGATATCTTTACAAAGTCCTCAGTCTTATTTGGGCTTTGATTTGAGGAAAGCTGTTCTCCACATCAGCCTGGATTTGCCTGACCTCCTGTTGCCATGGCCTCAGAGGAAGGTCAATTGCTGAGAAAGTTCACTAAGGACAATAAGACACCTTCTGCAGAGTGCGATGTTTGGGATCTTGATACTCCCCACAGCTGGATTCACTGGCTGTTTCTGCACAAGTGACCATAGTGAAACTGAGTGTCTCTCCTGGCCTGAGCTGCAAAGACTGGACCATCTCTCTGTTTCCATGCACAATGGCTCCTTCAGAAGACAGAGGGAGAGGATGCATCTCCCCACCACAATGAATTCTGGTCAACTCCAAGTGAACCTACATACCCCATTAAAATAAAGTTGATTGAACAAATCATTGCTGGATGGCAATTGAAACTATAATCATTAAATGCTATGATTTAACATTTTTGTAAAAAATTATGTGAAAGTAAAAGGAGAAAAAAAGATTTAAAAAAACCCTGGGCATATGTAATAGTTATAAGGTTGTAAAATTTAGTCTGACTAATATTTTCATTATATTCTAACATATATTCTAACATATATTCATGTTACAAAAATATTCCTAATATATTTTGATTAAGAAATTTTTCTATTATTTTTGACTCAACTTTCCAGCTTCAAAAGGAGATTTCTAAAACCTTTGATTCAACTTTTGATGTTTTGATAGTTTCTGCAACCTCTGTTGGTCCTATTAGCTATGACACTTTACTGAAAATACATTGAAAATAGCATTGTTGAATTTTTTAATAGCAGCAGGTGTGCATAATGCTTACTTTAATGTTCTTGCCTTGTGTCTTTACAAGTTACCCCAAATCTTCAATGGCTTGATTATTGTAAAATGTACAGTAACAACTCTTAGAAACACCTAAACACTTTGGCACTATGTTTTTTGTTTTTTATTTTAAGTCTTTAAAGTTTTAATGAAGTTGATATTCTTGAACAGAATTAGAAAAACAATTTGCAGGAAATGAGGCTGTCTGTATTTGAGGAAGCAATAGGAATATTTTAGAAGATCTTTAGACACTAAAGCTTTGTCTCATACAATTAGTAGAAAACTATTGCTTTTAGTCTTGTTGAGAGCATATTTTTACATAGATATTACAGTGTTGATTTGGTTTGAAAAATTTGTTAATAGTAATTAGTCTTTTCTTGTCTCTTTCTTGAGTACTTTGTCATAATGTATATTCTCTATGACTTCTTTCTAGAATTATTATAGATTTTATGAGAACTCTCATAAACAGTCTCATTAGACATAGGAGAGCAAGTTAATATACTACATTTTGGATTCTATCTGATGGCCTACCCATCAAGCTATAGAGCTTTACTTGTTTTTTGTTTTTTGTTTTTTTTAACATCTTTATTGGAGTATAATTTTTTACAATGCTGTGTTAGTTTCTGCTTTATAACAAAGTGATTCAGTTATACATATACATATATCCACATATCTCTTCCCTCTTGCGTCTCCCTCCCTCCCACCCTCCCTATCCCACCTCTCTAGGTGGTCACAAAGTAACGAGCGGATCTCCCTGTGCTATGTGGCTGCTTCCCACTAGCTATCTATTTTACATTTGGTAGTGTATATAAGTCCATGCCACTCTCTCACTTCGTCCCAGCTTACCCTTCCCCCTCCCTGTATCCTCAAGTCCATTCTCTAGTAGGTCTGAGTCTTTATTGCCATCTTGCCCCTAGGTTCTTCATGACCTTTTATTTTTTTTTTTAGATTCCATATATATGTGTTAGTATACGGTATTTTTCTCTTTCTGACTTACTTCAGTCTGTATGACAGACTCTAGGTCCATCCACTTCACTACAAATAACTCAATTTCGTTTCTTTTTATGGCTGAGTAATATTCCATTGTATATATGTGCCACATCTTCTTTACCCATTCATCTGTCGATGGACACTTAGGTTGCTTCCATGTCCTGGCTATTGTAAGTAGTGCTGCAATGAACTTTGGGGTGCATGTGTCTTTTTAAATTATGGTTTTCTCAGGGTATATGCCCAGTAGTGGGATTGCTGGGTCGTATGGTAGTTCTATTTTTAGTTTTTTAAGGAACCTCCATACTGTTCTCCGTAGTGGCTGTATCAATTTACATTCCCACCAACAGTGCAAGAGGTTTCCCTTTTCTCCACACCCTCTCCAGAATTTATTGTTTGTAAATATTTTGATGATGGCCATTCTGACTGGTGTGAGATGATATCTCATCATAGTTTTGATTTGCATTTCTCTAATGATTAATGATGTTGAGCATTCTTTCATGTGTTTGTTGGCAATCTGTATATCTTCTTTGGAGAAATGTCTATTTAGGTCTTCTGCCCATTTTTGGATTGGGTTGTTTGTTTTTTTGATATTGAGCTGCATGAGCTGCTTGTAAATTTTGGAGATTAACCCTTTGTCAGTTGCTTCATTTGCAAATATTTTCTCCCATTCTGAAGGTTGTCTTTTGGTCTTGTTTATGGTTTCCTTTGCTGTGCAAAAGCTTTTAAGTTTCTTTAGGTCCCATTTGTTTATTTTTGTTTTTATTTCCATTTCTCTAGGAGCTGGGTCAAAAAGGATCTTGCTGTGATTTATGTCATAGAGTGTTCTGCCTATGTTTTCCTCTGAGAGTTTGATAGTGTCTGGCCTTACATTTAGGTCTTTAATCCATTTTGAGTTTATTTTTGTGTATGGTGTTAGGGAGGATTCTAATTTCATTCTTTTACATGTAGCTGTCCAGTTTTCCCAGCACCACTTATTGAAGAGACTCTCTTTTCTCCATTGTATATCCTTGCCTCCTCTATTATAGTTTACCATAGGTGCATGGGTTTATCTTTGGGCTTTCTATTCTGTTCCATTGGTCTATATTTCTATTTTTGTGGCACTATGTTTTATCTCGAGTGAGCAAGAGCCATGGTAATCAGTCTCACTGTGACTACTGTCACGGATTTTACCCTGAGGCACTGGTAAGTGCAGAAGCAGACTTCTTTACTGTGAAGTTTCTCTCGCCTGTCTATTCTATAGACATGACTGAATATTAAAAGAAAAAAAAAGTCTGTGGGTTCTTTAAATAATCTTTAAGCTTCAATATATATAAATTTATTGGGTAGTCATTTCAGTATCAATTTCTGTGAAAAGACATTTTCAAAGATGAAGCATGTAAAATTCCATTTCAGATCAGCTTTAACAAATAAACATTTGCAATCATTTTGATCTTAGAGAACACTAATTTAAATCCCAATTAAGAGAATGTTATCCCCTCCCCAATAACTACTTTCCTTTCATTAGTGTACCTGTATTTTCAAATGGTTTTCAATTATCAATATATTTTGAATTCTGTCAGTAAAAATTTTGTGAAATTTTGTCATCTCTCTTGTTATAAAAGTTCCTACATAATATCCTTGATTTTGCCTCTAGTCCTGCAAAACCTAAAATATTTACTATCTGACACTTTACAGAAAAAATTGTGCTCATCTCTGTTTTAAGGAAATTGTCCTAATTGTAGGAGGGAGAATGGATTGTAGGATGGTGAGGGGTTGGGTGAGCGTGCTACTGCAGGTGTCTAGGCAAGAGAAGATGGTGTTTAGAAATGGGCAGGAGTGTCAGAGTGGTCCTCTGCCTTAAAGGAGAGTGTTGAACCTTTTCCACGTAGCCTTGACAAGAGTGGTCAGGGATGGAAGTCACATTCCCCTGATCCCCAAATGCATTTTTAAAACAACCACTACTAGAAACTGGGGTTGATGATTGACAACACATATTGATTGATACTTTTATCAGGTACTATTATCAGAGTAGTACATGTATCAATTTATTCAGTCGTCATAATGACCCTATGTGTTAGGAGCTATTTTACCTCTGTTTTGCAGATGCAGTCTGAGTTACAGAGAAATTTTAAAACTTGCCCAGTGTCACAGGACTGGTAAATAGAGGCACTGGGATTTGAACTGAAGCAGTCTGGCAAATGTGCTTGTTTCTTTCACTACTACACTGCCTCATCCATAAGGAAGGGAAGCAGCTAGCTCAGCTCATGCCTGCATATCTGCTGAGACAGTACATATGCTTGTTGTTCTGCCCCCCATACCTAGTAGAACGGGGGAAAGGAGTAGGGAGGAGATGGCAGGGTGGATTCTCAATGCTTCGTGTGGCAAGGATGGAGGGGTTAGGTAGACCCTGTGGAAGGAAGTCGGGCTGCAGCTATTGTGTGAGTACCTGATGGCAGAGAGCTGCCTGCTGAGATAGAGCTCCAAAAAGCAAGAGGTGGGGAGAGAAAATGGGGGAGGTGAAGCTGCAGAGTATCCTTTATATCAGCCAACTGTACCTTGTGGAGACTTTTATACATTTATCTGAAGAACCTACACATGCACCCCTTGGTGTGTGTGGGGCGGTGGAGCAATGCTAGGACACCTGCCACACAGAAGACAGTGACAGCCAAGAGAGGTGTTTAGTAACAGAGGTATATTTTAAAGGATCTCCTTTTCTCTAATGTTTCCTACTTTAGCCCAGCCCTAACACTGCTAGAGATGTAATAAAAGTGAAATTGTATGTATGTGGGGGGAAGTGGCAAACTGGAGGGGAGCAGAGACAGAATGAGGGCAAGAGAAGACGGGACAGATAAGTCCAGCCTACTCCTCACCTTAGTTGCTTCACATTGTCCTGAGCCTGCTTAAGCTGAGAGAAAGTTCGTTTCTCTCCTACATAGGCATCACATACTTAGAGAATGTGAATCAGTTTTACTGTGGAATAATGCCAGAAAATAGATCTGATTATACAGAGATGCTACAAAAGCATTTCATTAAACAAGTTGGGCAGAACATGTTTTGTGGTAGTATTGACTACATGTCATGTTATATAAATTCCTTTGCAAATAAATTTACCTTAATTTTAAAAACTCTTCTTTGAAAACTGGTGGTTCTATTCACTGTATACAATGTAGTTTCCCATTTCACCCTCAATTTCAATCTGTGATGAGCCCCAAGTCATGCAGACAACGGTAAAGTGAAATGAAACAACCTGATTCATGATAAAGAACTGTTCGTCTTAGAATCTGAGAGAACTGTCTGTGTCCGTGTAGGACTTGATGATTATTATATTATTATTATGCCGTTTAATTTATTTGCCAAAGCAATTACATCATCAATAAAATAGGGAAAATTGGAGGTGTCCTCTTAATATTCAAAAAGCCAAACTCTCTCATTCTCAAATTTCATCCATTCAAGCAATGTAAGAATAGCGTAAAGAGTATATTCATTCATTTATTCAACAACATTTTATTAAGTGCCTATTATGTACCAGGCTCTGTTTTAGGCACCGGCAATTCAGTAGTGAAGAAAATAAACAAAATTCCTTTCTCTCATAGAGCTTATATTTAGTATATATGAAAGTGGGTGGTTAGGCAGAGGAAGATAGAGAAGAGACAGATAATAAAAAAAGTAAGTAAATGATATGCTAGAAGATGACAGGTGTTATGGGGAAAAATAAAGAAAGGTTGGGAGATGAGAGCTATGTAGAAAAGTGGTTTGCAGTTTTAAAAAGGGTTCTTCCAATTAATATATGTGTAAGATTACTTTTTATATGGCAAAACATCATACAAAGGCTAGGGTATTTTTTAGTGGTTTAAACACAACATAGGCATCTGTTTTTCAAGGTGGGAATATGTAATTTTGTAATGAAGAATGTACAAAGGGACAGAATAACCTACTTAAGCATTGTGTACTCATCAAGCATCTCTGAACCCTGGTCCATAATGTCTTCTAGTGAAGCAATAAAACTCTTGCATTGGAAGCGGATGTCTTTATGGTTCTTGTAAAAGATTTAAGGAACAGTTCAGAATGGAAGACTAAAGTAAGATATATTTATCTCTATACCGGTTTTCAAAAGCATCCTGGTACCAAGTCATCTGTTTATCCATTCATCCATCCATCCATCAACCCATTCTTACTTATTGAGTATGTATCACAGCCCAGGAATTTTGAAAAAGTGCTGGAACTATAAAAGTGTTGTAAAAGTGTTTATGTTCTAGGGCGAGAAAAGAGTTAATAGGATTAATTAGGAATTATGTTCTAGAGATTTAATTTAGTGCTCACTATACTATTTAAGGAAAATATCTAAAAATTTCATTTGACATCAAACAAAACACAAATGATCCCTTGAAAAGTGGAGTAATATACCTTCTAATTTATAGTGTGCAGAAGATTTTTAGTTTGATGATAAAGGCGATGAGCCAGGACAGAAGTCTAGAAAACTTCATAGTGTGAGAAGCATTATAAAAATAAAAATTAAATGGAATATAAGAAAAGTTAACTATTGAAATATCTTCTAAATAGTATTATTAGTAGAAAGAATTCTAATTATTGGCATAATAAAAGCCATATTTGAGTAGAAATAGTTTTATTTCATTTAGTGGAATAAAACTATTCCAAAGATGAATTTCAAGATGACCCTGACAGCTTCATATTAATATATCATTTTCAAATTCCTGTGTTTATAATCATTTTAATATTTTAAAAATTATGTATTTTAATTATAGAAATATTAAATAAATGCATTTTCATAAATATTTTTAAAATTCAGATAAAGTAATAGTTTATTTTGTCATTGTTTTCTATGTACTTATTACATATATATGTACATAAAAATATATAGTTTTGTGTACATAAATAATATATAAAAATATATAGTTTTGTGTAACTAGTTTATAAAGTAAACAGTACTGTAATGTGACTATTGGTCTACAACATTTTTACTTTATAATACACCTTGGAGATCATTCCACATTGTGTAAATCGTTTTGTTTTTTTTTTTTTCAGAACCCTCCGTAATGTTTTCAATAGTGGCTGCACTGATTTACATTATTTTTCCTTTTTTAATTTTTGAATTTTACTTTATTAATTTTTTTATACAGCAGGTTCTTATTAGTCATCCATTTTATACACATCAGTGTATATATGTCAATCCCAATCTCCTAATTCATCACACCACCACCCCATCCCCCACCACTTTCCCCCCTTGGTGTCCATAGGTTTCTTCTCTACATCTGTGTCTCAATTTCTGCCCTGCAAACCGGTTCATCTGTACCATTTTTCTAGGTTCCACATATATGCGTTAATATACGATATTTATTTTTCTCTTTCTGACTTACTTCACTCTGTATGACAGTCCCTAGATCCATCCACGTCTCAACAAATGACCCAATTTCGTTCCTTTTTATGGCTGAGTAATATTCCTTTGTATATATATACCACATCTTCTTTATCCGTTCGTCTGTCGATGGGCATTTAGGTTGCTTCCATGACCTGGCTATTGTAAATAGTGCGGCAATGAACATTGGGGTGCATGTGTCTTTTTGAATTATGGTTTTCTCTGGGTATATGCCCAGTAAGGGGATTGCTGGATCATATGGTAATTCTATTTTTAGTTTTTTAAGGAACCTCCATACTGTTCTCCATAGTCGCTGCATCAATTTACATTCCCACCAACAGTGCAAGAGGGTTCCCTTTTCTCCACACCCTCTCCAGCATTTGTTGTTTGTAGATTTTCTGAAGATGCCCATTCTAACTGGTGTGAAGTGATACCTCATTGTAGTTTTGATTTGCATTTCTCTAATAATTAGAGAGTTGAGCAGCTTTTCATGTGCCTCTTGGCCATCTGTATGTCATCCTTGGAGAAATGTCTATTTAGGCCTTCTGCCCATTTTTGGATTGGGTTGTTTGCTTTTTTAATATTGAGCTGCATGAGCTGTTTATATATTTTGGAGATTAATCATTTGTCTGTTGATTCATTTGAAAATATTTTCTCCCTTTCAGAGGGTTGTCTTTTCGTCTTGTTTATGGTTTCCTTTGCTGTGCAAAAGCTTTGAAGTTTCATTAGGTCCCATTTGTTTATTTTTGTTTTTATTTCCATTACTCTAGGAGGTGGATCAAAAAAAGATCTTGCTGTGATTTATGTCATAGAGTGTTCTTCCTATGTTTTCCTCTAAGAGTTTTATAGTGTCTGGTCTTACATTTAGGTCTTTAATCCATTTTGAGTTTATTTTTGTGTATGGTGTTAGGGAGTGTTCTAATTTCATTCTTTTACACGTAGCTGTCCAGTTTTCCCAGCATCACTTATTGAAAAGACTGTCTTTTCTCCATTGTATATCCTTGCCTCCTTTGTCATAGATTAGTTGACCATAGGTGCGTGGGTCTATCTCTGGGCTTTCTATCTTGTTCCATTGATGTATGTTTCTGTTTTTGTGCCAGTACCATATTGTCTTGATTACTGTAGCTTTATAGTATACTCTTAAGTCAGGGAGTCTGATTCCTCCAGTTCCGTTTTTTTCCCTCAAGACTGCTTTGGCTATTCGGGGTCTTTTGTGTCTCCCTACAAATTATAAGATTTTTTTTCTAGTTCAGTAAAAAATGCCATTGGTAATTTGATAGGGATTGCATTGAATCTGTAGATTGCTTTGGGTAGTATAGTCATTTTCACAATATTGATTCTTCCAATCCAAGAACATAATATATCTCTCCATCTGTTGGTATCATCTTTAATTTCTTTCATCAATGTCTTATAGTTTTCTGCATACAGGTCTTTTGTTTCCCTAGGTAGGTTTATTCCTAGGTATTTTATTCTTTTTGTTGCAGTGGTAAATGGGAGTGTTTCCTTAATTTCTCCTTCAGATTTTTCATCATTAGTGTATAGGAATGCAAGAGATTTCTGTGCATTAATTTTGTATCCTGTAACTTTACCAAATTCATTGATTAGCTCTGTAGTTTTCTGGTGGCATCTTTAGGATTCTCTATGTATACTATCATGTCATCTGCAAACAGTGACAGTTTTACTTCCTCTTTTCCAATTTGTATTCCTTTTATTTCTCTTTCTTCTCTGATTGCCGTGGCTAGGACTTCCAAAACTATGTTGAATAATAGTGCTGAGAGTGTACATCCTTGTCTTGTTCCTGATCTTAGAGGAGATGCTTTCAGTTTTTCCACCATTGAGAATGATGTTTGCTGTGGGTTTGTTGTATATGGCCTTTATTATGTTGAGGTAGGTTCCCTCTATGCCCACTTTCTGGAGAGTTTTTATCATAAATGGGTGTTGAATTTTGTCAAAAGCTTTTTCTGCATCTATTGAGATGATCATATGGTTTCTATTCTTCAATTTGTTAATATGGTGTATCACATTGATTGATTTGCATATACTGAAGAATCCCTGCATCCCTGGGATAAATCCCACTTGATCGTGGTGTATGATCCTTTTAATGTGTTGTTGGATTCTGTTTGCTAGTATTTTGTTGAGGATTTTTGCATCTATATTCATCAGTGATATTGGTCTGTAACTTTCTGTTTTTGTAATATCTTTGTCTGGTTTTGGTATCAGGGAGATGATGGCCTCATAGAATGAGTTTGGGAGTCTTCCTTCCTCCACAATTTTTTGGAAGAGTTTGAGAAGGATGGGTGTTAGCTCTTCTCTAAATGTTTGATAGAATTCACCTGTGAAGCCAGCTGGTTCTGGACTTTTGTTTGTTGCAAGATTTTTCATCAAAGTTCCAATTTCCTTACTTGTGATTTGTCTGTTCATATTTCCTATTTTTTCCTTGTTCAGTCTTGGAAGGTTATACCTTCCTAAGAATTTGTCCATTTCTTCCAGGTTGTCCATTTTATTGGCATAGAGTTGCTTGTAGTAGTCATTTAGGATGCTTTGTATTTCTGCAGTGTCTCTTGTAGCTTCTCCTTTTTCATTTCTAATTTTATTGATTTGAGTCTTGTCCCTCTTTTTCTTGATGAGTCTGGCTAATGGTTTATCGATTTTGTTTATCTTCTCAAAGAACCAGCTTTTAGTTTTATTGATGTTTGCTATTGCTTTCTTTGTTTCTATTTCATTTATTTCTGCTCTGATCTTGATGATTTCTTCCCTTCTACTAACTTTGGTTTCTGTTGGTTCTTCTTTCTCTAGTTCTTTTAGGTGTAAGGTTAGATTGTTTATTTGAGATTTTTCTAGTTTCTTGAGGTAGGCTTGTGTAGCTATAAACTTCCCTCTTAGAACTGCTTTTGCTGCATCCCATAAGTTTTGGATCATCATGTTTTCATTGTCATTTGTCTCTAGGTATTTTTTTATTTCCTCTTTGATTTCTTCAGTGATCTCTTGGTTATTTAGTAACGTATTGTTTAACCTCCATATGTTTGTGCTTTTTAAGTTTTTTTCCCCTGTAATTCATTTCTAATCTCATAGCACTGTGGTCAGAAAAGATGCTTGATATGATTTCAATTTTCTTAAATTTACTGAGGCTTGATTTGTGACCCAAGATGTAATCTATCCTGGAGAATGTTCCGTTTGCACTTGAGAAGAAAGTGTAGTCTGCTGTTTTTGGATGGAATGTCCTATAAATATCAATTAAATCTATCTGGTCTATTGTGTCATTTAAAGCTTCTGTTTCCTTATTTATTTTGATTTTGGATGATCTGTCCATTGGTGTAAGTGAGGTGTTAAAGTCTCCCACTATTACTGTGTTACTGTCGATTTCCTCTTTTATAGCTGTTAGCAGTTGCCTTATGTATTGAGGTGCTCCTAAGTTGGGTGCATATATATTTATAATTGTTATATCTTCTTCTTGGAATGATCCCTTGATCATTATGTAGTGTCCTTCCTTGTCTCTTGTAGCATTCTTTATTTTAAAGTCTATTTTATCTGATATGAGTATTGCTACTCCAGCTTTCTTTTGATTTCCATTTGCATGGAATATCTTTTTACGTCCCCTCACTTTCAGACTGAACGTGTCCCTAGGTCTGAAGTGGGTTTCTTGTAGATAGCATATAGATGAGTCTTGTTTTTGTATCCATTCAGCAAGCCTGTGTCTTTTGTTTGGAGCATTTAATCCATTCACGTTTAAGGTAATTATTGATATGTATGTTCCTATGACCATTTTCTTAATTGTTTTGGATTTGTTTTTGTAGGTCCTTTTCTTCTCTTGTGTTTCCCACTTAGAGAAGTTCCTTTAGCGTTTGCTGTAGAGCTGGTTTGGTGGTGCTGAATTCTCTTAGCTTTTGCTTGTCTGTAAAGCTTTTGATTTCTCCATCAAATCTGCATGAGATCCTTGCCAGGTAGAGTAATCTTGGTTGTAGGTTCTTCCCTTTCATCACTTTAAGTATATCATGCCACTCCCTTCTGGCTTGTAGAGTTTCTGCTGAGAAATCAGCTGTTAACCTTATGGGAGTTCCCTTGTATGTTATTTGTCGTTTTCCCCTTGCTGCTTTCAATAATTTTTCTTTGTCTTTAATTTTTGCCAATTTGATTACTTTGTGTCTCGGCGTCTTTCTCCTTGGGTTTATCCTGTATCGGACTCTCTGTGCTTCCTGGACTTGGGTGGCTATTTCCTTTCCCATGTTAGGGAAGTTTTCATCTATAATTTCTTCAAATATTTTCTCTGGTCCTTTCTCACTCTCTTTTCCTTCTGGAACCCCTATAATGCAAATGTTGTCACGTTTAATGTTGTCCCAGAGGTCTCATAGGCTGTCTTCATTTCTTTTCATTCTTTTTTCTTTAGTGTGTTCCACAGCAGTGAATTCCACCATTCTGTCTTCCAGGTCACTTATCCATTCTTTTGCCTCAGTTATTCTGTTATTGATTCCTTCTAGTGTATTTTTCATTTCAGTTATTGTATTGTTCATCTCTGTTTGTTTGTTCTTTAATTCTTCTAGGTCTTTTTTAAACATTTCTTACATCTTCTCGATCTTTGCCTCCATTCTTTTTTCCGAGGTCCTGGATCATCTTCACTATCACTATTCTGAATTCTTTTTCTGGAAGGCTGCCAATCTCCACTTCATTTAGTTGTTTTTCTGGGGTTTTATCTTGTTCCTTCATCTGGTACATAGCCCTCTGCCTTTTCATCTCGTCTGTCTTTCTGTGAATGTGGTTTTTGTTCCACAGGCTGCAGGATTGTAGTTCTTCTTGCTTCTGCTGTCTGCCCTCTCCACATTGTGTAAATATTGATATATCTTATCCTTTTCAAGAGCTACATTGAATGATTTTACATAATCATTCTTTTGTTGATAGGACTTAGTTTGTTTTCAATTTTCAGTGTCACAGACAATGTCGCAAAGAATGTCATTGTATATGCCTTCTACACACAGATAGGTATTTCTTTAGAGAATATATCGAAGAGTGCAATTGCTGAGTGATAGCGTAGGATAGTTAAAAGTATATTTTGACTTCTAATGGTACTTATGAATTATTTCCTAAAAAGCTGTGCCAACATACTCTCCTACCAGTAGTGTATGACAATAGCAAATATCCCACAAACCCAATATGTGATAGTATCAAACTTTAAAGTGTTTTTCTAATTTTTGTGTTATTTTTAAATTGATTTGTATGAGCTCTGTATCTGTTGTGGGAAATAATCCTTTTCCCATTATAAAGATTGAAAAATGTATTATTCTCATCTTTAGCTTTTCTATTCTGGATATTAATCCCCTCTTTGTTTTATAGGTTGACAGTACATTTTCCCAATCTGTAGCTTTTTATTATCTATCTACGTATCTATCTCTTTTTCTATCTATCTATCTATCTATCTATCTATCTATCTATCTATCTATCATCTATCTTCATCTATCACATCTTCTTTATGCATTCATCTGTTGATGGATACTTTTGGTTGTTTCCATACCTTGACTATTGCAAATAATGCATCATTTAACAGGGGAGTGCAGTTATATCTCCAATATCATGTTCTCATTTCCATTGTATATATTCCCTGAAGTAGGATTGCTGGATCATGTGGTAGTACTATTTTTAATTTTTTGAGGAATCTTCATACTCTTTTTCCTAGTGGTTATACTAATTTACATTCCTACAAACAGTGCACAAGTGTTCCCTTTTCTCCACATCCTCACCAGCACTTGTTATCTCTTGTCTTTTTGAAGATGACCATTCTAACAGGTGTGAGGTGCTATCTCATGGTGGTTTTGATTTGCATTGCTCTGATGATTAGTGATGTTGATACTCTTTTCATGTATCTGTTGGAATGGTATTGTATTTTTAAATTTCAAATCCCTTTTGTTCATTCCTGGTATATAGGAAAGGCTTTGACTTTTCTATGTTAACCTTATGTCCTGAAAACTTGCTTATAGTTGCTTATTAGTTTCAGGAGGTTTTTTTTTTGTTAATCCTTGTATGTTTTCTACATAGGTCTTCATATCATCTGTGAACAAAGTCTTCTATCTTTCTTCCCTATCTATATGCCTTTTATATCCTTTTCTTGTCCTTTTACATTAGCTAGTATCTCCAGTACGATGTTAAAAGGGAGTGGTGAAAGGAGACATCCTTGCCTTGTTCCTGATCTTAGTGTGAAAGCTTCAAGTTTCTCCTCATTGAGTATGATGTTAGCTATAGTTTTTTAATAGATATTCTTGATCAAGTTGAGGAAGCCCAATCAGTAACTTTGTTTTTTTACTTTTTGAAGTTTAAATTTTGGTGTAGTCAAAATTTCAGATGTTTTCTTTATGGCTTCTGTGGTTCTATATTGTTTTTAAAAGCTTCTTCTATCTAAAGGTATAAGCATAAGTTTCTATAATGCACAATATAATTTTTCTTCTAATGTGTTTAAGGGTCTTTTTTACCTTTATATCTTTAATCCATGTGGAATTTATTTTTTGCCAATGGTGTGAAATAGACATTCAACTTAATTTTTTCTCTAAATTTGAGAAAAAATTCAGTACATGTCTATCCTCTCCCCACTGAGTTGTTTTACTGCTATTATCAATTATTGCACATTTATCCATATGTGGGCCCATTTCTGGACTCTATGCCATTACAATAATCCATTGGTCTCTTCCTGCAACAATACCATGATGTTTTAATTCCTACTTCCTTCTGACTTTACAATACCTGCCACTTGCATGTTAATATTACCAAACTAAATACCATGTTTCCCAGAAAGGATCCTGGCACAGAGTAGGAGTTAAATTGACATTTATTGAATTTTTTTCTTTAGACTTTGAATTGCCTTTGGCAGACTAAAAACGTAATGTACTTGAGAATAAGATAAATTGGCTTTTCTATTCTGTTTTCCATCCTCCCATCTTAGAAATTTTGGATTCAAGTAAACCCATTTTATTAATCCCCACCCAGGGGAGAAGCTGGTAAGTCACAGCTCTTGTATTTATAAATAGTTGTGTTTACAGAAAGATGTTATGGGCTGGAACCTCCAGTAGCCCTTATCGTCAAGGGTTTAAAGAAATTGCAGTTCTTCCTTTTGATTGTTATTACGTACCTTTAAAGAAAACGGCATGATTTGGACATGTTAACTAACTGAGAAAAATATATTCCACAAACATTGCTTTCAAAATGTTTTATTGATGATTTTAAAATTTAAGTCCATGTCAACAAAACAGCAGAATACACAACATGAAAGAATCAAAAGTTAAATAATTGGAAACTTTTGCTAAAAGGGTGAATTAGATTAATAACAATATTGTGAAAAGAAGTCCTGAATATGGTAAAAAAGGCAAATAAACCTAAGGAGGATAAGGACTGAAATAAAATAACCCTAGAGACGATTACCCTGTTTGTCAATTAAGTCATTTCTCATTGCTGGGTGGGAAGTAATTTTATTTTTAATTTTATTAACTATAATCCCTTTTCAAAGTCATTTGGATTTCAGTCAGAATAAAGAGCAATATACTTTTAAGTGTTTCTAAAATGTACATTAGAATAACTTACTGCTTAAATGAACTAATTAATGCATGATAACATTCCCCCACTTGCATTCTTACGAACTTTTCCTTTTATTATTCATCATGGAACTGTTTTGCATTTATGACCCTTATCCTTTCTGAACGTTTGTGCTAAAGCAGTAAATTTAATGTATTTGATATTGTTACCTTGAGAAACTATGGCTACAAATAAAAAAATCATTGGTCATTATAATTCATCAGACACTGTAGACAGTAGGACGTAGAATAGGAATGGTGCCTATGTATGCCTTACTAGAGAGCTGAGGGAAGCCAGGGTTGGGTTTTGGGGAAAAGGAAAAGTGGGTCTTGCTCTTTCTGCTGACAAGGTCTTTCTTTTGCTAAAGTCTTTAGGTTATTGATTCTTAATCATGTGCCAGGCCTAAGAAGAAAAGCACTTTGCAGCAGTTGGGAATCTAAGTGTGATTCTGTGTGGCACCGATAAACCACCTTTTCTTTGGTCCTACTAGACTTTCACTCATATTCTATAAGATATCTAGCTATTGTTGGATATTTAAAAAATAATGAGAAGAAATTTAATTGCAATTTAGTTCCTATGATAAAAATTACTTCTTGAAAATCAAATTGTTTCAAAATATGTTCATATCTTAAATTGATCCTATTTAGTGTTTAGGGGTAGGGTGAAAAATCTTATTTTTTATTTGCATATGTTGATGTATGCTACTTCCATTTAAATAATTTTAATCCCATAGTGCTTTGCATTGCTATTAGATATTATTGAAGCTTTTAAAAGTTCATTATCAGATTTCCTATAATAAAGGAAATAAAAGCAAAAATAAACAAATAGGACCTAATTAAACTTAAAAGCTTTTACACAGCAAAGGAAACCATCAACAAAATGCAAAGACAACCTAATGAATGGGAGAAAATATTGCAAATGGTATGACTGATAAAGGACTAATATCCAACATATAAAAACAACTCATTTCAAATATTAATTAAAGGTAGAATATGACAAGGGTATACCTCTTAGTCCTAGTTACAAATATTTTTTCTTGTCTGAGTTTTTATATAGATTTGGCAAAATTAATGATGCATCAAAGCCTTTCCAAGACATTAAAGGTAAGAAAATATTTGTAGATTTGAAACATTAAACTTACTAGGGAATCAAGCATATTATCAATTAATTGGAATTAGACAGAGACCAGTACAGGGAGAAATAGTGGATAAATAACCTCTTTCATCTTATAAATAATAACCGGTCTGAGAAACCCCTTGATCTTCCTTATCTGGTAGTTTAGACTCATATTAATACTTCAGTTACAGCCTAAACAACTTTCAAACACAGCTGTAAAGAGAAATGTAAAAAAATATGGATAAATGTCTTACAATTCTATACTTTATTGGAAATTCCTACCCAAGTGACAAATTTATTAGAAATTTTACCATCTTAGTACTTTGATGCCTTTAACCACTTAATAACATAATCCATTAGGGGATATAAGTTGATTAATTGTGCTTAATGTAACCACATTCCCTCATTTCAAATGAATAAATGAATACGAAATGTGGTTGTTTATACATTAGTCTAAGTATATGTAGGATTAAGTTCAAAGTATAGGGAATAAGTTCCCTCCATGAACACAATCACTCAAATATGTTCAAGTTAAAATACAATATTTTTGGTATTCATTTACCTATGGGAGGAATCCACATTTCCAAAGAAAGAAACAATTTTCTGAGTGCATTTCAGAAAAAGGTCACTTGGGTGACAAGCTCTGGCTGGCTATGAACTAATTGCGTAACTGAAGGAACAGCAGTGGAGGTAGATTCTTAAATATAAAAAGCTGTTTGAGGGACTTCCCTGGTGGCACAGAGGTTAAGAATCCACCTGCCAATGCAGGGGTTTCAGGGGACATGGGTTCGAGCCCTGGTCGGGGAAGATCCCGCATGCTGCGGAGCAACTAAGCCAGTGAGCCACAACTACTGAGCTCGCATGCCACAACTACTGAAACCCGTGCGCCTAGAGCCCGTGCTCGGCAACAAGAGAAGCCACCGCACCACAATGAAGAGTAGCCCCCGCTTGCCGCACCTAGAGAAAACCCACATGTAGCAACGAAGACCCAACGCAGCCAAAAATAAATAAATAAATAAATATATAAATATATAAAACTGTTTGACTTTGAAAAACACCCCATAAATACATAACTCTGGATTTGACCTAAGCACATTTGCCCTTGCAATCTTGGGGTAATTGGGTGGATTTAGACTCATCCCTGAAATCCATTCATCAGAAAGAATACTAAACCCAGTACACATATAGTAGAAGTTCTCTATTGTAAGTTATAATTTATAATTGTAGTTTATCAGTTAGTCACTTAATTTGGCTTGTGTTAGTTCTCGATCACCTTTAAATGAGCTGATTAAAGCTCAGGTTTTCTCACTGGTTGTTAAGATAAGGAGGAAGGTGATAAAAGACCCAAATAGGTGTTTCTACTGACTGCTGAGTAGTTCTCCTAAAGAGGAATGAGGGTCATTTAGCTCAGTGTGGACCAGGACAGAGATTACGTACATAGTTCCCTCATTACTCTATTTTGGAACAAACAATTGCTGAACTCTCTAGAGGAGAAAGTGAAAGGCTATATTTTAAACCAGGCAAAGACAATATATAATCAAATAATGAAGAGAGACCAAAATGAGAGAATCATTAGCAAATTAATTGGACATTTTTAGTCAATTCTAAATATATTGTTTAACTTTGCTTTAGCACTGCTGCTTAAATAACAAAACAACAATTTAGTCACAGGGAAAGAAAGATGCAAAATATAGACTCAATTAACTTCCTTATTGTGACACTAAGAAAATTAATCTCTTGGTTATTTGACCTAAGAAAAAAATTCAATAAATCATGTATTCACAGGGCTATATACCTAACACAATGTTTTCTGTGTTTTCCTTCCAGTCCCTGGCAAAGTAGCAAAAAACATGACTTTGAAGTTCAGGTCCCTGGATTTACCTGCTACTTAGTACCAGAGTGGCTTTGGTCAAGACACCGAGCCTGTCTGAGTTCTGTTTTCTCTTGCTTAAAAAGTGGCAAATGTTTCCTTCCTCACAGACCTGTTGAGAGAACAATCAAATAGATCTGTGCATAAAAGCACACAGTAAACTAGGGAAGTGTATGTTTAACTAGTTAAGCAAATAATAGGCATTCCTTATGCACAAGTGCTTATAGAGTCCATGTAGAAGTTCGCTTAGTTCTAAGCATCCTTTGATCTATACCAATATTTCACTTGCCTCTGCGTTGGGTCATACCAAAGGTTTTCCTGCAATTATATTACAGCTAGGTAACCTCCTGTTACAATTGTGAGGTCAGAGAAGGTTGTCTCCATTCTTCCTCAAACCATTTTCCAGTCCATTTTTCCTTTTCAGATCCTACAAGATGAACATAGGACATAGGACTTCCTGTGAAAATTCTTGTAAGGATGTCATGAGAAATATGAAACTCCTTTTAAAAAGTGCTTCAGACATGGAAAGAGATATTATTATTCTTTGTTTCAAAGTCTCTCATTTGTGCAGGTGAAAAACCCTTGAACACCCACACTCAAAAAATACCTGTACAGTAATTTAGGACTGTCTCACACCTCCTACTTGATGAGGGTTGGAAGCAGATTTACCTTATTTTGTTTGCTTTTTTGTGAACCTCTTGCCCAGTAGGTTTTCTCTCCTTTCTTTGGATTGTAATTTGTATTGTTTTTAGACTCTCCTGTTGTGTTTACAGATTATTATCATTACTGGAGCCCTCTGATGCAGGCAGGTTCTGATTTTCCCTTATATGTAATTCACTTCGGTGCTGCTAGAGGCTTGCACAATATGCAGATTCAGATTAAACAGTAGCTCAAAATTAAGTAAAATCAAATACAATTTTAGATTATACATTTATAGACAAAGTTTGCATTTAAGTTCTGCCTCTTCCATACAATCTAAAAATAGTTTACCCCCAGACTCTTCTGGATGAACATGAATGGTTCACCAATCTCAAGTTTCAGTCCTTGAGTACATGATAGTCATACTTTAAAAAAAAAAGAAAATTATTGGTTCACATCTCTCCATTCCCTTCTGTTACACTGATCCTTCAAACATGCATAAACTGGACTTCAGAATGCTTTGGAGGAAACACAAGTTTTGCAAAGTCTGCTTCTTGAACCAGGGACCATGTCTTTGTATTAAGCACATTCCAGGTACATAGTAAGTTGCTCAGTGAACACTTGTTGATTTTAAGTGAATAGAAAGAATGGGAAAAGACTCTGGAGTTGGGGGTAGGAGAGCATACCAGAAATAAAAGAAATACACAGGTTGGAAAGTAAGTCTTAAAAACCAGAGGTGTATGAGCCATGTGAAGAAGTCTAAAATAGAACTTAGAATGAGTCAGAGTTCATACGATGTAACCAGTGCTGTATTCCATGGGGAAACTGGGGTCTGAAAGATGTGTTCAGCAAAGCTAGCTGAGTCTACAAGTTGGCAGAAGCAGAATCCAGGGTTCTCAACCAAAGTTAAAAGATCTCTCTTTTAGAGAAGGCTGGGGAACATGTTGAGAGAAGGGAGCAGTCAGAGGATCCTAACTACAAAGGTAGTGGGTGAGTGAGAACCTGTCTGAGTATTGTGATAGGAATAAGTAATGCAGAGCAGGAGGAAACATAATGGCAAATTGTACGGGTCAGGGCGAAGGGTGGAGACTGACCTAGTAGCCTCTCTTCTGTACTCCTACTTGGACATCAAAAGGTCAAAAGTCACCTGTATTGTAGGATGGTCAAGATGCAAAAGCTGTCCTGTAAGGAAGAATGCCAGGGTGGGGTTGAGAGAACTGAGGCTGAGCCTGGAATACAAATCCTGGAACTGAAGTTTGGCCTTAGGACAAAGACAAATAGGATAAGGTATATTAAAGCTATCTAAGAAAAATGCTGTAAGCTTTCTAAGACCTCTAAGCCTTATCAGAGGTAAATCATTTAACATTAGATAAGACCTCATAGGACATATTTTTAAAGAGAATTCCCATAATTAATACACTTTTGTACCAATGAGAATACAGTTTTTTTCATTTAGAATTTAATATTTCCATGTTTTAAAGCCCTCAGAGAGATAAAGGATTGGACCATATACAAAAGAGAGTATGTCTAACTTTAAGAGAATTGTAAGAAATTCACAGAGTTATGGAAAGGCTGTTCTTACAGGTATATACAGACCAAGAGCAGTGCAGAGTCAATCAGAAAGTGAATTGGAGACAGAACAAATGGGAGGCTTTTGATCTAGCTAGAACTTGACAACATTGCAAATATGGCATCAGAGATAACATTTATATAACCAGAGCACTAGAGAAATAATCTAATTTACAGTAGTGACATGTCTTATAATTTCTAGTTTCTAGAACTAGCCATTTCCTCACAGATATTAAGGTTTGTTTTTTAGTATCACAACCTGTTTTTAAAATCACTGTTTTTCTGATAATTTATTCAAACAAAATACCATTGACAGGGATTTAGATGGAATAAATTCTGCTTTGGATACATACCACTTGTTTGAACAGATCAGAAAATGGAAGGCATTGCTGATATTTGATTTTTTATGCTATGTATTCCTTCTCATACTTATAACAATTATATGTTTTTAAAGTATTGTTTGTTGTATGCATACCAAATATAACTGTTTGAAGAAATGGCTGAGTTTCTTTAGCACTGGAAATACGTATTTAATTATAAGCTTTCTGAACCTCAGAAATAATTACTTCATGAAGTAATTGAATCTCATTTCCGTTATAATAGAAGATATTTTGATTAGTACAAGATACAATTACTTCACTTATTAGGCATCTGATAAGGTCAACTTACGCTTTTAAATACAAAGCAGCTTAAGTGTCTAACAGACATTAAACGTCTGGCATACATTTCAATACACAGTCTCCCCTGAAATGAATGCAAAATTGCATCCATTAATGGAACATTGTACTGAATGCAATAAAATCAAGTTACTGTCTTGCAACTTCTTCATGCTATTACAGTCGTTCTTGAAGAAACCTCAAAAGGAGTGATTAATGCGAATTTTAACTGTTAGGAGTAATTTATATTTGTCTACACTAACATGCATTCCTTATATTAAAAGGGCACAGGAAATACAATTTATTGATTTGTGTCATGAATCTACCCAGAAAGTATAATGCTAATGATGGTTACAGTCAAAATTCAGAAGAAAAGGAAAACGACCAGTATTCAAAGGATATTAATGTTTTGTTTCAAAACTTTTTTTTCTAGAAAACTAGACATATTTGAGCATAGTCATTTTTGATCTTTCTGTTCTCTTATGTGTGAGACACCTACAGATAGCCCTCCGATTCTGATTAAGGTGAAAAAGCCCCTTCTTCAGTTGAATGCACAATTATCTGGTATGTAAAAAGCATTTAAGAATAAGACCAAATGTGGTACAAAAATACAATTCTTTCAAAACAGAGAAAAATTTCATAAGCATAGGCTTTGATCAAACTGTGTCTTTCTTTGCTAACCAAAAGTAGTTAGGGTAGTAAGGAGTGGTCGATTTTTCCAACAAGGTTGAATGAGATCACTGGGTGTGCTTGGGGACGTTAACAAGATTAGGTGGATCCACAGAACTTGAGTTCGCAATCCATTGGTGATTATATCATGTGAAAATTTACAATGCATTTCAAATCTAGGAAAAAGTTGAAGTTAATAATTTTTATAAGAAAGAGTGATAATGTTACTTATTTTGTAGAATTACATTTCCCACTCTGTCTAGATACACACATATTCATTGGGACAGGTACATGCAGACTCATATACATCTATGTACATGTACAATCTTATTTTTCCTCAAGATTTTGGTACTTTTGATTATTCTTAAAAGTTTACAAAAAACTTGAGGACTATAAAAATTTTTTTACATGATTTATAAGATATATGGGTAGCAAAGGAAATCATATCTTAACATGCCTTTAAATATTTATATATAAAACTGAAAAGCCAACAGAACTAATAACAGAGTACAGCTGAATGATGCAATGCAAGATAAGCATGCTAGCATTATTATATTTCATGTACAATAGCACAAAAACTATGCAATTCTATCTGAACTACACAATTCTATCTGAATAACTTGTCACTGTACTGTTGAACATAACACTGAGCAGAGTAAATGTAGATACTTCCTGTGTCTCTGAATGGGAAGACTAAAGGTTTTATAGATGTAAGTTTTCCTTAATTAAATAATAGACTAAATGCAAACAGTAATGGGGATTTTATGGAACTTCAAGCTGATTCTAAAACTCATATAGATGAGCAAATAAACAGGATACTAATACACATTTGAAACATTTATATTAAAACATGGTATTTAAGGACTGTCAGTATGGGAACAGAAAAACAAATGAAGGAACCATAGTACAGGGCCCAAAAATAGATCCATGTACCTTTGAAATTTAATTCATGATAAGATACTTTAAATTATCAGGAAAAGGATAAGTGCTGAAATCCAGCTGACTTTCTATAAAAAACTCCTACCTCACACTAAACACACAAAAAATTCCAGAACAATTAAAAGCATAATATAATTTAAAGACTATTTAAGAAAAAACGAAATTTAAGGGGATGTTTTTATAACCTTGCAGTAGGAAAGACTTCCTACGTGAGACACAAACTCAGAGGCCACAGAAGAAAACTGACATATTTTGACTACATAAATTAGGATAACTATATGGCAAATAAAACCATAATACAAAGACAGTTAAAAGATAAAGAATAGATTGGGAGATTATATATATATGTTCAAAGGATAATATTTGTACGAGAGAGTTTCTACAAAATTGTATTAAGATGCCAGTGAAAGAAATGGAGTCTAGATAGTTTATATGGGGTTAATAAATGTTTTCTTAAAGGTATTGTGAAATTTGTAGTGGGGGCTAAAATAAAAAGTATATCCCAACTCTACATTTTTCTTTTTAAATATTCAATGTAGTCTCTCTTTTCACTGTGTAACTTGCCAGCCTGCATCTACATGAATTTTTAATTTTAGTCTTCTATTTTTACACACTGACAGGTATAAGATATCTGTTTCCTTAAACCTTGATTCATGTGTTATTTTTCTAGCAATTCTTCTTATTGCAGAAGGATATTCAAGAAATGAACTTTCATAAGCCTGCTATTATAAAATATCTATTTATAGGTAACTGCAACTGGCAGAGTTACCATAGAAACTAAAACAGCAATCAATGCAGAAACCATGAAAGTGTAAGTAAAGATGTGAGTATTATGAATAGAAAGCAATAAAACACAAAATCCCTCATAATTATTAGAAAAAATGCAAAATAGAATTTTTTTTCAAAGGATGATAACAGAAGGAAAAACAGTTTACAATTATGGTTTATCCACTAGTATAAATTCGTGCAACTGCAGTGAAGTTTGGCATACTCTCATTTTAAGATGCTGTCAAGAAATCATTAATTTTAAGAAACTGGATAAATATAAAACTCTTCTGTACTTTGAGAGGCCTAAATCTTAAGACAAACCACTATTATTCCTCTCTCTTAATTTCCAATGTTAGACTTATCTAGGTGCAATTTCCAAATCATTCTGATTTAACGGAGAGATATCTTGACTCAAGCTCACACTTGCAACTACCATTACACAGACTTTGTGTTAAATCCACTAGTTGAAACTGAAGAAGAGGTCAGGAAGCATAATATACCACCATCAAAGTGATAAAATCCCATAAAGATTAACTGCATTTGTATTTTCAGTGAGCACTTTTGAATGAATGTGAATGAACAATGAATTCTCATTGTTTCTAATTAGCACCTTCCTAATATGTGATGAAATTGAAGACTTCTGCATATGTATGTTAGCCACATGGATCTCCTTGCTGTGGAGGGCATACCACAACAGTGATTGCTTCAGAAGAGAAATCTGTAATTTGGTTTACATATTAATGATTCTACATTTTAATGAATACCCCTGGTATTGATTTTTCATGCTAATATATGGCAACCTTCGCACAGGCTGTATTCACCATCAGGACAGGGACTGTATTTTTGTTACCATTGTATTCTGGTGTCCAGCAGAGTGCCTTGTTTCAGATAATTGGCTTTGCGGTTAAATATGAACATTTCAAACTATAAATTTCTTTCTAAGTACTGCATTAGCACTACTTTAACTACATCCTGCTAGTTTTGGTCTGTTGTGTTTTTATTATCATTTAATAAGAAATATTTTCTAATTTCCCTGTGGTTTCTTCTTTGCTCCATTAATCGTTTAGAAGTTAATTAATTTCTAAGTGTTTGTAGTTGTTCTAGATAACTTACTGATTTTTTTTATTAAATGCAGTTGCGATATGAAAACACATGATTTCAGTTTTTAAAAAATTTATCATGACTTGTTTTATGGCCCAGCATGTGATCTTAGTGAGCATTTCATGGTGCACTTGAAAAATGTATATTCTGCAGTTTTGTGTAATGTGTAAGTATCAGTTAGGTCAAGTTTGGCAGTGTTATTCAAAACTTCAATGTTGTTACTTTTTTTGTTTGCCTGTTCTATCAATTACAAAGAAACGGATATTAAAATCACCACCTGTGAATGCGGATTTGTTAATTTCTCCCTTTAGTAGTGTTAATTTTTGTTATTATATCTTCTTGATCCATTGATCTCTGGCCTGGTTCATCTGGCTGGGCTAACATCAATACCTTCAGTTCCTTTTTCTTGTGCCAATCAGATTCCTCAAAGTGAATTTTTCAGTCTTTGACCTGGAGATTATTAGTCTACTTGCCATCCTTCTGAGATCCCAATGGGGGAAGAAGTTGGATTTTCAAAATTCAGTATATGACCAGCAGACTTTCACTTAACTTTTAAGTGAAAAAGTTTTTAACGTGATTCCTGCCTCCATCTGTGATGTGTCCAAGGGGCAGACTTCTTATTCTCAAATAAGCCTCTGTCTCACCATCTCAAGGACAAATTTTCAGTCTTCTGCAGAGGTGGGGAAGGGACTGTGAGGGACAGTATTTGGTGGCTCTTGCTGATTCTTAAACAGCCTCTTGTTTTCAGCCTCACCTTGTCTCCATTTTAAAGGTACCCCCCGGGAAAAAAAAAAAAATGTACCCAGTGCTGCAAGCTCAGCATTGTGGGAGAGGTGGTGAAGAAGAAATCAGGTTGCTTCTAAGTTTCCAAAATTTTGTTGCAGAGCTGTTGGTTGTATGTGAAGAGCTAGTTGCCAAAAGTGTGCAAATTAAGAGACTATTGCAGTCTACAGTTGTGTTATTGCTAAAATTCTAGCATCATTGATTTATTCTTCCTATGAATATTCATTTGTTTACTTACTTAAATAAAAAATTGTTTCTCCCATTTCTAAATGATTTGAATCAACAAATTAATTTTTTTGGATTATAAATCTCCCTTTTAAATTCAGATCACCCTGGGTGGGAAGTGTAACACACTGACTGCCCTATCAATCATTTACATTATATTGTAAAATCATTTTATCAGTCCCTCCTGGCAAACAAATGAGAAACTGGCGAATTAGGACTGGGAGCGTGGGCAAGTAAGTACAAGAAAGAATTGTGGTTCTGCTTGGAGCGGAAGCTTGCAGGGTGGGGAACTAGAGCAGTTGGGATAAAGGGGTACTCGAACGAGGTCATGGGTTAAGGATGAGTATTGACAGAACACAGAATTTTATGAGGAGTTGGGCATGGAGAGAGAGGAAAGAAGAAGAATTGAAAGACAATTCTGAGGTTTCCAGAACTTAACTGTTGTCATTATTTTAGTACTTAAACTCCTTTTCAAAAGCTATAAGCAGAAATTTTAAAGTTTACTTGAGAATTAGAGACTTTTCTAAAATGGAACTTTTCCTCTGGGCCCTTAAAGTATACTACAGATCAGACTTGTTTTCTTATATTGATTGTGAGAAGTTATTTGTAAGTTACCAATTTTTCTTTTAAATTGAATTTTTCCTATCAATTCATCTTGTACATTTAGAAAAGTTTTACAAGTTATTTATTACTTTATTCTTATTTTTGATTCTTCAGGCTCCCTGTCAAGTACCTAGTGTGTTTTACAGTTAGATGTACTACAAAGTTATTATTTAAGAAAAAGTAATTATTTTGTAATGCCTTAATTTTCTCCTAGAATATTTATGCTTCAGCTGGCTTCCCCGCCACACACACCATATTCAAATGGTACTAACCCAAATAAAAATATAGTTAATTTTCTGATTTAAAATATTTTTATTTTCAGAGGCCAGATAGTTCATGTTTGTATGGTAGTTCACTATGGAAGATTTTTAGATATGACTCTTGAAAATGCAATTGAATTAGGTAAATGTATTGCTCCTAACACGCTGGTGGTGCGAGTTCAGTTTCCCTACAGGCAATACTCTAGCTTTAACCGGTTTTTTCCATGGTTACCTTCGTTCCTATGGAAACCGACCTCTCTTGCACTCTTCTCTCTCTCTTTTTATCACTTTAGAAACAGGTTACAGAAACAACAGCCAGGAGGAAACATGAAATATTCATACACCCACTACTTAGATGCTTCAACTAACATAGTAACAGGTGTATGTTTTCTCTTAAAGGCTATGCGCAGGCATGCACAAATCCACACACCACATATTTATATATATCTAACAATCTAGACCACAAGAACTGAAAGAATTTCTCTGACTTGGTAATGAAGCTACCCAATGATGATGCTCCAGGGTCTTGCAAGGCATGTGTGGAAGTGGACAGAGCAGGGATAACAGAGCTGAAAGGTGATGGTTACCTACTGGGAACATTTCAGTTCTGAGACCGTATGAAGGCATAGGCTCCTGCCGTGCTCCTGGTATCCACCAATTAACAAAAAAGTTAGAAATTGATTAAAAGCTCAGTTTAGAGATAGGAATCCTGATCTGGATAGTCTTGGATTTTGGAAGAGTCCCTTAATTTTTTTTTTCCCTAAGACTACTTCTAAGGGATTCTAAATAAACTGTAGTGTTTTTTTAAAAATGAAAAAAATTAGTAAATGATAAACTGAACTCATATTAGAACAAGGCTTCTGTTCAAAAGCCCATTATCAAAAGAAGCAATACTTTTTTTGCTTTGATAAGGAACTTTACAAGCTAAAGTCCTTTGATGGGATTTTGGTGGATTAAATTCTTTGCTCCACCTCCCTCCAAATCTGGATGTCTTCTCCAGCCTGAACGAGTGGACATTTTTGAGTCGGATACTCACCAAGAAGGAAGAAAAAAGTCAGATTTGGGGGGAGCACCATCATAGACATAGCTGCAATCGCAGAACCTGGATTTAAAAATCTGGCTTGTCACTAGCTAGTTAGTGAACTTGACAGAGTCTTCTAACTTCTTAGAGTTTTTGTTTCTCAGTTTTCAAGTTGAAATAATAATACCTATTAAGTTGTGAGAAGAATTTAATAAATTCATATGGATGATTTTGAGTTTCTCCAACACCGGTGCACTGTAGTTGACACTAGAAATACAAAGGAAAAACAAAGTCCTTGTCCTCCTGGTGGATACTGCCCAGTGCAATGTTTTCCAAATGCTAGTGTGAATGTTTACCACCTGAGGTGCTTATTAAAATGTAGAATCATTAAGATGTAGACCACATTACAGTTTTCCCTTATGAAACAATCACTGTTCTGTATGAAATTATTTATAGCACTTTCCTTCAGATCCATGGTTGGATTTTATATTTCTTAAAGTTCTGCTTTAAATGCCATTTTCCTTATGTTATGAATTAATGAAAAAAATGATTCCTTTCAAAGAAAATTTCATCAGTAATATTAGGTGTTTTAGACATGGACTAAAATTTTAGGATGACAAAATTTAAGGCATTTGTTTAGTATAAACTGACTGGCATAAGCAAAGTGAAGAAAAAGACTGGGGGCAGGAAGGATTACTCAAAGAGACAAGAGAATAAGAGTAGCCCTTAAAAATATGTTTTACTTCAGTAAACACGTTTGGATTGAAAAGTGAGTTGCAAAGACACACTTTAACATCTTAGTAAAGAGATGTGCAACATTTTTTTTTCTCAATATTTTTCTCCCTTGAGTTAGATGAATTGAATGATCAAGGGTAAAAGTAAAGACTGAAAATCCAGTCAGGAAGTAAAAGTCTATCTCCTTTTTATCAAATATACAAAATTAATAATTTAGAAATAAACCTTTAAAAATTGTTTAAAAAAAGAATTCATAGTTTGAGATGTTCTATTGGAGAAGCCTTCCAATTATGTGGAATTATGAATTGGCTCTTTAGTTACTATGATCACCAAAATGTTCATGTCCACTAAAATTGACATGTGGAAACCTAATGTACAATGTGATAGTATCAGGAGGGTGGCCTTTGGGAAGTGCTTAGGTCATGAGGGTGGAGCCCTCATAAATGATATCATCACCCTTAAAATGCAAGACTGAGAAAACTCCTTTTCCCTCTTCCACCATGTGAGGTTACAGGGAAAAGATAGCCATCTAGGAAGGGGGTTCTCACCAGACATCAAGTTGGCCAGCACTTTTTTTCTTGGACTTTTCAGCCTCCAGAACTGTGAAAAATAATTTTCTGTTGTTTTTAAACCAAATAATAATAATAACAACAATAATTTAGAAGTAGCCAAAAGAGGCCATTTAACAAGACTCTTTACTAAGTGATGGAAAAACAAGAAGTTTCTTGAGGGCAATGATCCATTCTTATCCACATTTTTTTTTTTTTTCTGTAGAGCCTAGTTTAGAATAGATCCTGGATAACATTTTTAAATTTTTTGAAACAAGGCTAAAGGCCTTTAAATGACTCAGGTCATAATATTTTCAGAGTCCTGTATAAACTGAGTACAGTTCAATTTTGGGGACTTGAACTGGGGACTGGAATTTTTTCATATTAGCATTATCTATTTTATGATTTTTAGAATTAATAATAAATTTTTAAAATTAATAATACATTTTAAAATTAATAATAAACCAATAATAATAAAATAATAAGGGATATATTATCTACAGGCAGTCAGTCATGGGGCAAGCTCTGAACCTAAAGAGCCTGGGTTTGAGTCCTAACTTATGACATTGGGTAAGTTCTCAATCTTACAGTTCCTCAGTTTGCTCATCTGTAAAGTGGAAAGAATAATAGTGTCTACTCTGTGAGGTTATCCTGAGGACTCAAGTACACTGCTACTGCAGGTGGTAGGCACCTGTTGAGTTGGTACTGGAGTTCTGCACAGGTGCAAAGAATGTCTGCTATCTGGTTTCTAGTTTGTCACAGCATTGAGCACAGCTTGCGACAGCAACAGCAACACTTGCAGTGCTTCTTAAAGCAGTTGTGCTGGAGCCTGCGTGGCCCTGAGTCCCATTGTTTTGAAGGGAGGAGAGGAAAGGAGCCACTTTGGTTCCACATTGAGGTGGCAGCAGTGGCCTCAGGGGCTGGGAAAGCAACTCCTTCCTGGTGCAGAATGGAGTTTGCACTATGTTCTCCCCTAACTGTTCTCCCCTAACTGTTGATTTATACAGTGACTAATATTAGTGTAAATAAACCAACAGTGCTTTATGGCTGGATCTTATATTTCTTAAGGTCCTGCTCTAAATGCCATTTTCTTTGTTATTATAAAAATGTATTTATTTAATATTTGAGCAGTAGATTTATTATGATTTTAATAAATATCAAGTAGCTTATTTATTATAATTTCAATTACTATACTGAGATAGTATAGTCACATAACACAAATGGCACGCCTATCTCCTGGTGGCAGCCAGCTGAATTACAGGTAGAAATACTCAAGCATTGAACATGCCTTGTCAAGCCACAGATATACTTGAACTGTTCACTGAAACCATTTACTTGAATATATCACAACTCATTGGATTTACAACCTCAACTATTTATAATGAGGAAGTTAAAATGTAAAGGGGATAGCAGGACAGAAAAATTAGGAGTTTGGAATTAACATATACACACTACTGTATATAAAATAGATAAACAACAAGGACCTACTGTATAGCACAGGGAGCTATATTTAATATATTATATTAACCAATAATGGTAAAGAATCTGAAAAATAATATATATATATATAAATATATATATAACTGCATCACTTTGTTGTACACCTGAAACTAACACAACATTGTAAATCAACTATACTTCAATTTAAAAAATGGTTAAAAAACCCACAAAGTATCTCCAAATAAAAATCTAAGCTCATTCAAAAAAAAGTAAGTTTCTTATCAAACAAACCCTAAATTATTCTCTAATTTATATTCATGTCATTTATTAGTCTGTGGTTTTAAAAGAAATTGTACATGTATCATCCATTTGATTCTCAAAATTCATATCCAACTATCAAGAAAAATTACAAGGCATACCAAAAGGCAACAAACACAATTTGAAGAGACAGAGCAAACATCAAAACCAGGCATGGCAGGAATGTTAGAAATAACAGAATGAAAAGAAAAGCCACAGACTGGGAGAAAATATTTGCAAAAGACTCATCTGATAAAGAACCATTATCCAAATTACACAAAAACCACTTAAAACTCAACAGTAAGAATACAAACCAACTGATTGGAAAATAGGCCAAAGACCTTAACAGATAGCTCATCAGAGAAGATATACAGGTGGTAAACAAACATATAAAAATATGCTCCACATCATATGTCAGCAGTGTAATGCAAATTAAAACAACAAAGAGACACCACCACACACCTATTAGAATGGCCAAAATCTAGAACAGCAGCAATACCAAATGCTGCCTAGGATGTGGAGTAACAGGGATTCTTATACATTGCTGAGGAGGATGCAACATGGTGCAATCACTGTGAAAGACAGTTTGTCAGTTCCTTACAAAACTAAACCCACTCTTACCATGCGATTCAGCAATCACACTCCTCAGTATTTATTCAAAGGATTTGAAAACTAATGTCCACACAAAAACCTGCACATGGGTACTTATAGCAGTTTGTACACAATTGCCAAAACTTGGAAACAACCAGATATCTTTCAGTCGATGAATAGATAAATCAACTGTGGTATCCAGACAATAGAATATCATTCAGCTTTGAGAATAAACAAGCTATCCAGCATGAAGAGACATGGAGGAAATTTAAATGCACACTACTAAGTGAAAGAAGCTGATCTGAAAGGTTACATGTGGTATGATTCGAATTATATGATATTCTGGAAAAGGTGAAACTATGGAGACAGTTAAAAGATCAGTGGGTGATCATTTCACAATATATACAAATATCAAATCATTATATTGTACACTTGAAACTAATATAACGTTATATGTCAATTATATGGCAATGAAAAATACAAAACCAAACCAAACCAAGAAAATATCCATGGTTTCCAGGAGTTGGGGAAGGGGGAGAGCAGGATGAATAGGTGGAGTACCCTTCTATAATGGTGGATACATGTCATTATACATTATACATTGTGTAAACCCATAGACTATACATCACCAAGGTGAACCCTAATGTACACTATGGACTCTGTGTGATAATGATGCGCCAGTGTAAGCTCATCTGTCGTAACAAATGTACTGCTCTACTGGGGGGTCATTGATAATAGAGAGGCTATGCATATGTTGGGGGGCATGGAGTATGTGTAATATCCCTGTACCTTCTGCACAATACTGCTGTGAAACTAAACCTTCTGTAAAAAAATAGTTTAATTTTTTAAAATCCTGGAATATTTGTTTAAGATAACAGGGCAGTAAAGATGTCTCTGCACAGTCTTTCAACAAAGGGTAGTTTCCCAAAGACAACTCTGATTTTAACTTGAGGCTTAATCAGAAAGGGACCGGCCTGGGATGTATGTAAAGGTTTGGTTTTTTTTGTTTTTGTTTTTGTTTTTTGTGTTTTAGAGGGGGACTAGATATCCAGGAGGACAGAAAGAAACATGATAAACTGAAGATCAGTGAAGACTAAACCAAGGAAAATATTGTCATAAAGATTAATCAACACTTGTTCTTGAATATCAAGAAATAAACAATTCTCTGAGAAAAGATATAAAAACTCAAAGAGTCATAAGAAAACATAAAAGAATGAAAACAGATAGCGGTGCTTAGGAAAGAAAGGAAGGAAAACAGAAATATTCACTTTATAAAGAGACACACAGAGAGAGAAAGAGAGAGATTGATTCAATAGTTAACTGGTGAAAGAATCAATTGTCCTATCTGCAACTCATTCTGATTCTCAAAGGGTCCAAATTTAAATTTCTTGGTGGAACTTAGGCAAAGTCCTTGCCACACTGTTCCCAGAACCTCTCTTCCTAGGATCTCATTCTAACACTTAGACAGAACTTAAGAAAAGATAGATGGTATGGGCTGAAACTGGCCCCTGTCGGTAGGAAATGAGAGATTTGCTAAAGGAGATTAGAAAAAAGAAAAGGTGTTTCAATAATAAAGAAATTGAGGCAGAGTGAGAAACTGAGGCAATCAATCATGGACCTTTATGAAGAGTTTAACTTCCTAGATTCTTTTTTCTTTAATTATAGGAAATTAATTTTTAGCACAAAGTGTTAATATTTTTTCCTCCTATGTTTATACTGATAACTCCCTATGATTACTTGGTTACATCAATATAGACTCACATGTATGGTAGTGTGGAGAACAAAAGACTGGAGCAGCAACAAGAATTTTGCCTTTCCTCACTCTTCCTCCCATTAAACCTAAGTGAAAAGAACAGTATTGTATTAAGCCACCATGTCTAATCGTCCTTGGTGGTGACAAGAAGGGAAGTAAGAACACACCAGCACAGCAGGCTGAGAAGCAACTGGTGGGTGGAAAACTCAAGACACGATCTGAGATAACGATCAGCCTTTATTTCCTAAAAATACTAGGACGTGACTCTTGAAAGGGATGACAAAAATGACGATTGGTGTACACATTTATAATCTTAATTCTCACAACAAAGCATTTTTAAATAAATTTATAATTAAAAAAATAATAAATGCAGAGTTCTCAGGAAGGGTGAGAGGTTGCTCAAGGTCACAGAATTGTTGAGTGATTGAGCCAGGACTGTACTCAGTGCTCTCCATTTCTAAAATGTGTTTCCTCTTCACCACTCGTGGCAGTACCATGATGAATGGTAAGGGAAAGGAATGGATTAAGTCATAGTTTAGATATTTTTTTTTGCTTTAGCCATAGTAGTGGGGGAGGATAGTTTGCTCTTACTAAGATGGAGAAATAAATTTGGGAATATAAATCAGAAAATGTATTTTGAGAATGTTAAATTTGAGATAATTATAGATATTTAAGTAGAGATATCAATCAAGTAGGCAGTTGTATATTTGGTTCTAGAGTTCTAGGGAGAGATGAGGACTAGAGATAAAGAAGTCAAAAAATAATGCCCAAGATTAAGAACTAATATACTGCCACACAGTGTTTTAAATGCTTTGCCTATATTTACTCATTTAATCTCCATAACAACGCTAAATTATTATCCTTATTATACAGAAAAGAAAACTGAGGCACACAGTAGGTAGAGGTGGAATTTGAATACTTGTCAGCCTGACCCCAAAGACTCTTTCACTACTCCATAATTCTGAAAATAATTGTGATATCCTAGTGGCAGATTGGGTGACAATACGAGACCAGTGGACATGCCAGATCTAAATAAATTATTGATACTATAGTCCCTGGACTCTAATATCTAATTTTGAACTTGAAAAATAACCTTGAATGCTGACTACAAAGAGGGCTTTCTACTTTTCTTCTTTTAATGATAGGGTAAGTATTCTTTATTGGCACTTGCCTCTACGGAGATTACTGTGGAGGTGGGAACGTTTGAACAAACAACTTTTGCAAAATCATATCTATTGTGAGGAAACAGCTTGTTCCAAGAAATCTGGCTTAACACCATGTCAACATTTTTAAAAGATGCTTCAAATAAGAAAAAAGAGAAAACTATAGATAAATTTGGCTTCAAAGTCGTGAAGGGATTTCTGAGAACTATGGGACTTCAGGGAACAATTAAATGGACACCCATTTTTTTCTCTTCCAAACACCCTCATATTTTTTCCTTCGTATAATATATTCTATTTACTTATTTTCCTAAATTTTTCACACATAGTAGGTAGAATATACTGTATTCATTCAATTCTTATATTTATTGATCACCTATTGTGTTAGGTGCTACTTATAAAGAGCTTACAATTTAGTGTGTAGTAAATATTCAATGCCTTGTTAATTAAGGTGATTAATTGTACAAACTATATAATTGTGAAACATTGACCATGCAAAACACAGATTTATAAATATTCTCAAAAGGGAGAGATAGCTTAGCCTTTTTGAAAAATGTACCAACTCTGGTGTCATAATGTTTCATTCATTCATTCATTTCAAATGTTGAGTGTCTAACCTATGTGACAGGTGATGTGTTAAACATTAGGGATTACAAAATGAACAGAAGATAGTTGTTTCCCTCTCTCAGTGCCCTTCTGACCTCTACCAGTAGTGTGACTTTGAGTATATCACTTCTCATGTGTTTTACTTTTCTCATGTGTAAAACATAGATAATTATAGTGATTATACCTAAAAGGATGAGTGATATCTCAAATCCCTTCTAGCTCTAAAGTTGTATAAGGGAAGATTGAGATTTAGTCTTGAAGGGCAAAAGAGATTTAAAAAGCAGTGCCAAGACTCTCTGGAAAGAGAGTTAAAAATAAACCACATGCACACAGGCAAACACACACACAAATGAAGAAGTGAAGCCTGTTGCACCAGTAGGTTTGCATGGAGAAGTAGTGGCCTATAAGGGTCTGTAGGTTGTACTGTGAAGAGTCTTGAAGCTGTATGACAGAGACTGATCATTCTCATCTAGGAGCCATTCTCATCCTTTTCCATCTAGTTAGAGAAGACACAGACTTTTAGCTGGTAATAAGGCCTTTCAGCTAGAGACTAACTACGTCTTCTGGCCTTTTCTGCAGCAGGATGATCTAGTTTGCTCCAATTGGGTAGATTATACATGATAGATACAACTTCAGTGTCATCTTCTTAAAGAGAAAGCTGCTTATCCTTGACTTCCTCCTTCCCACCGCCAATCCTGCTGGGAAATCATGACAACTAGAGAAACTTCGGAAGCCATGAGTTACAGAGGGTAGAGCTACTTCTCCAACTACTGGCTGCTCATATCTGTATTATACGGAATGGAATCATACAGGGTGTAACCTTCTGGCTTTTTCATTCAGCATAATTCCCTGGAGATTCATTCAAGTTGTGTGTATCAATAGTTCATTTTTTTTTATTGTTGAGTAGTGGTCCATGGTATGGTTGTATAACAGTTTGTTTAACCATTCACCCAAGGAAGAACATCTAGATTATTTCCAGTTTTTGGCTATTATTAATAAAACTGAGATGAATACATAGGTACCATTTTTCTTATGGACATAAATTTTTATTTCTGTGGGATAAATGCCCAAGAGCGCAATTCCTGGGTAATGTAAGTGTATCTTTAGTTTTTTTTTTTAAAAGAAATTGCCAAACTATTTTCCAGAGTGGTTATACCATTTTACATTCCCACCAGGAATGTGTAAGTGATGCAATTTCTCCACATTCTTGTTAACATTTGGTATTATCATTACTTTTTAAATTTTAGTCATTCTTATAAGTATGCAGTAATATCTCATTATGACTTTCATTTGTATTTCTCAAATGGCTAATAATGTTGAACATCTATTTGTGTGCTTATTCACTATCTGCATATCCTTTTTGAAATGTCTGTTCATGTCTTTGCCCATTTTTTTATTTTTACTGTTTTTCTCTTTTAGTCTTTACTGTTTACTGTGTTACTGATTTTTTACTGTTGAGTTTTGAGGATTTTTTTTGTATATTCTTGATTTGACTTTCAAAAAACAGCAAGAGAAAAGATAAATTGGACCTCATCAAAATTTAAAAACTTTGCTCTTTCAAAGACCCCGTTAAAAGGATGAACAGATAAACTACAGACTGGAAAAAAATACTTGCAGACACTGTATCCAACCAAGGACTAGCAGCTAGTCTTTGTTCTATATCCTAAAGATTTTCTCCTGTGTTTTTCACTAAAAATTTTATATTTCTACATTTTACATTTAGGTCCTTGACTCATTTTGAGTTTATTTTTTTAAATACCTCTTTTTATACCTCAAGAAATATCCGTGATTATTTAATTTAGATAAAGAATAGGAAAGATTGGGCTGGGAGTGGAGTGAATTAGTTTTCCTAATACTCAAAGATGACATATCTTCATATCTTTTCTCAGAGGGCTATCACAGGCTAGAAGGTACAAACCACACAACGGGGGCGGGGGGGGGGTAGGGGGGAAGTTCCTACTATAGAGAATATCTGGCTTGTCTTCTACAAGGTAGTAGCCAGGTACAAAGTGTATGGAGGTGATTAAGAGAAAGGGAGATTTTATATTAATACAATTTTCATATTTTTTCTTCTAATTCATTCACCCACTTGTCAATTGTACTATTTTTAAAAGCTAACATTAGAGTTTAGATGGATTTTTCTCATAGGCAATGGCTGAGAATCTTAAGGTAGGGGGAATAAAGGAGATAAACTGGGCACTCAACAAGTTTGTTAAATAGAATTAGTGGCAGAACTATAGTTTTGTTCAGTTTGCCCCTCTTTATCATTGACAATAGTGCACAAGCACTAGCAATCAGGGACTTTCATTGACCATTGTATGCTCAGTGAAATGGAAGTCATTTCTGTATCAGAGGACTCTAGACATTTTTTTTTTTTTGCAATTAGGAAGCATAGTCACTGGGGATTTCCTAAAATTGGGTCTTACATGTAATATCATATACTATTACTGAAATCTATACTTCCTTCAAACTGCAGCATTTGATCCTAGAGCATTTTAGAAGCTTTCTACAGAATTAAGACAGGAGACACATTTAATAAGCTGGGGAAATGAAATATCCAGTCACAAACAGACCATTACCCATTTTCCAGGCCACATTTTCCTTTTAGATTAAACCATTTCAATTCCTTTTGGTTTCCTTCAATTATTTTAACTAAATTACTCTCTGAATCATGCATAAATTTCCATATTCCATTTGAACTGCAATATGAAATGACCCATAGATATCAAGTAAAGACTTGACCTGTAAAAGGCAGAAATGATACTGCTCTAATGATAGTTTCTTATGTATATAACCCAGAATCCATTCACCTGATACATCATGAGAAAGGTACTAGGATCAGGGGTACCTGTGTATAAGTCACCTATTTTGATATATTATGTAGTAAAATGGTTGATGTAGGCTTTTAGCAACCCCATTGGCTTGCTTATATAAACTGTGTGGTCAAAGATGATAATACTCGTTAGTCATTTTAGACCAGCAAGTTTTTTTCTATTTTCTTGTCAGTTTTTGCTCTCTGGATAAAATACATAATAGTAATCCATAGAAAGAACATTAGGATATCCTTTAGAAAAGATAATATAGCTGAATGTCCCCATTCCAGAGATGAAAAATTCAAAACCCAGAGAGGCTTAATATTATATTTCAACCGTTATAAGGTACACATCAATTTTTCACATGTTAATGTTTCTAAAACAAGTATGTTTTCTATAATCAGTAGCATCTTACAATGGCTCTTGGCCAGGTGGCTATCATGGTGTAGTTGCATGGTATGCATGAATTTGGTTGCTGTTGGCACTTGCATGAACTTGGTGGCATCACTGGACAACTGTAACTTCATGTTTTAGTGAACCAGCCACTTAAGCATCATTTGATTAAATCATAAGTTCTGGCTGTGGTCTAAAAACTTGTGTGTTAATACCTTCTAGGGAGATGGACAAAGTATTAGCAGTACAACTCATATAACAGGTGTTAATGGCTTGGAAAACAATCCTGGAGTTAATAATAAAGCATCCTTTTTAAGAGAAGCTGACTCAGAGGGTAATGATGCACATCAACTACTCTTAGTAAAAAATTGATTGAGAACAATTGACCCTGACTCTTTCATATTTTCCTTTTCAATACTCTATAACATTGATATGTGAAAAATCTATGTCTAAAAAATCTAAAAGAGCTTCTTTATAAGCATAAAATCAAAATTCTAAAAGATAAGGAAACATTAAATTCTAAAAGATAAGGAAACATTATATCATAGTTTGAGAAGCTTTTCCTTCTTAGTGCAATACTCTTTCTTCTAAATAATTATGAATATAATCAGTTCTGAGTCATTCTTATTTCTTCAGTTGTTTTCCTATAAGTCAAATTATTATCCATTCATACTCCATCTGAAGTAAAAGACCAAAATGCTCCAATTTTGATGAAGAAATCTAGTCTTTATTTCTATGATGTTAGCACAATATACTCACACAATAGCTCTGATCTGTACTTAACAAAATACATTATAGCACTTTACAAACTTTATCAGTTTGGAAAACATTGCATAACATTTTATTAAACACAATACTTTTTATATATATCATATATATTTTCATAATTTTATTTACTTTAAAAAGATAATTAACTCTCTTTATTCAATACTTGATTTTATCAATAAAGCACAGCCTAACAAAGGAAGAAGTGCTCTCATTAGCAAATAAGATAAATAGAACACTAAGAAGAGATAACACCTGTTAGTCTCATTTATTTTAAATTAAGGTACCAGTGGAATGTAAACAATTTTTTTGTAATTTTTTTTTTACAAAAGATGTGTTATCAAATATACATGCAGAGGTCTGAGTTCTAGCGACTATCATTATATTTCCTTAACAGTGTGGTATAATTTAAGTCATTAAAAACCGTAGCCTTTGGCACTTTGAGTAGAAAACGAATATATCAATATTTATGTAAAGAAAAAAAAACTTCGATGACTAGAGAAGTACTTTAAAATCTTCTGTTAAGAAATAGGAAAGATTAGGAAATATCATACTGCACCTGAAATGCTGCAGCTTTTTTTTTCCTTCAGAGCACTAAAACCAGTCCCCCTTCCTCTCTATAAATTGGCAAAAGCCAGTAGGAGTGTCATAATGGTGGTGGTAGTGGTTAAGAAGTGGGGAAGGCAACATTGTACTCCCACTCCCCTCTCTGAGATGGAAATTGCCAGAAGGGGTATAGTTGAATCTGTATTTTATTGCCAGAAGGGTTATAGTTGAATCTGTATTTTATTGCCAGAGTTTTCAATTCTGCTGGTTTCAGCTAAATCCCTAATGATTTAGGAGGTTGGTTACTCTACAAATCTCTGCCCTTTTCCGGTAGAAGTTGATAAGAATGTGGTACTACTCATCTCTAAACAACTACTTCTGTTCTCACTGAAAACTAAACTGAGATCAGATCAACCAGCATTGTTGTTACCTTTTGTCCCCTTGGCAATCATCAAATGCACGTTAGAATTCTTCAGAAATAGAGTAAAAAGGTTTAATACTAAATAACAGGAACCGAATATTTCTTCATACTTAAAATAAAATTTTAACTTGGAAAACACCTCGAAATGTTTTGTTTTTATCTTCTTATTGATAATATTGGTTTTCTTTGATTTAAGTTGAAGGCTTCATTCAGGATAGGTAGCAAAAACTGTCATTTGTATGTTGAGCACAAAAATTGTGCCTATCTAGATATTTTGAAGAAATACATTCTTAATGTATACTGTGAGTTTCTTCTTAACAATTTACATTTTTTTCAGATTCTCCCTGTTGGTATCCAATTAACAAAAATACTTTAGAGAAGACGGTAAAACCCAACTACTGTGGCTCTAATTTACTGGTTATTAGGATATCAAAAAAAGTTAATAATCTGGAACAAAATAGAAATTTTTGGATTACTTAAGAAAGCAACTTAAGCCAGCTGGCTGGAAACATCTAAAGTTGGACATGACCAACACTGCTGTCAATGTAACCCACAATGTCAAGTTTTGGTTCATATTTCTTGCTTATAAATTCACAGCAGTATGTTTTGCTCAAAGAATGTCAACTGTTATTTTTGCTTTAAAAATAGAACAACATATCTATAACATAAAAAATTTAAATCCATAAATAAAGGAGAAGGCATAAAATGCAAAATATGATCACAACAATTTCAAAAGACTCTAAAACAGTATTTTTTAAATTATGCAAATTTACTCACTAAAAACAGATTTTTCATTAGCAGTAACTATATTTAAATAAAAGTAAGCAGCAAAAAGCTATGCAGAAAAGTATTCTCTTTCACTGAAAGTATCCCTATCAATTTTTGTTGTTGAAGAAAGTATAATTTTGAAGAAATGCACAAAACCTTTTCATTTTTTTGACTGTGACAGAGCCACTACAGAGAAGCTGCAGGGTGTCCTATTCTAACACAAAGAAGCCAACATCTTCTTAATACAGTAGCATTTCTTTGACAAGGAGTTGCACACCACTATTTCACAGCTAAATAGAATTTGAGAGTTTACATGGTATATGCACTATAATAATCAGCACCACCCGTATTGAGCTTTTGGTGCAGATTCTGCAAAATGAATATATAATACTGCATGGCCTCTGCTATAGGGAATACGTGTGTTCTGGATTCCCACAGCTAATTATAAAGAAAGATCCCTAAAGTTGGCACATTCAGGAAGTACAATAGTATACATTGAAGGAAACCACTTTCTTTTGATACTACCCTCTGCAAACCATTTGAGTTTGAAGGAAGGTCTTAAGAAGAGTCTTCACATTATCACATTAGTTAGGTTCTTGCATTGTGCTTTTCCCTCCCCTTGATGTGAAGTCTACAAGCTTGGGTAGAGTAGTTCTCAAGAGTCACTGAGTTCCGGGCTGATGGTGCATAATCTAGTTTGGTGAGAAGGTTCCCGATTCGCTGGAACAGAGCACTGGTAGAATCTACACGTGGTCTTTTGGGGGTGGCCCACATGATTGAATGGGCATCCCTCAATCCTTATAAGCCCGTGTTGGGGAGGTTCCTTTGTAGAAGATATTCCTAGTGTTTTCGGGGCTGTTGCTTCTTTCAGGAATTAAGATGATGTTGCCCTTTCTCCGCAAGGTGGAGTCGCGGGAAGAAGAAATGGACAGGGTCTCTGAACCAATTTCGCTGCCCTCTATTGGGGTGACGCGGATGGTGGTGATTCCATGGTGGTGATGCTCGTGGTTATCAATGTTGCTTCTCTTTCGATCTCCAGAACCAAAACTGTCTTTCAGGGACTCACAGCTTTCGGAGTCCCTGTTGAGATCGTTGAGTTCATAAGTTTGGCGAAGGCTGCTCTTTTCAGGGGCTTTCCATTTCCAGGAGCCACTGCCTTCGCCTTCGGTGGACGGGATCTGTATGACGGGCCTGTTGTTCTCCGGGTGAGCCTCAACCCTCACGATCCCACTGGGTTCGTGGTCTGTCAGGGTTTTGTAGCGGATGGAGCCAGTGCAGGAGACTGTACTGCCTTCGGTGTTCTTGGGGCTGCTTTGGAGGACGCCCTGCTGCTTGGACATGGCTATGACTTGCATGATTCGAGGCTGGCTGTTGCTTCTATTACAGGCCACGGTCTTCTCCGCAGCTTTCAGCCACTTGGCCCGAGCAGAGCTGCTTTTTGGGGAGGTGCTTATGTTTTCCTGCGTCTCCTCAGGGATGTGCACTAACTGTGAGGACCCGGGGCGGGACTGAATGGACACTCTTGGTCCCCCAGGCATGCTGTTGTTACACCCGGGGACGGTGCCAGGCTGGATCTTGAGGTACTGATTGCCGGGACCATGGTGGTCTCCATTGACCCCCACCCTCGACGGCTCTGAGCTTGACCTCATTTCAATGGATCTGGGTGGTGACTGTCCAGGCTCGGTCTCTATAACCTGCAGGGACAACTTCCGACTTTCATTCTTATTCTTCCACTGGGTGAGGAGTTGCTTGGATCTAGCAGAATCCATAGAGGCATGAATGGTGGCGTTTCTTCTCACAGGGTCTTCCACGGATGGGGTGTTGGCTCTAGGCAAGGTATTGCTGAAGGTAACCATGTTTTCCTTCCCCATGGGGCTCCGTGGAGTGATGATTTCTACATCAGCATTTGCCCTTTTGAGGTTTGTCAACGAGCTAGCATCTCTGTGGTTTCGGTTGAGGATGCCTTCTGTGTGAGCAATTCCGTCACTACTGCTACCATTTTTAGCAGATAAAACTCGGCTAGGGTCTTGATTGAGGTCTGTCAGAGACCTGAGGGCTTCTCTGTGCTGAAACACACTCTCTTCACTAGGCAGAAAATTCCCCACAGCATACAGACCCTAATGTTGGAAGAAACAATAAATATCATGCATTAGAAGACATGGTTACTGGGATTTTGCCTTGGAGGATGTACTGAGGCACATAAATAAGTGTGTGTTCTCTGTAAACCATTGACTGATACAAATAACCAAAACCTAAAGGTACAATTACTCAGGAAATAGTTTGTAAGTTATATCATAAATCACTGAACTAACTGTTCAGAACTATGGAGTCCATTACTTTTTATTATTAGTTGGATTTTCTCTCCTTTCTCCATCCCACTGGGATGTTTTTGACAATCTTGTCCTCTGTTTTGAGAAGAGAAGTCAGACAATGAGAGAAATCAGGGCATTCTTCCCCTTTTCAAAGGAATTCATTTTTCTGGATTTATGAACCACTTGTTGAGTGACACCTCAAATGGCTTAACTGATTTATTTTGTCTTCCATTTTCAGTCATATCTCATGATGGAAAGCAGAAGAGATGTGGAAATACAGAACAATGAATCATTCATAAAACATGATATCAGATTTTGTAGTGGGGCCAGAGACACATATTTTCACAACTCACATGGAGCACAGCCCTGTGTTCAGCATTTTCCAGAATGTTCTGGGAAGAGAGGGCAGAAACTGTCACTAGATTGGGGCATTCATGTTCTTTCCTCATTTAAACCTGGTCTTAAATTTTGAAAGCAATGTTTGATCAACTCAGTACTATTACAGTACATTTGAGCCAAACTTTATTTAATCTTGTCTTCATAATCAGGTGGTCAATTTTTTGTTTGTTTCAGATTTGGGGGATAAAAATCTGAAAAAGGTTAAAGTTCAGCTTCAGAAATTTTAGGCTTTTGACACATAGATGCTCTAATCCCAGCTGGATTTTCAGTTTTTGAGATGTTTAGTTTAGAGATAAGAGCCAGCAGCAAATACCTATTTGCATGCTAATTTCAATAGAAGGTAGCCACTGTTTGCTTTTCAAATCAAATGGAAGGAATTTCATGGATTTGACATTTTATAGAGTGCCTAAAAATGAACAACAGCATTGGCTTGGAACTGATAAATTTACAATTTCAGGGCAGAATGTAAGCAGGAATGGAATAAAGTCAAGCTTCTGCCTCTCCAAGTACTTTAATTCCTGGTTAAAATCTTCTTCTTAATAATACCTATCTACGCTCTCACTGCCAGAGTTTCCAGGATGAACAGTTCCTCCCTAATGTTCCATTAATAATTACTGTATAGCACAGGGAACTCTACTCAGTGCTCTGTGGTGACCTAAATGGGAAGGAAATCTAAAAGAGAGTGGATATATGTATATGTATGACTGATTCACTTTGCTGTACAGCAAGAAACTAACACAACATTGTAAAGCAACTATACTCCAATAAAAATTAGTTTAAAAAATGATTGTATTTAAATTCGTAAGTCTAGGACCATCCTCCACTAGACTGTACATAACCTCTGCTTATATTGTTCAAAATTCAATGCCCAGCACTGGGCTTAATAAATATAGTTGTTTAATCCTTGTTATGATATGAGGCAGATAGTTATTATCCTCATTTTATAGGTGAAGAAAACTTGGCCACATAGAAGGAGAATTGAGATTCAAGCCCAAACCCTTGGGACTTCAGGACGCCATGAAAATCAGACATGTACAAAAGCAATGCATGAACTGGAGAGAGACAGTTCTCAGTCATACTCTGTAACACCTGTTGCCAATGAACACTCCCATGGGCAACCCAGGCTTATGCACAATTCCTGACACATTAACTTTCATTTGATGGCTTTCTCCTCCACCGAAGAAAGTATATGAGGCAGTGTGAGATTTGAAGTGACGATCCTGACTATGCTAGTATATAAAAATGAAAAAAAATAAATCAATGCTCACTTCAGTGCGTTTACTATTTTTTGTAAGCATTTTCTCGTAATGCCTTTCACAAGTACACCAAGACCACAAGATTTAGAATGGCTCCAATAGACAGTTAATTTTTATTTCTCTGTAGATCCTCTTAGTTTCTTTCATTATTCCCTTTTTTCTTCTGCATGCGGCTTGCATATTGGTGCTTCCCTGGCTCCTTTTGTTCTTAGGACCTGGCAATTTTATATACCACCATAACTATAATGGTATTTCGACCGATAATGTCCATGATTCCCAAATCTATTCTCCACCACTCATTGCTACTTTAAGCTCCAGACCAACTATTCAACTGCCCGTTGAGCCTTAAATTGAGCTTGTCCACCTCCTTTCCCTCCACCAATTTGCTTCCTCTATCATTTACCAGGTCAGCCAATGAAGTCACCGTTTGCCAGTCTTCCAAGCTAGAAACCTGGCCATTACCTCTCATTCCTTCTGTTCCCTCACTCTCCACTTAGACTTGCTCATTCACATGTCCATCTTTTTGCATATGCAGTTTCTTCAGCTTGGATGCCCTCCTTTCTTTACCCTAAGAAACTCTCATTTTTTAAAAACCGTATCACTTCTATGAAGACTTCCGTAACTTCCCTGGGCAGTTTGCTATCCTCAGAGCTCTTTGTTCATACCCTCATACATCATTTAACATGTTGTAATCATTTATACTTTTATTAATCTTTGCACTGAAACTCATAAAAGATGTACCTTATTTATTACTGTTCTGATGCTCAGTATAGTACCTGGCACGGATCAGATATTGAATAAATGTAAAATGAATGAATGAATGCATGAATGAATGAATGAAATGGACAGTCTCAGTTTCCTTATGCTAAGGATATTCTTGATGGAAGATCGGGCTTGAAAATAGAGTACTGCTAAAGAATTCAATATTAGTTGGATCGTAGTTATATCCAGATGCTACATTTGTGTTGTTGGGCAAAGTACATAATTTTCCATTAAACTTTCACTTTCACTAACCTTACTTTCCTTATCTATAAAATTATACTAGTAATAGTAGTCCCTGACTTTTTTTTTGGTGGGAGGGGTAAGGGTAAAATGCAATAATCTTTCTAAAATCACAGTTTCTGGCCCATGGTAAGAGTTTAGTAAATTATTTTACTGAAACTGAGATATATGTTTTGGCTTAGAATGGAGATGTAGTCCGAGATTTTCTCATAGATATAAACTATATTGCAAGTAAATTATTACAGTGCAAAACAAATTTTCTGCATGTTTTCCATTTTAAACTGTGCTTTATTGAATAGTAATAAATTATTTACCAAGTACAGAGCAATTCCTCCTCCTATTAAAAAGCCACAATAGACATCAACTGGGTGGTTCTTATACTGAGTTATCCGTGTTAGCCCACAGATGATTCCACAGATGATAAAGGTGAAGACCAAGAGAGGTTTCAGAAGCTTAGAGGAATCCGTTAGTGTGGAATTGAAGTACATCTTTAAAATGAAAGAACTGGGTTAAGTATTTAAGAAAGGTCATTTTACTATTCAATTATAATCAAATAAAAAGGTAAACTCAAAAGTCTGATACACGTGACATCAATTTTACTGTTCCATTCCCCCTGCTATGGCTACATTCTATACCTGAAAAAAAGGAAATACATGACAAAATTCATCAAATAAATAACAGATCTCTCATATAATTACACAAAAGTCTGGAAAAAAAATTGAAGCCGTAGAATTAGCCAGATAACTGGTTAGTCTCCACGTTACTTGTCACATAATTTCAATCCATTTTTTTCACATAAGATCTAGTGGACTATTAATCAGATATGGGGACAATTCATTGTATAGCATTTATCAACACTGACTTCGAACTCACTGTTACATAAAAACTGAAACAAAAATGTGTGTGTGGTGTGTGTGTGTGTGTGTGTGTGTGTGTGTACTTAACACAATTCTTTCAATTTTAGAATTTATAACATTCACGTAGTTTACAATACCCTCCCATGAAGTATAATATTACACTAAAGAGGTGTGAGGCTAAATAAACATTATGACTGTGTCAAAAAATTATCTTACTGTTTATAGTAGCATCCAATTTCTACTTCTGATGCCATTGTATTGAAGGACTGCTGTGCTAGAGTTTACTGTTCTGCCATTACACAGCTATATAATCTAATTAGCCATTGGAGACAACACTCATTTCTCTGATTTTCTCTAGGACGCAGTTTGACAAAAAAGACCCAGTTACTTACCGAAACGTACACAGCTGCAAAGGCAGCAAGGGTCGCATGTTGAGAAGGGAATGATTTTCTGCCAAAGGAAAAGAGTCAAATTATGCCTTCTGTTTCTGATACACTGCTAACAATCATCTCAAGAACACTGGGTGGTTACAGTGTTCAACTTAAAAGCCTCAAGATAATAAGCAATAACTTTAATTTCTGTTTAGTTTTCTGGAGAAAGATCTGAGTGGTAAAATAAACACTGCTAATCACCGTTAGTATTAAAGTAGAGTAGTGATGCACTTTCCAATGTAAAGTGTTAGCTTTGTTAGGGATCACTTCTTTATACCATTGGAATGATGGCTGAAAGTAGAAATGGAATGGAAAGCATTATAATTGTTTATTGGTATTATAATTATGTCAGCTTAAAGGTTTATAAAACCTAAGATTTTAAAACTTTTAAACTTTTTTCTATGCTCTTAAATATATGGTTTCATTTACATACAAATTTAAAAGACAAAATTATTTTCTCACAGCGGTGGGTCTAGATGTGTTTTTTTACACTCTAGAGAGCATTGAAAAAGTCTAATTTTAACAAAATACTTCTCTATCTATCCCACTTTAAAATAATCATTATCTCCAAAATCACAGAGTATATTATTTAGTGAAATAAGAAGCAAGGTGGGAGAGGTAGAACAGAGGATAGTGAGAGAGACACTGTAAAGGACAGACAGATGGAGAATAGAGATTTCTTTTAATGGATAAAAAATGGAAAAAAAAAATTCCGTTTTATTAATGTCCTCCTAATTATTTGGTACCCAATAAAAAGGACTACCATTCAACACAGACAAGAAAATTTTAAAGAATTGAGAAAGAATAGAGAGCATAGGTCTTAAATGTAGGTTCAAAATTTTTGAATTGAATGGATCGTAAGAACGTGAATGTATATAATTACATAATATAAGGCTCTGATTCTTCAAGTGCACTTAACTTATTTTTGACTCAATCTTTGGGAACTCAGTGAGTGAAAAATACAATTCTTATATCTTTTTATGTTGCCCTTCATCCTTCTGTAATTTATTTCTTTTGAACTTCTCTTTCCATGTAAGTTTTTTTTTTTTTTTTTTTACTTTATTGATTGAAAACAATTTAATGCCTTGGTAGTTTCTTGGATTTTTCAGTTTTTATTTTCTGAAATGCAAGGTCAGAAGTTGTACAGATTTTCTGGGTTAACTCAAAGAAGACATATGCAATCCTAGATGCTATTTCTTTTAAAACTCTACCAAAAGGAAAATTCATATGATTTCTTATTTTTTTAATAAAATATATAATGAAGTTGGAAATATCATAGATATTTAGCCTTCCACTTAAGTCACTACATGACACATACTGACTATAAGCCATGACTAACTATAAATATCTAAAATAAACCAATTGTGATAACCTAAAACCATAAGTAGTATAGGGTAAATCACAGAACATGATTGGGGTTTGGTGATATGAAGATGAGTGGCATGAATGTGAGGCTGAAATCTGGGGACAGACAGAAGGATTCAGAATGAACCACCAGTGGGTTTCTATGGTATTATCCCTAAAGAGATCACTGAATTGAAAAGAAAAATAAAACCAAAATCATTATGATTGAAAAATGTATGCCTGCGATGATACCCCAAGCTATTAATGAACAATGAAAACACTGACGTGGAAATTTTCATAATCTCCGTTTCTAACCTGCCGCTGTTGATAACTGTAAGATCAGATCCTGAGCAAATATCTTCTACAATGTAGGAATTTTCTTTGCAAGACACATTTAGAGAGGTATAGTTTGGCTTGCACACAGTCAGAAAGTATGGTGCCTGGTAGCCTGTGGACAGCTGGATGATATCTGTGATGAGAGCTGTAGAGCAGAGTCCAAACACATGAACACCTATAAGCAAAAGGAAAGAAACTGTTACCAAGCTAGTGCTTAATGCTGATGTGCCATCATCAACCATGCTTATTACACATTAACATGACAACCTTCACATCTGTTGTGATCATTTTCTCTGAGTTTATTTCAGGAAGATAGTAAAGAAAATGCCTAAACTTTCAAACAGATACTGAAATCCAAAATAAGGGCAATGAGTATTTCCAAAGTAGTCATTTGAGGTATTTTTGTCAGTTTGGTTAAATTGGGCCAATTCTTAATATCATTAACCATAGATCACTTGACAGACACTTGGAAAATGTTAAGATGACAACTGTGTGATTTGAGAAGAATTAAACATGGGGAATGAAGCAAAATTCAAAATCATTGTAAATTGCTTAGCACGTTTGAGCTTCCAGGGCTCTCTCTCCCCAGTAGTACCTATCTGCAGCCACAGTTGCCAAAAATGTTAATCATACCAGGAATTCTAATTAAAACAGAGAAAAGTGCAGGCCAACCTTGTCATGGAAACAATAATCATACAAGTACAGAGCTGTAGGGAGGCTTCCTTCATGTTTGGAATTCGGAGATGATATTCTTAAATCTCCTGGTTGAAATTCTATCTTTCTTTTATCTGCTGGGCCCGGTATGAAGCCATAAACTCACAAACCCTGATGCAGGCTTGTACACTCGAACTCCATTCCTGCTTCAAGTCCCTTGCCTGGCTTTATCCTTGGGAATCTAGCTCTGCTCACATACACATGATCTGAACTCACCTTCTCCCTGTACATTGTCTAGACACCCTGGAGTCACTCTGACTTGCTAGCCTGGATTCTGATTTATGATTTGCTCATAGAAATCACCGTGACAGGCACCTGGGTAACTCACCAGTGGACTCCTGCACACCAAGATGGTTGGCCTGTATGTTACCTCTTTTTGCATTTTCCTTCTCTGCTTATTGTCACCTAAAAACCACTCTCCCAATTATTTCTCCACCCACTCACCCGGATTCATGACACTGGACTTTTATTTATACATTCTAATTCCTAGCAGCATGCAAGATCTTGGAGAAGAGTATGGATAAGTGAGGAAACCCACCCATTTTTACCTTTGGAGAATGAGAATCTCTAGGGCCCCCAGGGGATGGGCATTGCTGACTCTGGGGCACGCTTCTCTAGGATAGGTTGGCCCATCCTCACCATCGTGAGGCTTTTCAGAGAGGTTATGTGCCCCTTTGCCACAGCATTTCGTTACATTAGGAAAACTTTTTCTGAGATCAGCTATATGTCCTGAAGTTTTACTTCTTTGTCTTAGTTCATGACCCTGGTAAGGGGATTATTCTTGCCGTATAGTCCCTTGTGTGGCAAAGATGTGCCTTTCATTGTGGGGCAGAGTCTAGGGCATGATTTAGACCAGATTTTTTCCACTAGCGGGAGAGGTGATTGTATTTAATTATCTACTAGGTATTAAATGAAGCTACGTATTCCTTTCAGCTGAGACATTAACGGTAGAAATAACTTTTTACTGATTTACGGGGAATCAAAACATTTACATTGGGGTGATGTACTTTGGCTTGAGTTTTCAACTCAGTTAAAAAAAAAAGGTCTGTGACTCAAACAATATTAAGATAGTCACATGCTAATCAGAAGAGATGAAGGCTTAGATCTGGCTTGATTCTGACGCAAGCCCATTGATTTCCTGTAGGTCTCATAAAATAGGAGGTAAAGTTAGACGATATAACCAAGGAAAAATAGCCTTGATGCCGTACTCTATGGTGACATTTCCATGGGTGGTAACTTCTCGATGAAAACACTCCAGGACAATTGAGATGGAATCACTGATGTGGCTAAAGTAGTTTCTGAAGGGTTATCCATTCATACTGGCCTGCTGACATTTATTCTCCATTTTAAAAAATGAACACAGATCCAAGAAACTATTTTAAAGTAAATTCATGCTTCTACCAGAGCTAAGACAAAAATATACTGAAATGCATGGCATGCTGGCTCTCAAACAGAGATTATAATTGTAAATAACACATTTTAGATACAAAACTCAAATTTGGGTGTTTTAATGGGATTTTTTAAAATAATGTAAAATTCATCATGTATTTGACATTATACATCTAAATTATAGCTTTAAGGACTTAATATCTGTAATTAAATATAACATTTCTATTTGAAAAACATTTCCTTTCTTTGTGGTTTCCCACACCCACCAACGAATCTGACGGCTCTTCTAAGGAAAGAGTTGAAGTTGCAGCCTCCAGCATTAATATTGGGCTCCAGGCCAATTCCATTCCTTCTTTTGGACAGGCAACAGTAGAGAATTCCTTCCCCTACCATAATCTGCAAAGACAAGAGGGTGTTCAAAATGGACTTAACGGGTACAAATGAAGTATAAGTTATCTCTTAACATGCCATATTTTCAATAAAGTAAAGATGTATTTTTCGTAAGACCTTTAGAGATGTGAGCAATGTCTCCTGAGTATTTGAGGGAGCAGTGAGAAGTAAGCAATCAGGGCACTGTAAAGAGCACTGCTGGATCTTCTATGCTCCTACATACTGGTCAAGGGTGTGATAGCATCCTGGCATTTTAACACAGTTGCGTTAAATAATTTTGTTTCTTTCTTTGTAATTATACATGTAAATAGTGATTCACATCTTATCCATGAATGCTAAATTATATAAGAATTTATTTGTTCAGTGCCATTAGGGAAACGTTTCTTATACAACACCACAGTTATTATCTCAAGTGACCTTGAGACTTCAGGAGTTTTAATTTAGTCGTTTAATATGCTCAAAACTCATATGTCAGGAGAGCGCTTTCATACTCTTTGGCTTGATTATGGATAGAGGTTTCTTGTCAGTATTTTGACTTCATCCAACTCTCCCTCTCTCTACGGAGCACATTAGTTTTCTCCTCACACTACTATTCATTTAACCTTGACCTACATGTCATTGTATGAATTTTCAAAATGATTTAATTTGCTTTTTTTTTTTTAATCTTTTGACTGTGCCACGTGGCATGTGGGATCCTAGTTCCCCGACCAGGGATTGAACCAGCACCCCTTGCATTGGAAGCGCGGAGTCCCAACCACTGGACCGCCAGGGAAGTCCCTTAATTTGCTTTAAGACTGTGACCCTATGCCCAGCAATACCCAGTGACACCTAAGTGATTAATCGCATGGTGACTGATTCTGCTCTGACTCTTAGAATCTTGACATTTCATTCTTAAAACCATGAAAACAAGATGCCTGAAGGGAGAATAAAATAAGTACCAGAGTTAGAATCAGGAATATTTTATTAGCATGTAGTTTCAATAAAATAATTTGGGATTGACCAGAAGGATCAACCCATGAAAAGCATACATGAGGGTAGAAAGGTGCTTCCTAAAGCAGAGCTGTCCAATAAAATTTTCTGTGATGATGGACATATTTTCTGCATTGTCCGATATGGTAACCACAATTGAGCACTTGAAACAGCACTACTGACGACTGAGCACTTGAAATTTAGCTACTGCAATTGAGGAGCTGAATTTTTAATTTCATTTCATTGTACTTAGTTAATTATTTAAAATGTAAATCAATTAGATTTAAAATGAAATAACCACATGTGGCTAGTAACTATCTTATTGGAGAATGTAGATTATAAGAGAATCTAGGTAAGCAGTAACTCCTGGATGAAAACCCTCCAGGACAATTGAAATGGAATTGATGTGGCTAATTTCTGAAGAGTTATCTACTCATACTAATATGTCTTAGGTATGAAATAATTAGAAAATGTGTTTACAGTGAACAGAGGACCATACTTAAGATAAGGAACAGGGCACTTGCGGTAGGATTCTAGGACATAGGACATCAGTGAAGAAACTCAATATATTTAGGCATCATTTCCTTCAGGAACTTTTCCCTGAAATTCTTTACTATACCCTAAATTGAATTATGTCCCCTTCTATGTGGTTCCCTTAGTATCTTGTCCTTCCCTCTAGCATAGCTTGATTAGTGCACTTTGATTATTCATTTGATTATTTCTCACTTGACTATGACCCTCTGAGGGAAGACCATTTATTTCTTTTTTACCTTTTATCCTCACTATCTAGCAAAGTGCCTGGCATTGTGGGATTTGCTTTTGTTACCTTCGCTGTGGGATTCTCATTGGCTAATTACCTTAGGCATTTGGGCTGGTAGCTATTCTGTTTAAGAAAAGCAAGATTTGAGATTATGAGTTTTATTTATGCAAAAAATCTCAAATATTTGGGGTTACTGTGCCAAAGAGATTATTGTGAAATTAGAGTTGATATGGGTAAAAATGTGGAACTGAGAAAAGTAAGGAATGGCAGTCCCTTAGATATAAGTGATCATGTCATTTTAAAGATTATCACCATGATTATGAGCTGAAACATATTTTCCAAGCGAAACTTCCCAGTTCTCAATACCAATTTAACACTTATTTTATAAAGTACTTAAAATTATCTTTTTTAAAAATAATGACTGTAAGTCTATGACCTTATGCTTCAAATGTTCAATCTGCTATATTTAGTATCATAAGCAATATGGTGTGTGTACAATTATAAAGAACCTTTATTTGTATAAAAATAACTTTCCTAATGAAACTCTACCAATCACCATACATGTGTGAAAATCTTGTGGCATACATGATAAACTCCTTTATGAACAATCAAATAGAAATAATCAAGAGGAATTTTTTTCAAATCATTGAATACTAAGTTCATTATTTATACTTCTTGAAAAATATCATACTACATTATCACTTTAAGTTAGACATAGAAACACAACAGATTATTCTGCACAGGAAGACATGACATGACCCACCATGCATGTAGAATAATATCATGGTTATCTCAAATTCATCATTTCAAAAAAATTAACCACTCATTTCTGAAATGTGTTCTGAAATGCATTGAGATTGATTTCATCTTCACTTCTTCAATAATAATTCTGTGAATAATTTTGTTTCTTTCTTTGCAATTATACATGTAAATAGTGATTCACATCTTATCCATGAATGTTAAATTATATAAGAATTTATTTGTTCAGTGCCATTAGGGAAACGTTTCTTATACAACACCACAGTTATTATCTCAAGTGACCTTGAGACTTCAGGAGTTTTAATTTAGTCGTTTAATATGCTCAAAACTCATATGTCAGGAGAGCGCTTTCATACTCTTTGGCTTGATTATGGATAGAGGTTTCTTGTCAGTATTTTGACTTCACCCAACTCTCCCTCTCTCTACGGAGCACATTAATTTTCTCCTCACACTACTATTCATTTAACCTTGACCTACATGTCATTGTATGAATTTTCAAAATGATTTAATTTGCTTTTTTTTTTTTAATATTTTGACTGTGCCACATGGCATGTGGGATCCTAGTTCCCCGACCAGGGATTGAACCAGCACCCCTTGCATTGGAAGCGTGGAGTCCCAACCACTGGACCGCCAGGGAAGTCCCTTAATTTGCTTTAAAGATAGAATTCTCTTCAGGGAAAGGGGAGCTGCTTCCTGATGTATTTCCAAATGCGCCTGCTTGTTTCCCAGTTCTGAATGGCACACTGTTGTGATGCAATTTAGTTTCAGGGATTAGGTGTTGACAAGAAAACTATTTGTTGATCTTGTCATTTGGAAATATAAAACAGTCTATGACAAGCATCTTCTCACAATATTCTGTTTATGCTGTATACAAGCCTGAAAAGAAACAATACCATTTTTTTTGCATGTCAAATATCATGGACAGATTTTTGGAAGAGATTCTAAAGTGACTCAGCTTCAGGGGAGATGTAGAGAGGAAATATATTGCTTATTATTACATGGATACTGCCCTTGGAATAGCCACTTAAAGGAGATTGTATAGTCTCCTAAAGCTTAGATTATCTTCTAGAAACTATAATCAAAGTTCAATACAAATCTTCTATAAAATTAGATATACTTATCCTTTAATCATATGCAACAAAATTTTACGTCCAAGGAAGAGAACATATACATTTTTTCTATTCATGTAGACTTCATGAAGATTTATGATAAGCCTAGATATTCTGTGCTATTTTCCCTGAGAAACAATCTCCAAAGGACTAAACAAAATGCTTGTTTCATTATCGCTTAAAAGTAAATGAAAAGTTAATATTAAGGATGAAATTTTCCAATTTAAGGACTATTTCAGAGAAATAAGAATATGCATTTCACAGACACGCAAGAAATTTTTTCAGTTTCTTGTACAACATCACAAAGACAAGGTATTTTTAGTAAAAAGCGAAAAATTTACGCATTTTGAAGAGAAACCAGAGTATTGACAAGGTATTTTTAAAACACCCTTCAAGGCATAAAAAATAAAACCCTGAGAAGCAAACACTAAATGATTTATATGTAAATGCCTGTATAAAAAATCAGTTGATCTTCCTTTTGTTCATATAAACGTCCTTTTAAAGAATATTACCCATATGTGGTTGTTTGTTTTGCTTTGTCTTCTCTTCATGTGAATGGGTGAAAATAGGAAGTGCCTCTCCTCACGCAAATGGGCTCTGAAAGCATTTCCAAAGGAAGAATTCAGCCTGCCTCTCTGCTTCCCCCACCACTCCATTTTGGAACAGATTAATACTCTGCCATAAAGATAAAAAGAAAGTGGCATCCTTGAAAGTCAGGGATTAGAGTCTGTTATTTCCACTTTCAGGAAGGGGGGGGAAAGGAGTTGGAGCAGAAACGTATGTAGTAAGATTAGAGACAGAATTATGGTTCTAGAACAGAATGACTACAGACACAATAGGACCAGTGTTTTGGGGAAAGGCCTTAAAAACAGAGGGAAAATGAAATTAGAAAGAAATTTAGAAAAGCTATGATATATGTTTAGAGAGAAAGGTGTGGAAGACAGTATCCGATGCCGATAAAGTCAGGATTTGTTTTACCATCAAGTTGTTTACTCAAAATCCATGTAGCCAGTGTGGAAGAAAAGAATGACTGACATCCTGGAATATCCTGAATGATATGGGGGAAATTAGGGATGCGGTGGTGTAAATATTTCCCTAGTTTGCTTCCTGTGCCATTAAGAGGCATTGCAGCAGCTATGGAAGCCCTGTCGAGACCCAGGAATTCAGGCGGTCTTTGTGGAAGGAGTTGGCATTCGTTTCCCCAGGTCAACTTGATAGAGGGAGACATAGAAGATTTGTTCTTTCACTTCTCAAGGCTCCAGAAAGAAAGCGTTGACCCAGAATCCCCCAGAAAGCATCCTTAATTGCATACTGAGAATTTATTACTGGAAATGAGGGAGTCAGAGAAGAAGGAACACAATGATGAGGCCAAGGTCATTGTCTCCAGGACATGTAACAGTGTCAGCAAAGGGATCAATGTGAGATCAACAGTGCTGGCAAGGAGAGCCACAATTAGACTTGCTTTCCTAGCCACTTAGTAAAACACCCTAGGGAAGAAAGACTTCTGGGTATATAAAAAGCAAATTATTTAAATGATTAAATATCAACATAGTCTTTTCAGCAGAATCATGAGCATATGTACAGTACCTTATGTATTTTATTTCAAATACTATATCAACTACAATAAATTTCTGTATTACATTCCAACTAGGAGAAATGCTTTCTGGTCTACTAGATTTAAAGCATATATTCTTTCTGCTCTTGTCAAGTGACTGGATGATGTAGATTTCTTATAAGTCATTTAGAGGAATGACCAGCAAATGCTGTTATTCTGAGCAATAACGCACTTTAAATATGTTTTTATTAGTCTGAGTCTCAGCTACTTCCAAGTACATCATTAATAGTTCCAATCACCCCAGAGTTACTGAAGCTCAAATAACTCATTTATTTACGAAGTATTTTGAGATCTTTTAAGTATGATAAAGTTCCAGGGAAAATTAAGTTCCAGTTTTATCTTCTGAGAATATTTTATATAATTTATTTATAGTGTAGATAGCATGTTATGATTATTTAATATAGGGAAATTTTTTTAAATAAATAAATTTATTTATTTATTTATTTATTTATTTATTTATTTATTTATTTTTGGCTGCGTTAGATCTTCATTGCTTCTCGCAAGCTTTCTCTAGTTGTCGCGAGCGGGGGCCACTCTTCTCTGTGGTGTTCAGGCTTCTCACTGCTGTGACTTCTCCATAGCTATATAAAAGTATAGGTCTACGCAGAGACTTTTCTAAAACTGCTGCCGTACTGAACCAGAATAGACCAATTCATTAGGGAATCTTATAAAAACTCCATTCAAATACAGCTCTTTATTTAATAACCACTTCCTCTGACATTCATGAGCATGATAAAAGTAAAGTAAGATTTCCTACTGTTAGAAATAAATATTAACCCTGAAACATGTTTCTTGTCCTTTAGGTAGATTCTGGGGGTATAAGAGATGGTGTAAAAGCTAGGCCAGTGTTATTTATTAATGAATTTATTGAAAAGTGTGTTATTCACAATGTGTATGTTAGCAAACCAAAAACAATTATGTTTTTTTTTAAAGTCTTTATTAAATTTGTAACTATGTTGCTTCCGCTTTATGTTTTGGTTTTTTGGCCGTGAGGCATGTGGGATCTGCTCCCCGACCAGGGATTGAACCCGCACCCTCTGCATTGGAAGGTGAAGTCTTAACCACTGGACCGCCAGGGAAGTCCCAAGAATTATGTTTTTAATTCAATTTCAGTAGGTTAGGGTATTTCTTTCTGTCATATATTTTAAAATGCAAGTGAAGTGCTTGTTCTGAATCTAAAGTATTTTATTTTGTGTGGGGGGCAGGAATGTGAGTTCTGCCCTCTTCACTGTACAGTTGTGGATACCCAGTGTTCAGAATCAATAAAAAGTGCTAACCTGGTAAAAAGTGAGAGCAACATGCACTTTTGAGAAGAAAGTCTGTTTGCTATAGAATTGTTTCTTCCCCACAGTTTCCCAGACTTCAGATATGACATGAACACATGAAAAATATGTTAATGAGGAAACATATCAGAAAGTTTTGGTTTACTTTTAACCCATTTATTACATAAATGTGGTCATTCTTCATCTTCTGGGGCTGACAAACACAATTTGGGGGCAATTCTTACCGTAATTGCAGGTCCGGCGAAAGCCAAGCTAAGCAGCATGAGGAATGGAATTGCCTCCTGTGTGGGTTCAATGTATGGCATGCTAAGACTCCGGTCATAGCAGCTGAATCCAGAGTGCACAGGTTTGAAGACATCCGTGAGTTCCAGGAAATACAGGCTAACCACCGATGATGCCAATATAGGCAACTGAGAATGAAGGACATAGGAGATCAATTTACTCTTATACACAGGCCATACATAGAATCAGTACATCTTGAAATAAGAAACATGTATTTCTCCCTTTCACCGCTCCTCTCTGATCTCAGAATTAAAATCATTCATACTTACTCTTGCTTCTGCCTTCAAAATAAAGCTCTAATTCATCCACCTCTGTCACCAGCCTGCTCTGAACCCATGTCATGCCTCCCCTTTGCTCTTGGATTACCTCCTAAATGCTGTTCCATTTTCACGCTTACCCTCCCCACCCCATCTATCCATTTTCAGCCCAGCATTCCAAATATTCTGAAAATGTTTTAGGTCATAACACTCCCCATTTTAAGTACTCCAGTGGTTCCCATTCTACTTGAATAAAATCCAAATGTCACACCATGGAATGCAAGTTTCTGCATGATCTGGCTCTTACTTCAGTTTCTTACATCTTTTTGTACCATATTTATACTATTCCCCAGCTCCCTACCCACTACAATCCAATGGGACTTCACTTTTGTTTTAATTGAGAAATAATTGACATATATCAACCTAAAACATTATATTAGTTTCAGGTGTACAACATAATGATTCAATATTTGTATATATTGCAAAATGATCACCACAATTAGTTTAGTCAACATCCATCACTACACATAGCTACAATTTTTTTTCTTATGATGAATACTTTTAAGATCACTCTCTTAGCAACTTTCAAATATAAATACAATATTATTACCTATAGTCCCCATACTGTACATTACATCCCCAGGACTGATTTGTCTTATAACTGAACGTCTGTAACTTTTGACCCCCTTTACCCATTTTCCCCACTGCCCATTCCCCACCTCTGGCAACCACCAATTTCTTCTCTGTAGCTATGAATTCATTTTTTTATTGCCGTTGTTGTTTTAGATTCCACATATAAATGAGATCATCCGGTATTTGTCTTTCTCTGGCTGCCTTATTTCACTTAGCATAATGCCCTAAAAGTCCATCCATGTTGTCCTAAATGGCAATATTTCCTTCTTTTTGAGGGCTGGATAATATTCCATTGTATATATGTACCATATTTTCCTTACCTATTCATCCATTGATGGACATTTAGGTTGCATCCATGTCTTGGCTACTGTAAACAATACTATAGAGAACATAGTGGGGGCATATATCTTTTCCAGTTGGTGTTTTAGTTTTCTTCAGATAAATACCCAGAAGTGGAATTCCTGGATCATATGGTAGTCTTATTTTCAATATTTTTGGGAACCTTCATACTGTTTTCCATAATGGTTGGAGCAATTTACATTCCCAAACAGTGCACAGTGGTTCCCTTTTCACCACATCCTTGTCAACACTTGTTATTTCTTGTCTTTTTGATGATAGCCATTCTAACAGGTGTGAGGTGGTATCTCATGGTGGTTTTAATTTACATTTCTTCATGATTAGTGATGTTGAGCATCTTTTCATATACCTATTGGCCATCCATATGTGTTCTTTGGAAAATTGTCTATTAAGAGCCTCTGCCCAATTTATAATCAAATTGCTTGGTTTTTGTTTTTTTGGGTTTTGTTTGTTTGTTTTGCTATTAAGTTGTATGAGTTCCTTATAAATACTTTGGACATTAACCCCTTATAAGGTATATGATTTACAGTATTTTGTCCCATTTGGTAGGTTGCCTTTTCATTTTTTGATGGTTTGATGTGCAGAAGCTTTTTAATTTGATATAGTCCTATGGTCTTCACTCTTTTTTTGTAACAGTCAAATTCATTTCTACCTAGGGGTTTTTGCATTTGCTGTTTCTTCTTCCTTTTGTGCTCTCCCCCAGCTCTATGTCTGACTGACCTCTCCTCATCCTTTAATGATGACTTCCTGTACTATCTAAGGTAGTCATTGATCCAACTTTCCCTCTAAACCCTTATCATCTTGCTTGATTTCTTCATAACTGAAATTGCCTTGTCAATTTAATACTTCACTTATTTATTTTTCTTCTCCCCCTGTCTTTCACTGAAATACATGCTCCATGAAGTAAGAGTCTGCCAGTGTTATTTATTGTTGGGTCCCCAAGGCATAGCATTGTTCCTGGCACATGGTAGGCAAGCAATACATCATTTAACAATTTAATGAAGCAATACTACTTGTTGATAAATGACTAACTGAATAAACAAATAAATATTAATTCATTACCATAGCTAGACAAGATTTACCAGATTTAGCAAATGAAAATACAGATCACTCAATAAGATTAGAATTTCAGGTAAGTAATAAATCATTTTTAGTGTTAGTGTGCCCCATGCAATATTTGGGAGATACTTATGCTAAAAATTATTTGTTGTTTATCTGAAATTCTAATTTTACTGGACACCCTCTAGTTTGTCTGCTAAACCTAAACTAGGCACAATTTACTTTCTAGACTTTGTTTTATGGATTCAGTTATTCATTCCTTCAACCTACAATGTGCCAGGTACTATGTGGGTCCTTACTATAATATGGCAAACAAGACATGGGCTTGGTCATCAGGATCATAAGCTTAGTGAGACACCTGCTCTCGGATAGAGAAAAAGTACTGCAAATATATTGTTGATGCTAGTCCTTTCAGAATCTGAAGATGCAGATTTCTGTAACACTGAAAAAATTATCTAGTTTAAGGCTTTGTTGCTTGTGGAGGAAACAATATTTATTTAACAAAACAGAGCAAGTTTTGATAAAAATATTATTGACCATCCATGATTTCTGGTCATTTGGTTTAAAAAATAAACAAATTTACAAGGCAGCATTATGCCTTTTATTCCCAAGAGGTTTTTTTTGAGGTGAGAATTCGTTTTATTGGAAAAATTAATAATGTATGAAGATTAATCTGGCACTTTCTGGTTTTCAGATGGATGCTTTCCAATAAAGAGAGCAAAAAGCATGTCAAAACACTTACATTTTTCTTACTAGAATCCATGATCATTTGACCACTCTGAATATCTGGTCATTCCTCCTCACCACTTCCCTCTCCTGTAAGGAATAGTAGCTTCCAGTCTTGACCAATAAATCAATACTTCATGGTTCATGTGAACAATTCATATTTTCCATTTAAATCCACTGAAATATATTTTAGTTTTAATTTAACAACTACTTCAAATAGCACTTAATGTGCCAGACAATTTTCTGTTTTAGAAATCTTAATTAATTTTATTAATTGATATTAACTCATTTAACTAAAAACTTTCTATTACGACATAAGTGCTACTATTATCCACACTTTGCAGGTAGATAAGCCCAGTCTCCTCTAGCAAGTGGCAGAGGTTGGGTTTTGAAGCCATGAATTGTAACCTCTACTTAACCACTACTCTATGCTTCCCTTCCAAAAATGGGAGTAGAGTTTTAGGGTAATGAAATACAATTAGCGTCAAAGAATGGGGTACAGTGTAGCCTACAGTTCTGTTTAATGAAGAGTTTCTATTTGCAAATCTGTAGTTAAAAATATGTATCATGTAGCATAAACATTATCTTCAAAATATGGTTTCAATAAGTTTAGATTAAATTTCCCTCCTTTAATTTGAATGTTAAATATTTAATCAGATTTGATGATCTACATTATTTCCTTGATGCCATTAGTTCATATTTTAGGTCTTCTACATAAGACATCACCCAGATAACATCTGATTACCTCATTTTTAAATGTTCATGCCCTGGTAAAGTGAGTTTGATGTCTTCTATAGAAAGGTGAACAAAACTTTATCAATTTGGTAAATCTAAAAATTAAGTAAATCTTCCCTATTAAGGACATTCTTCACCATTGAATTTTGTGGATTACTTCAGAATCTGCTCAAATGTGCCAATGAAGATATTACATAGCCATGGAATTAATGTGCTATTCCGTGTGTGTGTGTGGGTGTGTGCGTGTGTAAATGGGGAGAGACACTCAGAATTCTACATACTGTAGTGAATCCAGTGGGGCCATATGGTTTTCAAATCACCTAGGAGGTTCTTTGAAAATAAGCTCTTCTGTTCACTACTAGTGTGACCTTGGAAATGGTTTTCTTAAACCTGTTTTCTTATCTATGAAACAGATACATTGCTAGTACCCATCATCACAGGCAGTTTAAAGGATTAAATGAAGTATTACAAGTCATATTCAACAATACCTGGAGTGAAGACTAGTTTTTAAATGTTAGTTTTATTGTTGCTCTTATAACTATTAACAATAATATACTCATCAAATGTCACCTTTTTCACTTGCCTTACTTGGTGATCCTTTTTGAGAGTAATTTCCTCTTTCTTAATTCCCCAGTACTTCTTTTTATGAAATTTCTATCACTGTTCTTTATTATATTTATCTGGTATAAATTAGTTATAGCTTTTGTCCTGCTTCCCAAATAAAAATCTCCTTAAGATAGAGACCTTACTCGTTTCAATATTTAAACTAGTAATATACATCATAGTGTCTTTCAAATATATATGTATACATATAATAAATTAATATGAGAGAAAATATGTCCTTCATTAATATTATGTATTTTAGTCCTTTCAGACATCAGCCTTCTTGAAACTGCCAATTTTTCCAGTTTTTTATCCATGTATTTTTCTATCCATATATTAATATTTTTTATAGTTCTATTGAAACATGTTTCAAGACCTTCTTCTGTCTTCAAAATAAGAATCATATTTTTCTTCCTTTTTGATATGTTTCTCTGACTTTTTTAAAAAAGTATCTTTTATTCTTTGTCTTTTACATCAATTTTGGTTTTTAAGAAAGAGGGATTTGAACAAAATGTTTATAATATTTGGGGAAAAAGTAATTTTAGACATTGTTTTCCTATACTGTATTTTACTACTGGTCAGTGTGATGGATTAAATGACAATGTTTGCTTCAAACATCCTTGTCTTTCAAAGGTATCTTTTATCTTTTGAGGTACTCAACGACAACTTTCTTTTGAATGTAAGAAATTTAACAAACGGGTTGTGCTAGCTTTGGCATAGATATAGAATTGATATATATGTAATAAAATCACCTTTTGATTGCATTTAAAATGAGATTTAAAAAGAGATTTTAAAAGGTCTATATAGTCAGGAATTAGGAATTTTATTCTCTAGTTATGTTGTAGCCAAGAAAATAGTGTGAACAATGCTACTTTTATGCAGCAATACAGAGAAGGGAAATTATCTGAAGATTAGGAAAACAGTTTTCAAAAAGAAAAGATTTATTCTTATAATGATCTCTGCTAAGGAACTTGTGAGTAAAAATAATAGAGCAATTTTTAAAGAGAAAAGTATAACAGTTTTAGAGAACAGGGCAAAAGAAATGTGTTTCAAAAGACGGCATTTGCTAGATAATATTGATTTTTCTGATGCCAGTTTGAAAAAGACAAATACAAGGTATATATCAATGTTAGTGAAACATTTCATGGACTCTATCATGACATTTTATCTAAGTCATATAGCTTACTTGCTTTTAGCATCTTGATAATAACAAACTTTTACTTCTCATTCAGGTAGTTCACTTGCTCTTAGCCTACAGACATGTCAATTCCATTCTTTGCCTTTTTCATAGCCATGGTAAATTCAGAGTCCTCTGAGACACTCATAAACTGGTGGGATCATAGTCACAGAGGATCAATTACCATATATGATATTCATGGCTCATTTACTTATTCAATCAACAAATATCTATTGAAACCTACTAGTTCTAGGAGTTGTTCTACATCCTGGAAATACAGCTATGATAAAACTCCAAGTCCTTTTTCTGATGAAGATTTCATTCTTGCTGAAGAAGGCAGATAAAAAATTAAAAATTTTAATACTAGAAAGAACATATATTACAAAGATAATAAAACAGGGGGCTGTGGTAATTGAGTGCCTGGATTGCTATTTTAGATCAAGGAAGGCCTACTTAATAGGAATCATTTAAACAGAGACTTGAGTGGGCAAGAATGAACTAACCATATAAAAACCAGGTAAGAGGCATAGTCAAATGGAGCAGTGATATAAGATGAAGTCAGAGAGATGGATTTGGGACCAGACTTTGCAGAGAATTGAAGGCCATGGCAGAATTAGTGTTTTATTCATTCAAAGTACGTTTGGAAGTAACTTTGGAGAGTTTAAGCAGAGGTGCAGTAAGACTTGAAATATATTTTACAAAGATCACTCTGGCAGTTGGGTTGAGAATGATTGTGATGGGTCAAAGATAGAAGCAGGGTAAAAATTAGAAGGCTCTTCAAAACCGAACAAATACTTAACTAGTGCCTGGTATGTGCTAGGCACTGCCCTAAGGGTGAAGAATATAATGGTAAACAAAATAGAGAAAACTCCCTGCACTCGTGGAGTTTACCTGCTAGTGGATGCTTGGCAATTGCAGTAATCCAGGCAAGAGATGATGGCAGGTTTTACTAGGATGTAGAGAAGTTTGCAGATTCTGGATATAACTTTGGAGAGAAAAAGACCGGACTTCTTGATGAGTTGGATATTGAAGAAAAACCAGTAAAGGTTGATTTCAACGATTTGGGGCTTGAGCATTTGGGCTGGGGGTGTCATTTACTGGGATGGGGAAGGCTGGGAGAAGCTTCAGTAGGAGGAATCTAAGGTTTTGTTTTGGAAATAGGAAAACTGAGATGCCTCTTAGTTACCAAAATGTCAAAAAGAGATTAAGATGCCAATCTTGGGCTAAAGAGAGTCCAAGGCTGCAGGTTGAGAGTCATTGATACATGATGATTTAAATAACATCATTGACGTATGATGATTTAAATAATATCACCTTTACTTTTGAAGAACAACACTTGCACAGGAAACTTCAAAGTTAAATTAACTTGGTTTTGATATGACAAATGTCACAAGAACCAAAGAATATAATTGTGTATCTTCATACTACTCATATGCAAGAGATAACCTAAGAGAAAAAGAATGTTTTTTATATTAATAACAAATTTTAAATGGGAGGCTTGGAATCAATTCTGATAAGTATCCCCAAGTCATATAAAATGTGAACTTTAAAACATAAATGCATTATATTCAAATGAAATTAAAACAGGAAGAAATATTAGCAGATCAAAGTAATTTTATTAAAGCTGGTGGCTGATAAGCATGTTGTCATAGGTCAACACACACAGTGATGATAGAATTTTCCATTTCCTACAGTACAATCTTTAATGACATTCCTTAGCATTTGTGCCTTGTAGCTAATACAGATAAATGTTTCCTTTAAACATGAACAATAATAATAACTGATAATATAGTACAGGGCTTTGTGCTTTATAAAACTACTTCACCATAATTGTAGCATATTTAGGTTAACTATATAGGTTATAAAAAGCACACTAACACTGTAGGGTCATTAAGAGTAGGTCAGAATGAGTCTATTACATTATTCAAGGTCTAAAAATCTAGTTTTCACAAATAGAATGGATGTGGCTTATATGACATGCATAGATACCAATTAAAACAGGGCAGTGTAATTGAGGAAAATCAGCACTGGCCTCAGAACCAGCAAAATCCAGTTTCTCCCCTCATTTATTCCACTAGCTTCTGGGATTTGGAGCAAGTCACTTAACCTTCCTGGGTCTTACTTGTCATCAGTGAAATGAGGGGTTTTTTACATTGCCATTTAGTTCTAGAATTCTCCATGTGCTCTCATGATGTAAAAAACATTCCTCACATTTCTTTGACAGTCTCATTACCATATATAATGTATTAGATTTTTTACCACTATTCTCTCTACAATTTGTTTCATCTTCCACAATGCTTCCAGGCTAGTTTTTCTAGAATTCACATCTAATCATGCCTTTAATAGTGCCCCACTAATTACAAAATAAAGTACAAATTTCCTAGAATGACCTTTCATATTATGCATGATCTTTTGTATTATAACCTCAATCTGCCTTTCTTGTTTAATTTTGCTCTTTACCTCCTCTCCACTCTCTCAACCCATGAACACCTATGTTCCCATTACACTGATGTTCCAAACAGACATGTCTAGTCTCTGCTTTACATTTTCACTTTTGTTTCCCATAAAAACTGTCCTCATAAAAGGTAAGATCACATAATTTTTTCTCCCTGAAACCTTCCCCATGCTCTCCATTCAGAACTGAAGATTCTGCCTCAGGGACTCCATATATATCTTTATTGTAAGACCCTGTTAGTCTGCCTTGAATTGTAGTTATTTGTATATTACCAGCCCTTCTCTTAAGATCTGATACTGCAAAGTGAGGCCTTTGTAATTCAGAGTGCTTTGAAAATTTTGGGTGTCCAGAAAATATTTGCTGAATTTAATTGAGAGAAATCAGGACATTACTATTAAATAAACAGAAAACATGGACAATTTCTTAATCATACATAGAAAGTGTTGAGGACTTAGGTGCCAGAGACAGCGCTAAGTTATATAATAGATTGCTGCATTCAATCTACACCTTATAAACCGTCTATTGTTATCCGTAGTTTACACATGAGAAAACTGAGACAGAGATAGGTCGCATAAATTGGCCAGTGGCCACAAAGCTGGCGATTGGGAGCACCCAGATTCCTACCCAGCTGCCTAAGTCCAGGAAACATGCTCTAAACTGCTTTGCTCACGGGTCTCAAAACGGTTTCCCTCTCGACATTGCTACAATGGTTGCAATTCCCAAATGGAAAGAGGGCTTGCAGGGGGTGCGCGCAGTTTGAAAAAAGTCTCCCTCGCTCTTAACTCTTAAATACTCTTATTAAACAGTTTCTCTGAGGATTTCCTATTAAATTTTCCTGTGAAAATTGCTTCTTTTGTGCGAATCTAATATCTATCCTTTCTAGAGGTCGTTTCACTTTGTTACTGAAAGAATTTATTGAACACCTCCTCTTACATAAAAAGAAAAGAACATTTATTGACTTTTTATTTAGACATTTCCCCATAAATTATCTAATTTAATACTCACAACCTCCCTGGGAATTTTAAGATACATTTTAACAAGAAGACCCTGCTCCAGATAAGGTAAACAGCATGCCTGGCTTACAGCAATTGGAACCTGATCTGTTAAATTCCTGGAAGCATGAGTCCCACTACACCCTGCTGCCACTTTGGTACATTTCACCATTGCCATCTGGCACTAGTCTGGTGCTTTTCAGGAAAAAATAGCCCCAGACTTCAGTGGAAATGCCAATTTAAAGGACAGAAGTGAGAGATAGCCATGTGTACAAGGGGTTTAATGGCCCCAAGAGCGAAGGGGTGGCAGGCACTTTCAAATCATGTTCTTAATTTTATGATATTCCAAGGTCTTGAATGTTCTTTCCCGTGCAGTTTTCTCCAATGTTATTTTAATTTTTTTGGTAATATCTCAAGAAACTTTAATTATATCTTGGATGTGGTCTGCTTTCATCTTCACTTCTGTTTTCCCTAGGGAATGACTTCTAATATAAAATATCAGGAATTGGGCACATTTCAAGCTCCAGATGCTTTCCTGTCATGTTTCCTTTGGATCGCTTTCTCTAACTGCACAGAGATGGCCCGATGAATGCCTCTGTCATAGCAACTGTCATATGGGATGACAGTTGTTCCTTCACCTTTCTCTCTTATTCAATGAAAAGACCCTTGGGAACAGAGAAATTGTCTCTTTCACTTCTCTATCCCCAGGGCCTTATATTAGGCAGGACCTGACATACTGGGTACCCTCAAGGTACCAAATTAATGCATGTATGGATGATGATTTGAACAGAACTGTTTACGCAGTTCTCATAGTGTAGTTAACATGATGAAAGAAAAACCCCAAGTTAAAAGATCCTTGTTTACTTCTACCATAGAAAATGCGCCTACTGTGAATTTCTAGAATTCTAATAATTTTTTTTAACATTAAAGAACACAAAAAGCTCAAACTGAGTCCTCCAAATAGCAATGGTAATTAATAGGGAAGAGAGAACAGATCTAACATATATGTTAGGTTTAATGGGAAAAATGTGTTCTATGTCTTTATGCCCAAATATAAATTACATCTTTACAGCTCTAAAAAGACTAATTACAATCACTCAATGATCTAACAGTAAAGTTTAAAATAATGGTATGTGGTTGTTTTATTACCTGAATATTGATCTAGCACTAGGCTTGGAGTAGTAAGCTCTGTAGTCCCAGCTTTAACCTCAGGTCCTGATTTGCTCCTCTTACATAATTAGACACAAGTACTATGTGTATTGTCTTGGAAAGCATTTTGTTCTTTACACCTAATTAGAGACTAAGACCTAAGGCTGGGTCAATTCTTAAAAGTAATTGCTTTGAAATCTTTCCTTACAGCTGTAATTTCTTTACCCTTAGAACATATACCTGTCTTTTAAAAACATGGGTACGAATCACAATTTAATGCTACTAATATTTGCCAGGTACCATTTAAAGTTCATACTTTTACATTTCTGAACTCATCCAATCTCCACAATACCCCTTTGATAAAGGTACTATTATTATCCCCATCTTACAGAAGAAGCAACTGAAACATGGAAAAATTACATGGTTTGTGAAAGATCATACAGTTTATTAGCTAGATTATAAACTCAAGAAACCTGAGTTCACGTTTATAGTCATTATACCTACTACCTCTTGCTAAAAATTTTTAACACTGACCTTACCTTCCCAAAGGCATTGAGAAATAGCAGAAAATAATATAATGTACACTTTCTTTATATACTGTGAATGTCACCTGACAACTTTCACTATTTTCACTATTAGTGGGATTACTTTATTTATATAGAAAAAGCAAATATATTTTGACCTGAACAGTCTTATAAAAGAATACATAGTACCTTTGGGGTCCAACATATATTTCTTAATACCAAACAAAATAGGAGTTAAGGAAAAAAAATATTGTCATTGTAATAATGCCAGAGAAATGAAATTAACCAAAAATTCTGTATTTGAGATATGGAATAAGAGGAACAAATTTATTTTGAGATTTAATGTGATAATCTTACATACACATAAATTAGTGAATTAAAGACATCAATATTTTTAAGTTACTTTTTTTGAGTTGTTTACTAAATTCAGGTATCAAGTTTATCCTTAAATCATTTTATTTAAGCACCGTAAAAGTTTATATTTTCTCTTATGTAATAATTAGTTTATCTAACAAACATTTATTGAGTGTATACTATGTGCCTGATATATTTCATTTGATCCATAGATTATCCAGAGAAGAATTTCTAATCTACTTTCAGAGATGAGAATTTAACAATGTATCATGAATCACTCTCTTTTTCCAAGCTTGTCTCCTACATACTTAGATCATACTTAAATGCACATTATGAGCCCACCTTCAAGACTAATGGTTTTCCAAGGCGGCTTAAGACCTTATTTACTTGAATGTATCTGTGAAAGGGATTGATGAATATAGGAGATATTGAAGAGGGGCTCTTAATGTGGGATATTAAGAACTTTTATTTTCCAACAACTTAAGGCTGTGATTAAATTAAGTATAATTGTACTATGTTTCATTGTGAGATACATCAAAAAGTCATGAACAAATATATAAAACAAATACAATATAATATGGGATACAACTATATCTGACAAAGAAGCACATTTTATTACTAAAAAAAAAATGTTATCGTTTGTTCCACCATAGCCACAAAAAAAATTGTCTTCACTGGCATGTATACGTTATGTAACTAAAATAATTTTCTATGAAAATTAAAACTATAAGTCCTTTGTTTAAGTGATGCCTCTCTTTGAAGTCTCAAATCTCAACTAATCCATAGGTATGCTCTAGATCATAAAATGAGCATAAATATTATTAAGAAATGAGGCTCACAGACCTCGGAGATTGATTTAATCTTAACCTTCATCACCACTTATTTTATAGATAAAAATGTCTCCACTGGCTAAGAAAAGTTAAGGAAAAATTTATGTTTATAACTGTCAGTCTTGTTTTACTCCATCCATTCAGGCAAACTTCATTGAAATCCTACTATAGATTAGGAAGTATGCCAGTAATGATTCCATATTATTTCCATTAATTTAACCAAAAGGTACATAATAAGCAATAAATTAATATTTATTCAATGACTAAATGAATTTTCATGGAAGTACAAACAGAATACACCCTGGTATTTTACTTTGGCACCCCTGTTTGGAGTGTATTTAATATAAGATTGTTCTCTTTTAGACTATCCATGAAGGCCCAGTTTCTGAAGCATGATTAGAACTTTATTAAATGGCGGTTTTACCGCTAAGGCAATCCTACAGCGCAGGCTTTGGTGAGGACATTAAGTTGTAGACAACATATCCACACATATTTCCATGATTCTCACTCCCCAACAACAGTCCACTAAATGTACTGATACCTTGTTTTCCTTTTCCTGAACACACATTGATTTTAAATACCTGTATTTCCCCTTCTCTTTAACTTATACCTCAATGGTCTCATGTCAGTTTTAGAAGAATGTACAGAAGCCATCTTATGATAGCAAATAAGAAAGCAATTATCCTCCTTTATGTTGATTAACGTAAATGTTTTGTGTTAAAAACAGCTAAACAGTGATGGACCTAAGAGGCAATTGATTCAGTGCCTAATTACTGACAGAAAAACAACTCAACACTAATTGTGTCAAAATTAGCATTTCTGTCCTTGGCTTTCACATTCCAAAATCCACTTCACTGGGAGGAAATGACTCCATTCCATAGTAATCTGGAAGTACATGTCTCAGCTAATTAATTCTAGAAGAAACCAAAGAAAGCTGAGAGATACATAATTAGACATTTCACAGTTTAAATACAAACATTTTTCTCCTCGTGGCCCACAGGGGAGAAGAGCACTGCTTGGGATTTAGGCAAGTTCTTGGACCTTCATGAGTCTCAGTTACTTAATTTGTAAAACAGAGTTAATATCTACTCCTCAGTTAATATCTACTCCTCCTTAATTTGTAAAACAGAGTTAATATCTACTCCTCAGGATCAAATGAATCAATGTATATGAAAAAGTTACATTAAACTGTAAAAGAAAATTCAGTTATTTTGTTACTGATGTTGTTAATTGTATCCTCACTCCTTCCAATGTTTCCACTTTCCTTTACTGTCTGTCAGAGACCTCATGTCCAGAGAAGTAATTGTGAAATTATAGGTAGACAATTGGGCAGTGAGAAAGAAAAATATCACTTCCAATTTTATGATTTTTAGCTGTAACCATGCTTTTCAAAGAGCCTAACAATTTAGAAAAGCAGAGGATCCATTTGTAATTGCTTTAACATGTTTAATGCAATGTGGTATTATGAAATACATAAAGGTACTTAGATGGAACTTTCAAACAGCCGGCACAATTTGTTCACGTGTAGAATTAGAATGACCTGTATTGTGTTATAATCCAGGGGGAAACCCTCTAATGTAAGAAATTCTACAAATAGTATAATTAGAAAGGAGCACTAGAAGTCGGGAGACAGGCTCTATTCTTGTCTGATATTAACCATAGTGTGTTTTTAGGTAACTCAGTTAACCTTTTCAAGCCAAGGTTTCCCATTTGTGATAGGAGAATCAAACGAATGTTGTGATAGGAGAATCAAACCAAATGTTCTGGGAGTATATGATTTTATTAGACAATTCTG